>NC_139609.1:83220564-83888064 GCF_964270895.1 Podarcis filfolensis
TGCCCATGCAGAGAAAATAGTAGGTCTAAGCCAAAAGGCAAATCCTTGGAGATCTGCATTGATCATTGCAACGCACCCTGAATTATTATTATTTTATCATTATAATATTATTCTTAGAAGAGGTGTGGCTGTGACTATAATGAACGGACCCTGAACGTTACCATTGCACTACTGGTTTCCGTATACTCATCAGGTCTAACATCCATTGATAAACTGATCCTCCATGAATTTGTCTAATCCTTGTTTAAAGCCATCTACGTTGGTAAAAGGTAAAGGGACCCCTGACCATTAGGTCCAGTCATAACCGACTCTGGGGTTGCGGCACTCATCTCGCTTTATTGGCCGAGGGAGCCGGCGTACAGCTTCCGGCTCATGTGGCCAGCATGACTAAGCCGCTTCTGGCGAACCAGAGCAGCGCACGGAAACGCCTTTTACCTTCCTGCTGGAAGGTATCTACTTGCACTTTGACATGCTTTTGAACTGCTGGGTTGGCAGGAGTAGGGACCGAGCAACGGGAGCTCACCCCGACGCAGGGATTCGAACCGCCGACCTTCTGATCGGCAAGTCCTAGGCTTATTACTATTTCTTGTGTAAAGCTGTGTAAAGTGTAACATATTCTTGCCTGTTCTGATTCTCTCATTCTTCATCTTCCCTGGATGACCATGGCGGACAGGAGCTCTCTAGGGTGCTTACCATCAGCACATCATGTGACAATGAATTCCAATAGTTATTATTTATGCATTGTGTGAAAAAAATATACCGGTATGTTCCTATGGAAAGGTGCTCATTCAATGCCTGTTTCATGGCAGAATTTCTAACCTGTATTAGTGGTTGTGAGTACATAGCTGTGGGTGGCATAAAATATGCATCTTAAAAATATGTGCTGTTGTATATTTTCCCAAAATAACTGGGTGGCAGATAATTATATACCAAGTGGGGACATTATGTAGGAAATTAGATATTGCAAGGCATTGTTTAAATTATGGAGACAAATGTGAGTTGGCTCTCACAATGATGCAGAATATATTAGACTAGGATTAACCATTTTCTAATTGGGACAGGTGTTTTGCTTTGAGGAATTTTGTGCTTTCTGAAAAATCTATTGAATATTCTTTACTTGTATATTTGTGTTTTTCGCTTGTCTTTTAATGCTGTGAACTACCCTGAGATCTATGGATGAAGTGTGGTATAAAAAATTAATAAACAACAAGAGGTTGTTGAAACTATCTGAAGATTATACCAGTCCAGGATTAGTTTTTTTAAAAAAAGCACAGTACTGTTGTTTTCTTTTTAAATGCAGTCTGCTATCTCTTATCCTTTATTATTATTATTACGTTTAACCATCTAAGAAACTTTTTGAATTCCTTGAAATTAAGTGGTTTCTAGCTGTAATGGTACAAAAGAATATGAAAAAATGGTTCTTTTTTCTTTGTATATAAGTAAAAGTTTAAGCTACAATAATTTAAGAAGATGGATAGAAAATAAGGGGTTTTTTAGCTGTAATGCTATGAGATAAGGATTTGCTGGATAAACAATTTGAACTGGAATACAAGAAGGGGAGGCATGAGGAGGTCAGGGAAATATGTTATTGAAAAATAAGTTATGAACTTTATGTGTTTTTATTATTTTTTCTTTTTAATTTTTTTCTTTGTTTGTATAAAATGGAAAATTCTAATAAATATCTTATATATATATATATATATATATATATATATATATATATAAAAGAAACTTTGTGAATTCGAATCAAGGAATTGATTAATGAGCTTTACTGGGACAAGCTCACCTGCAGCTGACTCCTCTACTTTACACTAATCAATCACAGGAGCAGAACTGACTTGAGGTTGCTTCTTCTTCTTTAAGCACCGTAAACCTGAATTTTTCACATGTTCAGATTCAGCACAATAAACTGTAGGTGGTGGTGGTCAAGTGTAGATAAAAATGCAGGGTGACTCTAGCAAATCATTAGGGTATGCACCAAACACAAGTTTTTGTTTGGACTCCGAATGCATCAAAAGCACTCCAGAGGGTACCTAATTTTTTTCCATTAAAAAGTCTGCAACTCCCCCGCTCCCTATTTTACAGAATTAGATGACATAGGCATAGTAGCATCCCTTGAGTGGATAAACTTGCCAAATTAAGAACAAATAGGTCCGGTGGTTTTTGGGCTTCATACCTTTTCTACTATTTATGCTAAAAATAATAAATCAGAAGGTTAAATGTGGTATGTGCCCATTATACTAGGTGCCATTAAAGTCTATGCTTTTCCTCTCTTTTTTTGAGGAAGAAGATGTTTTCACTCCCTGTAGTTTTGTGGGGAAAGATTTCAGTAGCAAAATGTCATGCATTCTAGAGGTAAAGGTAAATGACCCTTGGACAGTTAAGTCCAGTCAAAGGCGACTCTGGGGTTGCGGCGCTCATCTCGCTTTCAGGCCGAGGGAGCCGGCGTTTGTCCACAGACAGTTTTCCGGGTCATGTGGCCAGCACGACTAAATCACTACTGGCGCATGGAGGACCATGACGAGTGCCAGAGCGCACGGAAATGCCGTTTACCTTCCCGCCGGAGCGGTACCTATTTATCTACTTGCAGTGGCATGTTTTTGAACTGCTAGGTTGGCAGGAGCTGGGACAGAGCATTGGGAGCTCACCCAAGTGTGGGGATTTGAAACACCAACCTTCCGATCAGCAAGCCCAACAGGCCCAACAGTGGTTTAGATCACAGCGGCACCCGCACATTGTAGAACTGCTGCTAGGAAAGTAGCCAGTAAATTTTCAGAAGGATAGATGAAGGGTGAAATATACTCGGAGTCGAGAATAGATTTCTTTATTCACCTCATAGTGGTGAGGAGGAATGAATGTTTCCCCAAAATATCTGCTTTATATACATTATTTACACAATGGGCTGCATGTGATTGGCTAATTCCTGGATTCTCCTGTAGGCCAATCAGGTTGTGGATTCACTTCCACCTGGAGCTGGATTGGGTGGCTCCTGTGGACCAATCATACTGCTGCATTGTTCCAGGACCAATCAGACTGCTGCATTTTGGATCCTATTGTTCTAGGACCAATCAGACTGCTGCATTTTGGATCCTATTCAACTCAGTACATAACAAAGGGGGTTGAAATAAATGGGGAAATGATAAAAGCTTGAGTCTCGAGTTCTGCTCAGTTGGCACCCAAAGTCTCAGAAACTAAGTGCAAAGCTGATTTGACAGAAGTGGCTGTGTGGGCATGTGACTGAGCCAGAAGGCTTTGAAAGTCCAACATTTCCCAAGCAAGCACCCTAGCAGAACAAACAGAGAACACAAAACAGACAAGAGCAAGGTGATATATTATTTCAGCACCCCTCCCTCAAAGCACTGTGATTGGAGGGCCCTGGTGAAACCAATCCCTCTGACCTGTCAGTCACAAAAAGAGGTCTCCCATTCTACTCACCCTGGCTTCTTTGTGAGCAAATGTTTCCATTTTGGCAGACGTGTTGTCTGCAATGCTTTATTGATATCTAAATTTCCAAAGCACCCCAAAATACTTTAAAGTGCCCCAAATTGAAACAGGGACCTCCAGAGAGATGTTTAGCTTACAGATCCCCTGGACCCATCCAAAGCTTCAGTTTCCATTTTGGATTCACCCGGAACAACGGCAACCCCCAACTGTGTGCCTTTCTGTCACAGTCCACCTCACCCAGTATTTTCTGCTCCAATACAGTGGCTCCCCAGAATTTCAGTCAGACATTCCCCCGCCCCCATCTCCCGCTGCCTAATGCTTTCAGCTGCCAAAGACTGAAACTAAGGCCTGGTGCCAGAAAAAGCATGTGCTCGACTGCTGAGCTATGGTCCCTCCTTAATGGATATGTACAGCTTGTTTTGAAAGAAAAGTTTATTTCTCCCTGTCTCTTTCTCTGAAAAGCAAAAAAGTAAGTCTAAATCAATCCTTCTAAATTAAGAGAGAAGCAGCATATGTGGGGAGGCTGTAAAGAAAAGAAAAGAGCTAAGGAGAAGGAGTGCTGAAAATGGAGAGAAAAGGCAGCATTGTTACTTCTGCAATTAAAAGGCTCAGAGGTTATTGAGCTCTCTTTTTCCTCATGGTAATGATTGGCAGAGAAAGGGAAAAGTGGAGTGGGAAAGATTCTATTTTATTTCAGAGTGCGCATCAAAACCGAAGTTTGCATTCCTTGTTCTTGATCAGAGAAAATGCCAGAGAGTTCACAATGTTTCAGTCGTGTGAAAAGATGGTCTGGATCAGGGCCACCAACCAGGGCCAGTAGGGGCCCCAGATGTTTACATTTTTTTAAGAAAAGCAAGTCAATCAAACATTTCTAAAGAAAGTTATAAAGCAAAATGCAAAGACAATGCCAAGGCTTTGGAACGTCGCAGGCAGCACCATGGTTAAGGATGCTTAATCTCCATTGCTAAGCAATCACAAGAAGAAATGTTGACTATCCCCAGCTGGGACTCAGAGCAGCAGCAAAGCAAGAGAAGCTGGATGGAGGATACTGGAGAATGTTTGTTTAAGCATTTTTCTTGTGTCCACATGATTTCATTCACTCCCCAAGTGTGCTGCCTTTGCAGAACAAAACACAATCACTTGGAAATAGCTCTCTAGATATAAACGAGGCTTCCTTCTGATTGAGGAAAAATGTGATATTGCATTGCCCTCCTCAGATTTTCTAAGTCCAACCTTTCCCCCCGGACTACTACTGGTCTGCTTGTCATCACTGGGCTGTTATTTATCAATCGGCAGTAACCATAAAACAAAAATATAAAATGCAAAATGAATAAGCAAATCCAACCATAAAATAATGAAGCATCTTACAACTGCAGCAAGTTAAAATTTCCAGAGACTGTACTTTAACACAAACAATTTTGCTGTTTATCAAGGTTGGCAAAGAGTTTTGTGTGAGAGTTCTGAAACTGCACATTTGCTTTGCTTGTTGTGTGTTTGTAACTTGGTTTTCCTCCTAAAAGCTCTAGCCTGTGTTCCATTGTCTTCCCCCCTTTATCTTCACAATGGCCCTGTGAGGCAAGCTAAGCTGAGAGTTGGTCTTCAGCATGTAATGGAAACTACATATGGACTTCTGTGGTGAGGGAATCTCGTCACTTTGGGGCTGCCACAGAGGCTACCCTGCCTAGGAGAGGTCCTTAGCACCTTCCATTTTTGCATTTGAGAGTCACGTGTAAAAATAAATAAATTCAGAAAGTTTTTAACTGAAGCTGATTTTAAACGGGAGAATCACAGTTTTCATTTTTGTCCTATAGTATGTATTTTTGGATTGCTGTTGTGGATTTTATTTTGGTTGACTGTAATGTTATTGTGAGAGTTCTGTTTGTTTTTAAAGCAAAGTGTGCAGAGAATTTTGCTTATATGCTGGTATAAGTTTAATAAATACACCCTTAAAAAACCTCCACCAGCTGTTGATTTTATCTATTGTTTTGAATTCTGTACCTTACAATGGCATGCAGAGTTCCCAGATGGTCTTCCATCTCAACCAGACCAAAGAGCTGCTTAGTTTCCATAAGGTCCCTATACATCGTGCATTTATACCACATCCTTTCTATAACAGGGATGGGGAATTTGTGGTCTTCCAGATGTTGTTGACCTTCAACTCCCATCATTCCTGACCATTGGGGCTGATAGGAGTGGTAGTTCAGGAACATCTGTAGGGGCATAGACTGATCTACATGGAATAATCGGTTCAAGCTGTAGCTGCTGGGCCATCCCAAGACATTTTGGGACCTAAGAAGGGGTGAGTGAAGATCTACATCAGGAACAAGGAGAGAATCCAATCAACATTACCTGAATCAATGCTTGTTGTGGGAGGAGATGCCCATTCTGAATAATGTCAGTTGGGTGCAGAGCTCAGAGGGCAGCCCTCGCCATTTCCTCCCTAAGGGAGCCATTCACTGAGAGGTTGCTGTAGAGGCAACATGGGCATGGGATGCCAAGGAGGTTTCAGATCCAGCCTCCAAGGGGCATGCCACAGCCATTGTTGTAACTGTGGCAGTGGTGGCAGCAACCTTTTGATGATCGCCAAAGCAATCCCAGAAACTGTGCTGGCACTGCTGATTTGTGCCAGGGTGCCAGTCTTAAATGGGACATTCTGGGATCAAAACAGAAGCTAGGATTGGCTTCTGCGATCAGGGATGCCCTGCTTAAGTTGTGAGGTATGGAAAACAGCATTCTATTGTCACCATTAGACAAGGTTGTGGTGTGTGTTGTATGATGCTTGTGGTTCTCACAACAGTTCCTCTGGTTTGCAAATGTGCTTACAGACCTAAAGACAATCCCTGTTGTAAATTAATAGGATAGAATAGAATACTCTGTGCTTGTGGCACATTATAAAGACTGACATTTCTTACTACCATTATCCATTATTTTTGTTCATTCATCTATTTATACCTACAGATCATGTGATCAGTGTGATGTCATCTTGTAGGAAGAAAAGAATGTGGGCAGACACCATCACATGTACCTAAAGCTTAGTTACAGCTGAGAACGAAGATTAAAAGGATAAACTAAAGATCACACAAAAAGGGTAGGCTTTGGGGATGAATTTGAAGGAAGGTAGAAGACTTATATTTCCATCGTGGCGTAGCTGCTGCTCTTAAGCAGCTGATTCACAGCCCAGTATAGAGAGGCTCTTTATAGGTAGATATCTGAAAAGCATTTTAAAGGACAGTTTTTGTGGCATTTCAGTATTCATTCAATGATGCCTATAACTCCACTTCTACAAATTCGTTAGATCCACAAACACATGGAAATGCATTTGCACACAGCCTTTTTATTTCCCCTTTTTATTAGTGTGAAACAAAGGCCAGGTCACATTCAATATTGATTTCCTTATGAAGAAGACATCGTGGCTTCTCTGGAACAAGCGACATTTGGCATGACTGTACAGATTTCAGATTAATGGGCTTCACTAGTTTGAAGGCTGAAAGGAATGATCATAACCTTCTAGTATTAATCATTTCATGACAGTCTTTCCTAATAGCACCATTTTTATACCTCTATGGTAAATTTAGCTTTCAGTGTTAAATCTCCCACTGCAGATCATCCATCCTCACAATGTCACCGCATATTTTCAGCACCAAAAATGTTGAATAAAAATGGCAGGGAGAGAGAGAGAGAGAGAAGAAGAAGAAGAAGAAGAAGAAGAAGAAGAAGAAGAAGAAGGGAGGGAGGGAAGGAGGCTAGCAAGGCATTAAGCTTTCAATCAACCAGAGAAGACTTTAGATCAGTTTTGAGCAATGTGCAAACACACAATCGTGCTATGGCTGAGCAGGGCCCACTGAGGTGCATGAGACTGATAGGGAACTGATCTGGAAGGAAAAGAGCATGTGATGGTACATAAAAACGAGAAAAACTAGCTGGGTAATACATGAGGGGTCTGTAAGGTGCTCTTTGTGTATGTTTCTCAAACTAGGACTCAACAGCTGAGCTCTCGCACTAGGGATGCAAGAAATTACACAACATATCTATGCTACGTCCTTTTTATGTAAATTATGCAACTTAAATTGTCGTTACGTTATTCCATTACATTCATTTCAATGTAAATGAAACACAATGCAAAGGGGAGGAAAAGAAATCAATTTCCTATAATGTAAACCCTGAAAGTAAGTATAGCAGTGAATTCTGATTATATTCACTGGATTTATTTGTGTTCTGGACATGGGAGGAATATGCAATCACTGGCAATTTCCACTCCTCTTTCTGTTTTTGTCAGAAGTCTCTAACATCCAACTGCATTTTTTCTCTTGTGCCACTAGTGCTGTGTGTCCGCTAGGTGGAAGATCTAGCCCTGTCACCTGACTGAGCATTATATGGCAGACATTAATCTCTCCTGTCGATAATGACCCTTTCACCCGTAAACTGCAATACTTTCCGTTACAGTTCTGGAAAGACACTCCACACTGGAATTATTCCCTATTCCCCATTTGTGGGTTAGATGGTTGATTTGCACTTTAACTGCTGGGGTCTTTGTTTCCTTAACACTGGTTTTCTTGTAGTGGTTTTTGCTAAAGTTGGTTGTATGGTACTGATCCTGTAGGCAGATCAGAACCACCTTATGTTTTAATATTGCTATGTATTGCACGGATATTTTATGAGATGGTAGCACACACACCCATAAATCCACACACCCTTCCTCCCGCCATCTTGGATTATGTTGGATGAAAGTAAAAATTGACACATCCCTCCCTGTCTGCATAAAGTAATTCTTGGGTAATCTACAGTCAGGTAGCCCGGAACTGAGATGGGTCCAGGAGTGCCTGAAGGCAGCAATCACAAACCCTGGATGGAGAATGAATTCCATCAATTAGGCATGAACCCATTTTCCCTTCACCACCTGCTGTTCACCAGATCTGCTGACCATCACTGTTTCCATTTAGTCCGGGTTCTGCTTCAATCAGTTCTCTGTTGCCAAAGCCTGACACACTCATTAGTGAACTGGTTCATTAAGACTTTGCCGTAATTGCTGTGGTTAGGCTAAGCTTCAGTAAGCACCAGAAAATGTTTATTTGCATTCAGGAATTTGCGAGAACCAGGAAATACTTTTTAAAAAATGAATCCTAATGTGCAATGAAAGAGAGTTCTCATTTGTTTGTTGTGCTTTTCATGGAAACCGAAAGTTCTTCTGTGAATCCAGATAAAACCAATTATCTGATGCAGACAATAAAGCATGAAATGTCATAGGAGTTTCGGGAGAAATATCCTTGGGGTATCCACTTTCTTCCTGGTTCTCTGACTACCCATTCAAATTGATTAGGTAGGCATTAAATGACGAAAGAAGACCTTGAAGGTCTGTACAGATGGAATTGTTCTGCCGGAAATAAGACAACTTGAAATAGTTCAGGGGGGAGGGGAGGAGGGATAAAGAAGAGAGAAAAGAAGTATTTGGTTCTGACTCAGTAGCTGTTCAGGCAGGCTTGGGGGAGCTGTTCAGATTTCTTTCCTGTGACGAGGGCTGGTTTGGGGTGTGTGTGTGGATCAGTTTGCTGTAGTTTAAAAACAAGTAGCATTTAAGAAACTGAGAAGAGTCTGCTAGATCAGTGGCTTATCTAGTCCAGCATCCTGTTCTCACAGTTGCCAATCAGATCCCTGCGTTAAGCGCTCAAGCAAGACCCAAGCATAATAACTGTTAAGCTGTGGGTGAACATATCAGACGACACAGCGATTCTTCAAACAGCTCTTGTTTATTCACAGGCCAGAACAGAACTGAACTGAAGGGTTCAGCCAGCCTGCTTATATAGAGCTCCACTAGAACGCAACAGTAACCATTTTCTGTAACTATCCAATCACTGAACATCACTTTCAATCCCTTATTTGCATATGTGGACCAGAGTGAAAACTATCTACAGTATCCCCCTGCTGGCCCAGGGTGAGAACTTCAGTACATAACAATAACATTTCCTGTTCCTGTGCTTTTCAGTAACTGGAATTCAGAAGCATCACTGCCTCCAGTGGTGGTGGCGGCCGCGTATAGTCATCATCACCACTGGCCATTGGTAGCCTTATCCTCCATGAATCTGACCAATCCTCTTTTAAAGCCATCCAAGTTGGTGGCCATCACTGCCTGCTAGGGGAGCAAGTCCCATAATTTAACTATGCGCTGTGCCAAGAAGGACTTTCTTTTATCTGTCATGAAACTTCCAACATTCAGCTTCCTTGGGTGCCAATGAGCTCTAGTGTTATGAGAGAGGGATGATTTATTTGCTTCAATCTAAAGATCCCTTTAGATGTTTTTAAACTAGTGATGTATGGAAGTGAGAGCTGGACCATAAAGAAGGCTGATCGCCAAAGAATTGATGCTTTTGAATTATGGTGCTGGAGGAGACTCTTGAGAGTCCCATGGACTGCAAGAAGATCAAACCTCTCCATTCTTAAGGAAATCAGCCCTGAGTGCTCACTGGAAGGACAGATCCTGAGGCTCCAATACTTTGGCCACCTCATGAGAAGAGAAGACTCCCTGGAAAAGATGTTGGGAAAGATGGAGGGCACAAGGAGAAGGAGACGTCAGAGGACGAGATGGTTGGACAGTGTTCTCGAAGCTACCAGCATGAGTTTGACTAAACTGCGGGAGGCAGTGGAAGACAGAAGTGCCTGGCGTGCTCTGGTCCATGGGGTCACGAAGAATCGGACATGACTAAACGACTAAACAACAACAACAAAGATTCCCTGCTTGTGTGCTAATGTAGATCCTACATTTCTGGGTTTTCCCAATCATTTCTAAGGAGCCGGGAGGACCATAAGCCCATGCAAAGCTGACCTGACTTTTGAAACAAATGTGGAAGCTCTTGTAGGGCGGACATTTCATGTAATCATTGGTTCTCTGTGCTCACAAAAGATGAGCAGGGTGAATATTTAACACATGGGTATGGAACCTGTGGCCCTCCAGATGTGTTTGGACTCCAGTTCCCATCAGCCTCAGCGACCAGTGGTTAATGGTCAGCAATGATAGGAGTTGTAGTCTGGAAACATCTGGAGGGTCACAGGTTCTACACCCCTGATTTAATCTCTTCAACATTCTGAAGAAATTATGAGTTGTTTCTCTTACAGTTGAAAGATACATTGATCAGATGCATTCACCAATCCACCTTGAGGGAGAGCCTGAGAAGCACAGATGGGCATGAAGACCCCTCAGTGGATGGTTTCTGAAACAAGCAGACGGCTTCAGTCTAAATATTGGACATTCCTTTCTCACAACCTCTCAGAAAAAAATCTCAGCCACATATCGAAATGCTTTTTTCCCATGCTTACCACAATGTAATTTTATAATTATCATCCATTTAAATTATTAACAACAGGGCTAGCCCATAAATGTGACCTTTTGTTCTCTCACAATTAGAAATGCTAGCACTGGTTTGAGACAACATAATAATTCTATTGTGGAAAATGCTGAAACACACACACACACACACACATTCATTTCCATTCAAGATTGCAGCTTGCACAGAATGAATTTAATAGGAAGCCTGATGCCGATACAGTGGTACCTCGGGTTACGAACTTAATTCGTTCCGGAGGTTCATTCTTAACCCGAAACCGTTCTTAACCTGAGGTGCGCTTTCGCTAATGGGGCCTCCTGCTGCCGCCATGCCATCAGTGCGTGATTTCCGTTCTCACCCTGGGGCAAAGTTTGTAACCTGAGGTACTACTTCTGGGTTAGTGGAGTTGTGTAACCTGAAGTGTTTGTAACCCGAGGTGTTTGTACCCCGAGGTACCACTGTACTTTGCTGGCAAAGGTCCTCCCTCAATGCGGGGAAGAGACGTCTTATGAATCACTTGTGTGTATGCAGAGACTTCAGATCAGGATATTTATAGTGTTCCTAGAAACTGCTGGCAGGAAAGCTCACCGCCACCCTCACCACTTATGGCTGCTTCCACCAGCCGAGCAGAGCTGGGCCTCTCACCAAGGCCGCCTGAAAGAACTTCCCTGTGATGAAGAGCACCATCTCCATCTGAGAGCCAGTGTGGTGTAGTGGTTAAGAGCGGTAGTCTCGTAATCTGAGGAACTGGGTTCGCGTCTCCGCTCCTCCACATGCAGCTGCTGGGTGACCTTGGGCCAGTCACACTTCTCTGAAGTCTCTCAGCCCCACTCACCTCACTGAGTGTTTGTTGTGGGGGAGGAAGGGAAAGGAGAATGTTAGCCGCTTTGAGACTCCTTAAAGGGAGTGAAAGGCGGGATATCAAATCCAAACTCCTCCTCCTCCTCTAGGGTGGTGGTACCTTCTGGGCCGCTGAGCCTTTCCTGCCATAGTGGAGGGAGAAGGGAGATGCCGATCTGTCACCTTGGAGTCACCCTGGCTCAGAGGGACAAGTGGGATATCAGGTGTGATGAGTGTGTGTGTATGTGTGAAGGGGAGTGCCATAGGGTGCAGCAGCACCCCTGGGTGCTTCTTCTTGTCTTCTCCTTGAGTCTAACCATCCCTTTCACCACCTTTCCTTCCCATTCTCCCCCCTTCCCCTTTCTTCACACTCAGGAAGACACTGGCTGCATTCAAATGGAAGTTTATTCACTTTCCTCCACGTATCCCTAACAATCACTTTATGCATTACATTTTAGCTTTCAAAAAGAGGTACGTAAAAGCCACTTCCAGAAACCTAATGGAATACTGCACATGTTTGGCGCTCATTTCCATGTTATTTGATTTCAGGACTGCGAAAGTGATGAAATTTGAGGCAGTATACTGTCACCCAGTTCTTTCCTGCTGCTTTTATGGGTGAATCATTGGGAGAACAGAAGCAGGCATGTAGAAAAAGTGGGTGAGGAGTAAAGACATTTTCCAGTGATGTTCGTCACTCTGTCACACGGCATCCACCAATGTGAATGAAGTCTGGCACACCGTAGAATCATAGAATTGTAGAGTTGGAAGGGATCCCAAGGGTCATCTAGTCCAACCCCCTGCAATGCAGGAATCTCAACTAAAGCATCCATGACAGATGGACATCCAATCTCTGCTTAAAAACCTCCAAGGAAGGAGAGCCAACAAGCTCCCAGAGGAGTCTGTTCCAGTATCAAACAGCTCTTACTGTCGAACAGCTCCATGCTGGTATATTGGTCAAAAAGCAACAATTCCACAATGCAACAAGTACTGCAGTGTGAACGGAATATTAGAAAACGGGACAGAAGCTTTAGTATTATAATCGGTAAAACTAATGCAATATTCCCCATGCTAGAACACACCCAGGCTGGATCTATGCTGATGGTAAAAACGCTTAAAAAAGAAACGTTCTATAGCTCTCAATGGAATTTTACATTGTCAGTTTTACGTTGCTCTGCAGTGCCCTCTGGTGTCGCATGCTTAAAACACATTTATAACATTTTAAATTTTACCAGTATAGATTAGTCCCCAGTCTGTTCCCCTGTCGTCCATTTCTCCTCTTTCCTTCTTTTTCTTTCTTTCTTTTTCCTGCCCCCTGTCAAATTCCCATTCTTTAGCCTTGCTTACAAACCATCTCTTCCTGTTCTGGAGCTGCTGCTGTCAGAAATAAGGCAAACAAGCAAGAAGGCCCTTGGCATGCTGCCTGAAAGTGTCCCTGAAAGTGGACTAAGACCTGCTGGTCCTCTCTGGCTTACAGTTTATGAAACTCTGGTGGTCTACCAGATGACCATACTGTATAGAGTTGGGGGGTCAGTCTAGATGATGCCCTGGATCCCTTCCAGTTATTGGGCTCCTTTATCTGTTGGGGTGCAGGGACGCAGGTGGTGCTGTGGGTAAAACCTCAGTGCCTAGGACTTGCCGATCGTATGGTCGGCGGTTCGAATCCCTGCGGCAGGGTGAGCTCCCGTCACTCGGTCCCAGCTCCTGCCTACCTAGCAGTTCGAAAGCACCCTTAAGTGCAAGTAGATAAATAGGTACCGCTTTATAGCAGGAAGGTAAAGGGCATTTCCATGCGCTGCGCTGGTGCTGGCTCGCCAGAGCAGCTTCGTCATGCTGGCCACGTGACCCGGAAGTGTCTCCGGATAGCGCTGGCCCCCGGCCTCTTAAGCGAGATGGGCGCGCAACCCCAGAGTCAGTCACGACTGGCCTGTACGGGCAGGGGTACCTTTACCTTTTACCTTTTACCTTTTACCTTATCTGTTGGGGTAAAATGTATAAGAACAAGCTTGCCAAACATTTTCCTTCCATTGAGGTAGTGACATTGGCTAGCCAGATAAACATCACACTAAGCATAACCAAATACTTGCTCTGTGCCATAGAACAAATGGGCCAATGTTAGGGGTGTTAACCCCCCTCTTCCGCTTACTTATGGGGTTCATCCTGGAAGCCCCTACCCCCCGGTGACCCAGTCCAACATTGTGAGTACTATGGGACCTGTTCATTTTATTCTTGTTCTGACTCGGAGCCTAGTAAGTTTTAGGTACTTGTTCTGTATTTTATGTCCTGCGTTTAAATAGCTACTTGCTAACAGAAATTCTTCTTGTATCCGTCAGGTGAAAGAGCAACAAAATACACTACAAAATAATAACAGCACCTATAACAAACAATACACTTTTGTATTTGAACGAACAAATGAATGTTGTTTAGTCGTTTAGTCGTGTCCGACTCTTTGTGACCCCATGGACCAGAGCACGCCAGGCACTCCTGTCTTCCACTGCCTCCCGAACAAATGAATAGAGGACACTATTGATAGCTGGGGACCCTCTTTAGTAAAGGTAAAGGGACCCCTGACCATTAGGTCCAGTCGTGGCTGACTCTGGGGTTGCGGCGCTCATCTCGCTTTATTGGCCGAGGGAGCCGACGTACAGCTTCCGGGTCATGTAGCCAGCATGACTAAGCCGCTTCTGGCGAACCAGAGCAGCGCACGGAAACACCATTTACCTTCCCGCTGGAGCGGTACCTATTTATCTACTTCCACATTGGCATGCTTTTGAACTGCTAGGTTGGCAGGAGCAGGGACCGAGCAACGGGAGCTCACCCCGTCATGGGGATTCGAACCGCCGACCTTCTGATCAGCAAGTCCTAGGCTCTGTGGTTTAACCCACAGTGCCACCCGCGTCCAGGGGACCCTCTTTAGGTTGGCGGAAATGCCCTCTGCATCTGCTCAGGGGCACCCATATTCCAGGAGTTCACTCTTGATGCTACTACCAATTAGGTGCCAAGACAAAGTCTCCAGCTGAAAACCCGATTTTCTTGCCCCCACTTTTTTTAAATGTCAAGGACCGGGGGGGGGGGGACGACCTGTGGCCCTCCAGAGGCACTCCATTTCCCATCAACCCCACCCAGCATGGCCAGCTGTCAGGGATGATGGGAGATGCAGCGCAGCAAAACATCTGGACTGAGGTCCACAGGTATCCTCATCCCTGGGCCACAATCAGGCGAGCCCTTCTTTCCCGGCGCAGCTTCACCCGCTTTCAAAGAGGGAAGGGGGCAAACAGACGTCGTTATATATAAGTGTAGCATTTCTTTCACCCAGGCAGCGAGTGAGGGCGGATCTCGCCGCCCACAACCGGGGAGGGGAGGAAGGAACGAGGCTTGGGGAGGGGGAAGCTCTCTCTGGGCTGATTCTCTGATCTCATCGCACAAGCCAGTCAGCTGCGAGCTGTCTGCCTCTCTCGTCAGCTGATCTAGCAGGAGAGCTTTCCGTCTCTCATTGACTCTTCTCCTCTCACTTCCCAAGTGGATTCCTTCCTTCCTTCTTCTTTTTTTTTTAAAGATAGCAGCAGCAACAAAACTCTTGCCGGGGAGTTTCTGGGTCAGGAGGAGGATATATTCCGAAGGCTGGTCGGTGGGGGGATTTAAAGCAAAACAACAACACCAACACACAGCAGCACCACCCAAGCCCACAGCCCCAAACTGGATTGCATTGCAACTTTGCTCCAACTCCGCTCCTTCTGTTCCCTCCGTCCAGGATGGCTTCCAATTTTAACGACATAGTGAAGCAAGGGTATGTCAAGATAAGGAGCAGACGTTTAGGAGTAAGTATTTTTATTTTTTTTAAAAAAACAAACAAACCAAAACCCTCCACTGGCGTTATTGTACCGTGTTTGATTTATCAATGGGTCGGTGTTGTTTAACCACAGCGTTGGCCACGTGCGTTGTGTGCGGTTGTCCGAGGATCCGAAAGGGAAACAAGGTTGCATGCTTTATTTTTATTTTATTTTTGACTGTGCAAAGGGCCAGTCCTTTTCCAGGTCTCTCTCCACTGCCATATGTGCATTATAAATATAGAAGCAGCTTGCAGTGCCGTGCAAAGGACATTTCTCGATAACGGATACAAGCGGGGTGGAGGGAAGGAAAGCCTGCAAAATCCACACTGGCTCTAATGCTATCTTTCCAGTGCCTTAGCTGTGTTTGTGTGTGGAGAAAGTAGCAAGCTTTGGAATGTCACAGAACTCTTCTGTTATGGGGTTTGTGGAAGTGAGGCTCATTTCCGAAGATTTATGAGCGTGCTTAGATAAATTTCTTCTCCAATCAGATTAGAATTGTCTAAGGGATCTCCTAGTCAGCCAGTGTCCCCTCTTAACTTTTCACTTTCAGAAGAGGAGCTAGCAAGCAGATTTTAGGACTCAGTGGTTCAGTGCCCATGCGCAGTTCCCATTCATTTCAATGGGGCTCGCCCAAAAGAACTTCCTGGCAGATTAAGAGTGTTGTAGCACCTTAGAGATAAGCAGCCTGATGCTGGACAAGCTCACTCAGAAATAAGCCCTGCAGGATCCAGTGACATTTATACCCCAATAAATATGCTGTGGCAGTAAATTCAGTGGTATTTTTGCATGCAAAAGGTCTCTGGTGAAACCCCTGGCATCTCCAGGTAAGTCAAGGAAAGATCTCTGTCTGGAACCCTGGAGAGTCATCAGTAAACCATATGGACCAATTGTATGAGTCAGTATAAGGCAGCTGCCTACATTCCTATGCTGCCTTGAACATTGATAAAGAAAGCAGAGATATAAAATTTTTGAATAATGATCAACAACGTAATATGCCTAGATGACAGGCAGCAGTAATGCATTTGTTTCTGAGCCAACATGCAAGGGTGCTACCGTGGACATGGACAGTCATATCTATGTCTAATCAGAATTAAGGCCCATTGACTGAAGTCCCATTGACTCCATACTACACCCCATTAAATGTGTATAGGATCGCAGGCTGCATGAGCTGGCGCAGACATTAAGCTACAATGGGAATGTAAAATTCACATTGGCCGCAATGTGACAAATATGTAAAATTCACATTGGCTGCAGTGTGACAAATATCGTCGTGTAGGTAATTGGAATGACAGTTCTTGAATATCATAGTCTCGTATTAACAAATCACCTGTTTGAAGGGACACATGTCTTGCTACCTGACTAAATATTAGATGTTCCTTTCAAATGTGTATTGCTCATTATGGATACAGGTGCAAATGTGAGGATGTCATTTCCTACATACATGGCACTTGTCGGAAACCTCTGCAATGCATCTATAGGTCTAAGTTTTGGTGTCAAAATGTTACCAAGGGTTCCCCCTCCATGCAACATACCTAAAAAAAAGCCACAGTCTTTAGTGTGCTAAGTGAGCATGCAATTCTCTACTTGGTTGGAGAGTTTGAGGAAACAGGAACCTATACCATTCCAGTGGGGTTGATATTCAACAGAACTGCTGGCTTTAAATGTTCACAAAGTTTCACGGTATGGAAGGTGTGTGTGTGTGTGTGTGTGTGTGTAGAAGAAATACCTTGTATGAACATGTGTGTGTTTAAAGATATATCTCCAGACCAGTGCTTTATTGATTGCAATAGAAACTGATGCCTTAATTTCCTGGTTTGGCTATACATTTTACGTTTAAGCAATTATTTCATTTATTTACACTTCTGTTCCATTTTGTACTCTAGGTTCATGGAGGTTTATGTAGCAAACCTCTGATAGTCTTAACTCCGCCATCATGCTCTCTGCCACACAATGTTGAACTACAGTGATCCATATTAGGACTGGGTTCTGGAAGTCTTGGGTTCAAATTTGAGGGAGGCACATAGTTCAATGGTAGAGCACATGCATTGCTTGCATAAGATTCTGAGTTCAGTCCCAGGCATCTCCAGACTCTTATGATACGAGACTCTTATGGGAAAATCTGGAGAGCTGTTGTCAGTCAGCGTAGACGTTACTGGGCAAGATGGACCAATGGCAGCTTCTTATGTTTCTATTCTCACCCATTGATGAATTTACTTGATAGACGTTGGCAGCTCACTATAGTTCTGCCTTGGTTCTTCCATCTGTGAAATGGGAACTATGACCGATCTTGGAGATTGCTCATACAGAACATATAACTAAGGTGTCTCATGTGGCAAGTAGCAGAGAGAAAAATAGGTGATGCCTGAATTTCAGATCTGAATTGCAAGTTGACTCCTAGAGTTCTCACTAGGAATCGGAAAAATACAAGAGCTATGTACAAAAATATACCAATGGTTTTTTGTCTATGGCAGTATTTGAATGACCTTGGATAAAGAAATATAGGAGAAATAAGATTAACGGTACAAATTGTTGTAAGAATGTATTAGAGAATATATAAAGAATAGATTAATAATGGTAGGTACATTCACTATTAGAATAAAAGCATACAACGGGAATTGACAGGGTCCAAAGTTTTTATGATATTTTTGTTAATAAATTTTGTTAATATTCTTTGTTAATAACCGCATAAAAAGTAGCATAAACACACCTGAAGCTTAAGGTTTATAACTATGTAAGAAAAGACAAGTATGTGGGTGTGTGGTTTTTTGTGTGTGTGTATATGATTGAAATCTCAATTTACTCTACGAGATGTACTATATATATGTAATGTATTATAAAGGTTGTTACATTGCAAAGAAAGAATCCTAAGGAGCCACAGAATAGTCACTTCCAATGGTACAGTAAACGTGGGAAAGGTGGCCTGTTGGGAGAAGGAGATAAAGCTTGCTAGTTATTAAAAGTTTCAAACAGATGATGCCTTGCGAAGATCATAATGAAATATGCCAAATTGTACCGTGTGCTAGGGCCCTCAGGTACAGTTCACATTAAATTGTCACCTCAGGTGTGGTAAGCTTTCTGTGATTATTGTGCTCATCTATGGTGTTACCCTTGTTAGCTTTGCTGTCATTTTTTTAAAAGTGTTTGAAACAAACACAGCAAAATGGTCAGTGCTGCTGCTATCATTATATTGCTAATTAATTATGCTTTGCACCAGGTGTAATGAGAAAAAACCACCACCAGGTGCTTGTTTAGATGGGAGCTCAGGTGGAAAGAGGTGCTTATATTTTTTTGAGTACACTTTATATTGAATTCATGGTGTGGAACAGAATATCTTTTCAGAGTGGTGCATGCTCTAGTTATCTTCTGCTTGGACTACTGCAATGCATTCTACGTGGGGCTACCTTTGAAGGTGACTCGGAAACTGCAATTAATCCAGAATGCAGCAGCTAGACTGGTGACTGGGGGTGGCCGCCAAGATCATATAACACCGGTCCTGAAAGATCTTCATTGGCTCCCAGTACGTTTCCGAGCACAATTCTAAGTGTTGGTGCTAACCTTTAAAGCCCTAAATGGCCTCAGTCCTGTATACCTGAAGGAGCATCTCCACCCCCATCGTTCAGCCTGGACACTGAGGTCCAGCGCTGAGGGCCTTCTGGCGGTTAACTCGCTGCGAGAAGTGAGGTTACAGGGAACCAGGCAGAGGGCCTTCTCAGTAGTGGCGCCTGCCCTGTGGAACGCCCTCCCAGCAAATGTCAAGGCAATAAACAACTATTTTACTTTTAAAAGACAGCGAAGGCGGCCCTGTTTAGGGAAGTTTTTAATGTCTGATGCTGTATTGTTTTTAATATTCGTTTGGAAGCTGCCCATAGTGGCTGGGGAAACCCAGCCAGATGGGCGGGGTATAAATAATAAATTATTATTATTATTATATAGATGATACCTATTGGAAAAATCCCCCTCCCCCAAATGCTATTCTCCATTTGATTTGTTCACCTATGTATTTATAAGCTATTATTTCTTATAATAAAACATGGATGCCTACGGAGATGCCAAAAGGAAAAGGGAAAACCTACAAATTCAGTACTGCTATTCATTTCCTTTAAAGTGAAATAGAATAGTTAGAATTAATGGAGTCCAGGAGACATTGTTTTGGAGAAAGAAGATGTTACTGTGGCTCCTGGAGATGAGTTTGTGGCTGCTTTCTGCCTCTGTTCCCATTGCTGTGAATTAAGCCACGGTTGGCTTAGCATGTTGTCCAATCCCAGGCTCCTAGTTTCTCTTGCTTTAGACAAACCATAAGCTGTAACCAAACTTTGTTCTTGGCTTACAGTTTGTGCTTTGCCTGGAAGAGACAAACCACAAGGCTGGGTTTAGATGACACCCTAATCGAAACCATGGCTTAGCACGAAGCAAGGTAGCAGCAGAAGGGCTGGGGCACCAACTTGGGCCCCCCACTGTGGGTGCCCAACGTTGGCACTCACTGCACCATGCTCTAGTGAAGTTGTGACATGGCATGATGTCATCATGTCATGTTGTGATGTCATTGCCGTGCAGCACTCTCCGGTGCTGTAGCAGCAACTGAACCAGAGCCTCCGACTTTGCGCACCGCAGCTGCGGCCACCGAGCATGAATCTCAACTAAAACATCTGTAACATTCATGACTAGCTTTGACACAACATCATTCTAGCCTCCCTAGAATTAGATCTTGAATACAAGATCACACATGGAATCAGAGATAGGAATAGTGGGTGTGAACTAGGAGTGTTGAGGCCAAAGACTTATTCCTAATGGTTTCAGTGTGATCTTGTCTCATATTAAGCCACAGTTCTCTTTATTTATTTGTTTACTATTTTATGTTAAAGTCTACCTTGGTCATGATGGTGGGTCAAAAAAAGTAAGAATTAAAACAAGTAGCAATGTACAATTAAAATCATAGTATAAAAACCAGAAAAAACAACCAATATTGGTATAACAAAATGACAGCACAGAACTGTAGGACTACACTGGAGGAGGAAGAAGAGGAGGAGGGAAGATGTCCACTCAGCCCAAGGCCTGAGGTGCCCCTTGACCAAAGAGGTGCAACTTGACCAATCACCAAAAAGCATAAGTGATGGAACAAGGCAAACGTCATTTCACAACCTGGGGGACACCACGGAGAAGACCCTGTCACATGCTACCACCTCTTGAACCATGGAGGGTGGCATCTCAGCCAACCAGGCCTCTGCTGCTGATCTTAACATCTGGGCAGATTGATATAGGATGACACACTTCTTCAAATATTTGGGGCCCAAGTTGTTTAGAGCATTGGCATGTGACACAGGGAATTCTGGCTCAGTGTGGGTTAACAACTGAGGAATTATAAACCAGGATTAGTTATTCACTATTATATTATATAAGAGCAGGTACCTTAATTTCCTTATTTTCTACTTCCTTTGTCCTTCCTCATCCATTATCCTTTGGCATCATAAATATATTATATAAATGTATTATACTCAAATTGATTTTTTTTTAAAAAAATGACACATAGTCTAATAGTCATAATAGTCTAATAGTCATAATGCCAAAGGATGAGGAAGAAGAAAATAAGGAAATTAAGGTACCTGCTCTTATATAATGATATAGAATGAAATTATAAAATAGCCACTGTGATGAACTCAGTTTGGGGCAAGGAGGAGAGGCGACTAATTGCAGTTGGTCCCCTCCAAGCCAATGGTATGAGCCTCACTCTTGTTATTTGTGATAAGACAGGAGACAAAGTCCTGCTAAACATTTGAACCAGCTGAAATATTTATATATACAAACAAGTTTTTGCTTGAAGGCCACAGTAAGTGAATATACATGTAGCAGGAAAGGGAATTACAGAAATGATAGCTGGTGGCTAATTTAAAAATCTGATTTGGGTTATTTACTGTTAGTAAAAGTGCAATTTTACATTCCATTTGAAACGGGCAATTAGCATATTCATTTAATTAAAAAAATAGTTGCCATGGAAGCAATAGTATCACATCCTCCTTCCAAAGAAAAGTAAAATTATCGTATTGCCTCTCTAAAATACCAAATTCTTATAGAAAATCCAGGAATCTCAAGGCTGTTGTTGTCGTCATTTTCATTATCATTCTGCAAATTTTTTTATCTGCCTTTTGACTTCCAAAAGGCCCCCCAATGTGGCATCCAGATTAAAAAAAACGCAACAAAACAATAAAAAATGAGATAAAAAACAAACACAGTACATCAATTAGATGATTTAAACTATATGTGCACCTTCTGGTTAGGATCCCCAAACAATGACTCAGTTTCTCCCCCTCGTAAGTGAAATACCTCTGAGCATCTACAGAATGCTCTTCCTTAGTAAATGGAATGTGCCATGAAGTGGCTTTGGTCCTCTACTTCTATTTCAGCATGTAATCTAAGGGCCAAGATAGTTTGAAGGGGAATGCTGAACAGCTCTCCCACTAAAATTACCCCACCCCCTGCTGCAAGCTGTTATTAGCCCTTCTGGAGAGAAAAAGATCGCAGAGGGTTGAGCTAGATGATCCTTGGTGTCCCTTCCAACTCTACAATTCTATGATTCTGTGATTGAAGGAGAATATTTCAGCTGGGAAATAACACTGGGGATGGGGATTAAACACTCCCTGTTCCATTGCTTGTTCTCCATTGCTAAATTAAAAACAGCTGGGAACATTGTCCTAATGTTGTCCTGGTTTAGACAATACCATACCCTCCAACATTTCTCAGATGAAAATAGGGATGTCTCATTCCACAATGATAATTTTACTATTTATACCCCACATATCTTATGGGGTTGCCCCAGCCACTCTGGGCAGCTTCCAACATATATAAAAACACAAAACATTAAACATTAAAAAAACCTTCCTTATACAGTGGTGCTTCAGGTTACAGACTCCACTAACCCAGAAATAGTACCTCGGGTTAAGAACTTTGCTTCAGGATGAGAACAGAAATTGCACAGTGGCAGTGCGGCGGCAGCAGGAGGCCCCATTAGCTAAAGTGGTGTTTCAGGTTAAGAACTGTTTCAGGTTAAGAACAGACCTTCAGAACGAATTAAGTTCTTAACCCGAGGTCCCACTGTACAGGATTGCCTTCAGATGGCTTGGAGGTTGGATAACTCCATACTCTCCAACATTTCTCCCATGAAAGTAGGGACACCCTAAGGAAAAGTGGGATCAAATCAGAAACCGGGATGTCTTCTCTAAATCAGGGATGTCCCTGGAAAATAGGGACACTTAGAGGGTCTGCAATACGCTTGCTACATATGCGAGACTGAATGATCTGTAATCACAATATTACGTTGCCTATGCAATATATTATACAGTTATTTATCTGGACTATGAAAACTGAATCCAAAGGGCACTTTCTGCTCTCTACCTAGATCTGCCTTCCTGTAACTCACTGCTTCCTGTTCTATTGTCAGTGGAAGGGATGAGCTACTATATTACATCCTGCGATACTCATTCTACTATTTGTAAAATGATCACCATTTCTCTCTTCCAATGCTTCAGTCTAATTACGGGCGATTCCATTGGCTGCCTCTCCTACAGTTTTCCTGCTAGATCTTGTATCATCCTTGCAGGTGTCCTGAGAACCTTGTATGGCTTGTCAAAATCCACTGCCACATACTTGGGGGGGGGTGTCCTTGTGTTCAGAAATAACACCGTCTTTTCCCACCAATTGTAACACGAAGAAGAATCCCAGGCGGAGAGGCTTCTGTTATATATAGAGTGTGAACTGCTAAGACCTGAGCATTCCATAGTGACTTCCTTCCTGCATCTTTGATATCCTCTTTAATGGGGCAACCTGAGGATAAGACTTGGAACTGGCAGAGCTTGATCTTGGATGCAAGCTGCCAAATGTGTTCACAGACCAGTTTAGAGCCACCCACTGCTGTTTCTGGCAGAGGACTCTGAATTCTACCTTGCTCCCCACTTCCCCGTCCTGCTGCTTCTGAAATGATTAGAATTTTATCGACCAATAAAATGACAGTTAAGGAGTTACAGACTTCCAAAGGGGCAGTAACAGAGCTATGGGCACCAGGCACCCAGCTGATGCTCACCAGGCCTTGCGGTGCACCAAGATTAATTGAGCTCATGTACCTTCCATGAGCTAGTCAGCCCCATTCCCAGGTGTGTGCAAAATGGTTGCATCTCTAAAATAACCACATGGATTTTGCGATCATGCAGGCATTTATCTGAATGTTAAAGTTGTTTCTTGTCTTTCAATCCTATACATATTTCTGTTAAGCAGAGCCTTGGTTTGCTTTCTACCCCTTTGGACACTCCCTGCAAAGTTGGGTTGTTTTATTTGATATTACTGTCAAATTCTTCCACTCTAATACTTATTAATGGCCAGCTCTTAACTTCTTTATCACCCACTATACCCACCTGTTTATTCTGTGTTTCTATCTTATTCTCTGTTGTATTCATTCTCTCGCTTTTTCTTCGATCAGAAATTCCTTTTTGTTGATAACATTTTGCTAGATTCCTGTGTTTTTTCAAATGTACTTCTAAAACATAGTGTCTTCTGTTCCCTGCCCCCCCAACACCTATCCCACAGTTAAATGTGCAGTGATCCTTGTTGCACATGCCTGCAGGTGACCTGCCTCTGAAACCTTTCTGAAATGACACACCAGAGGACATAAGAACATCCACCCAGTAGCTCCTTCTATGCCCCCCTACCCAAATTGCATTGAGATAATACAGTGGTGCCTCGCAAGACGAAATTAATTCGTTCCGTGAATTTTTTCGTCTAGCGAATTTTTCGTCTTGCGAAGCACGAAATCCCATAGGAATGCATTGAAAATCAATTAATGCGTTCCTATGGTCAAAAAAAGTCCAAACAAAGCCAAATTTGGTACAACAAGAGTTTATTAAGTGCTCTTTAAAGTCACACATACTGTAAAGAGCATTTCAAAATTCAAACCCAGAATTTTTTTTAAAAAACAGCAGAGTGGCCCAATGGTCACAGAAAATCATAAAAATGCAGAAAAAAAACAAGCTTCCAGATTCTTGCAAACCCCTCCCCAACTGTTCCCCCAGCCACCCAGCACACAGAAATTCAAATCCAGAATTTTTTTTAAAAAACAGCAGAGTGCCCCAATGGTCACAAAAAATCATAAAAATGCAGAAAAAACACACAAGCTTCCAGATTCTTGCAAACCCCTCCCCAACACCAAGTCCTTGAATTCCAAACACCCCAACCCAAAATCCAAAACCCCCCAAAAAAGTTTTAAAAGCTTAACTTACCAAATGGCTGCAAAAGAAGTTTGGAAAAGCTTCAAAAATCACCAAAGTCTTTAAAAACCTCAAAAAAGGCTACTATGTACACTGCGTTCTATTAGTTGCTCCTCGAAGTCAAGTCGCAACTGTATTAACGGTGTTAAGAAAAAGGAAACAAACTTGCAAGACGTTTTCGTCTTGCGAAGCAAGCCCATAGGGAAATTCGTCTTGCGAAGCAGCTCAAAAAATGGAAAACCCTTTCGTCTAGTGAGTTTTCTGTCTTGCGAGGCATTCGTCTTGCGGGGCACCACTGTAAGGCAGTAAATTGTTGCTGACAAATCCAGCATGGATCAGTGATGATCCATTGTTAGGGAGCATTCAGGGCCGTGTCAGTGCAGTTTGCTGGAATACCAGTTGCTGGAAACTGTGAGAGGGGTTTGGGGCTTCCTATAGGCACCTGGTTGGCCCCCGTGAAAACTAGACTTTAAGCCTGATCCATCAGGGTTCTTCTCATGTAGTCTGCTAAGCTCTTGACTGGCAGGAGAGAAGGGCACATCTGCCTCAGAATAGTGCCCCTCTTAGTGTTTTACACATTCTACCAGTTACCTGGTTTCATCTTCTTTGCCAGTATCATTGACAGGAGTGAGCCAGCAGTAAATTACACTGAGTAAGTTGGAGTTAACTCTGGATTAGCAAAAACGGGATCTGCACAGGAGTGTCATGTCTAATGAGCCCAGCAGCTCATCTCTAGCAGGTCTTGTTGTGAAGTCCCTGCCTACCCACAGCTGCCTAAATCCTGTCCTCCCCAGGGTTTTCCCCAAGTAATCTGGGACTATGCCTGTGTGAAGCTAACTACTCTGCCCTCTTCATGCCTCTCCTGGTTCTGGGAGACCAGGAGAGAGGGGAGCTTGTTGCAGCAGCAGCAGGAGACACCTGTGCCTCTTCACCAGCTGGACTCCTCTCTGCCTCTTGGCCTTCCCACTCTCCTGCTTCTGATTCTGGACTTCTCTTTGCCACAGACTCTCCCAGCAAACCCAGTTTACCTCTTCAGCTTCTGACACCTCCTCCCAGTCTTCTCCCTCTGACCACTCAGCATCGTTCCCACCCCCCCCCCCCATGTCTTGGAGCCTTCTTCCCTTGGGGCTTCCTCACCTGGTTTCTGTTATGTATCTGACCCTGGGCCAGCAGGGGGATACTGTAGATAGTTTTCACTCAGGTCCACATATGCAAATAAGGAATTGAAAGTGACATTCAGTGATTGGATAGTTAAAGAAAGTTGTTACATTTGCGTTGTAGTGGAGCTCTATATAAGCAGGCTGGCTGAACCCTTCACTTCAGTTCTGTTCTGGGTCTGTGAATAAACAAGAGCTGTTTGAAGAATCACTGTGTCGTCTGATATGTTCACCCACAACTTAACAGTTTCTCTCACCATTCTCCTGTGCCCAACCAGTCCATGACAATCATTAAGCAGCACAACTTGAAATCTTTCAAGCCAAATGCAGCTTGGCTGTGTAAATAACTGTTTACCTGGGACTGTAAATACAGGATGTGTGTGTGTGTCAGGCACCTACAGAAGATAATACTATGTGGCTAGTATGCTGTGTTTGGCTTGCTGGGACACAAGTCATTCAGACTTGCTTTAATTTGCAATCCCCAAATGTACAGGGGTTTTATTTATCTCTTGGTATTTCAACACACGCCATCTTTAGAATGTAAATTAGGACTTTCTTCTATTGCCAATTTTTTTGACAGGCCATTTGTTTGATTTCCCTGTTTTGCAATTATTAGAGAACCGAGGGGGAAACCGAGAGAGTGCGTGAGAGAGAGCACACTGTGATTTTTAAATTCACCATGCTCGTGTTGGATGCTTTTCTGCACGACCTGCTTGTGCTGACTCTTAGTGGTGTGTAATTTGTAATTCCAGGCCATGTTTTCCCCCAAGATTCCATGGATTTATGTTTTAGCCACATCATAACGGAAAATTTGCCAAGACAAACCGCTAGCTGTCATTGAAGATTTACAAAAGAATATTTTAAAAAAGTTAATCTTGAAGCAGCATCTTGGGAAAAGTTGCAAAATGCTTTCATGCCTCAGAGATGATGGTTCATGTGTCAGATGAGCTAAAAAATATATGATCCTTACTCTTGAAAGAAGTTAAAAGTTATTAAAGTTATTATAATAGCTGATCATGTCTGCCAAGCCTGTTTTAGGATTGTAGAACAGAGATAACAGACATATTTATGTGAGTGTCTGAATTGTTAAGAGTTGCTTTGGTCATCTTTGGCATTCTGTTGAATAATTTCCCTTTGGAAGGATTTCCACAGTGTGCGTAACAGAAATAAATACTTATTCATTCCTTTGGAAAAAAAGAAATTATTATTATTATTATATTGATTAATTTTTTTCTTGCTTTAAGGTGCCCAAGGCAATCCAAAGCAACTTACAACCAAATATAAGTGCATGTGTATTATATATTTACCTAGTCAGATAGGTTTTCATTGGAGAACATTTGGCAAGTTGTGATAACCAATCTGGTTTTATTCTGTTATTTTTAGGCTGTGTATTTTAGCTTTTAGTGTGTTGTCATGACTTTCATGTGTGTGGCCTCCGGCACTTTCAATAAATACTTGGTATCGAATAGGCCACAAGAAAGGTGACAAGTGAGCCTCTTTGGGAAGAGTATTCCACAGCTGGGGTGCCACCACTGAGGAGGCCCTTTCCATTGTAGTTACTGTAACAGAACACTTCTCAAACAATAGTATGTTTTCCATTTATCCAGGACAGCTTGTAACTTTCAGCCAGCGCCTGGTGGTATAGCTCAAAGCTAAGGGGTGGTTCCTCAAAGTAGCAGCCTTGTGTTCAGCAAGACATTCTCCGTGTTTTATATTCCTGCCTTAGGCTGTAACTGGCTTGGATCCATCCCACTCATGCTGGTGTCATTGGTCCATCTAACTCAGTATTTTCTACACTGACTGGCAGTGGTTGGCCAGTATTTCAGGTGTCAGATCCCGCTAACCCAGAAATAATACATCGAGTTAAGAACTTTGCTTCAGGATGAGAACAGAAATTGTGCACCAGCGGCACGGCGGCAGCAGGAGGCCCCATTAGCTAAAGTGGTACCTCAGGTTAAGAACAGTTTCAGGTTAAGAACAGACCCCCAGAATGAATTAAGTTCTTAACTCGAGGTCCCACTGTACTGAAGATTAACCTCAGACTTCCTGCATGAAAAGCGGATTTTCTACCATAGAGAGAGCTACAGCCTTCCTGTCAATCACTGTTCTCATGTGAAGTCAGGACCAGAAACCAGGCCAAGACCTAGAGATGATTTTGCATCTTCAAGGCAAAGTCCTAGGTGCAAAAGGAAGCATTTACATCCCTTCCCGTTGAGGAGAGATAGTGGCCAGTCTTGAATGGGAGAGACACTGACCATCCTTCATTCTCTAGGAATATGCTCCAACCTGTAGGCCTGATGGCTCATCATCCTACAAGCCCAGTTGTGCAGAGAGCCAAGGGTTCCTGAAGCCAGTGCTTTTTTCTGGGGGTACACGTACCCCTAAACATTTTGTGAATCTAAGTTTGACCTCTTTGAGGGGCAGTATTTCAATATGAGTAGGAAAATGAGAGTACCCCTAAACATTTTTAAAGAAAAAAAGCACTACCTGTACCCCTGTAGTTCCCCACAAGAGGAACCACAGCTGCCTGTATTTTATAAGTCTAGGTTGTGAGGTGATAAACTCTAATTTACTGCTTCTCAGTGACTCAGTGCTTAAGCCTTTAGAGTAGTTATTCCCCACTAAATTTTGTGGGAAATGATTTGCTGGTTACTAGTGACAATTAAGTGAAGTTGCTTAAAGTAATGCATGCCATTGGCTATTTCCTTTCTATTCTTCATTGGCGGAGCTTAATTAAATGGAGTTGCATTGATCCAAATCAGCACAGGAGCTGATTGAAAGTAATCCAGTTACTTTATATAGAACATTTAGATGACAACTTCCAGGGCAGAACCTTCCCAGGGCGGACTGTGTCAGAAACTTAATGCATAATGCATCAGATATCAGCAAAGGCAGTGTCTCAAAGAAAAACATTAAAGCATGAACTTTCAGCGCCAGTAACACCAACAGTCAACAAACTGGGGAGGTTTTCGAGAAAGTTATGAGAGTGGAAAAGGTCAGGGAGATAAATCATATGTGGGCAAATGGAAATAGCAAGGTATTTTAGAAAAGCCAGTTAAGGCTGCAGTTCTGAGCACTCACACTGAGAACTCGTTGGAAAGTCAACGTGTTTAGATCAGGCTGCAAGATGATTATAATACTCAAACACAAAATATAATGTTCTAAAAGGGAGGAATTGTTCTCTTGATCTACTGAGAGAAGCAGCAATAGCAATGCTGTCTGTGCTATAAGATGACAATTTAAACTGAGCTGCTCACTGGAACAAACAACTGAGAGCCTTATGGAATTTCCTTCCCAAGAAAAGAAGGAGCAGACATCTGCCAGGAATGGTTCACGTTTACAACGTGGCATCTTAGGAAACTGTCGTGGTCCCATCTGTGTTTTACATTTAGTTTCAAAAGGGAAGGCCTTGATTTGAACTGGGTCTCAGGCAGTAGTAAGGGAGAAGGAGAATGCTAGGGAGTTCAGCGTGGGACTTTTTCCATAGCAGGAGTGATGATGTCAACAATGAGAGCAGCAGGTTATTTGATGGAGCCTTCTTGCTTTGGAAAATGAATGAGTTGACGGCGAGGCTTTCAAGTTTGTTTTCAACAGATTAGCATAGAGGAAGGCCATAGGGTGAGGGAATCATCATGGTGAATCTGGTTATTTATTACCTTTTCTTTAATGCAGTATAAATGGTTACATTTCTTTGTAAGTTGTTTTCGTTTCTGATTGAATGCCTCAAATCCGTGGTTCCCAATTGGTGGTCTGTGAACCCCGGTTGTCCTACATAACCCACCCAGGGTGTCTGTTGCACCATTCACATAACAAAAACTATTGTAGAGATATCAAAATTTTCAAAAATAGTGGGTTAATGGCTTGGCTTTTGAAAAACAGGGGGGCTGCTGTTACGGTTGCCATAGCTTCCAGAAAATTTTCAAAAATCGGCAATTTTGAGTTTCATTTCCCCCAAAATCTCAAGAACTTTTGAATTTTACTTCTAGAAATATGGCAATCCTACTGTTGTACTTAGCTAACTGGAAACCACTGCCTTAAATATTGCCTGTCAGCTGGCTGAAGATCTTCTTTTTTTTAAGTTCAGTGTGTTTTACAGGTTCAACCTTTGCAGCAAGAAGTAAGCTCTACTGAGTTCAGTGGAGTTTGCTCCAAAGAAACTATGCATAGAATTGCAGTCCTGATGGTCCTGATAAACTGGATATTATGCTATTTATTGGTGCTCGTTGTTCTCTATCTACCCCTATCCATTCAGCAGCCTGCATTTTGGGACTTTCCCTGAGGGACATGCCTATAGACATTTATTAGGACTGTGGCTGCAGCTGGAGCCATTATGAAAATTTACTACTATACCACAGAGTGCTGAGGAATTTGTGAAGAGTGCTTCTGAGCATGTACAGGTTACATATAGCTCATTACTAAGTAGCTGCAACCGTCTCCCCCCTCCAGGCAGAAACTTGGCATTTGCCTTTTTCAGAGACAGACCACAGTGTACAACTTTTGGGGCCTCTTCTCATATATACAGTATATAGGATAACCAACAATAATTGGAGTGACTAACTGGGGATTAGATTAATTTTTGTGGAGTTGATGGACTTTTCTTTCCACTTTCATTTTCTTGAGTCATCAGCAAGTATGGCCAGGGCCCACGCTTCTAAAATGACTCAGGGCTTTGTTTACCGCTGTACCACTCATCTCTTTAGGTAACAGGCTACGTAGAAATGTAAAGAAATTCATGAAGGGTGTTTCTGAGAATATATGGGTTACACTTTGCTCATGACTAAGCTGCTATCATCTTCCCCCTCTGGGCACCTAGGTCAGAACGTGCGCTTTCCACACACTTTTGAACACTGGCACTTGCCTTCGTAGAAACAGACCAAAAGTGTTAGACTTTCAAGGCTTCTTTATCCATCTGCAAAATAACCAGCAATAATTGGGGTGACATAATGTGGATTTGATTCATATAGGTTTTTTTTGGAGCTGACAGATCTTTCATTGCACTGTCTGCAAATATGATCGGAGTCCCACGCTGCAAGAGTGACTCAGACTTTTGCTTCAGTGAAATTAATGTCACTGGTTTTAATTGAAATTATTGATCCATTAGGATGTTTACACCATTTACTTCCTGGTGCCTAAACTGCAGAGGATTAAATAATTGGACTCCTCATTTGTTTGATGTCAATGAAAAAACGTTGGTTCCAGTGAACTTACTGATTTAGTTTGGAGCGTGGTGAGGGAAGGAACCCTTTTCCATCTGAGGGCTCCATTCCTTCCAGGGGATGCATGCCAGCAGGGGAAAAGTCCAGAAGCAAAAGTGGGAAGATGAGACTCTTAACCTTGATACAGTAGGCTACAATCCAGCTGTGCAAAAGTCAGACACACAGACACATGCACACACCTCTCTCCTCCATCAAGGCAAGCAAGGGGCATTTTTTGCTCAAAGAATAGCACTTGATGAGGTCATAGAGCAGGGCCAGTGAGGGGTGTGGCCTGGAGAAAGTGGGTGTGGCCCAGTGTGGGGGAGGGGAATAGCCTAAAGAGAGTCCTGAGCATCAGACAGATTCCTGGACAATTGCATTTGGTCCTCAAGACTTTGGTTCCCTATCCCTGGTTAAGAGTATGCTTCCCAACTTCTTCTTTTGTTCAAGTATATGTATGTATACGATAAACTCAATTCAATAATATTGAATGGCGTAGCTTATTATAACAGCAAGGGAGTTCTGATCACGGGGCACATCTGTTAAGGCCTTGGTCTTAGCTTCTGATTTTCTGGTTTTGTGGAGCTTGAGTGAGCATCAGACAGCTCTAGCTCTGAACTTAAACCAGCAGAGGTTGTTGTTGTTGTTTTCTAAAAAAACATTAAATAGCACGACTTGCCCATTAAATGAGCAAGGCTTTTTTAAAGCAAACAGCTCTGATAAAAAGGCATCTGATAAAATGTATCTGAAGAAGTGTGCATGCACATGAAAGCTCATACCAAGAACAAACTTAGTTGGTCTCTAAGGTGCTTCTGGACATTTTTTTTTAAAAAAATATATTTCTGATAAAAAGGCAAGATTCATCACATCCTCCTGACCACCTCGACTCTTCTCCCCACAACCAAACAACCTTCAAAACACTCCTAGTATTCCTGAGCCTGCTACTGCAAGTCTTGATTGATTACCAAGGGGTCAGAAATCGAGAGATGTGTGTGCACAACTGGACCAGTCCCTAAGCAAAAAGTACCACGAAGGTATCACCCTGTGGCAATAAGCAGAAGGCATGTTCCATCTGTTTTGTACGTCATTCTCTTATGGCTCATTTCATCACCATCACCATCGTTATTAAAAGTGGAGGAAAGAAGGCAGCATACCACAGAAGATGGAGGTGAGCAAAGTGTTAATGAATGCATTGTACAAGCTACGTCAACATTAGCAACAGACGACAGCTCTTCCCCCTCCTCTGCGTCTTCCTAATTAAATGCAGTAAGTAGGATAGAGAGAACCTTAAAATGCCACAGCCTTCTTCCTAATTGCTAAGTCCTCATAGTCCCCCAAGTTCCAAAGTCTGTATGGCCACGAGTTAGTCACTGGATGTATTGCACTGGCAGGCCTCCCAAGTTATTAATGAACTGACTCATTTATTTATTTTTAAGCAATATCTGATCTGCGCTCCAGTCAGGTAGCAGGGACTGAGCTGAATCGATAGTATTTTCTGTGTCTTTGTCATTATAGACTTAGTTACTGTACTGTGAACATTACTCATATAATTTATATCCGGAACCAGCTTCACATTGAAGCAGAATGGATATTAGTGTGGGCACTCAAGGTGGACTTTCAGCACTAGGGACAAGTGTAGGAGGAATACCAGATTACGATTTTGGATATAGTTCTTCCTCACGGAATAAATTTGAGTGTTCTGGAGGATCAGCCCCAGTTAGACAGAAGAGGCAGTGGTTGGTTTGGTGGGAATATCTGTAATTCAGTGGTAGAGTATCTGCTTTGTCTACAGAAGGCCCCAGGTTCAAGTCCAGACATCTCCAGGTAATGCTGGAAATATCCCCTGACCAAAAGTCTGGAGAAACTGATGCCAATCCTGGGCTAGATGGACCAGTGATCTGACTCAGAAGTTTCCTGTGTTTCTCACACCGAAAATCCATTTTGGGGTGGCCACTTGGGGAGTTGCCACTCTGAGACCTTATTTATGGCCCCCAGCATGGTTGAATGCTTGGTGAGAGAGTGTGGAAGGAAAGCTGTTGGTCACCTTGTGGGGTGAGAGCCCACAACAATGGTGGTCATAAGGCTCTTCCTGGTGAGAGCTGGGGTGGGAATGTCTGCACTACCCCAGGTAGGAGATGGAGTGGCCTCCTTGGAAGGATGAGTCTCAGAACCAAACCAAATATTGAGTGTGCTACTATTCTATTTATGTACCTGCTGTCTTTGTCCATGGAGCTTTCTTGGCAGGGATACTGGAGTGGCTTCCCGGTTCGTGATCCACCTGGAGTCAGACACAACTAAACAACAACAACAACTATTCTATTTAGAATCATAGAATTCTAGAGTTGGAAGGGACCTTGAGGCTCCTTCATCCTCCATAGGTTCTGAAAGCATAGTCACTGGGTCCCATGCCTTGTCAGGCCCAGGTGCATCTGGGGGCAGGGAGGTTTCATCAAGCAGGCTCTGTGACCTCGTCTCATCCCTGTCCATTTTTGAGTCCTCATCCTTAGGTGCCTCCTGCTCCTCTGCTGAATCACAGGGTTCCGAGGGATTCATATGACAGCTGGATGGGGAGACTTAATGGGCCAGAACTGTCCTGGGGGCAGCAGTTTGTCACCTCTGCTTTATGGGTGGCATCAGAGCTCCCACGCTTATGCATGGTGTGGTAAGATTCATGGCTGCTTAACACCATATTTGCCGTATGTTCCAAATCCATGAGCAGTCAGGCACTGTCTGGACGAAGAGGAGTGGTGGGAGACACATGCCAGTGCATTGGTGGTGGGACACCAAGGAGAGGTCTGAGGGAGAAGATTAGGAGGAAGTGCTGGATGCTGAAGGGGCAGCAGGATTTAGTGAGCAAGAGGACCCTGTGAAAGGGAACAGTACAGACTATAAGGCTGAAGCAGAGGAGGAGGGGTCAAGAATCCAGGGAGTCTTTCTCTTTGGCTGTGACAAACTCCCTTTCCCCCTGGTTTTCAAGAACTCAGAGAGTAATGAGAAGAGCAGAACTGAGGTCAGAGGTGTGCAGTCACAGTTTGAGACTGCTTGGGGAACATCTGGGAGGGGAAGAGCCTTAGAGAGGGTGGAAGGCAGAGATCTTCAGTCCTGGCAACTGCTCCACGGGGTCAGGACCTATTGGGAAGTGTTGCTGAATCAATTAGACCGAGTTGTATGTTTGCTTCCTTGAATAAAGTGTTAAGTTCCCTGACAACAGATCTTCTTCCTTTATTGCTGACCTGCATCTGACTCCAACCCTGACATGAGCCCGCAGGAGGTGAAAAAACCCCTCACCTCATTTTGCACTTCACACATTATGGCACATCTATATTTTCCTGCAAGGAGACTCTCTCCCTTTCTCTGTCTCTCTGTATCTCATTATCTCCCTGTAGTAAAATGAAATGTGTGGTTAGTTCTGCAACTGGTGAATGTCCCTTTTTAAATAAGAACCGTGCGTTTGTAGCAGCAGGAGGGTGATAACAGTGTCATGGGCAAATAACAGTGTCATGCTTAATAAATTTGAGGCATATTTTAGGATGCAGACATAGAAGCCTTACTTCTTCATACTACTCATTGGTTTAACCATTTTAATTAAAAAGACAGTTTGCATGTAAACTGTGCTGCAGAGGTGGAACGAGTCTGTTTGCCACAGCCATCTGTTTGCTCCCTTTGAAAATGGGATGCTGGACAAGGCAAGCCACCGACATGATCCAGCAGGTCTCTTACATTCTTATGCCTTGCATCTTGTGGCAGTGGTGAGCTTCCATTTAATCAAGCATGCCACAAGTAAAGATCGTGTCATCCTTTAAAAACATAGATAAATAGTTCACTTTTTTAAAAAAAGTATTTATGGTTTATTTGTTTGGTATGGGTGATACTCCAAGTAGACAGACTACTGAAATCAACTGGTCTACTTTCTAAATCAATAGGTCTACTTTTGAGTATGACTAAAATTGACTATCGCCCTACATAAGGCCAAAAAGGAGAGAGAAGGGCCTAGATAGAGGAAAAAAACAAGTTCGCAGAGTGCCAAAATGTTTTATTATCCCCACATCATTTCAGAATCAAGAAATTCTTTCGATAGCAGCAACATTTCTCAAGATCAACCAGGACACATAAAATTCTGTAGCACTTCTGATAAGAAGTGTCACCCCACTGAATGAATTTAAGTCTGAAACATGTTAGGCATAGTTTGGGAACTTGTCCTCTCTGGATTTTCTTATATTTACACATGGCCATCCAATAGCTTTGTTCTCTGGATGGCACATATAAAACAATAAAATGCAAAATTAAAATACAGTATCATAAAATCGCAGTTTTCAGAGCAGAAAAGCTTCTCCCTGGAAGAAATAAAAACAAACCACAGCTCAAAAGTGGTGGCTAAAACTATGGCAATTTCATACATGTTAAAAACCACAGGGTTTTCGAAAGGCTGAGAAAAATAAACAAGTCTTCACTTGGCATCGAATAGGCCACAAGAAAGGTAGGAAGGGTATGCCACAACTGAGGTACCACCACTGAGGAGGCCCTTTCCGTTGTACCAACTGGAGTGGGACCTCAAAGTTCGGGTAGCCATTCTTTTAGGTATCCTGGTCATTCGGATTTAAGAGATGAAATCAGCACTTTTGAGTAGTCATGGATATGGACCCATTAGACTGCCAAGGAATGGCAGGCACTCACTATCTGAACTTTCCAGAAACAACTGAAGGCATCTTATTCTGAGAAGCTTCCCCAGTTGGCTGCATAGGTCTACTGCCATGTGTGTCTACTTTGTCTTGTTCTTAAAATTCATATTTTGGTGTGTGTGTTGTTGGTGCTGCTTTTATTATATTTTGTACATTGACTTGGGATGTATGTTGAAGGCGATTGATAAATAATATTAACCACAACAACATAATGCATATTAAACAAACCTACACTAGAAGCTACCAGCTCTGGACAGCTCAACTTGGACAGCTCATCTGGGATAGCTCACCCTGCTTCCAAAGGCTGGAACCCACCAAATATTGAGAAATAAAAAGAGAGGGGAATAACACAGAATCTTCATAATAGAATCTCTTTTCACCTTCATATGCTAAAATTACCTTACTGCAATTACTCTCCTGGAGGTTCATAATGTTCAATGATGTCTTGACAATATTTAGGGATGGCTTGCCAATAATTAGGGATGCTGTCAAATTCCACCACCATTGGCCTAGAGACTGGAAGCCCAGATATCAACTGGAGTGGAAACATTGCTGGAAAGGGTCAGGACCTGCCAGACTGCAGATGCAAGGAATCAGTTATTTATACCAATAATCTGGCTGGGGAGTGTGGCAGCTTTAAACTACTAGAAGCCCCTTCAGCAAACCTTGGAGGACCACTGAGAGAAAGTTCTCTTTAAAACAAAAATGGGGAACTTTCAGCTCTCCAGATTTGGCTGGACGACTACTCCCATAATCTTGGTTGGGAGTTGATGGGAAGTTGCCTGGCACTGTAGCAGTCATACCTCACCCCTTCCCCCAAAGGTATTAGAAGGGGCTAGGTAACGTTCAGCATCTCCAACTGGAGTAGCTTCTTGATGGTGCCACCATACAGCAGTTCTTGAACCTCAAAACTCACCATGGCAGCTTTCATCAGCCTGCTGCCCTCCAGATATTTTGGAGACCAATTCCCATCAGTTCTAGCTATTGTAGTCCAAAACATTTGGAGGGTTCAAAATTTGAAATGACTGGCTTTTCATTGTTGTTGTTGTTTAGTCATTTAGTCGTGTCTGACTCTTTGTGACCCCATGGACCAGAGCACGCCAGGCACTTCTGTCTTCCACTTTCTCCCGCAGTTTGGTCAAACTCATGCTGGTAGCTTCGAGATCACTATCCAACCATCTCGTCCTCTGTCATCCCCTTCTCCTTGTGCCCTCCATCTTTCCCAACATCAGGGTCTTTTCCAGGGAGTCTTCTCTTCTCATGAGGTGGCCAAAATATTGGAGCCTCAGCTTCAGGATCTGTCCTTCCAGCGAGCACTCAGGGCTGATTTCCTTCAGAATGGATAGGTTTGATCTTCGTGCAGTCCATGGGACTCTCAAGGGTCTCCTCCAGCACCATAATTCAAAAGCATCAATTATTTGGCGATCAGCCTTCTTCATGGTCCAGCTCTCACTTCCATACATCACTACTGGGAAAACCATGGCTTTAACTATACTATATGACTTTAACTATACTATAGGTTCCAGCTTATTCCGTCAGAGACCTGATATCAGCTCTGACCTTTTCCAAGCATGCAGGTCGAGTTTAGCATATAATTCCAGCTGGAAAGCTCTTGACATCTTACTATGTTTCAGAACTTTTGTGAAACAAAATTCCCTGCATGGAGAAATTTTGTCATGATCCCCCTCCTTTAAGGTAAGTACAACGTTAGTGAAGCAGAAGGCATGGTGAGAAATGTCTCCGTTAATGAGCTGCCACCCTATCTCTAGGTCGTCTATTTTTACAGGTTTATCTCAAGTATAGAAAAGTCAAATTTTGGGCACAGAGCCAGGTGTGTAGAATATGATCTTGCACTGTAGGGTATTGCATTCACTTAAAGAAAGAAAAAAAGATAGAATAAAAAAACCAGATTCTTCAGAATACCTGATCTGTCAGTTCTCATAGGTGTTTCCTGGCAGCTTGTACAACCACGGCAGGCACATTCAGCTTTTGTTGTGGAAACAGCAGAATAAATAAAGTGAAATGTCTGTTTTCCAGAAAGTCTTGCATTTGCCTCAATGAAGCAGAGCTTGACCTGATTTGTCCTATGCAGGACAGTAGTGACAGTAATTGTTGTTGTCAGCATCTGTCTGTCTCTGGAGACAATGGAGGAGTAAACTTTTGGGAGTGAAGTCAAACTGTTGGAAGGCCTCAGTGCCTGCTGTAGCTGTAGAAACTGATACTGGAGAGACATGTTTTGTTGCAGCTGGGGCAGGTGAAGGCATCTGGCTGTGCTGCTGCAGATGCACCCCGGCATTTCTTCTCTCTGCGCTCCTCCTCCTCTGGTCACTGCTATGGGTACATGACCTGTCTGTCTCCAGGCACTGCGGTCATCTGCAAGGGATTCCCACACAGCTGGGTTGATGTTGCCAGGCTTTGCAGATGTCTTTGTAATAGAGAGTTGGTCTGCCAACTAGCCTGGTGCTGGAAGCCAGCTCCCCATCTTCCATTCTGCGGACATGAGCAAGCTGATTTGTCCTATACACGACTGTAGCGACAATAATAACATTAGATGACTATTATTATTATTATTATTATTTTGTAAAATAGTGTTTATTGTATTGAAGTATTATACTTTTCTTTATTCCTTTACTGTCTACTTTTCTTCACATTTTTTCTTTTTCTTCTTTACTTTTTCTTTCTTTCTGTTTTATTGGATATTATTCTTTATGTATAGTTTTGTTTTGATGTGTTTATTTTGCAATATAATAAAGAAGTTTTTTTAAAAACAACAACACCCAAATTAGCTTATCAATACCATTGCAGTGCAGTAGCTGCAAGGTGGACAACTGTTCCTTAGCCCTGGACTCTGTGCACCTGTTTTGTATATGGCAGCACACTCAGCTATTGGTTATACCAATGCCCAACCCTTCCTCCAAGGAACCCTGAATGACTTAGATGTGCCCCCCCAAGCAGTCACTGGCACAGATGCTGGTCAAGGTCAGGGCTGGCAGAGGCTTCAGAGATGGTGCTATGCCAGGCACCTTCAAATTGAGAGAGCTCATTGGTAGGACACATTGGTTTGCAAATATCTCTAGGTGGTGTTAGGAAAGACTGCTTCCTGAAATGTTGGAGAGCTGTTTTGGTCACTGTAGACAATATTGAGAGAGGTGGAACAGGGATCCAGGCCAAGGAATGGTCAACTGATGGCCTGCATACCAGAGTTCATCAACAGTGGAGTTTTATCTGCCCTGGTGGTCCTGTTAGTGATGAGCCAAAATGGATGCTGTATTTCATCAGCATCACTCCCCACCCTGCAAAACAGCCCTCCTAAGCCTTTTGATACTTCTATGTACCCTTTAGTGCAGGGGTGTCCTTTGGCATGTTCCATGGCCCCACTCCTCTTCCTCTTCCTAGGCTACCTTTGCAGGGGAGCGGGTGGAGCTGAGGTCTAAACCCCTGAGCCTCTTGGGCTTACTGATCGGAAGGTCGGTGGTTTGAATCCGCACGACGGGGTGAGCTCCCGTTGCTCTGTCCCAGCCTCTGCCAACATAACAGTTCAAAAGCACACTAGTGCGAGTAGATAAATAGGTACCATTGTGGCAGGAAGATAAATGGTGTTTCCATGTGCTCTGGCTTCCATCATGGTGTTCCGTGCACCAGAAGCAGTTTAGTCATGCTGGCCACATGACCTGGAAAGCTGTCTGTGGACAAACGCTGGCTCCCAGGGCCTGCAAAGCAAAATGAGCGCCGCACCCCATAGTCACCTTTGACTGGACTTAACCATCCAGGGGTCCTTTACCTTTACCTTTTACCCCTTGCAGCAGCCTTCCCCTATGCATTTTTTTAAGTGTCCTGAACTGTGAAAATCCCTCTTGTGCGCTGTTCTCCATAGGCCTGTGACTTCTGTCTAGCTGGAATGTATAACCGACTATAAAAAAGGTAAGAATCATACCCATTGCCCTGGTTTGCTGCTTGAACAGCAACTCTAAGAAAGTGGTTGTCACAGAGCAACTTAACAGCATTTGACTGACTGATGGATCGATTGCATGAAGGCACTGGCCATTTCCAAAAACAATGAGGCAAATTGTTTTAAAGACTAAGAGCAGAAGTTTGAACCCTGTGCAGACCATGACCGCAACCCAGTGCAAGGCCTGCTGCCAGATTCTGCAATTACATGTTAACAAACTCTTTGTATTTGCTTATTTTGTCCCTCTCCCAGAACGCTGATCTCTATCATTGTTTTAGCTTTCGTGGTTGTTGGCAGTTTGTCTAAGCAGATGTTGAGCTGAAGAAATTCCAAGTGCCTGAATGACAGACAGAGAGAGGCAGAAAGGCAGGCAGGCAACCCAACCCCATCTCCTCCTGGTGTTCCTTCAGATATTTGATCCTCCTCATTTAAGAACAAATTGCTTCTGTTCAACTCTTTGGCTGTGAAAAGTATCCAGCTGTAATAGCTGCCATGTGTCGGGATCAATACAAAAGTGTGAAGCCAGTGCTTTTCCTCCTCTTTAACCAGAGAGAGAGGGAGGCAAATGAATCATTTTGAAGAATCAGCACTTAGGGATACATTAAACCTCTTTGTCTTTGTCTGTGTTCATTTCCCCGTAATCCTTATGCAAAAGAAAATGAAATCCTGACAATGTGTTTTATTGATCTCTCTGGGTATTGCTATCGCTGTGAGTTTGCTTCCTGAATTAAAGTTTGTTGTGCGCTGCAATTAGTGTGGGCTTGATCCGGAAGATGTTGCTTGCGACATGCAGCAGCCAGATCAAAGGTAAGCCCTTGTAAGTTCAATGGGACTTTCTGTCTCGGAGGTGGGGAACCTTTTTCAGGCTGAGGGCAACATTCCCCGGTGGAAAACCTTATGGGGGCCACATGCTTGTCTGTTTGGGACCAGTATAAGAGCCAGTCTAAGAATTGATGGGTGAACATGAAACCCCATACACATCCATTTGTGTACCCTCTGATGCAAAACATAATTTGGGCTGGCTACCTCAGCATGTAGCAGTTCTGAGCATGGCCAAGATTGTGCATGGGAAATTGTGAGGGGTGGTTGGAGAATTGCTAGGAGACACACCCCCCCAATTCCCCTCACAAAACTATAGTTCCCAGAATGGTTTAACAACCAATCCCTCTTCCCAGGGGATGGAGGGAATTGTAGCTGTGTGAGAGGAACAGTTCTCAGCACTCTTCACAAACCACTGTTCCCAGGTTTACTTAGGGAAAGGCATGGCTGTTTAAAGTGGGATGATACTGCTTTAAGTGTAAAATGCAGACGGGGCTTAAGTTAGCAAAAACTGGAAATGTTCAGGCTCTGGAATGAGGTTTTCAGTTGATATTTTGATGCAGGGATAGTGTTTCAACATGAACTGTCAAGGAGAAGCTTTATGCAGCTGTGGTTTTTCAAGCCACTTCATTTCCCCCACGCTCCGCTGAGCAGAAATGCACAGTGTGTTTTATATATTGGATGACAATCTGAATAATTGTTATGAATGGATTTGACAACAGCCAGAGAAACAATGAATTAATGCGCACGTACTAGGCAAGTCTATTATTCAGAGAGCAAAATGCTCTCAAAGGATGTTGTCATTAGACATTTGTGAACCTGATTTCACTTGCTCAATGCTGGAATTTTTAATGAGAAAATAATAATAATAATAATAATAATAATAATAATAATAATAATAATTATTATTATTATTATTATTATTATTACCACCCTAGCCACTCCATGTTAACTATAGTGATCTAAAATATATAGCCACGATACGTTGTCTGTAGTTATGTCTGAACAGGACCTGAATCACTTATGACCCACCAGCCTGAACATAGCTCACAATGTATGGTGGTGTAGCAGGGGCTCTATAGATGTACCAATTTTGCTGTTGGCCTGGAAAAGCAAAAGCAGGGAGAATCGCATCAGCATCTAGGAGGAGAAAATACATACTTCTTGTCTCAGTTTGGCTTGGTGAGTCACAGTTTCTGCAGGACTTACAAAGTACCACCCACTCAGTAACCGAAGAACTGGAAACTGGAAACTATGGACTTAGCTAGATTGGTAAAGACAAAGTGATCTGTGTTGTATATGCACTGTAACATCATGCCACCAGGTGGCGCTGTGGAGTCCAGTTTTTCTCTACCTGTCTCCCCTGTTTAAATGTGCAAGATGTTTACCTGAAACGCTTCTTTGATGTGTCTAGATCCAGCCTATATGTGCCAGGATCAGAAACCATGGTTTAATCTCTGCTTTTTCAGCAAACCATCACCAAGGCTGGGGAACAATTTCCAGCTGGAGAGCCACATTCCCCTGTGAGCAGTTTTCTGGGGGGCTGTGACTCTTAACATGACTCTTCCTCTTATGTATCACTGGGGTACATGATAACACAAAAGGTTTGTTTCTACACACCATCCATGCGTTTCTTCATCTGGGCAAGCAGGATGGAGACTTCCAGGATACATTCCAGCCATGCAGAAACCATGGAGTAGGGCTGGTGAGAGTTGTGGTCTAGAGAGGCCTCAAGGATTGCATTTCTTCTTCAGATCTGATGTTCTTCACTCCCAGTTTAAAGCTTATCCTTGTCAGACGTAATGACAAAGTGCCATTGTTGTTGTTGTTTAGTCATTTAGTCATGTCCGACTGTTCGTGACCCCATGGACCAGAGCACACCAGGCACTCCTGTCTTCCGCTGCCTCCCACAGTTTGGTCAAACTCACGTTAGTAGCTTTGAGAACACTGTCCAACCATCTTGTCCTCTGTCGTCCCCTTCTCCTTGTGCCCTTCATCTTTCCCAACATCAGGGTCTTTTCCAGGGAGTCTTGTCTTCTCATGAGGTGGCCAAAGTATTGGAGCCTCAGCTTCAGGATCTGTCCTTCCAGTGAGCACTCAGGGCTGATTTCCTTCAGAATGGATAGGTTTGATCTTCTTGCAGTCCATGGGACTCTCAAGAGTCTCCTCCAGCACCATAATTCAAAAGCATCAATTCTTCGGCGATCAGCCTTCTTTATGGTCCAGCTCTCACTTCCATACATCACTACTGGGAAATCCATAGCTTTAACTATACAGGCCTTTGTTGGCAAGGTGATGTCTCTGCTTTTTAAGATGCTGTCTAGGTTTGTCATTGCTTTTCTCCCAAGAAGCAGGAGTCTTTTAATTTTGTGACTGCAGTCACCATCTGCAGTGATCATGGAGCCCAAGAAAGTGCCATTAGTCATAAGTAGATGCTTATGCTATCCTTCACAGGGCTGCACTTGAGGCAAAGAAGGCCCATCCTGTTTCTCCACCTGAGGGGAAACTGGAATTGTCACCTCCTGCCTCCCACTTCCACCCCGACTTTCACCACTGGCAAGAGCTGCAGCTTTCTGCAAAGCATTGCTGCTTGGCTTCTCCATTTGGTGGTGTGATGTGGAAGCCATGTGGTGCACAGGAACGCCCTGGTTCTCAGCAAACTCTGTGGGAGCCGGGGCGTTCCATAAAGCCTCCTCCACTTAGAGCCTCTGAATTATCAAATTCTGCCTAAAATTGGGAAGCTGAGCTAGAATTCCTCCCAAGCCAACGTCTGTGCTTAGCCCGAGAGAAGATGAGCTAGAGAACTCCTTGCCGCAAGAAAAGGTGTATGGCAAAGAATTTAGAAAATTCACCCAAAGATGGGTGAGATATTAGTAGAAAATGATGTCTGTAGCTGCTGACTCATTATGCCAAACTCTGCCTCTGTCTGCCACCATTTTGTGGCAGGCTGTGCCCCCTGCACCACCATTTTGTGTCTGGTGGGCCTCAGCAATTTTCAGCTACCTCAAGTGGGCTCTGGGGGTGGACAGTTTGAGAGCCCTTGCTCTACGGGAACTGAATCAAAACCTCTCAAAGAATAAGTGTGTGGTGTCTTCTAACCTTTCGATAAATGCCACACAAATTGACGCCATTGTTAGCATAAGCAGTAGTATACCACCAAAGGTTTCAGATGCTGAGAAACCGGCCCTAGAGTCATGACTTGTAGATTTACAGAAGGGAGAAATTTACAGAAATTCACTTTGACTAGAAGCAAATCCCTTCTCAGCAGTATCGTTATTACACTCAACAAATAAGCATGTTTACCTTCTGGCTGCTAGCATTACAGATTCAAACAATCCTGCTTAACCTTTGCAAATAATCCTAGGGTTATTTTAATAAGGCACAAACTGTTCACCCACCAGCTGGATTCCCTAAATCTTTAGCTGTGCTTTTATTTGCCAAGCTGTTGAACGCAATGCCACCTGGATGCCGCAGCAGTTGCTGGAGTACCTCTGCACTCGCTGGAAACGGAGTTTGGTTTCCTAATCCTGTGTAGTTATTTTACCATCAAACGTCGCCATTCTTCTCTTGTGATGATGTATATCTTTGGTACCTAGATCTGTCATCCTGAACGTGGAACTCAAGCAAGTGGGGATAAAATATCGCATCAGTTTGGATGGTTTTGTTCACAAAAATGAATGCCCTTTTTGTGTCTCAGGCAATCCTTTTCAGAGCTCTCCAAAACTGGCTCGGATCCAAAGAGCCATGCAATTAGCTGTGCATGCCCCCCAACGGGGTTTGGTTTGAATTTCTCTGAAAGCGGATCCCTTGTCACCTGACAAACCTGCATTTGAAATGCAGGAGGGATTCAGAAGCATTTTGGGATATGGCATGTTGTTCAAAGGGATAACAAAATATGTTTAAAAAAGCCTCATCAAGTCGCTCTTGCAATCCTGACTGCGGTTCGTATAATATGTGCTTTGAGAAACACAGAGAAAATATTGTAGTACAAATGTGGATGTGATAATTATTATTTATTTATTTATTTATTTATTTATTTATTTATACATACCCCACCCATCTGGCTGAATTTCCCCAGCCACTCTGGGCAGCTCCCAATCAAGTGTTAAAAACAGTACAGCTTTAAATATTAAAAACTTCCCTGAACAGGGCTGCCTTCAGATGTCTTTTAAAGATAGGATAGCTGCTTATTTCCTTCACATCCTTCACAGGGTGGGTGCCACTACCGAGAAGGCCCTCTGTCTGGTTCCCTGTAACCTCACTTCTCACAATGAGGGAACTGCCAGAAGGCCACCGGCGCTGGATCTCAGTGTCTGGGCTGAACGATGGGGGTGGAGACGCTCCTTTAGGTATACAGGACCGAGGCCGTTTAGGGCTTTAAAGGTCAGCACCAACACTTTGAATTGTGCTCGGAAACGTACTGGGAGCCAATGCAGATCTCTCAGGACCAGTGTTATGTGGTCCCAGTGGCCACTCCCAGTCACCAGTCTAGCTGCCGCATTCTGGATTAATTGCAGTTTCCGGGTCACCTTCAAAGGTAGTCCCACGTAGAGCGCTAGTAAATACTTAGTAAATACTAATAGTAAATACTAATAGTAAATACTAATAGTAAATACTTTCCAAGCTGTAGTAGAGGGTGGTCGACATAATGGGGTTCATGTGTGGTAGAACGAAGTGTGTTGTGAGTTGTATTGTTTTCTTTATAGAAGCTCTAATAAAGGGTTTGGGAAGCTGCCAGCCCACAGATGTTAGACTCCAATTTCTGTCAGCCCCAACCAATGCATTCAGCAGTCGAGGATGATGTTATTTGTCACCCAACAACATCTGGAGGGTCTCCATCCTGTTCTTTTGAATGCACATGTGGAAGGTCTGCTGCCATGATGTCCCCACCCCCAATGGATTTTTAAAAATAATCTATTATGTAGGTCTGTAAGGATCAAAGTGGATGTGACACACAGAGGACTTCCATGACTCAAATAACTGGTTGTTTTTTTTTCTTACAAAATCCAGCCCTCCATTTTAGATGGTAATATGCTCACCCACTTTGAAATATGGTAAGCTAGCCCTCGAGGCCAGCCCAATACGTTTTGCAGCTTGAGGCAAAGGACAAGATGGCGCCCTCTCCACATTCTAAGTATAGAAACTGCAAAACTATAAGGAGGCAATAGACGCCTGCCTGAAATCTTGCAGAGCTGCTATCAGTCACTGTGGACAATGCTAATTTAGATAGTTAGTATAAGGTAACTCTGTGTGTCTTGGTGGATAAATGTCCCATACAGTGGTACCTCGGGTTACAAACACCTTGGGTTACAAACACTTCAGGTTACAGACTCAGCTAACCCAGAAATAGTACCTCAGGTTAAGAACTTTACCTCAGGATGAGAACAGAAATCGCATGCCGGCAGCCTGGCAGCAGCGGGAGGGTCCCATTAGCTAAAGTTGTACCTCAGGTTAAGAACGGTTTCAGGTTAAGAACGGACCTCCGGAACGAATTAAGTTCTTAACCTGAGGTACCACTGTATATTTCATATGTCCACTTTGCATATTCTGTCATTTCCCCATTTTACTGGTGCCTCCAGTCCTATCAAATGAAACTATCAGAAAAAAACCTTTAACTGGCTTCTGAAACCATTGCATTCTGAAATTACTCCCAAACCATCCTGAGCTCTCTGAATTCGCTGTCAAAGCCGTTTAATTCCAGTGCATCACCCCATTGTATCCTTTTGCCTGGTATTCCCACCCCCCAGTCTTTCCCCAAGTATATAATATACTGTAAGCTGTCCTGCAGACAAAGCCCCCAGTTCCTTCTCAAGGATACGTAATGAGAAAGGAAGATGTACTGCCAGCTTTAATTATACAATCATTAGGTTTGTACAGCATCTCAATACCAACAAAGCCAGCTCCTTAGGCGGTCCTGTTCTCCTGGGACCCTACATTGCTTTGCATTAGCATATCTACCACTTGTGTTTTCCCAGTTGGCTCTAGAAAAGCTAATGCTCACAGAGCTATTCAGTAATCATTTTCATATTAGGCTATTAGGTTGTTTACTTAGTATATTGCCCCCTTTGGAAAATATAGAGAATTCTACACTTGATCTCAAATCTGCTTCGTTTCAGCAAAATATAGTTTCCCTCTTTCAGCAACATGCTTATTTGACTTGACTTCCTTGCACATGTAGGTGCATGGACACTAAGGCACCCTCTGGTGTACAACCTGCCACTCCATTTCACTTGTGGTAGCTGGTGAGGTTCATTTCGAAGTGTTAAGTATGGTAACATATACTGCTGGACAACTATGCTTTGTTATTTCATTCTGGCACAACCTCCTGTTTTGGTTTTCAATTACGCAGCTAAGTTTTGTTCCTTCTCGGTTTCCGAAACACAGTGCCTCTGTTCCCTTTTATCCCCCACATAACCATCTGCCCATATAGTAAGTGGTGCTGTTTAAGTTGCAGCTATCTTATAATAAGTACAGCAAATCAGCCGTGTGTCTAAACATTGTGCGAACCATCCTCAGGTTTTTAACAAAGAGAATTGTTATGATCGGTTTCCCAACATGTTGGCTTCTGAAGCGGGTGCAGAACAAGCTGTTGCAGAAGAAACAAAGACAGCAAGGAAAGGGACTCCAGGATTGCTTAGCAGAATATATTACAGGCATCAAAGAATTTTCCCTGTTTGCATCTGTGAGTTGGTGTGGATATTGTCATTGTACAGCCTAGGGACTAGGTGGCACTGGACTTAATTGTATCTGGGAGGAGTCAGAAATTTCCCGGGTCTATTCTGCTCTTGTTTAAGGGAGACAATAAAGTTCTTGCCTAGCTTCCTGACTGGTGTGTCCTCTAAGCCTTCCATGCCAATCGCCTACTAGCACTGGCGGAGGAAGGGGGCAGGGGGAGCATACCGCCCCCAGACCACATTCCCGGTGGGCTGCCATTGCAGCTCCCCCCAGACTGGGTGCCATGCCCCCGGGACGCGCGCCATGCCCCTGCGGGCAGTGTGCCACACCCCTGGGACACACACCAGCTATGCCCCTGGTGCTGGAGCATGAAGCTCCACCTGCTCTCTGCCCCCGGTGCTGGAGCATGAAGCTCCACCACTGCCTACTTAGGGAGGTTCACATAACCTTTCCCCTGCAGGTCGAAAGGGCATGTGGGGGATGCTGTGGAGGGTATCCCCAACACCAATAATGCCCCCCTACTGTGAGTGGGCACGATGTTCCTGTCCTGCCCCAACCATAGATACGCACAGCAGAAATTACTCCCCTCTGATGTGTGTTCAGCCAGCATGGGTAAGGGCTGTGCCTGTGTACTACACGTAGTGTGAAGACATAAGGGGAAGACCCTGACTGGCCGACATCCCCTAATTGAATTTATTTATTTAATATTTGCTCCTAAATATGACTACCAAAAGGTTTTCAAAAAAAACTGATCTGTTATGTAACATGTATACAGCAAATGAATGGACAAGCTACAATGCAATGGACAGTGTGTTTTGAAAGCAGCTTAAGAGTCAGGGATCCCTCCTCCTTGCCAAGGGACATCTTACTCACAGCATGCAACGTTCACCTCACTCACAGAGAGATGCACATCACACCCAGATCCTTATATTGACACAAGTCGTACAATGTCCGCTAGCCATCCCATACTACCCCCACACCTTAGAAACATCCCTAAGCACACCACCCACCCAAACGCTCCAGTATCTCCCAGTCACTATCACTAATGTCGCCAACCACTATCACCAATCTCTCTGCCCATTCTACTAAAAATGTACTACAGAAACACCAGGAGACAACTGTTCACTGATAGACGCATATAAAATATCAGGAAAAAAATCCATCCACCAACCACGTGTTCTAGATGTAGTCATTACAATGACCCTGTAAGGTGGGTCAGTATGAGACTGATGCTGAGAGACACCACCTTGCTTGACACACCACCTAGCACAGGGGTGGACAGCATGGTGCCCCTGCCAGCTGTTTTGGACTACAAGTCCCATCATTCGTGATCATTGGCAGTGCTGGTTGAGTGCTGGGAGTTGTATTCCACAACATCTGCAGACTACTTCATTGGTTGCCCCTCCACCTAGTATGTTCATGGTGAGAGGAGATTTGAAACAGGACCTTCTAGCTCCCTGTACCAGCTTTTAGATGAAGTCCTTTCCTTCTTCCTCTTCCTCTTCTAACAACTACCAATGGATTTTACATCTTTCAGCCATTTACCACCACTACTGTAATGCGTGTATATGAAGTTGTTATTCTGCATCAAAGGCAATTTGAATCTCTCTTGAATTATGCAATTACCAGCGTAATACAGGGATACTCTTTAAAAATTATCTTGCCATTCCTCTGTGCTCACTGCCAGCAAATATGCTATCGTGGGATTGGGGATTGGATTGCTACTTATGCACCACCACCACCAATGAAAAAAGGATGAAAGCGAACATGCTTCTTCATATGTACAGATGCAGATTTGGAAATAATTACTTTACACATTGCACAGGTCCCAGGTTCAAAATACAGGACCCCCAGGTAGGGCTGGGAATGTTCCCTGCCTAACACCCTGGAGAGTTGCTACCAGTCAGTATGGACATGGTTGAGCTAGATAGACAAATAGTGTGACTCATAAGGCAGCTTCCTATGTTCCTAACAGAAATAGGAACACTATATATTTTAAGATAGTAGAGAAGACTGTGACGAAGTGATCTGTGGGCCTTCTCAGTCTTCTGCCCAGGTGTGAAGAGTGGACAGGGAAATTCAAAGCCCTTCCTGCTCTCCCTTCAGAGGACTGTCCCCTGACCACCCTTCAAACAGAAGCCTGCCATAAGCCTGTAAAGTAAGAAACATGTCTGGCCTAGTTGATGGAGATCTCTACAACACCCAAGCCCACTGGAGTCCATTCCTGGGGAAGAGTGTAAAGGAGGTTCGGGGCTGAATCTGGGGAACTGCAGTGGGGACAGCACAATAGCTGTGGAGGTCATTGGCAGTGCCTTCCCAGCAGCTGACCCAGGAGGGGAGAGCTTATGAGGGGAGGAAGAGGATGTCCACTTGGATAATGGTGGGTGTCACTCTGTATAGGCAGATCTCCTTGAAGGTGATTGTGTTGTGTAAATAAGCAACTTGGAGATCTTTTGGGATTATAAAGCAGAATGTAAATAAGATAAATAAGCAGTGCTTTTTGTGTGATTTTGTTGTCATGGATACCACTTTTCTTTGCTGCCCAGGGCAGCCATTTTGTTCTGGCGCCCATGACACTTTTATCACGATATGAGTACTGACACCTCATTTGTTACCAAAAAAAGCGCACTGTAAATAAGTAAGCATCGAAATCCATAAATAAATAAGGGTTTTGGCAACCAAAAGCAACAACAAATGCATGCTTGTGAGTGAGAATGTAAGTTGGTGCAGGAAATGGACATCATCTGGAAAAGCAGGAGGAGGAAGAGTGTGAGAAAGAGGAATCAAAACCAACTCAAGGAATTTTGCTGAGCTGAGTACCTGCCCCTTGCAATTTTGTGGGACTATTCATTCCCCCAAATGGAATATTTGAAAATAATTATTTGTCATAAGGTTCATTTTTTAATAATAATAATAATAATAATAATGTGTTTCAATGTTTCTAGATTTATCAGAGATGCTGGCTAGTCTTCAAGAAAGCATCAAGCAAAGGGCCCAAAAGAATAGAGAAATTTTCAGATGAGCGTGCGGCTTACTTCAGATGCTATCATAAGGTAAGAGAATGTGCATGCTTCCTCTGTGTCTCCTTCACAAGCAGGTTTTCCCACGTAAGTAACTCCCATGGTTAATCTAGACTTTAGCGGCAATTTTGCTAATGGTTCATTGTGATTTAGGCCCTATTCCCAGAGCTATCCCACCCATGAGGCCGGGTGAGGTGGTCACCTCAGGTGGCAGTTCCGCCCACTGCCCTTGCTGCCCACCCATCCACATGTCTCCCCAATCTCCCCAATGCGCCACTGGCACTTCACTAGTCCTCCCTCTCTGGGCCCATTCTGCACATCCACCCAAGAACATCTGGCTGACCACAGAATGCTGGACTAGATGGGATTTTTGCCTGACCCAGCAAAGGCGCTTCTTAAGGTCTGTTCTTCCTATCAGTTTATAGTCAGCCTTAGAGAAGATATAAATAGTATATTTAAATTGTAACTTTAAAAATTAATACGTCCCTTTCAGAGAATACCTATCAGGGGTTGTATCAATGGAAACAATATAATTCGTTCATCATTTGCATAATCGTTGTTGCTAGATAGAAAAGTTTCTGAGACTCCTTGTTAAAAAAAAAATCAGTTGGAGATCGCTCTGCCTGAGAAGGTACATGTGTAATTCCCCTCAGCACCATAACAATAATAGACCCTTTAATTTTTAATCTTTGACGGCAACAGCTTAATATATTAGAAAATTGGGATTTAGGTGTGCAAACAGTCTCGGCGCCTGGGAGCGAAAAGATAAGCTTTTGGTGGCTGATCCATTCTTATTTGGCTTGAGAGGTGTTTAAGGAATAAATCTCATGAGAATACCACATTTGAATCTCCTTAAACTATTTGCTCCGATCTACATCTCTCGGATGCATAATTTATACAGGACTGGCCATGAAGCCTGGGGGACAATTGGCCCTACGTGTGTCTAGAAATAGAAGTTCAGGGGAAATTTATCTGAGGCCATTTTCAAAAGTCACGAGAAGAGACTCAAAATCCCTTTCTCTGCTTCATCTCAACTCCTATTGGGATTGTGCAGAATGTATATTTAGAGCACTTTAATTTCGGCTCAGCACAGAAGGTGTGTCATCTGTAATGATACTGAGCTGACAAATTATTGATGCAAATCTTATGTCTCTTTTACTCTCTCCCCTTCTTCACATGGTAATGTGAAGTATAAGTGGTACATCCACCTCTGAATGATGTGGGAATTAGGGCTGAAATGGAAGATCATGGTCTCTTAAACATTCGCTTCTTTAAAATGGGTCTTTATTTCCTCCCCTTGCATAATCCAGAGACTAGATTCTCTGCCACTCAAGGTATGTAGCTACCCATTAAACCCTGTTTATGTTGGTGTAATGTGAACAGTGGGTTAAATTACACAGTGCTTGGTCTCATGTCTTGAGGAACACATCCCCATATCTGGATGTTCTGAGATAAGGTTCCAGGTGCTCCGGGTTACCATAGCAACACCAGCAAGGCCTCGTCTCAATGTGACATTCACCCACCAGGCTGCACTGGTCCGTGTGGCGTCTCCTGGGGTGGCAGCCGTGGAGAGAGTTGGCTGTTTCATCCTTTCCCCCTAGCTCAGCGGCAGTAGTTCTGGAGGTGGGAAGTGGGACATTCCCAGATCCAGATGGAAGCTGGGAATGCTGGGAATTTGGGATGTACTGGTAAAAACAGGGCAATTCTGGGTATGGTGATATCCACAGACTTCCTAGAACTTCTACATTTGCAACCATAATTACAAATAAATCCGACACTTTGACATGCTTGTTTATTTATTTATTGTGGTTTATTTGCGTGCTGAGTTCCCCCAAAACACCCCTACCCCAATAACTCACACATCACTCATAAATTTTTGTTTAAGGTTTTTGGCATAATTTTGGCCACAACTTTATTAAACATACAAATTGTGAGTGGTTGCTTAGGCATTGGTTATGACTATCTGTCCCCCCCGCCTTGGGGGACAGCACTGACTCCCGGATTCCAGCGAAAGCCAGTGTGGAGGAACAAGATCAGGGATAACTGGAGCTGCGGCACAGACCCTCAGCATCTCCCCGCATGCTCCCAGGGGCTTACGCGGCCCAAACCCGATTCCAGGGGTTTGGACGAAAGGATGGTAAGCCCCTGAATTCCTTTAATGGAATTCCCGTGCAGCAGCAGCATTGGAGGGGCAGGCACAGCCAATCCATACCCCTCCACCAACCAATTTAAACCAATGCCTAACCGCCAACTTTACAAGTTGTGACGATTTGCTACGCAGTAGGCAAAAACCAAATGGCACACACTAATCAGCCAAATGGAAAATTCCTACCAGGCCCCCGCACCAAGGCGGACGACCCCATGACAGGCATAGCAAGGTCAAAGCACAAGCCCAAACAAGGGAGGGCGGGCGGGTGATCCGGTGCCCACAGCGAAAGAGAAAGCAGCTTGCTGTGAACCTTGTTTAAATAACCTCTGTTCCCACCCCCAAATTGGCAACATCAAATTTACCCCAGCAACACCAACCACCAATCCAAGCCAGGCCCCTTCAATCTATCCTGCCTGGCAACTACGGGGTGCTTTGCCTGGCCCCATCCGCAACACGTGCTCTCCTTTAGTGAGAACACGCTTAATCAAAAGTAAACAGTAATTCAACTAATCAAACCCTAGATTACCACACTAAAGACAGCAGCAAAACTCACCATTGATCAACAAACAACAACAGAATCAAAAAGCTTATGTAAAAAAGGATTTTTGCTCAGTTGTCAGCAGAACACAAATACAGAATAAGATGCCCAGACATCTCATGGAAGGAGTACTAGCACTGAAGAAGCCTTCTTGTCATGTCACAATGAACAACAGCACTCTCTTTTTTATGTATAGAGCCAGGAATTCTAAAACATACCAAACCTTTATTGGCCTCGTTGGAATCAATAATGTGTTCTAATAAGCATCACAGGCAATGATTTAGGATCAGTTTAATTCCACAGTGCCTGGAACTGATATAATCTAGCTGGTTTTTTCCTAGTGATTTATTGCACTAGCTCATCTGACTTATGTTCCCTTGCCTTGGTGATGTATGATGCTGGCATATAACTCTGATGATCTGTCTTTATAGATACATGGGCATAGATCCAGAGTTTCCTTCTGCCAGTGGCAGCATCCTGGGAGCATAGTTACACGCATGAGATGCTCCCAGTGCCTGCTGGTGGAAGGTAGCTTTAAATGTTCCCCTTGAAGTCCATTTGGAGGAGGCGCTGTAGGAGTTAGTGAAAGTTGCCTTCCTGCAGCTTCCAGAAGTGAGATCCTGTTCTGGATTGGCAGCCCTTTCTTTCATGGTAAAGAACTCTGGATCCAAGTCGTGGTCAAGGGAAATTATATCCAGAAGGGTTTGCCTAACCAGGTGATAGGAGAAATGTTTGAAAGGAGAAGGTATGAGGGTATCTTTTTCAGCTCCCTTATTCTATCTGAGGCATGCCAGCACAGTGTTGCACAGCATCTCTGTAGGGAGGCCTAGAACAGCATGAGGATTCAAGATTGGGGAGAACTTACTGAATTTTCTGGAACAATATGCAAACTGAAACATCTTTGTAAATTGGCACCTCTCTGTCTTTTGCAGTTAAGCTCTCCAGCCAAGTAACATGTACAAAAATGCATATGTGAGTGAAAATAACATACATAAATGTATTGTATTACAGAAAATAGCTTTCCAAAAATGTGTACATTAAGGAAAATTTCTATATAACATCTAACAATATTTGGAGAATTTGGAAAATCCCTACTGGATATGTCAATGGCGAGTGTTAGGCCTCTCTGGAAATGTCCACAGCAGTTTGTAGAATCCATTCCAGATATTACAATGTACACTGGAGTTTTGGCAGAGTAGAATGAATCCATTCTGCCCAAACTCTTCAAAGCAGATCTCAGGCAGCTTCTCATTCCCAGTTGCGGTTTTGGTTATATATCACCCTAATGTATGCATCGTCTGGCTATTATTGAGTAGAACAGTATTTATTGTGTTCACATAGATGAATGCTTCTTGCTCTCTGCAATATCAAATCAGGACCTTTGGCTCCATGAAGATAACAATCATGGGAGATGAACAATCTTCCTTGCCTGCTTTATGAACTGATGCCAAAATGAAGTGCAAACAGTGGGAAGGACAAGTAGCAAAAAGAAAACAAATTTTACTCTTCAGGTGAATGAACTTGGAAGCCTCAAATGTGAACTGAGGCTTGCAAGATGTACGTTGAAATATATTGCTCTGCCTTTTGGATTTCTGCATAGCAGTTGCTCTTTCGGTGTCTGACCTTTAAGGATGAATTGATAATGTGAATAAATCGAGTAATGCTTCACTTTTATTACTTCCTTCCCTCCTAAACAGCATAAAGCCATCACAGGCAGCCAATAGTCCATGCCTCATCCATATACAGTTACCTTCATAAAGAGCTTGATATGAGAAAGCGTTTCAAAATAGAGTGCGATATCTCATTTCCTTCTACTCAGAGGAGACCCCATCATATTAATGAACTTAATTACTTAAGCATGATTAAGTACTCTGAGTGTGATTAATGCTGGATATCACCCGCAATTCAGATTAAAGCTATCTTGAAAATTTTAAGCCTTTGTAACCAAAGACAATAAATGATGGCATATTTTCATTTAATTCAGAAAAATATATCGAAGAAAGCTAGATTTCAGCAAGGCAAGAATAAAATCACCTTGTTTGGGTTGGGCAAAGTCTTTCCTTCCCCTTTGTATGGTGTGTGTGTGTGTGTGAGAGAGAGAGAGAGAACATTAATGTGTGTGCATGTGTGTGAATGAGAGAATGAGAGAAATTATCAGGTGGTAAGGTGGTGCTGCGGGCCGCGGGTGGTGCTGTGGGTTAAACTACAGAGCCTAGGACTTGCAGATCAGAAGGTCGGTGGTTCGAATCCCTGCGACAGGGTGAGCTCCTGTTGCTCGGTCCCTGCTCCTGCCAACCTAGCAGTTCGAAAGCACGTCAAAGTGCAAGTAGATAAATAGGTACCACTCTGGCGGGAAGGTAAATGGTGTTTCCATGCGCTGCTCTGGTTGGCCAGAAGCAGCTTAATCATGCTGGCCACATGACCCGGAAGCTGTACGCCAGCTCCCTTAGCCTATAGAGCGAGATGAACGCGCAACCCCAGAGTCGTCCATGACTGGACCTAATGGTGAGGGGTCCCTTTACCTTTACCTTTAAGGTAGTATTATTTACATATGGTAGAAATTTAGGCATTCAGATGAGACTTAATATTTGTTTTGTTTTTTATTAATAAAGCTTTCTCATAATACAATAAGATAAAAAAACACTAATGTAAATAAAAGTAAAAACAGAGAGAGAAGGAGGAAAGAAAATACAGAAAGTGGTGGACCCACCTGATCTCTCACCCTGGGAGGTCTTCCCTTCCCTGCCTCAGATCAGCCTTAATCTTTGCACGCCACTATAATAACAACTCTGCTGGATTGGACCACAGGGCATCTTGTCCACCAGTCTCCTTCAAACACTGCTGAGCCAGAAGCTTCTTGGAACCATTCCAGCAAAGCATGAAGGCAACAACGTCTGCTGTTATTTTGTCCGCAGAATCTAGTAATGAGAGATAGGTTAAGATGAGATGTCATGACTGCCCCATGAGCCTCATGACCCCATTGGGAGTTGAATGTGTGAATCAGCTGAAAGGCTAGAGGCAGGAAGGAGAAATATATATAGGAATAGAGGTGAAGTGCAGATAATTATCGGTATGTCTGCCCGGTGGAATGGCAGGGTACCTGATGGCTTTTTGAGAGGATTAGACATAGAATGGAAGATGGCAAGATCCCCAAGGACATGCTCTGTGGGGAGCTGGCTTCAGGCACCAGACCCTTTGGCAGACCAAATCTGTGTCATAAAGATATCTGCAAACATGACAGGAAGGCTGGCAACCCACCATGTGGGAATCCCTTGCAGATGACTGCAGTGTCTGGAGACAGACAGACAGGTCATGTATCCACAGCAGTGACCACAGGAGAAATGACCACTGGCAGGAGTGCAGAGAGAAGAAATGCCATAGTGCACTGGCAAAACCGAACACTTTCATCTGCCCCAGCTGCAACAAAACATGTCTCTCCTGTATTGGTCTCAGCAGCCAGAGCCAGTGCTGTAACTCACCAACGGTTTGACTCAATGGCATACTCTTCCATTGTCTCTTGAGACAGATGAATGTCAACACTGAGAAGAATATATTTGCCTATCTTCGGCTGAGAGGGGGGATGAAAGGAATCTGTGTGCTTGCCAAGGAAGGTTCATTACTGAGCTATTTGAAGTGCCTCAGATCACTCTCCTTCCCAGGCTGAGGGGGGAAAATGGAGAAAACAGGATATATACTGGAGCAGTGTCATTTTTGCAGCTGCTTTTGAAGTTGTAAACCAATGAACCATGTGGCGGAGCGCTGGAGAACTTCTGGAACAACAATGGGATATTAACATGCCCAAGGCATGATGGAGAGCAGTAACAGCTGGGAAGACCACGGATAGAATAAATGTCACACACAGGAGGAATAAGGATATAGTTTGAATGATTCACGTATAGGGTTTATAAATCATTTAATGTGTCAATTTTGCAGTTGTTGTATAAGGAATGGTTATTCTGAATGGAATGTAACAGATGAATAAGATCTTGGAATGCAGAAACAAAGTAAATCATCAAACCATCAATTCTAGCATGAGGGAGGCTACCTCAATTATATAATTGGGCATCTAAATGATTGGGATTAGTAATTGCATTGTATTGTAATTTGGCATTGCTATCATGAGACTACCGTTGGATTATTGTAATTGAAAACTAATAAAAATTATTGTTAAAAAACAAGGCTATCGGGAGCTACTAGCCATAATGACTATGTTCTATCTCCTCTATCCAAGACAGTATGTGTCTGAATAAGGGTTGCTGGCAATTGCAGGTGGGCAGAATGCTGTTGCACTCATGTCTAAGTTGCAGGCTTCCCAAAGGCATCTGGTCAGCAACGAGATGCTGATCCAGATGAATCCTTGGCCTAAACCAGCAGACTCATTTTAAATTCTTATGCAACGTGGTAGAATCATGAGATTCCCAGCTATTTTGTGTTAAACTATTTTTAATGTACTTTAAATTGTTGTGAGCTGCCCTGGGACCTTAGGGTGAAGGGTGGAGTCATCATCATCATTATCCAGTTCTCTGCCCAAGTGGTAAAAATCTGGGAGGACATGCATATGAGCCAAGCTATTGCCAGATGGACCTGATGTTCTTTCTTGTGCACGTACACCAGCAAAACTGCTGCTGTAGCACTCTGCTCTTGAGCATTGAGCACTCAGAATCCCATACCTTGGTAATGCAGATCCCTGCCTATTGTGCTAGCCCTGAATCCATCTTGTTAGATGCAGGGCTGTCTTAAGCATATGTGGTGCTGGGGTGCAAAGATCTGCCTGGTGCCCCCCCCCAGGTTGCCCAGTCCCAGGCACGCAGGGGGCGGAGCCGGCCAGCCGCCTCAGAGCCTCGCTGGCTTGCTCACCCCCAACTCACGGCGCAGAGCCGCCCACTGCAGAAGAGCCCACCGTGGTGCTCCGACCGACAGACGGGCTCTTCCCCAGACTCAACTCTCGGGCCCCGGACTCTTGGCCTAGCGCCCCTGAGAGCCTGGCGCCCAGGTGCCCCGCACCCCTAGCACCTATGGGTAAGCCGGCCCTGGTCAGATGCATCGTTTTTATTCATTGTGAACGCACAGATTAACACACTGTGTTCCTATTTCTCCTTGCCTTCACCCAACCTGAAAAATGCCTGACCCAGCAAGCCAAATGTAGTCAATTCAGCCACATACAGTAGCCTCCCAGGTCCTTAACAAGCCATCTTGCTTTTGCCATCTTGAGCAGGAAACAAATACAGAAACTTATAAGTCCCTGTCATACATGCCTGGTGAGTTGTGTTCAGTGCACTGAGTCACAAGTTACACAAGCCTCCTCCATACAAACCTCTTTGTACAGAGATCTTAATGAGAGCTGCAAGTTGCTGTCTTACTTTATTCCCCCCTCCCATTCTTCTTCTTCTTTTTACTCCAGGTTACGGAACTTAATCATGTGAAGAATATATTGCGCTTGCCAAAGGGCACAAGGAAGCACGCTGTAGGGATATATTTTAATGATGACACATCCAGGACGTTTGCTTGTGAATCAGGTGGGTTTAGTGGCATGGGCGATTGTCATTAGCTGTAGCAGCTGTAACTGTTGCAGCTAGCTGTAAACGTTATAAATGTTACATGCCACACCAACATGCAGATTTTTGGTCGTTTATATGCAGAGCTTGAAGCGGATGAATGGTGTAAAGTCTTGCAGGTGGAGTGCCTGGGGACTCAGATTAATGATATTAGCCTTGGAGAACCTGACCTATTGGCTTCCGGTGTAGAGAGGGAACAAAGTGGTATGTAAATACCTTTTTTTTTTTTTTACACAACTACAAATAGAAACGTTTAGGCTGCCTCTGCAATGTGCTCATGAAATCCATAAATACTGTGGACCAGTGCAACGGAGTGTGACATTCTTCCATGCGATCGTGTTTTGTGCTCCACGGTTGCTGCTGCTCCCAATGCTACCCTATTTATAGATGCGGATATATTGCAATGACCCAAAGTTAAAGCGTTTCAGCTTCCGCCAACTCAGTAACACAGTTGGGATTTAAAAACAATTTTAAAAATTGAACCTCAGCTGTGATACAAAGAGGAAACCGAAACGTTTTGCTGCACAGTGCTAAGCCTGCCTTGAATTTCATATGTCATTTCATATGTTGTTCAGTGTTTGACTGAATCCTTCTAGGTTCAAGAGCCTGGCTCAGAAGCAGGGGAAACTTTTCAGGCTGAGGGCTGCGTGGGAAAATGTTGGGATAGGCGGGTGCATGCCAGTCAGAAGTGGTGCCAGAGGAAGAAAAATGGGAGGTGCAAAGGCTGTGACTCCTACTTTTGTATAGTAGGTTATGTGCCAGCCAGAGAAAATTCAAGGGTCCTTGCAGGGCAACATATAAGAAGCACCACCCCAGTTCAAGATATTGGAGAAGGGAATAGAGCAGGGGTCAGCAACCTTTTTCAGCAGGGGGCCGGTCCACTGTTCCTCCGACCTTGTGGGGGGCCGGACTATATTTTGAAAAAAAAAAAAAAACGAATTCATATGCCCCATAAATAACCCAGAGATGCATTTTAAATAAAAGGACACATTCTACTCATGTAAAAACACGCTGATTCCCAGACCATCCAGAAGGCAATTGGGCCGGATCCAGCCCCCGGGCCTTAGTTTGCCTACCCATGGAATAGAGCTTGGGCTAAGGAGAGCAGTCTGAGGAAGAGCAATGGCATATGAAGAGTCTTGAAGGTCATGTCGAAAGGCCTAGAGGATGCATTCAATCCCTGGACCTGAGATTTTTTCACCCTTGGCACACTTATATTTATTGGTTGGTTTAAAGATATCAGTGTTCAAAGTATGGATGGGGAGGAGAGAGGCACACATGCAAGATCTGCCTCCAACATGCCCACATGTGATGTCCTTTGCACCGATTCTGCAGCCGTCAAGCTTGGCAGCAACCTAAAACCGCACAGATTTTGCTACGTGCCTGTCTATCTCAAACAGCTTCACAGTCAACTCCTTTAAAACTGGTAGCAGGCTTTCACACAGTCAATCACTTCCCTTTCCTGTAGATTGTCAAAGTGAAAGAGCAAAGATCAAACTAAGGATAATAGTGCAGAATGCTTGCGTTGAATCTTCCAATGAACAATACATTCCCTGTTCCTAGAAATGCCATTCCATTGCATCCTGCCCCCCATATTCTCATTATCTAATATTTATCTCCCATTCTGTGCCCACTGAGCTCAGGTCTCACTGGAGTCGTCCCCCCTCAAAAAATAATAATCTCCCAGGTAATATGGTGGTACCATTTTTGACAGATAACAACTGATTCTCAAAGAGTTGAGTTTGCTCTTAGTCCCATAGCAAATTCATCTTCCCATAGTCCTTTCATAAGGATGTGAAACCAAGGCTGCAGTCAGTGGCTGTCTAGTTCCTAAGTCCCTGAAAATTGAATTTTTTAAAGACTGAATACTGTGCCTTGTTATGCATTGTCTCAACATTGAGGCAGGGAAATGCTATAGATGAGATCTTTCCTACACACCATGCAGAATGAAGTGCTGGCAGTATGAGTTGGTAGAATTCTAGACTTTACTAAGATAGCTGTGGGTGTCACTTTTTGTGGGTGGTCTTCCACCCTGGGTAGAAGGCTACACTGAACTTTCTGATGTGCAGAATGTAGTCTTATTCCAGCATTATAAAAATTGGGGAAATTCCACATAGGGGGAGAAGCTCTCATGGACAAGGACCTTTGCTCTGCCTCCCATGACCTTCTTTTAGTGTATCCTCCTTGAACACTGTAGAATCCCAATTTCCTAGGGTCCTACATTGTGTGATGAGCTTACATGTGTACTGATTCAGACTATCACCCTTCAATTCTGATGGCAAAGGCGGTGGATTTATTTCTGAACTCCCCTTCCCCCCATTTGTGGAATTTCCCAACTGCTCTCTTGTTTTGTAGGACTGTTATGAGAAGAAGAACTGCAGAATTCTTTGGACATTGAGAAATGATGTTATGATATGATTGTACAATGTCTGTCATGTTGTTTTTGATTCTGCAAGGATTTTAGTCTAAATCTTTTGTTTTTCTCCCAGAGAGATTCAATGTGTATTTGATGCCATCCCCTAATTTAGATGTGCATGGGGAATGTACCTTGCAGATAACGTTTGAAAATATCTGTCTTTGGGACATCCAGAATCCCAGAGTAAAGCTCGTCTCTTGGCCTTTAAGTGCCCTCCGACGATATGGGCGGGACTCAACATGGTTTACATTCGAAGCTGGGAGGTGAGTGAATGCTTTGCAACAACTTGTTCCACAAGTTCTTCAGACTCGGGAATTCTGGGCACCTCCACACCATACATTTATTTAAAACACTATGCTGGCACTTTAAACAGCCATGACTTCCCCCAAAGAATTATGGGAACAACCCCATCCCTATTTAAATGGCCCCAGAGCTCAACTTGACTTTTAGCAATCTGAGGCTGTTTGAAACCCACTCAACCAAGATCCGTATGCCTCTGAATAACACCAAATTTGACTTGGGGTTCAGGCCTTGGGCAAAACTGGAGCCACCACCATAGATACATATATTGACTAGAGTTGAATGCCAGCAGCATACTAAACAATGGTTTAATTGGGGCATGGGGGTAACAACAGAAAACCGCCACACAGAAAACTGAGCAGCAACATCATTCCCTTGTATGCAACTCGCATGCCTTAGATCCTTCGTATATATTTTAACTTGAATGAGTAGATTGTCGTTTTATTCACAACGAGAAGACTGATACTTTGGCTCAATGTGGAACCAATTGCATTTGATAACTTCTGCCCCAAGTATAGATGAAATTTCAGAATGTGTGATGATCATCTTCCAAATAAAAATTAAAAGTGAAAGAAGGGGAGCTATTCTGCTTTTGTGTCCTCCTTTCCACTGAATGTTTTCGTAAGGCTTTTATTCTTATATAAATCTAAGAAAGAAAGAAAGAAAGAAAGAAAATTCTGTCTGCCAAGCCACTGAAGCTGCTGTGAAGTTGGGTATCTAAACTTCCATATTAGTTGCATGCTTATGAATATGCACACATACTTACGATGCATATATTTGCTTCCTGACTTAACACATATTAACAGGGCTACCCCAAGACATTTTGTTGCCTGAGGCAAAGGACAAGATGCCCCACTTCCATTGGATGTTCAGAAACCAAATGGGCTGACACTTGACTCTTCCTTCAGCCCTCATGACAGAGCAGTATCCTGCACCACGCTTGAGGGTAGCAGGCTAGCCTAGGAGTGCAAGAAGAAGTGTCTTATTGGGTGGGGTTGAACTAGCTTCTCGGTTGTTGTTTCTTACTGGGAGGGAGAGAGGAAGGTGGTGGGGATGTTGGCGTGAGGCAAACGCACTGGCACAGTCAGTCTGGCACCCCTGCCAGTGTGTTTGCACCACCATCTTGCCTCTAACACTCTGCTTCCCAGTAAGTAACAGCGATCCACCTGCCAATAAAACTAATGTAGCAGCCCCACTCCACCCAGCAAGGCTCTTCTGGATTCAGGGCAGGCCACATGGCACCCATAGTGCTGTTGGCTTGCTGCCATGCCCCGCATCTGCCACCTAAGGCAACCTCCTCCTTCTGCCAAACAGTAATGCCTGGCCCTCCATGTCAATCAGCTGCTGTTATCTCCTCATGCTGTTACATTCCTGTGCAGGCACTACTACAGATGCATGCTAATAAGTCAGTCCGCTCACATGTGACCCTACTCTGTTCTCTTTCTGGCAGGATGTGTGACACAGGGGAAGGGCTATTCATCTTTCAGACGAGAGATGGGGAGGCAATCTATCAGAAGGTTCACTCGGCAGCTCTGACCATAGCAGAACAACACGACCACTTATTACAGAGTGTGAAAAACTCAATGGTATGCTTACTGGCCCTGCCTGTCATCCTCTAGCAGTCAGCGGTAATGACATAAAATCCATAGGCCACCTTCCTAAGCATGAGTTCAGATTGTGATTTTCAGATTGCAAACAGATTTGAGTGTGGGGTTGTCTTCCTCTCCTCCTTGTTAACTCATTCAATTTCTTCATTTCTTCATGCATGGGGTTATCGGACAAGTCTGTAACTATGGCTGCTTTTCAATTAACTAGCCTGATAAGAAATGGCTCTGCACCAGGTTTGCAGATTGGTTTATGGATTTTGTTTCATTCTAAGAAGTGTGCATGTTGTCTAAGTTGCTACAACTGGCACGAGTAATGTATGGCATATCAAAATGGAGAAGGGTGGTGGCCTTCAGCCTTTGCATGAAAAGTAAAATACCTGCTCCTCATACTTATTTCTATAACTCTACATCTAAGCCCCTGATGCATTCTTGAAATGCAAATTTAAAAGGGTATATGAGAATGACATCTTTTGTATCTTCACATGTATAGCCAATGTTCCATGTGATCTATATGAATCTCTGACCCCTTTCAATACTTTAGCTGCCTAGAGTGGCTGGAGCAACCCAGTCGGATGGACGGGGTATAAGTAACAACAACAACATCCATATTTAGTATCAGATGCTAGACTAAATAGTACTTTGGTATGACCCGGCAGCGTTTATGTTCTTATTTCTATTACCTATCAGCTTCAGGGCTCTGACCATCTTAAATAAATCTTATGAAGAATCGTATGGGTTTTATTTGAGCAGTATTGCTTAAACTGGCATAATTTGCCTAGGAACAAGCCTATGCTTACGAAGAAAGTTGATGCTCGCAAGCATCAGGCAAATGTCACAATAGATCAAGCATTCCCTCATGCATGACAGAGGAAAAGGAAAGCCTTTTCTAAGATGGCGCCTGTCACTCACAAATGTTAATATTAAAATGATATTTCTAGAGAAAGCTGCTACCCAATTTTGATTCACAAAGCCCTAAACAACTTATTTCCAAGGGATAGTCTGAACCCTTTTATCCCAGCTTGATCACTGAGATCACCTGCAGGAGCATCTTTGGTCCTTCCCATGTCAGCAAGACTCATGTTGGAAGGGACACCCCAGGGCCATCTAGTCTGACCCCCTGCAAAGCATTTGAAAACAAGACACTGAGACTTTAGTGCCATCAGTCCAGTCCTGTGGAATAATCTGTTCATGGAGATTCAGCAGGTGCCATCTGTGCTAACTTTTAAACGCCTGCTGAAAACCTTTCTATTCTACCAGGTCTGTGCAGGCAGTTAAGAATATTTCCTTCCATAATGGTTAACTGATGTCCACTTTTAACATTTTTCATATTTTTTTTATTGCATGGTTTTATGTTTTATTGCTGTAAACCACTTTGATTTTTTAAAAAATGACAGTGGTATATAAATATTTGTATAAATAAAAAAAAATAAAACAACTGGGAGCACCTTTTATAGAATTATGGAGTTGGAAGGGACCCCGTGATCTATCTAGTCCAGCCCCCTGCAATGCAGGAATCTTGGCTCAAGCATCTATGAGAGATGGCCTTCCAGGCCATGCTTGAAAACATCCAAGGAAGGAGAGTCTCACCTAGGAATTCTCTGCCCCTTGACATTAAACAGGTTCCTGTTAAAAGCATTTTTGCTTCGGCAAACCTACCCAGATACATCAAGTCAGCATGCATTTTAATATGTATTTTTTAATATATAATGTATATTTGCAACTGCCAATTCTATTTATATTTTGAAATGGTTTAGACCTACGTATTTTTAATTTCTGACTTCATTGATTATTTTAATGCATATTTTATATAAACCGCTTGGAGGTTTATATAAAATAAGCAGTATACAAATTATGTTGCATATATGAAAATCTTTTCTTTTGAGCTCCCCCCCCCCCCACCTTCTAATTGTTTTTCTCTAGCTGTTCTCTTCTGGCAAGTTTTATGTTCTCTGCGATTAAAAAATGATCACTCCCATTTTCACTGAATAGGAGTTAACAGTGAAATCAAAATCATGAGGGTTCTGCTTTGAGAAATGGGGTGGGTTGTGTGTGTGTGTGTGGTTTTTTTTGGTGCAATGTTTGACAGAGTTCTGCAATTCCAAAAATAGATTCCGAGTTGTTTCCATGACACTGGAATGTAGGATAACATTACAAGTTCTGTTGAAGCATTACTTGAGGGACCATATTTATTTAACATGCTGTGGGCGGAAGCATCTATTGTATGTTCAGTGTTCGTTAGATTAGTGTGGGTGTTTAAAGATAACTAGTTGATTTCATATTAATTCATCCCCTCCGCACTTTTAGTCTTTGTCTGAACTTTGAAGAAATTAGAAGTTAAATATGAGACTTAAATCAATATAGCCGAATATCATAACTGACCAAGAGTTAAATCGCAAAAGGGAAATGTAAAGATTCAAAACTGTCCTTTGTTATAGCTTCCGTTCCCCTCCCAGTGGTACTAAATTACTAAAAATGACAAAGTGTCGCGTGGATCCCATCCTTTTGATGGGAACATGAACTGTACAGTGGTACCTCGGGTTAAGTACTTAATTCGTTCTGGAGGTCCTTTCTTAACCTGAAACTGTTCTTAACCTGAAGCACCACTTTAGCTTAATGGGGCCTCCTGCTGCTGCTGCGCCGCCAGAGCACAATTTCTGTTCTCATCCTGAAGCAAAGTTCTTAACCTGAAGCACTATTTCTGGGTTAGCAGAGTCTGTAACCTGAAGCGTATGTAACCCGAGGTACCACTGTACTTGTAAAGAAGATGCTTTTCTCCAGATACCCTTTTATCTAAAGGCAGATCTACACTATACATTTAAAGCACATTCAGTGCACATTTAAACCAGTTGCCCCTCCCACAAAGAATCCTGGGAACTGTAGTTTGTTAAGGGTGCTGAGAATTGCAGGGTTGTGATGGGGAAACTACAGATCCCCAGATTCTTTGGGTGGGAGATATGTGGTTTAAATGCACATTGAATGCACATTAAATGCATGGTATGGAACACATTAAGCCAGGCTTCCTCAACCTCGGCCCTCCAGATGTTTTGAGACTACAGTGGTACCTTGGGTTACATATGCTTCAGGTTACATACACTTCAGGTTACAGACTCCGCTAACCCAGAAATAGTACCTCGGGTTAAGAACTTTGCTTCAGGATGAGAACAGAAATCATGCTCCTGCGGCGCAGCAGCAGCAGGAGGCCCCATTAGCTAAAGTGGTGCTTCAGGTTAAGAACAGTTTCAGAACGAATTAAGTACTTAACCCGAGGTACCATTGTACAATTCCCATCATCCCTGATGACTGGTCCTGCTAGCTAGGGATCATGGGAGTTGTAGGCCCAAAACATCTGGAGGGGTGAGATTGAGGAAGCCTGCATTAAGCACTTAGGGCAGGTATTTTATAATTGCCATTGGCTGCCTTCTTTTGTTTCCCTTTGGCTGAAGCCCACCACCCTACTCCTTGTGATATGCCATACGTTAAATACGGTGTCAATACAGAACCCCTAAGTAACTTCAATATATTTTTCATTCATTGGATGGGAGGCCATCTTGGAACACTTGGGTTCCATTATGGAAGAGAAATGGGATACACATAACTAAACAAACTTCAGTCTCTCTCTCTTTCCTGCCCCAAAGCTCTAAAAATGTTAGCTTTGCTAACATTTGTTAACAGGGTTCCTAAACTATTCTGAAATTTTAGTCTAGACTTGACCCTTAAGAAAGGTCAAGAAGGCAAAAAAAGGAGATACCAGCACCCCCCTCCCCATATATAAATGCCTGCATTTATTGGACAATGCATTGCATTTTATGCTCCTCAGGGGCACAGCTCTAATAAATGCAATGCTTTTCTTTTTTTAGGGGGTTACAGACTGCCTTTTTTGTGTCAGATTCTTCCTTCACTGTGTGTTGATCTTCAGCTCCTTCTGTTGTTTCTCTCTATTCTGCCTAGTATTTCTCACCATGCAACACCAGCTTCTGTTGGTCTCCTTTCTGAATGAAAGAAATCTAGCCTGCTATTTCCCTTGTGATCATATTCATCCAAGGCCCATTTCCCCCTTCTACAAGGCAGAATAGGAGTTACAGTCTTAATCATCAAAATCACAATACAGTCATACATTGGTTTTCGGACAGCTTAGTTCTTGAACCTTTTGGCTTCCGAACGTTGCAAACCCAGAAGTGAGTGTTCCGGTTTGTGAACTATTTTTGGAAGCCAAACATCCGACAGGGCTTCCACGGCTTCCGATTGGCTGCAGGAACTTCCTGCAGCCAATCAGCTTTGGTTTCCAGACGTTTTGGAAGCCGAATGGACTTCTGGAATGGATTCCGCTCGACTTCCAAGGTATGACTGTATTCAGACATATTTGTTACTTTCTCTATCTCTATCATAGAAGAAGAATTGTAGAGTTGGAGGACACCAGGGACTCATTTAGTCCTACCCCCTGCAATGCAGGAATATTTTGCCCAACATGGAGCTTGAACCCATGACCCTTAGATAAGGAGTCTCATGGTCTATCAGCTGAGCTATCCAAGCTTTTTATGTGACTAAGTGACATAAAAAACAATGGTAGCCATGTTGGTGCATAAGAGAGATAAAAAAAAATGAGTCTTGAAATCCATATTTGAGCAGTGCCTTTACTTGGGAATAACGGAAGTGTCACAAAATAGTGGCAAGTCATATTTTGCAAAATGCTCCTTTTGCAGTAACACATCTCCAGGCTAAAGTTTCTACAAGCTTGAACTAGGTTTTAACGCAACATTTTCATGATTGAACTATATCGCCATGGTGTTTATCTCAAGGTCCATTGCCTTTTCTTTCAGCTACAGATGAAAATGAGTGACCGGGCTGTTTCCCTCAGCACCATGGTCCCCTTGCCCCGCAGTGCCTATTGGCAGCACATCACACGGCAACACAGCACTGGGCAGCTCTTTGGCTTACAAGGTAGGAAGCTGATGGAATAATGGTTGAGGCCTTCTTACATTAATAAGTACTATATCACGTGTATCGCCAAACGGTGGTTTGGTATGCCAGGAATGGGCTTGCATGCTTCCTCCTTCCCTCACATGCTCTGATTCTCTTCCTGTCTTCCCATGTCAAACTATGGTTTGTGCTCACTCTCCAAACCAGGGTTTCCAGCTTGGGGTTGAAGGACAAGCACAAACTACAGTTTGCCAATTTGGTTGTAGTAACAAACTCTGGTTTGCTGTCAACCAGGAGGTTCAGGAGACAAGTGGAAAGGGCAAAAGGAAAAAAATGAAGAAAAAGAGGGAGCAGATGAGCCCAAGGTTTGCTAGTGTAGTGTCATGGCCATATGTGAGCCAACAGTGATCAGTTTATCAGAAGACATTTCCCCACTGAAAAGACAGATGGATGCCATCAGTCCTTGGATGATATTTACCTCATATCGTCTAGCCTTCACATCAATATTTTCTGGGCTATTGGCCAAATATTTGCCAGGATCGTTGTTAGAAGAACAGCCACTTCCCTCCTCTTCTATAGTTATTCCGGACATTTTGCAAAAGTGCTGCGAACTATACCTCATATCTCCTCACATATGATCACAGGAAATTTTATAATAAAGTTTTTAATTATCCTCCCCTGCTAAACATGGCAGATGTGTGTGTGTGGAGGGGGGCATATATATGCATCTAATCGCTGGACAGCATGTTAAATATGTTTTCTTATGATCTCTGAGGGACATCTAGTGGCCAGGATAAGTACATTCACTAATGTTCAATATAACATTTCATTGCCTGGATCTGGAAAGGTGGGTGCTCATACCTTCAGCTGAAGTTCCTGTGGCTGCTTCATGTTTCTAAATTAAAATCCTGAGAATCTAGGGTGGAAGGAGTCTTGAAAATGCCCATCTTTGCTCAGCCGTGTATACCTGAAGGTTGATCCCAGTGTTTAAGCACATAAAATGAATCAAAATATTCCCAATATGTGATAATTAAACTACAGGGATTTCTCCTCCTCCTTTTATGTTTGAAGAAGGGTCTTTTATCTGGAATGTGCAGTGGGCAACATAATAAAGTTTTGATCTGTGTGAGGATCAGCTGTGGGGGCTGTTCTTGGCAACGTATTTGGAACAGCAAAAGAACATACGAAAATGTGGGAGAAAATTAACAGATCAATGGAAATTGGACTTAATCTAATAGGAATCCCAAACCTAGTTTGAGAGTATTCAGACCAGAAGTTATTTGAGCCACATTCAGCTAAGCATGAACAGGGCTAGGTAGATTTCTAGGGTTAAAAACTGGGCAAAGCCAAGCCTTATCTGAAGTGGAAGGCAAGGTGTGAAATGGAATTATGTAAGATGGCAGCAGGTGCAGGAAGGAGAAGCTGGCCTGGTCAACAGGAATAAGGACACACTAGGATTAATTGATGCTGAAAAGCATCAAAAATCCATTGTGCAAAAAGGACAGGGAAAAAGAAGAGAAAGAGTTTGGATTTAATATCCCGCTTTATCACTACTCTAAGGAGTCTCAAAGCGGCTAACATTCTCCATTCCCTTCCTCCCTGACAACAAACACTCTGTGAGTGGGGCTGAGAGACTTCAGAGAAGTGTGACTGGCCCAAGCTCACCCAGCAGCTGCATGTGGAGGAGCGGAGACGCGAACCCGGTTCCCCAGATTACGAGACTACCGCTCTTAACCACTACACCACAGGGCTCTTCCTGAGTCCCAATTGACTGAGAAAAAGTTAGGCTGGGGTTTACCTTCTGTTGGTTATTTTTACTGCTTTTAAAGGTGTTTTATTATATATATATATATATATATATATATATATATATATATATATATATGTGTGTGTGTATATATATATATATATATATGTATTATATATATATATATATATATATATATATATATATATATATATATATATAAATATAACTGTCCTGCTATCTGTGGGCCTCCAGCTCCCATCATCCCTGATCACTGGCCTTGCTGTCTGGGGCTGATGGGAGTTGGAGTCCAACAGCAACTGGAATGCCACATATTCCCCACCCATGTATTAGACATTACATGTATGATAGTTGAACTGATATGATTTTTCCCCCTCCACCCCCTGATCTGATTTGGAGAAGATAGTCCACTGAAGATCCATCGGACAGAGACTTTCCCCACCTATCGGTCAGAGCATTGATAAAAGAAAGCCGAGGACATTTGAAATGTGTGCTCCTTGAGATAGACTGCTCCAGCAAAGAGGCTTTCATTGACAATTGGCCAACAATAATGATGCTGACAGAAGAAACAAAGACTGGATTAAGACTGCGATGTTATTTTTTAACCTTCAACCAAAAGATATACATCTTAGAGATAATATTGGAAAGTTGCTATATTTCATAGTTACATCCAGAAGAAAAGAAGCTCTCCTTTGGTGTGTGATTATTATTATCTTTGGAATATAATTGATATCTGTTGATGATTTGTCCTATGCTATCAGTTGGTCAAGATTCATTTCGATGGTATCTTAGATAATGTAGTTTACATGTATAAACTACACGAAATATTTGTATATTTTTCTTTAACTTCAGTGTCCTGATTCATCACTGAGCATAGCAATTTTCAGAATGGTGACCAGTTTTTTGGAACTGGAATCTGTTGTCCCTGTCTATTAAAGTCTGATTAAGACTAATCTAAGTTATCAGCAGACATTTCTCTTGTCTTTTTATGTTTCATTTCATACTCCTGTGTTTTAAAATGCCATTTAGAAGTTTAGAGGTAAAACGCTCTTTGCCACATCGCTTGAAATATTGCATGCGAGTTTTCTGAGAGACACAGGTTCTGAACATCAACAGAAGCACCATATCTAAAGTGCAGCCAAGAAGTAATAAGAGTCTGACTTGACGTTCTCAACATCTTATTGGGAAGTGCACTGCATCCCAATGGCATCTCAAGAGGTAAGCACATACGTACATCCTTTGCCGAACTCAAATCGAGGGATTTCATTTCTTGTAAACGTTCAAGTTATGGAGCTGAGAAAAATAAACAATATTGCAATAGGCATTTTTAATAAAGCTGAACTTATATAATAGTAGCTTGTACACATGCAGCTAAACAATAAAGCGAGAAGCAAAACATGAAGTGAAATAGTATGCTCAAGCCTTAATATGAAGGTGGTGAAAGTGAAGTGGAAGATATTAAGGGGGGGGGGGGACTAGTGAAGAGAAATATGGATGCAGAATATCCTGTTAGCCCAGACTGAGGCAACTGTTGAATGCAACAGAACATGAATTTACAAAACATAGAAAAGTGCCTTATTCAGAATCATTTGTACATATAGTTCAGTATTGTCTACAGTGAGTTGCAGAGGTGCTCCAGAATTCCAGTCAAGGACAGTCACATTTTTGCCTGGAGATCCCAGGGATTGAACCAGAGACCTTCTGCATTCAAAGCAGCTGTTCCACCATTGAGCTTGTCCCGATAGTCATGGTTTGACTCATGTAGGGTTCTAACCTATGTAGGGCAGTATCTCTATGTTAGCATACCAAGATCCTTGGCCTTGGGGCCAGATTTAAATGAGGGTGAACTGCTACAGGATATGTGGTTAACTCCTTTACAAATACAGTTACAGACACTTCAGGTTACAGACTCCACTAACCCAAAAATAGTACATCGGCTTAAGAAATTTGCTTCAGGATGAGAACAGAAATCGTGCTCCGGTGGCGTGGCAGCAGCAGGAGGCCCCATTAGCTAAAGTGGTGCTTCAGGTTAAGAACAGTTTCAGGTTAAGAACAGACCTCCAGAACGAATTAAGTACTTAACCTGAGTTACCACTGTAATAATCTAAGTCATCCCCATTCATTTAAAATATGGTATAAATAGAAGACGCGGGTGGCGCTGTGGGTAAATCCTCAGCGCCTAGGGCTTGCCGATTGCATGGTCAGCGGTTCGAATCCCCGCGGCGGGGTGAGCTCCTGTCTGCGGTCCCAGCTCCTGCCCACCTAGCAGTTCGAAAGCACCCCTAAGTGCAAGTAGATAAATAGGTACCGCTTTATAGCGGGAAGGTAACGGCGTTTCCGTGCGCTGCGCTGGTGCTGGCTCGCCAGAGCAGCTTTGTCACGCTGGCCACGTGACCCGGAAGTGTCTCCGGACAGCGCTGGCCCCTGGCCTCTTAAGTGAGATGGGTGCACAACCCTAGAGTCGGACACGACTGGCCCGTACGGGCAGGGGTACCTTTACCTTTACCTTTATAAATAGAAGGGCAGGGGTACCTTTACCTTTACCTTTATAAATAGAAGAAACAAAACAAAACCAACCCATTTATTTTACAAACAGGAGTGTGTCCAGTGGAGTTGGTTCACACAAATATTGAAAGAAGTAATAAAGCATTATTATTATTATTATTATTATTATTATTATTATTATTATATCAAATAACAAAGCTGGTCAGGGAGTCTGGGCCTTAGCTTTGCTACTGTATAGGTTTAGCCTTCCAGGAAACAGCTCTGAGCATGCTCAGAACAGATGTATAGGCTCCTGGATCTATCAGAAAAGTCGAGCTGCTAATGTGACTGGATTGCCAACATGACAACAGGAGGGAGGAGGGAACTGCACAACTGAGACTAAGAGCCAGTAACTCCTTTAGTACACATATTTACTATCATATTGTGTGTTTTTTGGCCTGTAGACAGATGGGTGGAACCTCTTGACCACAGCAATACTTTTGGACTGAGACTGGCTGAGTGGTGCAGAGAACTGCCTGGTCAGAGAAATGGAGATTGACAGAAATGTCTTGCTGAGCCTCTCAAATGAATTTAGGATGTATGGGACAGAAAACAGTGCAGCTTTGAGATTTTGGGAGAAACTACACAGGGAGTAGGAGAAATGAAGAGTGGAAGCAATGCAACAAACTAAAATTCTAGAGTTCAGCAATGGCAATTCATTGCTTGCCGTCATGTTTTCAAGGTATCCTCTCAGTTAACAATGTATATTTATAACTTGGACCCCTTTCAGTCATGGCAGGGAGTGACAACTAATTTTAGGTATTCACTGTTGGCAACTTGTCTCAGCACTTCTGGCATTGTGTTTAAACCAGCTCCTAGATGCTTGCCCCAGTCTGTTGTTCAGACTGGTTGCACTATGCATAGCACTTTCCCCCGACAGCCGAGTCAGGCACACAGGTCGGTTCCTGGATGCAATATTTTAGTATGTCATTTTTTGAAGTGTTCAGAGTCATTTGCATGACCTCATTGCTATGCATTGTATCGCCACACTATTTATTGGCAAAACCTATTTGGTGTTTCGCAACTTTCTGACTAGTTGCAGGACCTTAGCCAGACCTAGCAGAGTACACACTGAATCACGGAAGCTGGTCAGGGAGTCTGGGCCTTAGCTTTGCTAAGCAATTGGCGACTTGGCTGCAGACAGGATAGACGAAGCAGAAACCAGGAACTTGTAGTTAGGTGTTTATTATATACAGTGGACTATTTACAGGAACAGACCACGGATCTTTAGCTAGCTCTCTCATACATGACTCACAACTCCTACACTGACACACAGAACTCTGAACCTCTGAACACTGAACTACTGAACTAACACATTCCAGTTAGTAGACCATTAATTATCACTCTTTTGAGAGAGCTTGACCAATCAGGGAGCTGTTTCCATGCCTCTGTTATCACCAGGTAGATTTACTCCTTCAGATTTCCTTCTGGCTGTCTGCCAAACCTTAATTGACTCTGCATGAGTAGCTGCACGTACACAGTTTCCCACAGTTGATGAGACTGGTTGTACTATGCATAGCCCTTTCCCCTGACAGCTGAGTCAGGCACACAGGTCGGTTCTTGGATGCAATATTTTAGTATGTAATTTTTAGAAGTGTTCAGAGTCATTTGCATGCCCTCATTGCTACGCATTGTATCGCCACGCTATTTGCCTACATATGACTTGAGGGCAAAGCATTCTGACCAGGAAGGATGCCCAAGTCTGTACCTGATTTTCCATATGAGAATGGAGGCTACTTGCCACTCACTTCTCACTGCAACACCTGGCATTCCAGCAAAGGCCAGGCGATCACTCAAAGTGGCATATTGTCAGACCCAAAGGGTGCAACCACAAGGAAATGTGCCAGAAGTGACTTGCTGGGTAGGGTGGTACTCCCCAGCAGGTAGATTGCCATTGCTTACTAGGAAGGCGAGGTGGCAGAGAGGTCAGCACAGTACAAATGGCCTGGCAGAGCCAATCCAGTGCTTCTGCCAGTGTGTTTGCACCATGCCAGCTTTCTTGTCCCACCTGGTAAGCAACAGTAACTCAACAGCCAGGAAGCTCATGCAACAAAGAAAGCGATGTAAAGATAAATGTCACTTAACAGCATTTGCAGAGGAGGACATGGAGAGGCTGCATGCAACAGGAGAAGAGGTTGTCCACAGCTGTTGAGTTGTGCAAAGTTAAACAGTTCAGAGCATCACAAAGCAATCATAAATGAAATGGGAGACCAAAGAGAGCACCAATGCATTTTTCTGTAGTTAGCATGGAAATGAATGAAATGGTACCCAGCTATGCAGAAGAGATTCCTGAAAACCCGAAAGCACAGCTAAGGATTCTAACTAATCCTTCATTAAATGTAGCTCTGAAATGGCAGCACAAAAAAATTGTGGGAACAAATTCCCATAAGCCACCTGATGCGCTATAATTCTGCTAGTCTGATGACTGGGCAGTGGGTAAGAATAGTCTTTGGATTTGCAATTTTATCAGGTTTATCATCCTTGGGAGTCCTTCCGAATCGAAAGGCTGTAGAAAAGTGAGATGTCCTAGTAAATACGGAGACAAAGTAGGTGCAGACAAAGAAAGGTGCAGCTCATCTGCTTGGCTCTGGCCAAAGGATCCATGTGAAATAAAGGATAGTTAGATGGCATTGTGTTGTTTAGCGAGGAAATCAATACAACACTGTTGTTTAAGACCTTCTGCACAGCTCTGCTTAATCCCGCACAGCTTAATTTATAAGGAACACAGATTAAAACGTTATTTATTTCTGGGCTGGGCTTCTCACATAAATAAGTGGTTTAAATGGCAATTTGGGACTGAATTGGTTGCTATCTTGGAAATTTTGTCCTGCTTGCACTTTCCCTTGGGCTAACGACAGCATCCATTTGTGTTTCTGTTTATCATGGAGGTGGCAGTTCTGTAGAAGCCTCCATCAAGACTATATCCACCCAGTAATTGATTGTTGTTGTTTAGTTGTTTAGTCGTGTCCGACTCTTCTTGACCCCATGAACGCCAGGCACTCCTGTCTTCCACTAGTAATTGATACAGTGCAACTATATATACAGTGGAATAGTCCAGTTACAAGGAAGATGGGAAATTCCATAAACCTGGCCTTGAAACAATAAGCCCGTTAGTCAGCTGCATCTGATATCTGCCTACATTCCTCTGGAGTTGTGGCAGAGAGGGAGTGGGACCCAGAGAGGTCATGCTACTTTCGAATGTTTTGCATTCCTCTTATGATTTGGAATATCATTTATGACATTTCGTGTCAAAAGCTGTCGCAAACTGTTAGACAAATGTGTACCTGTGGATACTGATGATCAGAATCAATTTGTCAGATGGGTTGTTGCTCCACCATTGTGAGCTGAATTAGCTAGAGAGGTCATTAGCTAAGCAGAAGGAGAGGGATTGCGAGATCAGATCGCCTCTGGCTTTGGGTAAAAGGTTTCCAAAAGGCTGCTTGGAGATGAATTCTAATAGGTTCCTTTATACTTTAGGGCTTGCATGTAATGATGAGATGGTGCACGTGTGACTGAATTTTGACATGCCTCGTTCACTGGAATACCAAAAGATTCTGAAATATTAAATTTAATCAATCAATCAATTAGATTTCTATACTGCCCTTCGTCTGAGGATCACAGGGTGGTTTACAATATAAAAACACAAAAAATAAAATAACATAGTACTAAAGAAAAATAATAATAACCCCCTCCCCATAAGATTTGGGAAACATTGATTTAACGTTTTAAATTTTTGTTTTATTTGTTTTATTTTAAAATGGAAATACCAGTTGCTCAACAGAAGACCGCTAAGCGGTTTGCAATGGAATATATATGTATGTGATTGTAATAAATCTTTGCATGGCTTAACTGTTTATTCAAGTTAACCATCCATTAACATTCAACATTTCGTTTTCATAAGTGCTGTGGACATATATATCTAGATATAAAAGCAAGAGTGTGCATGATCAAGCACATGGCTTCCTGTGCACCAAAATCCCACTGAAATCAATGAGACTTAAGAGCTTAGAAAGCTGTGCTGGAATGCAACCAACAAGGCCTTTAAACACCCCAGGACTGCGATTTCAGCTTACTATTAATTAAATGACCTTGCACATAAACAGCATGCAGAGGAAATAAGGGTTGAGCATTGCTACCCTGTGGCTCTGCATAGTGAATCTGACATACTTTCTGTCTTTGCATTGCTGTTCATTTTAACAAGGACAGAGTAAACTACCTTGGTTCCAAGCAGGAATGAAATGCGCCCCTATATAGGAAAGTTTTTAATGTTTAATGCATTATTATGTTTTTATATGTGTTGAAAGCTGCCCAGACTGGCTGGAGCAACCCAATCAGATGGGCAGGGTACAAAAAAAATTATTATAATTATTAGTTTCAGCCACTTCTAGACATCTCCTGCTCAAGCTGGGAGTCAAAGCCTGCAACCCTAGCCCAGTTTGAACTCAATGGGACTTACATCCGAGGAGACATGCAGAAGACATGCATAAGCAGGAAATTATCCCCATTCATTAGTGAAACATGCAGATAATTTTTATTATAGCATAATTACTTATCATTCTTAATTTAGCAATATTCAGTCTTGCTGCACCTGGGACAATGATATTGTGACCAGTGTAATGTAGTAGTTGGGAGTGTCAGAGTGGAGCCTGGGAGACCAGGGTTCAAATCTCTGCCCAGCTATGAAACTCGTTGGGTCACTGCCACTCAGCCTAACCTACCTCACAGGGCTATTGTGGGGATTAATTGAGGAGGAGAGGAATCATATGCATGGCCTTGAGCTCCTTCGAGAAAAAGGTGGGATAGAGATGCAATAAATCCTAAAATAAACAGTACCGGTCCTCTGCTGTGTGAATTGCCATGGTCGGAGGCAGTAAGGCTTCTGAATACCAGTTGCTGGAAATCACAGGAGGGGAGAGGTCTGTTGTGCTCGGGTCCTGCTTGTGGGTTTTTCACAGGCATCTGGTTGGCCACTGTGGCAACAGGATGCTAGCATAGATGGACCACTGGCTTCATCCATCAGGCTCTTCCTATGCTCTTCAGTGGACCAAAGATTGTTAAGTTGTGGGTGAACATATCAGACGACACAGTGATTCTTCAAACAGCTCTTGTTTATTCACAGGCCACAACAGAACTAAACCAAAGGGTTCAGGCAGCCTGCTTATATAGAGCTCCACTAGAACGCAACAGTAACCATTTTCTGTAACTATCCAATCACTGAACGTCACTTTCGATCCCTTATTTGCATATGGACCTGAACTATCTACAGTACCCCCTGCTGGCCCAGGGTGAGAACTTCAGTACATAACAAAGATGACCTGGCTGGGTTTGCTGTCAGTTCTTGCTAGCAACCAGTAGCCTGTCAGCATATTAGGGAACAAGTGATCCAGACCCTCCGAGTGCCCCTATTTTCCAGGGACAGCCATGGATTTTCAGAAGCCATCCCAGTTTCTCATTTGATCTCAGAATGTCCCACTTTTCCTTGGGACATCCCTATTTTCACCCGAGAAATCTTGGAGGGTATGGAGATAAGTAACTATATAACCTTTGGAAGGCATCTGAGGGCAGCCCTGCATTGGGAAGGTTTTTTTTTTTTTAAAAAAAAAAAAGATTAATGCTTTATTATGTTTTTATATATATAGGAAGGCACCCAGAGTGGCTGCAGCAACCCAGTTAGATGGGCAGGGTACAAATAATAAAATTATTACTATTATTATTATTATTATTATTATTATTATTATTATTGATGTTCCTATTTTTACCAGAGAAGTGTTGGCAGATTTGGTGACTGGGAACCATTTCAAGAAAGGAACTTGGATGAGGAGGTAGATCTGTTGGATTGCTTAGGAAAAATAGACCTGATGAGCCCTCCTTTAAAATGAGAAAATTCTCTCTAACTAGTTTCTCCCTGCCCCCCCCCCCCCCCCGCTGTCAAAATGTGTGTTTTCAAAGGAGAAGACATATTTGCCTGAATGGTATGTCTACGTTTTAATAAATATTTCAAGGTCTTCAGTCTACTAGTCTTTTTAAATGGATTCTGAAGACAGACATGGCTCAGATGTGGTCGTTATGAAGCAGACACCTTGTTCATTCATGGTTCCCCACCTATGTGTGAGTAAGCCATTGATGTTGGTGCTGTGCTGAAAATGTCTCCTATTTTTCACCGTTCGGTTAATGAGAAAAGAAATCATCAAAGGGAAGAGACCGTTTCACTGAAATTCTCACAGGTGGGGTGATTTTGGCATGCTTGCCTTACATTTGAGTAGGGATGTCTTTCACAAGAGTCAGATTTTTCGTTTTGTTTTTTGCAGGAGGGGAAAAAGCAGGTTTTTGAGTATGTAATTCCAGAATACTAGCTGAATACTGATGATGTTGTGTGGCAACATGCCAAAAAATCCAGAACACCCCTAGCACTATAAATTGCAAGTGTGGAAAGGCACCCAATATGGCTCATACACAACTGTATGAATAGTGTTTGCCACTTTTAAAATCATGTCAGACCTAAGATTTAAGCTGCATTTTTGTGCTCACCCATTTGGGAATAAGTCTTATTGAACTCAATGGCATAAGTGCATGGTGAGGTCCCAATGAAAATACAAGGTAGTTAGTACACGAGGGGAGAGGATCAGTGCTGCCACCCCACAGTTATAACTCCCAAAGTTTTTTTCTATTTCTTCCACCCCATTTTTCAGGAATTCTTTTCCCTTTTACACTCATATCCATTTCCCTCTCAGGACAAATAGCAGCTGCATAGGGGAAGAGATATTGTTGGGGAATATCACAGAGGGGGTATATCCTTGCCCCCTCTCATATCTCATTTTTAAAAGTATGTAAATGTGACAAAACCTAGTGAGTGGCGTTCAGCTAAGCTTTACTAAACAGCACACACACTGAAATTAGTGAACAAGACTAAGTTAAGTCCATTCATTTTAATGTGTGTACTCTGAGTACAGTCAAACCTCGGTTGTCGAATGTAATCCATTCTGGAAGACCGTTTGACTTCTGAAATGTTCGACAACAGAGGCGCGGCTTCCGATTGGTTGCAAGAGCTTCTTGCACCCAAGCGGAAATTGCGTTGGACGTTCAGGTTCTGAAAAATGTTCAAAAACTAGAGCATTTACTTCTGGGTTTTTGGTGTTCAGGAACCGAAACGTTCAAAAACGGAGCCGTTCGAGAACCGAGGTTTGACTATAAGCCTTAGCTGAATACAGCCCATTACCTAGTTAGGCCCTGAGACTTCACCAAACAGAATGAGTTTATATCACAACAGATGACATCAAGATATCACTGAAAAATTGCACCACGAATTCAGCTGATGAAATAAATACCTATTTGCAAAGGAAGATAAGCACACCCAGCCCAATGGGACAATGATTACCTGCACCTGGGGAATTGAAAGATCCTAAGAAAGACACGCCACTTCGGGGAGCAACAGGAGGAAAATAACATCATCTCAACATGTCTCTGCAACTACTAAGTTGGAATACCAACGGTCTAAACTCCCCGGAAAAGAGGAGGAAGGTTTTTCATTTATTAAAAAAGGAACAATTGGACATAATCTGCTTGCAGGAAACACATGTGATTAGGCTGCACAGAAAAGTGCTAATTAATAAAAAATTAGGCCAAGAATTTATCTCATCAGACAAGGTTAAAAAGAGAGGTGTGGCAATTTATGCAAAAGAAAGCCTATCACCAAAGCTTCTTTTTAAAGATGAACAAGGAAGAATTTTGGCAATAGAAATCCAAACACAAGGAGAGAAATTTCTGATTTTAGGAATTTATGCACCAAATGAGGGGAAATCAGAGTTTTACAAGAAACTGCATGAGACATTGATGGACTTTATGGACTATAACAATATTATTATGATGGGAGACATGAATGGAGTGGTGTCTACGAATATGGATAAAGCACAAAGACAGACCATAACGAAAGAGGGCAGACTACCAAAAACTTTTTTTGAACTGACTGACAATATGGATTTGATTGATCTTTGGAGGACCAAAAATCCCCTAGGTAGAGAGGGAACATTTTTTTCTGAAGCCAAAATGACATGGACAAGGATCGACCAAATTTGGACAACTAGAGGCCTGGCACCTAAAATAAAAAAGGTGGAAATCTGCCCAAAAACCTGCTCCGACCATAATGCGGTAAAGATGGAAATGAAACTAACACCTATCGGTTCCTTCAGATGGAGGATGAATGACACTTTACTAAGAAACCAAGATATCGCAAGGAAGGCCCAAAAGACTCTGAAAGACTATTTCGAAATTAATATGAGAACTACGGTTGAAAAAAGAACAGTTTGGGACGCAAGTAAAGCGGTCATGAGAGGGTTCCTGATTCAACAGAATGCAATAAAAAAGAGATCTCAAAATGAGAAGAAAGCGAAAATTCTGGAAAAAATAAAACAAGGGGAGAAGAAGTTAAGAGTTAAACCAAACTCAAAAGAGATTTTAAGAGAGATTAAGCTATATCAGGTGCAATATATGAAATTGATTAATGAAGAAATAGAGTGGAAAATTAAACAAATGAGACAAAAGACTTTTGAGTCAGCTAATAAATGCGGGAAATTATTGGCGTGGCAATTGAAAAAAAGACAGAAGTTAAATACGATTACAAATCTTGAGATCGATGGAAAAAGCATACAGAACCCGGAGGAGATTAGAAGGTGCTTTCAGAGATATTTTAAACAACTTTATACGCAAGGGCCGCAGAAAGAAACCGAGATAGACCAATTTTTAAGAACCAATGGATTACAAAAAATATCTTCAGAAAATAAATTAGTACTGAATCAGCAAATCACAGAACAAGAAATTAAAGGTGCCATTCAGAATATGCAACTGGGCAAATCTCCAGGACCGGATGGACTAACCTCCAAATACTACAGAACTTTGAAAGATTTCTTAATTCAACCATTAAAGGAGGTGTGCAATGAGATTTTGGAAGGGAAAAAGGCGCCTGAATCGTGGAAAGAAGCATACATCACATTGATACCCAAGATAGAAGCTGAAAAGACACAACTAAAGAACTACCGTCCCATCTCCCTTTTGAATGTGGATTACAAAATCTTCGCAGACATTTTAGCTAGCAGACTTAAAAAAGTATTAACGGAAGTAATACATAAGGACCAGGCAGGCTTTCTCCCAGGCAGACATTTATCTGATAATACAAGGAATATAATTGATATTCTGGAGTTGTTGCAAAGGAATATTAACACGAAAGCTGTTTTAGTTTTTATTGATGCGGAGAAAGCCTTTGATAACATCTCTTGGAGTTTTATGAAGAAAAATTTGAAAGGGATGGGAGTGGGTCAGGGGTTCGAAAATGGTATAGGAGCAATATATTCAGAACAAAAAGCGAAATTGATTGTAAACAATGTGGTGACTGAAGATTTCAGGATAGAAAAAGGAACACGTCAGGGCTGCCCTATCTCTCCATTATTATTTATCTCGGTCCTGGAGGTGCTGCTAAACATGATAAGAGGGGACCGGTTTGTAAAAGGCATTCAGGTCGGAGCCAAACAATATAAATTGAAAGCTTTTGCAGATGACCTGGTTCTAACTTTACAGGAGCCGGAATCCAGTATGAAAAGAGCTTTGGAATTGATTAAAGAATTTGGTCATGTGGCGGGATTTAGATTAAACAGGGTAAAAACTAAAGTATTAGAGAAGAATTTAACTCCAATGGAAAAGGATAGGTTTCAGAATGAAACAGGTTTAACGGTGGCCAAGAAAGTGAAATACCTAGGGATTAATATGACGGCGAAAAATTTGAACTTATTTAAAGAGAACTATGAGAAATGTTGGGCAGAAGTTAAAAAAGATTTAGAAATCTGGTCTAACTTGAAGCTTTCCTTGTTGGGTCGAATTGCAGCTATAAAAATGAATGTATTGCCAAAAATGTTATTTTTGTTTCAATCCCTGCAAATTTTGGACAAGATGGATTGTTTCAAGAAGTGGCAGAGAGACATCTCTAGATTTGTCTGGCAGGGCAAGAAACCTAGAATTAAGTTTAAAATTTTAACTGATGTAAAAGAAAGAGGTGGATTTGCCCTGCCAGACCTTAAATTGTATTATGAATCAGCAGCATTCTGCTGGCTGAAAGACTGGCTGCTTCTTGAGAATACAGACATTTTGGATTTAGAAGGTTTCAATAATGTTTTTGGGTGGCATGCATATCTTTGGTACGACAAGGTTAAAGCTCATAAGGCATTTAAAAACCATATTGTCAGAAAATCTTTGTTCAATGTCTAGTTAAGATATAAAGACCTGCTGGAAAGTAAAACCCCAAGGTGGTTGTCACCTATGGAAGCTAAGGCTCAGAAAAAGCTCAATATGGAGGCTAAATGGCCAAAATATTGGGAAATTTTGGAACAAGAAGGTGACAGAATGAAACTGCAGAGTTTTGAAAAATTAAAAGACAAAGTGCGAGATTGGCTTCATTATTATCAAATAAGAGAGGCCTATAACTTGGATAGGAAAATTGGCTTCCAGGTGGATAAATCGAAATTGGAAACAGAACTGTTAGAACCAAAAACTAAGATTTTGTCAAAGATGTATAACTTGCTGTTGAAATGGAACACGCAGGATGAAACGGTCAAATCAGCAATGATTAAATGGGCGCAGGATTTAGGTCATAATATTATGTTTGCTGATTGGGAGCAGTTGTGGACCACCGGTATGAAATTTACGGCATGTATTGCCTTAAAGGAGAACATTATGAAAATGATTTATAGGTGGTACATGACCCCAGTCAAGCTTGCAAAAATTTATCACCTGCCTGACAATAAATGTTGGAAATGTAAAGAAGCTGAGGGAACATTCTTTCACCTTTGGTGGACATGCCCAAGAGTTAAGGCTTACTGGGAAATGATATATAATGAACTCAAGAAAGTATTTAAAAGTACCTTTCCTAAGAAACCAGAGGCCTTTCTCTTGGGCATAGTTGGCCAATGGGTGCCAAAGAAAGATAGAACATTCTTTATGTATGCAACAACAGCAGCAAGAATAGTTTTAGCCAAATATTGGAAGACACAAGATCTACCCACCGTGGAGGAATGGCAGACGCAAGTGATAGACTACATGGAGATGGCTGAAATGACTGGCAGAATCTGTGACCAGGGAGAAGAATCGATGGAACAGGACTGGAAAAAGTTTAAGGACTATTTACAAAAATACTGTAAAATCTTTGAGTGTTAATAGGATGTGGGAAGTAAAGGCAACAGGGTTTGTGTGACTTTGGTCAAAGGTATGTGAAAAGAAGAATCTAAAAAAGGATAAGGGGTTATGAACAGAACATTATTATGTCATACTTTATAAGATGAGGTACGGACTAAAATAATGGAAAATGGGGACATAATAATTAGAATATAAAATTAAGTATGGTTTAAACAAGGTTTTGAACTTGCTGAATTTGATTGGAATAAAGTGGAACACAAAAAAGGGGGATGTGAGGAGGTCAAGACAGAGGGGCATGGAACTTTATAAATCTAAGAAAGTGTGTATTTCTTTTTTCTTTTTTTCTATTTTCTCTTTTTTCTGTCATATATTTTTGTTTTTTTGAGCTTTATGTATGGAAATGATACAATTTGAAATGATGAATTCTTTGTTTTGTAAAACTTTAATAAATATGTATTTAAAAAAAATGATTACAAAACATGAAAAAAGAGTTTTACATTGTAGAATTTAGGAGGGTTTTTGTTGTTGTTTGTTGGTCTTAGACCTACTTCTTAACTTTCATTTTGGGAAAAGTTGTTGCGCCTCTGGCCACTAGGGGTCACTCTTTTTCCATCTCAGAGGGCAAGAGAGGAAACCGCCAACTGCTTTATTTACTTATCAGTGCCTACTCTGTGCTTTGATCCCTGGCTAAACTGGGGTTTATAGCTAATAAAGTCAAAACATCTTACACTTTTTCTTCTTTTATCTCACTTGTGGAACCATCCCCAGTTTCTGCTGTATCAAGCCTCCATCCTTTATCTCCCCTGTTGCTCGTGGAGCAATAGAGCCAGCGTGAGGCACCTGGGCTATTCTAAATGGGATCTTGCCGGCGAAACCTTATAGACAAAACAATAAAAGTGTAAATGGGAAAGGGGGGTGTGCTGTAATCGTCTCCTCTGCAAATATATGGGCCCTGGCAAACCTTTCCTGAGCTGCTGCTCCACATGCGGTATGAACAAGAACTTGCAGGGTTTAAGTAGAGAATCCTCTCTTTCAAGGTTCTGCCTCTTCTTTGGTCCGGGGAGATGTGGGTTTGCTCTGAGGATTAAGCAGCAGCACACATTGCTTGAGGGAACGCCTCTGTCTTGCAGAGAGAGTCCCCGACATTTATCTTTGAAAGACCTCGGAAGTCTGAGAATATGGGAGAGAAAGTATTTCTTCACACGGTGTATAGTTCAGCTATGAAACGCGGTCCCTCAGGAGGCAGTGATGGCCTCCAATCTTCTAGATGGCTTTAAAAGAGGATTAGGCAAATTCATGGTTGGCCACTGTGAGAGCAAGATGCTGGACCAGGTGGGCCATCAGCCTGGTGCAGCAGGCTTTTCTTAGGGTCTTAAAATGGAGCGACTAGGAAGCAGCAGGGTTTGATGGGGCTGAGCAGGTCCCCTTCATTCTGTTCCTTTGATGAGATGGTTTGCATAGGGGGAGCTTGCCTGGTGGGGCAGAGCCACAGCAATAGCCTCCTGGCTGCTGCATCTCTGGTGTTTACCAGCAAGAAGGTCAGGGCTGCCTGAGGGCACTGAGGGAGCCAATCTGGCACAACCCCTAATTCACCAGTGGCACTGCCTGGTCCTTCCTGCTGTTTCTCCTGGCACAACAGTGGCAGTCGTGCTTTGCTGCTGCTGCTGTTGTGCCTCAGCAGATGAGCTGCTTCTGGGTGTCCACAAACCCCCTCCCTGCATTCAAAGAGTGCATGGAGGAAGTTGCATTCTTGTTCTTTCTTACCTTTTACTCATGGTCATCTGTGCCATTCTTTACACATATGGGTCAATAAAAGTTCTGTGCTCCTCAGATGTCCACTGAAATGTGAATATTGGCACTGCGTGGCAAGGATATGACAAGGCCCCTCAGCTCCCCCCCCCCCCAATTTTCATTCAACATGTAGATGGGATCATGTGCAGTCTCTGGATTTGTTCTGCTCTGCATCTCACCCTTCCTGAATCCTGGTACACCAAGCTACGTAGAATAATTTCTGAAATTTTCATGCAGCTTTTCATTCCTTCTGTTCATTTTGACCCCTCCACTCCCAGAAACCTACAATGTAACGTCACATTAACAAAGTACAGTCATACCTCGGGTTACAGACACTTCAGGCTGTGTGTTTTCGGGTTGCGCACCGTGCTGAACCCGGAATTACTGGAATGGGTTACTTCCGGGTTTTGGTGCTCACGCATGCACAGAAGCACTAATTTGTGCTTTGCGCATGTGCAGAAGCGCCAAATCACAACCCCCGCATGTGCAGATACGGCGCTGTCGGTTGCGAATGCTGGAGGTTTTGAACGTGCCTCCCGCACAGTTCACGTTCGCAACCTGACCATTCACTGTAATGGCCTAAAATAAAGCACTGATGTAATTATATCTATGATAGCATTTATTTTATTTAGTTATTTATGAATCACCTTTCTTCCATAGGAGCTCAGTGTATTTTTTTTAAATAGAAAAAGGGTGCCATACTCACACTGAAGATGTTACACTAAGTGCCAAAATTTTAATATTTTTTGGGGGGAGTGGTGGTACTGTATACCCTGGGTACCCCCAGAAAAAAAGCACATACAACAAGCTTGATATACAACAATCATAAAAGGAAAAAAAAGTACACCCAACACCACACTAAAACAGAAGAGGCTTGCTGGTGGGGTGGAACCAGGGTTTTTTTTTCAGCTGGAACTTTCTGGAACTCAGTTCCGGCACCTCTCAGGTGGGCACCATTGGCATTATAAGAGAACAAGGGAGTTAAGTTCTGGCATCTCTTTTTTCTAGAAAAATATCACTGGGTGGATAATGGGTGGAACCACAATCTAGGAGAGAGAGGGGTGAAGTGGCAGAGAGATCAGCATGGTGCAAATGCCTTGGTATAGTCCATCTGTTGTTACAGCATTTGGCCCATGCCAACTTTCCCAACACCTTGTTTTTTCCCCTCCTGGTAAAAAATAGTAGCTGACTTGCCAGGAAGCTAGCCAGGAATGGCTCCCCGCAACCCCACAAAATATTGTAGAGGCCCAGGTAAGCCCCGCCCTGCTTAATCAATCACATGATGCACTGCACACAGACCATTTGAATGGGACTGCCCAGGGCTGAAGTTCCCACGGCCCCTAGGAGTTGCCTCCTATGCCCCTTCCCATCCATGTTCAATGGATGTCTGCTAATATTTCATTTTATATAAAGATATTAAAGGTACGCAGGCCGCAATGATTAACTGCTCCCTTTCTGCAATAAAGGCAAGCCATCCTTTGCAAAACATCTTGCAAAACTGGAGTTAATATTTGCATCAACACTGATTCCTTCACAAACACGTAATGACCCAGATGAAACATGCACGGTGTTAAATGATGGATGATCTCTATTTTTAGCATAATTTAGTCAAGGCAGAGAAGGGCACCTACATTTAGCGTGCTTTTTAAAATATATTTAAATGCACAATAATATCCTGTAGTGTTTTAAGCCCTGAGAAACAGATGTTATATTTACAGCCATATGTTTCTATTTTTATATCACAAATGCCTCCAGTTAGGGTTTGCCTATGCAGTTCTTGCTTTGCAGACTGGGAATACAGTTCTGCCAATTCTGATCCTCACTGTTCAGAATTGCAGGCTGCTGACAGTACCTGTTGTTGCCTATTGGCCTGACTGAGGCTAGCATGGGACCAATGGGGCTTCAGAACTTATACCCCCACCCATGCTTCATAGCACCTCTGTGGCCATACCCCCCAAGTGTCCCTATTTTCCAGGGACAGTCCCATGTTTACAGAAGCTGCCCTGGTTTCTGATTTGATCCTGCTTTTTCTTAGGACGTCTCTATGTCCATCAGAGAAATGTTGGGGGATATGGAGTTATCTGACCCCCCCCCCCAAGTCATCTGAAGGCAGCCCTGTATAGGGAAGTTTTTTTTTTATGTTTAACGTTTTACTATGTTTTTATATATGTTGGAAGCCACCCAGAGTGACTGGGGCAACCCAGTCAGATGGGTGGGGTATAAACAGCAAAATGATGATGAAGATTATGATGATGATGGAATAGGATGTCCCTATTTTCATTGGAGGGTGTTGAGAGTTCAGGACACCCCCTATTCCCCTCACAGAGCTATAATTCCCAAGGTTTCCTGTGAAGAATGATTGTTTGTTGACTCTGGGAATTGTTGTGTTGAGAGGGGATGAGGGGTCTCCTAGCAACTCTCGGCACCCTAAACAAATTTCAGCTCCCCACAATTATTTAAGGGAAGCCATGACTGTTTAAAGTGGCATTACAGAGCTTTATGATGTGAATGTGGTCTTAGTCTGATTCCACCCCCGCCCCAAGTTGAAAGAAAAGGACTTTCAAACCTTTGCAAAAGAAAAAAGAAAAAAAGAAGAATAGAAAGTTTAATTTGACTAGTGGCAGTTTTATCTTTCCTCAGAACATTAAAAAGGAATATAACGGACAGAGCGAAGGGAGGGGGGGGGAACCTCAGTGCCTCATATAATCATACAGCTTCATTCCAGATAAGAGAAAGCAACAAATATTTGTGGGAACAAAGAAGTCTTGCGGTGGACCTTTGATGACCTTTTGCAGGATGACGATAAGGATCGATAGAAAATGGAGCTTACCTTGAGCAGAAATAGAGAAAATACATTTTGCCGAGGTCTCTTTCAGGGCCTGTGTCTCTCCGTGTGTTTTTATAACATTTATTCTGCCAATAGATTATTCAATTTACTTGTTTACAGCTTGAAACCAAATCAATCCAAAGTTGCTTTTGCTTTCCAGCATGTGATGGCAGAGTCCTCACAGCGAATTGCTTAAAATGGTGCGATCCGCTTGCTCTGAGCAAGAACAAGGCATTTAATTAGAGTTTCATCTCCATACTCGTGTGTTAAGCTCTCTGTTTGTTCGCGGTCCCTTTGGCTGTCCTTTATTTTATTTATTCAGCTCCGTCTGCTCAAAAAATATATACTCACTTACAGCAAAATAATAGTCACTTGTTGGGAGTGTGCAGTTTCATATCAGTTGAATTTGGGTTATGCAGGCTGCTGCGTGTGTAACTATGATGGATGAGGCAGTCAGAGAAAGCGGGGTGGGAAAGGATGGGGCTGTTTGTAGCATCACTGCAAGCTTTAAAGGTAAATAAGGAAACAGAAGTCCTGCAGAATATAGCTGGGTTCAGATACAATCAGAACATTATATGGAATGGATCCAGACAATGGACATTTATTTTTTCAAGCCCCGCATGTTCATATGCAAACGGCATAGACCTGATTTATGCCCAGTTATACCAGGTAAGGCTCATGAGTTATTGACCCAGTGGGTGGCAGCCAAGTAACACACCCCATCTGTGTCTTGTGCAATGGGATTCCTGCTCCCCCTCTCCCCTGAACATCCAGCACCTTCCCCAATTCTGTTCCAGAGGGTTTGGGGCATTCCTTGCACATATTTAGTGTGTGCATGGGGAGAAAGGGGAAGTTATTCTGCTAGCTGAAGGCTGATCGCCGAAGAATTGATGCTTTTGAATTATGGTGCTGGAGGAGACTCTTGAGAGTCCCATGGACTGCAAGATGATCAAACCTATCCATTCTTAAGGAAATCAGCCCTGAGTGCTCACTAGAAGGACAGATCGTGAAGCTGAGGCTCCAATACTTTGGCCACCTCATGAGAAGAGAAGACTCCCTGGAAAAGACCCTGATGTTGGGAAAGATGGAGGGCAAAAGGAGAAGGGGATGACAGAGGACGAGATGGTTGGACCAGCATGAGTTTCACCAAACTGCGGGAGGCAGTGGAAGACAGGAGTGCCTGGCATGCTCTGGTCCATGGGGTCACAAAGAGTCAGACACGACTAAATGACTAACCAACAACAATTCTGCTGGCAGAATGTGTTAATCAAAGCTACTTTGGACGCAGCTGTTTATGACTCTCAGGGAGACCCCCCGAAGGTCCCAAGGATCTTCAGAACTCCAGAGTGTCTTCTGTATTCAGAGACTGCCTGGTGAGCCCCTCACTCTCTGAATTTGGGTGCTCTCATCAGCATAATTTCCTGGGCCCTTTCGCCTATTCCTTGTAGTGTATGATCCCTACTGACAGCCCTACATTCTGTAATGTAGGATCTGCGCTTGCTTGCTACAATTTTGTCGTTTCCCCTGTGCACTCCACTGGTGTTACCTGCCCCAGACTTTCCCCTATTGCCCTTGTGGCTGAGATAAGGCTACCCACCAACTGTTCCTTCCCACCATATTCATTCTCTCTTCTCTTCCTCTGCTTCCAAACCTCTGCCTCTTGCCTTCTTGCATGGCCTTTCTGATACTCTGACTGCTGATTCCTCCCTTCCCTGTTCAGCGCCAGCCACTGCTTTCTCTTCTGTCTGTGCACTTCCTGAGGCGTCTTCCATATCATTGCCGTGGTCCTGACTTCCAGCCTATCTGACTCACCTTCCAGCCATGGAGCAATGAGTGGCCAACTGCATTACTGGCTCCTAATACTCAGTCACTAATACTCAGGTGTTAGAGGCAAACACTTGTGGCTTGGAGTGGGAAAGGGGTCTGGGCCATAGCTGTCAACGTTTCCCTTTTTTAAAGGGAAATTCCCTTATTCCGAATAGGATTCCTCCCAAGAAAAGGGAAAAGTTGACAGCTATGGTCTGGGCATTCACAGGAGCCCTGCCCCATGTGATCCAAATATACTTTTGACCTTCATGCAGGATACCAGCATGTGTGGGGCCACTATGAGTGGGATTCAATGAGATTAAGGGCCACTATCTGAACGATAATCTTGGTCATTTGATTGCCCTTTTTACCCATTGTTGTCTTTTTAATTGTATATATTGCTTGTTTTATGTTGCTATGGGTGTTGGCTAATGCAAATAAAGTTCATCTATCTATCTATGAGTGGGATTTGTATCCCAGGAATGGCAAATCAGTTATGTGCCAAAATCTGGGCACATTGTTTTGTGGAATTGCTCCAATGAGTTTGGCCCGTCTCTAGGTTCACCGTAACCTCCCTTTGTAGGTTGAACATAAGACACTTTTTTAGGAGTGCAATCAGCAAGAGAGAAAACCCTGGCCCGATCTTCTGATTTCCTCCCCTGCTTGGCTCACAGAAATCAAATGTGCACTGCTGGAAAAATGAAATAAAAGTGATTTGGGAATCTACAAATTGAGGTTCTAGTAACAGTCTCCCACTTATCATCAGGGGAGGGATACAAACCTTAGCATTTTCTCACCACGTTACATGTAGAAATGTACTGATTAATTCATTATTCTCACCCTCAGTGGTAGCTATTTAGTCTGATTTTTAGCTTCAGCTCCACACACCTTGGCTCTGTCCTGCCCAGATTCTAAGCTAAAAGCAGCATTTCACTGCTTTAGTTTGAAGAAGAAGATTATGAATGGGAATGTCTTAAGTATAGCCTATTTCTATTTTTTCCTTCAAGGATTTTGATGTGTTGAAATAAGTAATGGAACCAGATAAAACAGGGGTGTGAATCATTCCTTCTATCAAGGGCTGCATTTCCTTGGAGATAGTCTATTTGGGGCTGTTTGGCAGAAGTGGGCGGGGTCAAATCCCATATGGGTGGGGGTCATCTGCTTTCTTCTCCCCTTCTCTCCTCCCCATGGATTGGGTTGCTAGTACAGTAACCAGCCCAGTTAGCAGCTCTTGGGTTTATACATAGATTGAAACACAGCTAACAATTGACTTGTGCACACCTCCAAGCTTTGTGATTCAGTTTTCCTTCATGGGGGGGGGGGGCAGAAATGCATACAAAAGTGTGTGCTGAAGTCCTCTCCCCACCCTAATGAGCCCCCATGCTCTGCTGGGGGATGTGGGGAGGATCTGACAGCTTTCCATCTCCTTCTCTGGCACCTAGAGTCACAAGGAGAGGACCCCTCTTCTTTATCCCTGGGTACCAGTCATCCCCTCCCCCATCTGCTCCTTCTTAGTGTTCCCCCTTCTCCTGGTCTGTCTGGGGCTACCTAACTATGCCACATCCCAATAGAGCCAAGGGACCCATAATCTTCTGATTGAAATCAATGGAAATAACACAAAATAGAAACCGAGTGCCAGCATGGCCCCACAAACGTGGGTACCCTGGATCATAGGTGCCATGCAGCGTGACCTGGTACCGAAATATATGGGTGCCTGGCCCCTTCATGGGAAATTTTGTGGGTGCTTGGGTACCCAGAATCCCAGGGAGTTCGCACCTATGGAACTGAAATAGGATGGCTGCATATTACAGTAATCAGTTTAGACATAAGGCACGTGTGATCATGACCAGATCATTCGATCTGATCTGGAAGCTGGGCTTCTAAATAGATGCATGGTTTGTGTGTGGGCTAGTAGCTGGGCTTAAGCAGGGCTGAAAGGAAAAGTTCCTTATGCATGCTCAGAAACAATCTCTTTTAGATTGCTTCACTTGCTTCATTGGTTAAGCCTTGAAGGCTGCACCTAGCTATCATGCAGATCAAATTAAGCACTGTTGAGTTGTTGATGTCAACCGTCTGTCTTTGTAACACGGAGATGGTTTGCCAATGGGCCTGTTGCCTGAAGCCAGCTCCTCCTAGGGGAGGATCCTGAGGGATCCTGCCACCTGTTAATGTGGTCATGATGCCATTGGGTAAGCTAAGAGTATAATGCACTTGCATCGTCTGATAGTTGTAGCAAAGGAAAGCCCACTAGGGGGCGCACATGATGATGACACAAACACACAACTGCTTTGTCAATATTTATTCATTTATGAATGACATTGTTATATAGTGCTTCTTCATATATGTCCCAGGCCATCTCACAATACAAATGAGAAATGAGAAATGACAAGCGCAAGTACAAAAAGCACTAACACACTTCTAAATAGCAACTACTGGTGTTTAAAAAGCATACAAAGGGTAATTAAAACACCCAGAAAGATTTCTCTTTGTGCATTAAAAAAATAGGTGGATAGCCCAGGGTTGATTAACGCTTCCATTAGACAGAGTGAAATGAACACCTCTAGTATCTGGTTTCAGTGTCCTGAAAGGACAGCAAATTGTTGTGTAGGCTGCAAACCAAACCCGCAATCCAAAGAGTGGGGGAGAGAGATTGGATGATGCTAAGCCCCAAACAGCTCCACTTATCTCCATGAGAGTAGATCACTCCATTCCACATACCCAAAGTGCAGGTGGAGCTAAGACCCCAGAGAGTGTTGGTTGTATGGTTGTATGGTTGTATGGTTGTATGGTTGTATGGTTGTATGGTTGTATGGCTAAGACAGCCTCAATGTTATCACTTGATAGAATTGGGCTCGATTTGGACCTGATATCTCTACTGTCCCCAGGCTGGCATAGCATGGGGCAGAGTTTTGTCTCCCCTCTGCCTTCTGCCTGTTTAGCCTAAGTGGCAAGGCTGTGGGTGCAGAGGTGGCTGAATATAGGATTGTTCTGGCTAGCGGGAGATGGGATTGTGGGGTTTCCTTCCTTAGGTGTCAAAATAACCTAACCAGCTTTGGGTTCTACTAGGGATGGGTATGTCAGTTTCAGTTCTTCAGTTCTTAAAATCTTAAGCTCTGTTTTCCACAGTTCCATATCAGTTTGTGATTTTCTTTTCATTTTGAGAAAAAGTCCTCATGGAAATGCATCAGCACTTTAGTGTGAATTTCTCCTAATATGCATGTGTTTTGGTGTGATTTTGCTGAATCCACACATTGCTTTTGCAAAACAGTTTTCTCTAATATAATGTATTCTTGCATGTTTCACATCTCTTGGTTGGAGACCTGCTTTGTAAAATCAGAAATGTGCAGATGTTTATGGATGTCATGTTTTGGCTCATGCACTGCTTTGGAAAGTAGGACTTAGGTTCATTTGCCTTTCAATGCAAACTGAGTTGGATTTCTGCATTTGATTCTCCACTTCAGGCAGCAAAATGTCTTGGGCCAAAAAGGCCCACCTCTATGTACTGCATAAACTATACAACTCACTCCTACGGGAGACAGTGATGGCCCCAACTTGGATGGCATTGGAAGAGGATTATCATGGAGAAGAAGGCTATTGATGGGTACTAGCAATGATGGCTGTTTTCTGCCTCCACAGCTGGAGGCAGCAATGCTTCTGCATACCAGTTGCTGGAAAAGACAGGAGGAGAGAGACTCTCTGCTCCCTGTTCAGATCCTGCTTCTTGGTTTCCCACAGGCATCTGGTTGGCCACTGTGAAAAAAGGATGCTGGACTAGATGGGCCATTGGCCTGATTCAGCAGGCTCTTCTTAGGTTCTTCCATCATTCTGCCCGTACACTGAGGTCCAGTTCTGAGGGCCTTCTGGCGGTTCCCTCACTGCGAGAAGCAAAGCTACAAGGAACCAGGCAGAGGGCCTTCTCAGTAGTGGCGCCCACCCTGTGGAACACCCTCCCATCAGATGTCAAAGAGATAAACAACTACTTGACATTTAGAAGACATCTGAAGGCAGCCCTGTTCAGGGAAGTTTTTAATGTGTGACATTTTAATGTATTTTTAATCTTTGTTGGAAGCTGCCCAGAGTGGCTGGGGAAACCCAGCCAGATGGGCGGGGTACAAATAATACATTATTATTATTATTATTATTATTATTATTATTATTATTATTTGCAGTGAGTAGCAAGCAACATTGTTTGATAGGGCTGAGTAGGCAGGGGCGTAGGAAGGGGAGCGGTGGGGGCGGTATGCCCCGGGTGCCCTAACTGAGGGGGGTGACATTCGGTGTGCCACCCACCCACGACTCCCAAGCCTACCCCGAGCTGTCAGTGTAATGGGGGGGGGAGCTGCACCGCTTTCCCGGCAGCTTCCTTCCCCCCTTCCTCCTTCATTTTGACAGCTTGGGGGAGGCTTGGGAGTTGTGGGTGGGTGGCACACCGAATGTCCACCATGGCTGGCTCACTCCACCCCCCCCCCCCCGGGGGCAGCTAATTCTGCCCCTGGCTGCAGGACGGCGAAACAAGACCAATATTCTGGAAATCTAGACTCTGTGTAAGGATTTTGTGGAACTGTAACAACCTTTCATGTGGATTTTTTTGGACTTTACGAACAGACAGATGGAATAGACACCATTACACGGATGGACCTTACACATGAACTGACTAAAGAATGATCTGATCCACTGGGTCTTCTGCTTTGATTGTTTCTTGGACTTTATGAGTTACTTCCACTGCAATTTATAATTTGATACTATGAATAGTATACCTTGTTTATCTAAGAACACAGCCGGTTACATCTCATGTGTTTATTGAGTAGGCTTTATGTGACCATAGGTTTGTTTGTTGTTTTGCTCCGGGCACCCAATCAGCTATCCTGCACCTGGGAGGGCACCCTCCATGCCACGCCCCCCTTGGGAGCACGCCACGCCCCCTGGGCAGCGCGGGCAGATGCTCCTCCACTGTGAGTAGGTTTTCTCCATTCTGTTCCTTTGATGAGATGCCTCACGTAGGAGACGAGAATGCTCCGCTCCAAACCGCCTTGCCGTTTGCACAACAGTGTTGCGTTCTGTGTTTCTCCACAGGAAGTCGCCAAACTTTTAAAAGTCTAGCCACAAAGTCTTCATTTCTATTTCGTATCCTCCTGCTTCATTGTACTACCAAAGCAAACACAGGCCGTGTAGCTTCTCTGCAGGGCTTCATCCTGCAGGTGTAGACAACTGTCAGAAGTTTGATGGATCTGTCCTTCACTTCAGTTCCACTCTGGTGAAGGGAGTGAAGTGAGATGCAATTTGCTGATTTCCCTGCTCCATCTTTGGAGATATTCTTCCCTCTGCTGTGTAGAAGGTCCCAGAGTTGCTTACTTACAGAATCTTTGGCAAAAGCAGCTGATGCTCTACAAATCACTTCAGATTTGCTGCTCCTTGCATTTCCACCTCTCTGGTTTCAAAAGTTTTCATTCTCGGATAAGATTTTAACCTTCATAATCTCTGTTGCCCCTTACAGTTGCTTGTTTTTCAATACAGAGGTACTACTCCTCCCCTAAAACTCCATAAATATAGATACAATTGCCCCTTCCTCTTCCCTTCTGCTTGCACCTACTCTCTTACTCTGTCTTGCCAGAGGTAAAAGTACTGGAAGAAGTAGCCAGAGCTTCCTGCCTTGTCCCTCTCGGTGCCAGCAAGCACCCACCATTTCTCTCTGTGTCCCGCCCCCCTCATTATTCCAATCACAAATTCAGTTTGCCACATGTTTACACTGGGAACTATTATTATTTTTAGAAAGCCATCACTGGAATTTGTAAGCATTTCATTGTGCATTTTCCCTAACCTGCGCATGTATTTTTTGCAAGCCATTTCCCCTAATATAATGCATATTTAGGCTATTTTAAATGATATATACATTTTGGGCATTCTTTCCCTGAACGTGCACATTATTGGTTGGAGAACTGCATGGAAAACCTCGGAGAAGTGTAAATTTCAAAGCGCGTTTCGGTTCACACATTGTTTCAAGAACTGTGAATATGGTAGGTCCACATGAAGAGGCAAACTGAACCAACTCCTGCCCCACCCAGCCCTATCACGGACATTCTCAGGTCCTGGTGCTGATCCTGCAGCATTCTGTGTTTATTTTACTGCTCTTGTGCAGAATTACAGCATGCTACAGACATCATCAGGATAAGGCAAAGCAATTCTATGCCGATTTAGCTTCTGAAGAGCAAGCTGCTAAAGCTGATCCGTTGGATCGGGCTGCCACCTGTGAAGGAAAGATTATTCTATAGAAGACTGAGCGAGCAATACTCAAAGTCGTCTTGTGACAATTTCTACACAGCGCTCAAAGATTTCCAACCTAGTTTTTTTCTTCGTCGTCTTTCAGGCTCCTCTCTCAAGCCTGCAGCAATGCATGTATCTTTGGATTTATTTAATGACTCAGGATATCATCTTCTGAAAGGCTGACAGCTTTATCCCCCTCCTTTATGCATGGAGACATCATGTGGACAGCCAATGCGAGGCAATCGGTTTGCACTTAGCATCAGCTCAGCTGATTTGCTCACTGACTCTGACTCAGCTGGGGCTTTTCCATCCCATCATGAATAAATAGTCAAGGCTCCATACAGGTATTGCAAAGCAGAAGTTTCCCAGGTGATGACGACTTGGCCTTGGTACTCCATGCTCTGGTTACTTCCAGAATGGATTTTTAGAATCTGTTCTGTGCAGGGCTGCCCCTGAATACAACTTGGAAACTGCTCCAAAATACAACACCCAGATTAATGGCTGAGGCCAGGTGGGGTGATCACTAGATCACAATGTCAATCTTTCTCCCCACCTTGTTCCTGATGTTGATCTTCACTCACCCCATCTTCCCTTGCAGGGAGGGTGCACACCTGGGGGTGAAAAAGGCTCTCAAACCTTGCTTGACATCACATAGATGGATCACCTCCTTGACCCTACACTCACATCTCCCTGGGGTCTGAACCATGCAATTTCCGCGTATTGGCATAAAGGCTAGTGCATGGAGGCTGCTCTACAGATATTCTGACCAATGTATGGAAAGTCAGGTGTGGTGGGGCACATGGAAGGGGTGGGGCCTGCTGCTGTGACCATAATGCCCACCACATGCATACCCAGTGAACCTCTGTAAAGACAACTGTCTGCTCATTCATGTTGTGGACCACTCTGAGATCTTCAACATCAAGTTTGTTGGACAGGTCATGTGCTGATACCTGATTATCGTCTTCCAAAGCAACTACTCTATTCTGAACCTAAAAATGGTAAGCATAATGCTGGTGGTCAACAAAAGAGGTTCAAAGACACTCTCAAGGTAAATAAATTTTAAAAAAATTAAAAAAAGTACAAACACCAACATTTGGGAAACACTGGCCTGTGAGCGCTCCAATTGGAGAACAGCCTTTACCAAAGGTGTCATGGGTTTTGAAGACGCTTGAACTCAGGATGAAAGGTGTGGGATGTGAGAACTTGCTAACACAAGTTAGGAAGGATATTATTAAACAATATATCCTCTCCTGTCTCCCTAAACATCCCCACAAAAGGCAGAAACACGCGAAGAGGAAGGTACGCTTAGGAAACCCTCACCATGATCAACTCCCGCCTGGAAATCTATGTCCTCACTGTGGAAGGATGTGTGGATCCAGAACTGGCCTCCACAGTCACTTACGGACTCACTTTTAAAACCGTGTTTATGGAAGACAATCTTACTCAGCTACGAGTGATCGCCAAAGAAGAAGAGAAATCACCTACATACATACATACATACATACAGACATACATTACTGGGAGCCCTTTACTGATATCAAAGCTGCATGTTTGATCATCTCTCTCCCCCACCCCTCTCTTATAAGACCTGGGATCACTCAGTTAGTAAAGCATGAGACTCTTAATCTTAGGGTCAAGGGTTCAAGCCCCATGTTGGATGAAAGATTCCTGCATTGCAGGGAGTTGGAATAGAGGATCCTTCCAGCTCTGCAATTCTATGATAAATGCATCTATAAGTCTGATTTCAGATTATCTAAATGATAATATGAAAATCACCTGCTTTAAAGTCAGGGCAGCAGAAGAAATTAATTAGACATATTTCAGCATAGCTCGAAGGAGATCTCAGGCATCGTGAGTGCAAAGCCTCCTATGTGTTAATTAAAATTTGACTTGTCTCTCCCACTGTAATATGTACACGACCTATCTGGTGGTTTGCCACCAAATGTGGAATAAAGCAAGACATGTGGGGAAACAGAAAGCCACTCTCACCGCCTCTGCCTGATGAAAGCCTACAGAATGGCAACGATTAAGTAAGACAGGCAGTCACTAGATTAAAAAAACACACACCACACCACCGCAGCATTGAGTTCTGAGCTTCAAACAGAAGGCATACTGTGCCGCAGTCAGCAAAACATTACTGGTGTTGATGCTTTGCTGACTGAGAGTACTTTAATAGTTGCAGTCCCCTTGAAGGAGTCTGGGGATGCTTCCTGGACCAAGATTCCTTGACTGCAGTCAGGGCTGGATTTAGGCTTGACGAGGCCCTAGGCTACTGAAGGCAATGGGGCTCTTTATATGTCCAGCTGTCCTTTGTCAACAACAAACTGTCGCTGTTTTTTTGTGTTGAAAATATGCTATATGGTAATTTATGCACCTAATGTGTATCTAAAGCCATCTGCGCTTGTTGCCCTGCAACCAGTCCATGCAGAATGTAGGCACCCTATATATAGAAATGAGCAAACCAGTGATATTTTAGGGAGCTGACTAGCAGGTGGGGCCCATTACTTACATCACAGGAGCCTACACAACACAAAACACAGTTGCTGTATGTAGGCTTTCTTTTATTTGTTTTTTATCTCCTATTTTTTTGGAAATGTACATCCAGCTTTTTTTCCTTTAATTTTTTTGGGTGCCTCCAAGAGAGTGGGGCCCTAAGCTATAGCTTGTTTAGCTTATACGTAAATCTGGCACTGACTGTAGTAGTCTAGGCATTGGTTCTTCAAACTAGATTACTGCAAGCCTCTGTGGTGCTTCCTTCACACTCGGTGTGGAAACTATTAGGTGCAGAATATTATAGCAGGAGGAGGAGAAGAGAAGAGGACAGAGGGTGAAGAAAGAGCTGTTAGTTGAGAGGGACCCTTTTCTCATCCTTTGAACCCCCTGGGGAAACTCAACAAACCTTCTGTACCTGGAACTGGGTGTGCAGAGTGCAACTGAACGGGACACAGCTGTGGGCAGCCGGAAGAAGCACCATCCACCTTGAGCCTGCCCATAAAAAGCAAGGACTCAGCTACACAGTTGCAAATAAAACGTTTTATATGTGTTGTAAAGTGCAGTATACAAATGCGACACTAGATGGCGACAGTGAGCTATGCAAAATTCAATGTATTTTTCAAAACGTTTTAAAATAAAACATTTTCACAGCGTTTTTTCCATATATGTGTAGATTCCACCCGGGTATAGGCTAGGCTGACGTTAGCTGTTTCCAGTAACTCTTTTCATTGTGGGACTTTTGTGGGTGACGTGAGAGTTTGTTTGGGTGAAAACCTAGAGGCAGAGGGAGAAAACGAATGGATATTGATTGAAATATATTAGAAATTTTGCATTAATGCAACGTTTTTATATGTAACCGTATTTTTTGGTAATATTTTAAGTTAAAGCGCATTCTCCTTCATGGAGAGCACGTGTTGCGGTGGGGGCCGCCAGGACACTCCAAAGTTGGGGGGCAGGCTAATTGATTGTTGGCCACTGATGCGATTGGGGCTTCCCTTGTTGTTGGGAAGAAGTTAATGTTGCCATTTATTGATTGACAGCCAGAAATACTAAAACTCCTTGCACGAGGCTAGGGCTTCCTCTTTTCGCCCGTGCATCGGATTGCCCGTCCCTCCCTCCCTAGAACAGGGTTGTTCACTTTGACCTTGCTATGCCTGTCATGGGGTCGTCTGCTTTGGAGTGGGGGCCTGGTAGGAATTTTGTCCATCTGGCTGATTGGCTGGGGCCATTTGGTTTTTGCCTACTGCGTAGCAAATCGTCACAACTTGTAAGGTTCGCGGTTAGGCATTGGTTTATGGTTTGGTTGGTTGAGGGGCATGGATTGGCTGTGCCTGCCCCTCTAATGCTGCTGCTGCAAGGGATTCCATTAAAGGAATTGGGGGCTAACTATTGCTTGTCCACTCTGACAAGGGGGCTCGGGCCATAGCAATGAGCTCCTGGTTGCATTTGGGGTGAGGGCAGGTTCTCTGCTCCATTGTTACCCCCAAGTGCATTCCCCTATTCTGACTTTCGCATCGTGCGGAATGTCAGTCTGTCCCCCATGGTGGGAGCAGATAGTCGCAGCCAATGCCTACGCAACCACTCACAAATTTGTATTTTAATAAAGTTGTGGCCAAAATTATGCCAAAAATCTTAAACAAAAAATTCTGTGTGATGTGTGAGTTATTGGGGTGGACCTGGGGACCTCGACACGCAACTGTTGCTTCAGTTTTTCGTACACCGCTTAGAGATACTTTAAATATATTAAGTGGTATAGAAATCAATCAATCAAATAGTCAGGATTGCTGAAATGAGTGAGACTCTGTCAGCTTATCACACCTCTGCTTGGAGATCTGCATTGGCTGCAAGGACACATATATGTTTTTCAAATAAACTTGTTCCAAGCTGTTAGCGGCTTCATATACCAATAGTAACGCCCTGAATTTGTCCCAGTAAGAATTTGCCGGCCAGTGCAGAATTCTGACGAGGTCTCACAGGGTATTTGTTTAGATATTAATGCATATTATTTCAGCTGTAAAGAATACACAATGAATACTCCCCTCCCTGATTCCATGCTTTACAACAGCTGGACAACCACAGTCCTGATACATTAGAATCAAATTGACAACAAAACCTCCACCCCTGATAATATATATATTTAAGATGAAAATAAGTTTTGAAATGAGCTTCTGGAATGCATCCAAAAATGATTTAAATACTTGCAACAATATAACAAAGAGCCATATTCTACTAATGAGTCCTGTCAGTGCAAGGATTTCCATTTGCACATTGGGACTTCCCCTCCTCTCCTCCCCCTCCTGTGTGTGATGCAAACCTCTGCAAATATGCTCCAGAAGAGAAATCCTTGCATCGAAGGAATGTTTGCCTTAGTGCCAAGCTGGATTCCACCCAAAGAGTCTTGTGGCACATTAGAGATAGACAAGTTTATTTTAGCATTTTTCAGACTGCAGCCCACTTAACCAGATATACAAAAGCATACATCAAAAGAATTGCCATATGGCTCTTTGTTTTTGTTTTGCAGCATGAAGCTAACGTGACCGCTCCTCTGAAAGTTATATAAAAATATGTATTTTAAAATGCATTTTCTCTAAAAAGACACTTTCTCAACATATTTGCTCTCAAAAGTTGTAGTTTCAAATGCAATTTGAGAATTCTTTTTTTTTTTTGAGCACTCAGGAAGTACAGAAGCTGTGGGATAACGAAGGACTCAGATTTCCTTTTTATTGTGCATTGATTTCTACTCCTGATGGCATCAGGGAAGTTATATCTACCTCTCAATAACGTTTGCACCTGAAAATGTTTCAGGGTGGACACATTCCTTCATAGCTTCCTGCCACAATCCTGTGACATTTCAGATCATAAATTTGTGGGCGGGGTGTGTGTGGATTGTCCTGCTTTTGTCCTGCTGTAGCTTTTGTTCTGCTGTAGCTCAAGGGTGTCCAATGGCTATAATGCATTGCAGAACAACTAAAAAAACCTGAAGTCTGGATGGGCCACCATTATTGCAGCAATAACATGTCCTAAGTTTTGATCCACACATCAATCTGTAAGGTGCAGATCTGATCAATTCATTTCTGAACTGACAAAGATCGAATTCTCCAAGTATTCTTAGTAATAACATGCAACTTATTTAGCACCTTAACGAGTATATAGTTGCTATATTCCTACTGCCAGGCTAAAAGACTTTTTTTTAATATATATAAAAATCTACCTTCCATTTCCCTTTGCAATACCTTTTATAAGTCCCGGGATATTATCATGTCCAATGTAACTGTGTCAAAATGTCAACAACTCAATCTACTCCAAACACATCTGTATTTAACAAACACAAAGGGAGAATTTAGAGGTCAGATATTCTGACATTATTTCTTGCACTTTCCGCACAGCTCTAATAAAAGGCAGCAGATGGTTCAATTTACCTTGTCATTTCAGAGCAAAAAGGGAAGGTGCTGACTCGACCGTTATTCACCAAGAGTTTCAGATGACCTGAAAGCCTGTAGCAAGAACACCATCTCTATTTCAGCCGGTGTTCTGAGATCTTTTTAATATTCTCTATGGTGCTGGCACCAATACTAACCTCTCCCGTGTCTTGACACTCCTGAACCAATTTGGGGGTGGTGTGTGGCGGGGGAGGAGAGGGGGAAATCCTATTGCACTAGCAGAAGTCCTTGTGCAGCAATATTCTAGCAGGACCCTATACAGTCGTACCTTGATTGACGAATGCCTTGTGAGTCGAACGATTTGGCTCCCGAACGCTGCAAACCCGGAAGTGAGTGTTCCGCTTTGTGAACGTTCTTTAGAACCCAAACGTCCGACGCAGCTTCTGCGGCTTCTGATTGGCTGCAGGAGCTTAAGAATTAAGGATATCTAAAAAAACAACAACAACAACACCATGTGAAACAGTTATCTAAAAGGTAAAGGACCCCTGACAGTTAAGTCCAGTCGTGAACGACTCTGGGGTTGCGGTGCTCATCTTGCTTTACAGGCCAAGGGAGATGACGTTTGTCGGCAGATGGTTTTTCCAGGTCATGTGGCCAGCATGACTAAGCCGCTTCTGGCAAAACCAGAGCAGCTCACGGAAACGCCATTTACCTTCCTGCCGGAGTGGTACCTATTTATCTACTTGCACTTTGCCGTGCTTTCCAACTACTAGGTTGGCAGGAGCAGGGACCGAGCAACGGGAGCTCACCCCATCACAGGGATTCGAACCTCTGACCTTCTGATCGGCAAACCCTAGGCTCAGTGATTTAGACCACAGCACCACTCGCATCCCGAAACAGTTATCTACCCCACAGCTAATAACTTCAAGGATACGAAGAACAGTATATTTCAGCTATCAATTACCTGGGCAAAGAGGAATGTTTTAAAATTGCTCCTCAAAGTTAACAGTAAGGGAGACAGATGCATGTCACCAAGGGAGGGCATTCTACAAATGGGGCCACCACTGTGAAGGCCCTTTAATGGTTCAACACCACCTGGGCAGACCCTGGCTGTGGCACCACATACACCCCAAGGCCTCCCTTGCTAACTGTCAGGCTCCAGGTGGTTGATATTAGAGGAAGCACACTTTCAGCTATTTGAGTCTCAGGTTGCTGAAGGCTTTGTACAATAGGCCTAATAGCTCCCTGGCAGCCTGTGTAGTGACTCTAGGGCTGATGATATACAGTCCTGTTCGGCTGCCCCACTTAACAACCTAGCACCCACATTCTTAATGAGCTGCATCCTTCAGAGTCCAGATCAGTGCCGGATTTACAAGCTATAGCTTAGGGCCCCACTCTCTTGGGGACCCCCCAAAAAATTTAAAGGGAAAAAAACTGGATGTACATTTCCAAAATATAAGATAAAAAACAAATAAAATAAAACCAACAGTGTTTTGTGTTGTGTAGGCTCCTGTGATGTAAGTAATGGTCCCTGCCTGCTCCCTAAAATATCACTGGTTTGCTCATTTCCATATACAGGGTGCCTACATTTTGCTTTTTATAATTATTAGTAGTTTGCACCTCTTATTATAGCAAGTTTCTAGAGACTAGATTATGAGTCTTTGTAAACTGTGTTTCTAAAGGAACTTTTGTTATTGCCAAATGCTAATGTGTTTGCATTATTAAGTTTGAATAAAAAATCACTTTAAGTTAGAGCTTAATAATTATTTCACTATTAATATACTTCTTCTTAATTGTATTTCACTATTAATATGCTTCTTTGTAAGTGTATTTCAGTTCAGCAATTACTTTGATAAAATACATATTTTGCTATGTGAAAATGGCATATATCCAACACAAAAACCAGCGACAATTTGTTGTTGACAAAGGACAGCAGGACATATAAAGGGCCCCATTACCTTCAGTAGCTTAGGGCCTCATCAAACCTAAATCCAGCCTTGGTCCAGACAACCTTCAGTGGCAGCTGCCCACATTGGAGGAGAAGGAGTTCACAGTTAGGACTAGTGGGGAGTTCTCCCTGGTGTGCCAACTTTCTAACCTTTCCCAGAAAACTTTCAGTTAAAAAAAAATGACCCACCTTTTTATGGAAAGTTCCCTTAGCTAATTATGAGGCAAGCCAGAGGGACCTCACCCAGAAGTAAATAAAGACAGGAAACCAAGCTTTCATGCTTTCCCTTATCAGGAAGAGAACATTAATCATAAGGAATGCTGACTGCTTTAAGGGACCCCCAAATGGCACAAGCCCCTGGAAAGTCCTTAATAATTATTAAGGGACTTACATAATTTACCTGCAACATAAATCATCTGTGACAGAACACGCGGCTGGAAGAAAGAAAATGTTTCAGTATGTTGAAAAACTGCATTATATCGATCCGTTGTATGCCGCTGCTTTATTGTGCTTAGGGTCAAAAGATACGGCTGTCACTGTTGCCGTAGCACTAAGCCTATGCCATGCGGACAGGCCTGTGCAATTGTCTAAAATGTCCCTCGAGCAGTCAGTCATTTCAGCGATTGCTTTTAAACGTTTTTACGTTGTTGTACCCTGCCCTGGTGATTTGCAAGAAGATGGTATATACATACTTTTAGAACTAGATTAAAATAAAATAATAATTATTTATATTAGGGCTGCCATACGAAAATGGTGGAATTTGAGAAAACCGGTAAAAATGTTAGGGAAAACCTGGGCATATGGCAGCCCATTTTTGGCGAATATCCCAAAAAGTAGCTTAAAAAGTTTACTTTTTATGGAGATTTTCTGAAAAAAACCTTAACAACTTTGGCCATAAAAAGCACTGTCACTGTGCATGACAATTTAAACAGTATAAATCAGGGATGGGGAATCTCAGGCTTGTCCCCCCCAATACAGCCCTCCAAACCTTTTTATCTGACTCTTGAGTCATTCTGCAAGCCACACATTCTCATCTGCCACACCCCTTTCTCCCCAAACAACCCACACCACACTGGTTTGTGCTTTTTTGAGTGTTTTTGCCCTCAATCTTTGCTTCTCCTTGAACTCTGAAAATGTTTCTTGCTTGCCTGGATAGAACGCAATGTGCAAGTGTGTGTAGAAACGATCCGACTGAACAATGGTAAAATTAGCATTTTTGGCTCCGCCTGCTTTTGCCTATGGCCCTACCCACCACTGTCATGTGATTCCCATAGAAGGGAATGTGGCTCCCATGCTGAAAGAGGTTCCTCATGCCTCATATAAGTAAGCAATTCTACCCTCATAATCTAAACTGTGCCATGTGCCAAACAATATAGGGAGGATGCAAGATTTTTCCAGTCACACATGCTTAAGCTGAACTACAGGCTGTCTTACAGCATGCTTGGGGGGCGGGCTTTCCATTCAGGGCAATCTTCTGAGACCTTTCTAAGCACAGGTCCAAGAGGTTTTGCCTTTACCCGGCTGCTTCCCCCAGGAATACCTGCTCTTTAGTGATAAATCAGAGCAAATGTCAATGTCAAAACTACTCAGACCTGTGCTTTCTAGGCTTGGGACATGGGCAAGTCTGGATGAGTCCTAAGTCCTGTTGATTTCAAAAGTTCTACTATGACTAAGGGTCCTTACTGCAAAGTAAAATTGTTTAGTTGCACACTGAAATGGGAAATGCATGCATGTGTATTGCTAAGGGTTTAACACTGGAAAATTTCATTGGGGTATATACTAAAGCAAAACAGGGCTCTCTGAGCTTCTAAGTAGGTTGATAATTAACTGTTGATGTTCTCTGCTCTTTCACATGAGTGTTTAACCTTAGATCATGTGAGTAAGGTAATCAGTTGCATATATCCATTTTGAAGGGAGTTGCCTTTGCTCTTTTGTTCCCAGCCACAGTGGGAGAAGAATGTGCAAATGATTCTGCCCAGGAGAGAAAACAGCGCCAGGCTAATGGAAGCTGGAGAGAGAGACCTTTGATTTTAGGTCTGTTTGGAGTAATCTAATATTACTAAGAAGATGAACCTATGCTTTAATGAAGGAAATTAGACAAGCATATGTCTTATGGAACTATTTGGATGTACAGTTAAATACTTAATTCGTTCTGGAGGTCCGTTCTTAACCTGAAACTGTTCTTAACCTGAAGACCACTTTAGCTAATGGGGCCTCCCGCTGCTGCTGTGCCACCAGAGCATGATTTCTGTTCTCATCCTGAAGCAAAGTTCTTAACCCAAGGTCCTATTTCTGGGTTAGCGGAGTCTGTAACCTGAAGCGTATGTAACCTGAAGTGTATGTAACCCAAGGTACCACTGTATCATTATTTGTTTTTATACCTGTTTTGAAGAAGATTCTGTTAGTAAAGCTTTGTATCATATTTATGGGTCTGGACAATTTTTATTCAAAGAGGAGTCAGTTCTTATGTATCCGATTGCTTCAAGCTGCACAATATTAAAATCTGCAATACTTACAAGTGGGTGTTTATTCTGAGATAACTGCTCCTCACACATGCAATTTTTTTTTGCAGTGTTCAAAATGTCAGCCTGTATTTCCCTGCATTTAATCCAGATTTACCATTAAACAAAAACAAAAAAACCTCTTGCCAACAACTTGCTTCTGATATCTGAATGACGTGGTTACAATAGTATGTTCCTGTCTGGATGCACCATAAGTCTGGATCCAACCCCAATGAGCTTCCGAAGGGTGGCACTGCTGTACAAGGTTGAAGGGAGAAAAGACATTTCAAAAGTTTCATTGTATGCAAAGGACTGAAAAAAAGATGGCATATCAGACACTTACCCTTCTTGTCTGTTAAAAATAATAATAGTGTGTGTGTCCTGTTTATTTTCAAGGTCTAATATTTCACATTTGCTGGGTCCTTCATTTCAGAGCCCAGGTGGTTTCAGACAAATAATAACCCAGGTTTCACAGAACAAGGTGGTTATGAGTTCCTTGCCTTCAGGTCAAGTTGGAAGAGATGGCAGTGTCAAGAATACAAACAGACTGGTTCTGACTTCACAGACACTTAATTGGGTCTGCAAGTTCATTTGCCACAGCTGCAGAAGATAGGGCAGAAATGCCATGAAGCCAGCTATGGCTGTGTCAGCTGAAATCTATTTCCCAGTAAACTTTGAATGCAGTTATTTTTTACGAGGGGTGGAAAGTTCCCCTTATTTACCAGTCAGTTTGAGCCTCTGAACCAAATCTTACCCTCTTTCCTTGCCTCTGCTGTTCATATTTCCTCTTTGCTATTTTATCTGCTTTCTATTCTTTCTGCAAGACTGTTCCCAAAATACCTCAGGGTGCATGCCAAGCTCCGGATGTTCATTACCTGCAGATGCCCTGAGCCCCAGATATTTATTATCTGTAGACTTCAGTCTGGAAACAGAACAATAAACTTTGCAGCTTGTTGTGGCACTGGAATAATCTGGAATTTGATTTTATATATATATATATATAGAGAGAGAGAGAGAGAGAGAGAGAGAGAGAGGAGGTTTTGGGCCACTTTCCGATCCTCCTCAGCAAACTTTACTTTTTATATTTGCTTTCTCTTCTCTAATCCCCTGCTTCCAAAAGTGGAAGTGACATAGAAGCTGTAGCCCAGAAATGTTCAGATGTGGGCAGAGTGATGCTATGGAGGCAGGGAAAGAGAAGACAAGGCACAGCAACCACCAGATACAGATCTCTGATGGTCTTGCACCAGCCAGGGAGGTTGGCAGATGTGTGCAGCTGGAAGGAAAATAAGCATGCAGGCGTCAGGGTTGGTGTAAATCTACCCTGAACCCCCCATTCTGGTGACATGGGGAAATGGGAGGACTTTGGATCAGATGGAGCCAAAGCTTTCTCCAGTATGGCCCACAATGCCTCCAGCACATCCCAGCTGCTGTTACCAGGGCCGCAAGAAGGAATTACTTTGTGTTTTGACTGGTGTTCACTGAACCAGGCTCAATTGTCATACCAGCTCCAGGCTGGCACTGCAGTCGTTCTGCCCTTTACCAATGGATTCAAATTATAAGAAAGGAGGTTCCAGTTAAACATCAGGAAGAACTTGTTAGAATTCCTGCTCCATGATTGCAGTCATGGGATTGTTGTCTATCACATGATGGTATATGTTTTGACTCCACAAAGTGGGAAATGACGGAGACAGGATGTTTGTGTTACTGTGTTCCGTGAGGTGGGACTACTGTCCTTTGTTCTTTTTCTCTTTGCTGTCTGATGCTAGAGAGAGAGGGAGCCCTGTTGCAGTGCTCCGTGTGTTTATATGTAAATAAAGTAGATTAGCCAAAATGCTGAGTTGCTGGGGTTCTGTCATGCAAGTGGCGCAACCTCTGCGGATCCCTAAGTGTGCTGGTGTCTGTAGGCATTGGTCGCTGTGATGTTCAGGCAGAAGAAAGCTTTTGAAGCTCCCGAACGATTGACCAGGAGGGAGGGAACATGCCAGTCGGGCATGTGTCTCTGCCAGGGTCCTACTCAAGTGTAGGCTGAACTCCTGACAGAACTTTCTGACAGTAAGAGCTGTTTGAGAGTGGAACGGACTCCCAGTGTGGTGTAGTGGTTAAGAGCGGTAGATTCGTAATCTGGGGAACTGGGTTCACGTCTCCGCTCCTCCACATGCAGCTGCTGGGTGACCTTGGACTAGTCACATTTCTCTGAAGTCTCTCAGCCCCACTTACCTCACAGAATGTTTGTTGTGAGGGAGGAAGGGAAAGGAGAATGTTAGTCGCTTTGAGACTCCTTTGGGTAGTGATAAAGTGGGACATCAAATCCAAACTCTTCTTCTTCCCGTAAAAGTGGTGGACTCTCCTTCCTTCGAGGTTTTATAGCAGAGGTTGCAGGGGGACAGGGACTGTCAAACATGATCTTCTGGAGATTCCTACATTGCAAGGGCTTGGACTAGATGACCCTCAAGGTCCCTTCCAACTCTATAATTCTACGATTCTGTTTCAGGTATCATGAACATCAGGGCTGAAGTTGCAGTGGTGTCCCCACCACTCCGTAGAGCTATGAGGGTGAGGGAGGAAAGCTGCAATCTTCTACACACTTACCTAAGAGTAAAAACTGGGGAGATATGTGTGGCTCTTTACAACAGAACACAAGTGAAAGACCCATATCCACAAAGATATATGGTGCTTATTTAAATGTAGTGCAACGATTATTCATATGCAGCTAGCACCCCATTGGACTTTGGACATATCCATAATTTTATCGGTGACTCACTATCAACTACACATGTGAAACCTTAAAGTTTTAGAGTCTTTAACAAACTCATACAGGGGGGTGGGGCGAGAGATCGTGGATAAGGGTACTTTCGATTTGTTGAACAAGAATTTCTCCCAACATGATCACTGCATCTTTGACCTCTTGTGTTAAAGGGAAACTGGTGCAGCATTTTAAAAAGTCATTAGAACAATTTGTCACTCCCTGCTGGGCAATGTATTTTCTCGCTGGATGCTAAAAGCTTCAAAAATTGGCAACTAACTGATGTGAATAAAATATCTCAGTTTTCTCTCTCTTCACCCCTCCCACTGAATGTATCTGATGAAGACACAAGAGATTTAGGCTGCAGTCCTCTATCTATTTACCTGGGAGTAAGTCCTACTGAACTCAGTGGAGTTTACTTACGGATAGACATATATAGGGTCATGCTGACAGCTTCCTCTGTGCTCACACTGACATTCTGTCTACGTGGTGAACTGAGGTTGACTTTAGTACAGGCAACTTCCCATTTCCAGGTGATTGGCACCTGCACAACTATCTTCAGCACTGCAAGGGGGCAGGGGTGGGACAGGGAAGATTGGGGTACAGGTGCCTCACTGATGTGCGTGGTACCTCCAAATACAACCCCCATATAAATGGGGAGTTGCCTGTATTCAAATGGCCAGCAATCATATCAGGGCATATTAGAACACCGATTTGCTCTGGATTAGGATCTGGAACAGCAAGGTTCAAATCCCAACTCAGCCATGAAGCTCACTGGGTGACCTTGAGGTAGTCAACCACTCACAGTGTAAGATTCTTGGTAGTAAGAAGGTTTCAATTTTTAAAAAATAATAATCAGAGAAATCATGTTCAGGGTCTGCTGTAAATGATTTGATATGCCACCTGCAAACTCCTGTGTTTCCTTTAAGCAAACAGAGATACCTCTCTTCTTCATAGTTCCTAGGTTTACACACCTCTCTCTCTCTCTCTCTCTCTCTCTCTCTCTCTCTCTCTCTCTCTCGTGACTTCTCTAGTAAGTCCTCTATAATGTGCTCCCATGCTCACTTGCTGGATTTGCACCTTAATCACCCAGTCTGTGGGCAGGAGGATATCTATTGATTTTAATAAGGTTTAATAAGATTTGAGATAAAATAGTCATAGCTGCTTTAGAAAGAAATGGGCACTTAGGTTTGGTCTACACATAGAACAGAAGGTGTTAGGAAAATGTGTTTGAGTTCTGAGGCGGCAGGTAGGACTGTACTATTTCAGACACCGGGGGAGGGGGAATCATATTTTGAATGCACCCTTTGGTGGGCGGAACCCTTTTTTAGCAGGTAAGGAGTGTGCTTGGCTAGTTTTCTATATAAATGGCAGCCCTCAGATGCAGTCTTGACTGGAATTGTCTACACTCCCTCTATGGATTTTCTACAGCCTTACTGTATCTCCTTAATTGGTACTGATGGCCCTGTTACTGCACAACCATGAACCCAACAAGAATCTGATTTGCTATAGCAGGTGGAAGAGAGAAGGGATATGATAGTACAGTGGTACCTCGGGTTACAGACACTTCAGGTTACAGACGCTTCAGGTTACAGACTCCGCTAACCCAGAAATAGTACCTTGGGTTAAGAACTTTGCTTCAGGGTGAGAATAGAAATCGCGCGGCAGCCCCCATTAGCTAAAGTGGCACCTCAGGTTAAGAACAGTTTCAGGTTAAGAATGGAGCTCCAGAATGAATTAAGTTCTTAACCTGAGGTACCACTGTAGTATGCATTTAAAATGGTGATGTGTTATTTTCTTTGAATGGTATTCATTGCAATGCACTGGATCGGGGTCAGCAACCTAAGGCCCAGGGGCTGGTAGCAGCCCACGAGGCTTGTCTAACTGGCCCATGGCGACCCCTGCCGCTCCCCCACCGCCCCCCCTGCTCTTACCGGCGCGGTGTGCCACAAGGGAGGAGAGTTGGTAATTTATTTGCTTTTGTATTACTGTTGATCACATGAGCCCAGGGCAGAGTAAAATGCACATCAATATGTAAGTAACACAATTCCAATAAAATTGAGAGAGCAGCTAAATCCATTCACACATCTTTACAATTAAGAGACCAGCTAAATCAATTACAATACATAAAAAGCATACGAATCAATATGGCTAATCTGATACAACAACAACCCCACCACCACACACATACAAACAAACAAACAAACAAACAAACCATACTGCAACCAACTGAACACAACCAACCAAGCTCTGGACTCTCCAATCTCTGTCAGTGCCAATAAAAACAAATAACTATATAAATACAGATGCTGACACGAAAACCCTGTACAAACCCTGTGCAATAGAATGAATAGATCATCACCCCCCCCCAACCCTCACCCATCCCCCTCTTTCCCTCCAGTGTCTATGACAATAGTGTCTCACGCTGAATGTAAACAAACTGTGTAAAATACTCTGTGAATTGAAAGTGGAGATGCTATATGTACTTTTCCTTATTTATTTGTTTGTTTTGTATCACACACAAAAAATCATTACTGAAAACTTAAAAAAAAAAAGCCAAAGGGAACTGTCAACAGACTCCTTCATTGTAGCAACAGACACAGACTGGTCCAAATTAAGGGCAAGCACTGACCACAAGACTTGGTTTGGACCCAATCTGGTATTTCAGAATATAACCCAATTTAGTTATATTTAACCTCTGATGGACTAAATGGGCAACACCATTGATGGGAGGGCCACAGAGTCCCACCGTATTAGCCATCATACAGCACCAGAGACCTTTGACTAAGTCCCATCCCAGAGCAATGGATGATGAGACCAAGGTGAGAGGGCCAAGCTGTTTTTGCACACCTATTAAAAAAAACACTTCTATAGCTAAATCACAGTGCTTGAAATCAGCTATGAGGTCTTTAGTAAAGAAGTGTGAAAATCATTCTTTTGTGAATACTGCATTTCCCAGGACAGACCTGCTTTGTGAGGAACATATTAGGAGGGGATTTATGTGCCTATTTGCTTGAAGTAAGTGTGCTTTCCATAGCAACTCCCAAGCCATCCATTACATACACTGCCTTACAAGTTTCATAAACTTACCAGATAAGTGGGTAAAAGCAAAGCCAGGGGGACATGAATGGGAAAGCAACGTTTGTTAGGACCTTCTTACATTTGCTACCAAGTGCCCAGAGATTACATATATTTCTCACGTGAAAATTAAAACCCCCAAACCTTTCTGATAAAAGTAGGCATGGGAAGACTATTCTACAAGAACATGAAGGAAGGGATTTTTTTATTTATTATTTATTTATTTATTTATTTATGCTTTCATTTAACGTGATACTATTGTGTTTTGTGTGGGAAGAACAACAAAAACATTCAATAGACAATGGTATTCCTGGGTTTGAATACTCTGGATTTGAATCCTACTGCTTGTAACAACAATGCGGTGAATTTTTCACAGATTACTAGATGAATTCCAGAAGCTGGGGTTGATGAGGGATGGGGTTCACCAACATCTGGAGAACCACAGGTTCCCCATCCCTAGTAAAGATGATGGACAGCTGTGTAAATGGACCAGTGATCTGTCTTCCTGTTCCAGGTTCTGTTGTGGGAGTAATATCATATGGCAACTATTAAAAAATGCACAAGCTCCTTATTTCCTAATGTCTTCACTCACTTGTTATCACAGAAACTGAAGAGGTGAAAGGCACCTAATCCAATCCTTTGCCAGTCTTCAAAGTGGAACTGAAAACAGATTTGTTTCAATCAACTGCTCCTTATCTGCGTATGGAGCTGCTATCTGAAATTTCAAATTCATTCCATTTCTAATCTGGGTCTGCGCAAACTGTGAACTGCAAAGCTTGAACGCAGCCCACAAGCCACGTACGACACCCCACGACACAGGAGGCTTGACAAAAGCTCCTGTTCATGCTGACAGCCAGGAATGGAGAAAAACAAGGAAGACGCATATTGAGCGCAGGTCACAGAACACTGCCAGTGTGTTTGTCTGGGTGGATCACAAGTTGTGCAGGCCTTCTCTAATCAACACTTCTGCGAAGATGTGGTATCTGAAATAGCTTCATTTAAGACCCACTTTTTGTTTTGTTGTGTTTTCAAGGCCTTCTTCCCACTTCTCAAGAAACATGTAGTGAAGAAGGAGAGGGAATGATTCACCTACTTGAAAACCAATTTGTGGTTTCTGTTTGTCTTGTCACAAATACAACTTCCCTTGCTCTCTCCAGCACACAATACTTACAGTATAAAAACTTAAGCTAATGCATATGCTTGCTATCTATTAACAACAACAACAACTTTTTTAAAAAATAATGTATACTGCCCTATAGGCAAAGGGTGTCTCAGCGCTGTTCACATTATAAAGTCACAATATAAACACACAAAATATATAATGCCAGATGGCAATGGTGGTTGCTCGTGAGTAACCAGTCAGGACTCCAATCTGTCTTTTACAGGTTTTATTTTGGTGCAAAACTATTTACAGTGCAGAGCCACAAGTTCATGTCTGCCTCAATCGCTAGCAGAATCTGGGAGTGGTCGTTTCTGGGTCCTCCCCCAACGTAAGAGCTTAGTCACTCCAAGCCTTTTCCTTCCTTCTTTGCATTTTTCACCCCTGCACAGGGTGGGCGACGGAAGACGCGTGCTTCCCTCCTGGCCGGCTTGGCCAGGAGCGGTGCTGAGGCTCCCAGCAGCATCCTCTGGTCCCTTCCTCTCTTCCCCACTGGAGCTGTGGCTTTCCTCACCACAGGAAGAGGAACTGCTTTGCAAGATTTTCGGAGGTTCCCTGTAACCCAACTGCCCCTCTGCTTCCCTACCCTGTTCCGATGGCAGTACCCTGACACATAATAAACACAGAATCAACAACAACCCAATAACCTTGCCTTCCCCAGCACGTAAAGGGGCATTGGATGTCAATCAACCAAAGGCCTGGTTAAAGAGGAACATTTTTGCCTGGTGCCTAAAGGTGAACGATGAAGGTGCCAGCTGAACCTCCGTGGGGAGAGCATTCCACAACCGGGGAGCCACTGCAGAAAAGGCCTGTTTCCCCCGTTTCTGGCAAGACCTAATAACTTCACACAAGTCACAAGTCAACTAGCAGGTTGCCTAAATGTTTAGGAATCAAATTCGGAGGGCAACAATTAGTAAATGACCTCGATTGGTTAAAACAACATACTTGAAGAGAAAAATGTACACATCCCATGTTGGCAAAACTATTTTAAAATCAAAAGGCAGCTCAGAAATTTGACAGGAGCATCTTTCTTAGCTATCAGAATTAATCCCATCAGTAGCAGCTACCAAGTTAAGTGGTTTTCCAGGACATGTCCCAATTTCTCAAATAGTTGTTTAATGGTCAGCGTTCCCAGAGGTCTTGCAATAATCTTTTTCAACAATCCGTGTCTCTAACCTAAAGTGAACCTTGGTTACATCAGATGACCTAGTTTTCTGCAAACGAATGATGACAAATCTGTGGCTTTCTAGAGGTTGTTGGACTCAATTTTGCTCCAGTACCAGCCAGCATGGCCAATGATCAGATCTGATGGGAGTTGGTGTCCAACATGTTGTCAGAATTTAATTTTAGGATAGTTTTTAATTAGGTACTAGAAATTATGTCTGGAAGGTCCTATTACTTTTCACTTGGCCTGTAGAGCTCAGTGCTATCAAAACAAATGAGGTTTTGGTTTACCAAAAGATTTGTTTGAAAACACATGCCTGCAGCTTCCAACAAATATTAAAAGAATAAAGTCAAGCAAGCAAATAAAGAAGAAATGAAAGAAGTATTTCCTACATTCCAAGATAGCTGAGAGAGTGGTGGAAACCTGAAATAAAGTAATTCCTTAAAAATGTGAGCCTGTCCAGATTGGTTTTGAAGACAGCCTCTCTTGATAGTTTTAAAATTTATTTGGTCCAGCAGATACTCCTTAGGGAGCAAAGCTATAAATTCTCCTTGACAATGGAGGGCCACAGCCTCCCCATTTTCCTGGAAGCCTTTAAGAAAAGTCAGGAGTTTATGGACTTTTTATATCAAATATGGTATTAATATGTGAAATAAATGATATTAAAAATCCAGAACCACAGTCTACATATACATATTTGGGTGGTTTAACACTGCATAGGACCACTTCTATTTTACTGTACATCGCTGGCTTGGTCATCAGTCCCAAATAAACAAGAATGTGAACACGGCCTTAGTTTGGGTTCTTGTTCAGAATCTTGTTCTATTTACTTTCCTTCATGGAAAGGGCCAAGGTTGTCTGTTTCTATGGAGACTAAAGACTTCACTCCACTCCATTAAAAATTTGAACAGAACTACTAAGAACACTTTGTGATATATCGTTTAGGATCATCTTACATAGTTCTCACCTTTGTATATCTATACTTCTGCCTGAAAATGTATTTGCCATTAAGAGGCAGAAAAGCAATGCAATTAGCATACTTAGTTCCCTTTAAAACATGCTGACTTTGATATATTACAATCTCCTGCCTTATTAAAAAAAAAAAACTTTGTATTTGGAATTTAAACATTGGAAAGGTATTTAAATAAACAGTTATAAAAATAGCGGATGAGGCCAACACAGATTCTTGATACTGGAGCAGTAATCCAATCACTGTGCCAAAATATTATTTTGAGTACTGGGGAGTCAGTCTGGATGAAACCCTAGTTCCCCTTCCAGAACCTGGGATTCTGTATCTGTGAGGGTAGAATAAGGGGGAATGTTGCTTTGTTAATGGTTCCTGCCTTTTATCACCATCACCAATAAAGCACTTAGAATTTTTGTTTGCTGCACAAAGATTTAAAACAACAACAACATCCCAGTCCCTCACAATTTAATAGGCATTGTCAGGGAACTGCCATCGGAACTAGCGGAGGAGGCGAGGCTCCACAGTGATGCTGGAGAGGGGCCAAGCAGGGAGAGAGGCAGGTCTCCGGTTGGGGAAGAAAATCAGCGCAACACCAGGGATAGAGGGGGGCCGATGGGGGAAGCAGAGAGGGGGCTCCAGGACTCTTCGCAGGAGACCAGCGAGGAGAGCACAGGTCCTCCGCTGCCCACACCCACCCTGCGCAGAAGACTTCCGCGCAGGGAAAGTAGGCGGCGACTTGGTGTCAAAGAACTTCTTTGCTGGAAGAGGTTTAAGAAATGCCCACTGACGGATTCTGCCAGCGACTGAACAGCCACGGAGTGGATGGCTGTCCAGCGAGAAATGGTTTAACCAGCCAACCTAGCCCAGAGCGACGGTAACTTACGCACAAGCAACCCCTAAAGCCATCACAGGCATGATACAGAAAAAGGAGGGCAAAAGGGAGAGGGAGGGTGGGCAAAAGCAGAAAGAAATTCCTCAGAGTTATATAAATGTTCTATAGCATGGAATAGCTACTAAGGAAGACAGCTAGGAACAAAGCCTTATGCTCAGTCAGAACATTGGTGCATCCAGCCTAGCAGGGCCGGCCAACCCATAAGACAAGGCGAGGCGACTGCCTCAGGCAGCAGGATCTACTGGGGCAGTATAACTTATTTGGTGCCGGTCCACCCTTGAGGCAAGGTGATGTGAGGGGAAGCAACCGCCTTGGGTGGCAGAATCCACAGGGAAATGTCCCTTCCTGTGACCTTTGCTCAACCATCTCCATTACCTTGTCGCAATGTCTCTTGCTCTCTTAAATGATTCCAGACTTCCTCCATTTCTGCCCCTAATGCCTCTGTGATTCCACCCCACTTCCTTTCTCCCAACCCACCTTTTCCATGGGAGGTTGGTGGCTTTCCCGCCACGTATTCATTCACATAAGACATACATGCTGCGTTCATACCCATTTCTAATGAGGACTCAGCTACATTTGCAAAGATAAAGCGCTTTACGTATCCAATGGTACCTCGGGTTAAGAACCTAATTTGTTCTGGAGGTCTGTTCTTAACCTGAAACTGTTCTTAACCTGAGGTACCACTTTAGCTAATGGGGCCTCCCGCTGCCACCGCACGATTTCTGTTCTCACCCTGAAGCAAAGTTCTTAACCCAAGGTACTATTTCTGGGTTAGTGGAGTCTGTAACCTGAAGCGTCTGTAACCGGAAGCATCTGTAACCCGAGGTACCACTGTATATGCGTTATAACACCACGGCACCAGATGGTGGTGTGGAGTCCTGTTTTTCGTGAACGGAACTACCCTGTATGAAGTTTACAGCATATTTAACTAAATCGCTTCTTTGACGTGTCTAGATCCAGCCTGAGAAGCTATTTCCATGTCAAAACAAACTTCTGAAGATTGTAAGATGAGCCCATCTAGTCTAGCCTCCTGTTCTCATGATGGCCAGCCAGATACCTGAGAGAAGCCCGCAAGCAGTGCTCAAGTACAAGAGCCATTCTCTCCCCTCCTGTGGTTTCCTGTAACTGTTCAGAGTCGTACACAGCATTTCTTATTCCAGTCAAAAGACACGTTTGCATATCAATGGGCAGGCAGAGGTCAAAACGGGTCACCAAGTGAATGCTTGATTGGCAATATGTTAAATTACAAATAATCACTGCAATTTTTTGCAGTGTAAATCTTTAATGACTTGTTCTGAAATGGATGACCCGAGCAAAGAGAGGAGGACTGGAAGAAAATGATATGATTGTGAATTTGATACTTGATGCAGTGAAGATTCTTTGCAGCCATCCATTCCTAAACTGATTAAAATAATTTGTTCCTTGCTGTCCTTGAAACCTGTGTGGTCCCTTAAGGGTCTGGCAAGTTGTTAGGGCTGTGTGTGTGTACACAGGTGACACTGAACCACATCTATGCAGTCAATCTCCTTTGTAACATCGAGCTGGGGAAAAAAAGGGAGATGATATTACTATGTTCATTTTTGTCTTTTTAAAAAATATTTTTATTAGTTTTTACACAAAATTAGACATTATTCAATTCACTTTCAATATAACGCATTTTGACTTCCCATCCTTACATCTGTGATGATCCCATATCCCTTTATCTGCTGCCATAACTGCCATTTATTTTCAATTGTATTATAATTTACATTGCAATAATGTATTTATTCTCCCCCCCCTGCCTATTATTCAAATCCTGCTTGCAATTTCATTTGGCTATAGCTTTTCCTCAAATAGTCTGAAAAGAACCTCCACTCTTCGACAAAGTTCTCATCTTTTGATCTGTGATTTTTGCTGTCCCTTCACTATCTTCTGTTTTTAATATTCTGTTGAGAGCCGCCCAGAGTAGCTGGGGAAACCCAGCCAGATGGGTGGGGTATAAATACTACTACTACTACTAATTAAAAACCAAGACCAGTTTGGCATGGCATAGGGGTAGAATCCTGCCATTGAGCAGCTCTTCTGCTGGCTGATGTTTTTCCCAAATCCACATGCTTCAGGGAATTGCTCAACTCTTAGGCCCACCACAATGAAGGTTGCTCCATGACCTAATGGAGACAGGACTAATCTACACTGGTGAGTTATAACATTAACAATGCTTTATAAAAATGAGACACCAAAGGACGCAGTAGAGCAGTGATCTGTCACCAATGGGAAATTGCATTGGGATATCTATATTTATCCATAGTGTTTTTTATAGCATTTTCCAGATCAGTGTAGATCCAGCCTCTGTCTTCCCTCCAGTTCACATCCTTGGATCTGCCTCAAGAACCCACCAAGTTCAAGGTGTTGGTTCTGGTGTACAAAGCACTATGCAGCTAAGGGCCAGGATACCTAAAAGACCTTCTTATCTCTTATATATCCAAACAATTACTGCAGGAGAGAAGCTCTTGCACATACCAGCTTATCAAGAGATCTTTTCCATATGATAAAGGAAATGGGCATTTAATCTCCTTTTACACATGAGTCAGGCAGGCACTATCTCTATCCCAATCTGTGTTTGCACTGAATTTGAAGTTGTTTTTATATATGGAATTGTTGTTAACTGTTTGCATATATGGAATTGCTCTTATATACGAAATGGGTTTTTTAATTGTTAAAATTGTGGATGTTTTTACTGTGAAATTGCTGTGAGATGTTTCATGGGAAGAGATTCATAGATGGAATCTAGTGCATACATAAATTTATCTGAAATGACTCCCTGTAGAAGCTACTTCCATATCAAAAGTTTATTTTGTTCAGTGGTTCACTGTTCAATCTTGAGGGTTTTCTTCTCCGAACTGTAGAGCATTTTTTGCCCTCTTTTTTTGAAGGTTTGCAATGGCATGGAAATCAAAACAACTCCCTGTTTTTATGCCGAATTGCTACACAAATCTGCTTACCTTACAAGAAGAAGCCACCTTGGGGAGCAATTTAGTGTGGCTTCCATATATCTTGCATGAACCTGCCATTCTTACAAAGCTTGGACTTTATTCTGAGTCAGCCTCTACTGGGTGTGAGGCAAATGCATGTACATCTGCAGAAATATATATATAGATATGCAGCAACCATTCATTTGGATGAAGAGTCAAACCATCTTTGGTTTCTAAATGAATGGGCTTTTAAAAATTGATGAATGCAATACCTTCTCCCTCCCACTGAAACACAGGGTAGGACCCTGCACAAAATCATATTATTATTAGGTTGTATCCAATCACGTTTTACTCAAGGCAGAGTCACCTGGAGATACCAGGGGTTGAATTCTGGACCTTCTGCATGCAAATCATGTGATTTATCACTGAGCTATGGACATTTTCCTGAGGTATGACCATTATATGATTAAGAAGACGCCCTGAAAGTTTATGCCTTAACCATCTATTAAGATAAAATTAGATTTAGCACAGGCCCTCTCTGTTTTGATTTCAATAGACAAGTTCATGGAGGAGCTTACAGTAACTGAACAGCCAGCCAACTGACCGTAACTTCTATCTCCCAAGGAAGGTGGATAAATGAGTTGGATTCAACCCCTGCTGATCTCAGAACTGGGTAATCAGCTCCCAAGGGAACCAATGTTTATTGCACTATGCTACGTCAATGTTATTAACAATCTGTTTGTAACTGCTCATTTTCTTAGTCTTTCTCCCCCTTTTCCAAAGCCATTTAGATCTATTTGACTAAGAAACCATAATTGCAAAGTGTAAATTATTCCACAGGGGCTATCTACATAAATACACATTAATCCATTTTTTAAATGTGTGGTCAAGAGTTTCCCCAAGGAAGCAGCAGAGCTGTGGAAATGTGCAACAGTAATTAATTACTAAACAAGAATATATTCATATTGCATGTGGAGAATAATAAAACAGGAAGCATCCCACCAAGGAGATTCTGTTAGGTAGTGGCAAATGGGAGCAATATCTAAGAGCTCCACTGTTGCATTCAATATTGTATCACAAGGAAATTGTATTTGATTGTTGCAATGGATTTTCTTTCTGGAAAAGCTCAACTTTTCCGGAAGTGCACATATTTTATTCAAAAGAAACTGTTTTATTACCCTCTTGCCCATAAGGGCTCCTTTTATTATTGCAATTTTTTAAAAGAATCATTGGCTACTAAAAAATCGTAACAGTTATATTTCAAAAGACTGTGCCCTTTAATATAATAGCCTTGCTGTGTGCATATCTGCAAAATTAAGACCAGGAATTAGGGGTGCATTTGCAAATGTGGCCAGGGATCTGCATAGGTCTCAGTAGAGCCCCTTTCCTGCCCCGATAGTTGGTCTTTGCAGAATGTGCATTACACTACTAACCATTATTTTTAAACAAAAGACAGTGTATGCCTCAAATATACGAATTCAGCTTTCCCTCTTCAACAAAAACACTTAGTAGGAAAAGGTGAATTTGACAATTTTTGTTTCTCTCAATTTCTGAACATTTTGATCTCAAGTTTAGTTCTCCATGCAGTCGTCCCTTGGCTCTCAAACACAATCCATTCCGGAAGTCCATTCGGCTTCCAAAAACGTTTGAAAACCAAGTCGCGACTTCCAATTGGCTGCAGGAGCTTCCTGCACTCAATCGGAAGCCATAGAAGCTGCGTCGGATGTTCGGCTTCCAAAGAACGTTTGCAAACTGGAACACTTACTTCCGGGTTTGCAGCATTCGGGAGCCAAAACTTATGTGTACCAAGGCATTTGAGAACCAATGTACGACTGTATTTCCACAACAGTTTATGATATATATTTTTAAGTCTCCATGAAAATTCAGCTGCATTTTACTGCATTTTATTTATTTGTTTAATAGATTTGCTTCCCACATTTATCCCAAATTGTGATTCATAGAATCATAGAATTGTGGAGTTGGAAGGGACCCCAAGGGTCATGTAGTCCATGTCCCTGCAGTACAGGAATCTCAACTAGATCATACATGACAGGTGGCCACCCAACCTCTGCTTAAAAACCTCCAAGGAAGGAGAGTCCACCACCTTCCCAGGGAGACCGTTCCACTGTCAAACAGCTCTTACTGCCAGAAAGTTATTCCTGACATTTAGTTGGAATTTTCTTTCTTTTAACTTGAATCCATTCATGGCAACACTGAAAAACAATGTGATCAAATAAGAAGTAATAAAAGCAAACTAGCTAAAAATAACTAAAATACATGAAAGCTAATTGAAAACCAGCAATTCAAGAAAGTTTGCCCTGATAGCAGCCCAGTGATTAGTGCTGTCTGCATCTTAATTTTCAAAGGCCTGTCTGAATAAGAAGATCTTAGCCTGTTGGTGGAAATATAAAAGAGGAAGCCAGTTTAACCTCTTTCGGGAAGGAATTCCACAATATGGGCGCAGTCACAGAGAAGGTTCCATGACATGTCAACACCAACCATACTTCTGATGTTAATGGGACTGAGAGATGGAGCTCACCTGAGGATCTTAGCACCCAGGCAGATTCATAAAAGGAGACAGTTGCAATTTTCTCCGAACTTACATATTTTTTGCAAAGCAATTTGCACTATTTCTGTATATCATTTTCACTAATGTAGGCACACTTCACCCTCATATATGTGTTTTGTATACATTACTTGGCTGGAGAACTGCAACACAAAATTAGGAAAAACACGATTTTCGAAGGATGGCTGTGTTTCAGGTTCTCATATTGTTTCAGAAAGCGTGAATTAGGGAGGTACACCTTTCAATGCAAGCCAAATTGATTCTCTCCCCCAGCCCTAGAAATCCGTACCACCATTGAGTTATGCTGTACCCCTAAAGTGATTACTGATGCCCTCTGAGTTGCAGACGCGGCAGGGCTTTTTGCTAAGTTACTTTTCAAAACGAGAAAAGAAAGAGAAAAGAAACACACTCCATTGAATCTCCTTGTGCTTTTGTTCATGAAGATCTGCTTTAAGATAGGCCTGTTCTCATTGTGTGCTTTGGGAAACCAATATGTTGTCGAGCCATTTGTATACATGTGTGTGAAGTCTGCTTCAAGCAGAGATGTAGGGAAACATTTTCAGTGCTTAAAGGAAAGCAGTTGCCCATCAAGTATCTGATGTCTGCATCTGCAGGTCCTTTTCACCTAGCCATCTGACTGCTTCTCAGTTGAGTGACTGGAGGCCACAATCACATACCATAGAGACCCACTGCCAGCTTGGGCAGATCAGGGCAGAGCTGCCAAGCAATGTACTATGCACAGAAAACTGAGAATACTCAGTGTAACATTGCATGGAAATCTATGTATGGGGGCATGCTTCAAATGAAAATATCCAGAGGCTGGACTACAAGTTCAGGATGAAGTTGTATTTCCCACTCCTCTAACTCTGAAAGTGCCTTACAGTTCATCTCCAAGTGTTCAGTAGTAGTAATGCTTGTTATTTAGCTGGATCCTAACAGTGCATGTGCGAGCACCACATTAGGAGATGTGTAAAAGCCAGAGTGGTGCAGTGATTGGAGCGCAAACTTTTGGCCAGGGATATCTGTGTTTGCATCCCAACTCACCTGGTGGGGGGTGGGATGGGAGGTTCTAGGATCTGTTGTCAAGTCCCAGAACACCCATTGGCAAAAACACACTTTGTCAGTTCCCACTGATGGGAATCAGAAGCACTGCTGCTTACCTGGCCTTCCTGCTGAGCCCCTGCTGATGGAGGAGAGGAGCAAGGCGGTGGTAAGAGCAACACACTGCAAATGCACCAGGCTGACCTCTCCATCGACTCATCCCTCCACCTCTTCACCACACAGTGGACAAAAAAAATGTCAATTTTGCTTTTTCTTATATTTCCAATCTTAAGTTCAGTTTTAGTGTGTGCTTTGCCAAGCTCCCCACTGCCTTGCCCCTCTCCCTCTCGGTAAGCAGCAGCAATGCATGACATGAGGGAAACTGGCCCTACCCCACCTCAAGATCTCGCCCTACCCCAATACAGTGGTACCTCAGGTTAAGAACTTAATTCGTTCTGGAGGTCCGTTCTTAACCTGAAACTGTTCTTAACCTGAGGTACCACTTTAGCTAATGGGGCCTCCTGCTGCCACTGTGCCACTGCTGCACAATTTCTATTCTCATCCTGAAGCAAAGTTCTTAACCCGAGGTACTATTTCTGGGTTAGTGGAGTCTGTAACCTGAAGTGTCTGTAACCTGAGATACCACTGTATTCTGATTCTGTCATTGTGTAAATGAAGCTGGGATATGTGCGAGCCTAGGCTCAGATCATTTGGGTCATGCCATATCTATGCATGGGTGGAGCATGAGTGTTCATTCTTCCACACTACAGCGATAATATTTGGTTGGGTGAGTGTGAGAATTCAGAGCAACCTGCACAAAAGTCAGCAGACAAAGCATCATGGATGCATATCTGCATTTTGCCCATTTCCTCTTGTTCCACTTCTTGGGAAGGTCATTTCTAGAGGAACGAGATCCCACGGCACACCTTCCATTTGCAATTTTGCATACTGTCAGCACTTCTTAGAATATGGCTGCGTGTTTAGCTGCTCTTGCTTACTTTACAAAATCAAGGATGTTAGTGAGTCTCACAGCCTTGTCTGCTTGTCAACGAATGAGTGTTCCCTGAAGTATATTTTAAGTGCTTTCTTGTCCTGTGCTGGAGGTGAAGTAAGAGCAGATCACCTTCTCACACAATATTTATTGCCCGCTGGCATTCTTTTAAAAGATAGCCATATGTTTTTCAGAAGAGAGGTTCTCGTTTCTAACTTATACAGAATTAGAATTCACCCAGAAACCAGATAAATAGATCATAGAATCATAGAATCATAGAATCATAGAGTTGGAAGAGACCAAAAGGGCCATCGAGTCCAACCCCCTGCCAAGCAGGAAACACCATCAGAGCACTCCTGACATATGGTTGTCAAGCCTCTGCTTAAAGACCTCCAAAGAAGGAGACTCCACCACACTCCTTGGCAGCAAATTCCACTGTCGAACAGCTCTTACTGTCAGGAAGTTCTTCCTAATGTTTAGGTGGAATCTTCTTTCTTGTAGTTCGGATCCATTGCTCTGTGTCCGCTTCTCTGGAGCAGCAGAAAACAACCTTTCTCCCTCCTCTATGTGACATCCTTTTATATATTTGAACATGGCTATCATATCACCCCTTAACCTCCTCTTCTCCAGGCTAAACATGCCCAGCTCCCTTAGCCGTTCCTCATAAGGCATTGTTTCCAGGCCTTTGACCATTTTGGTCAAAATCACTGCCCTCATCCTCATCACTCAATTGCATGCGACCTTTTCATAGTTAAACCATGCTCAAGGCAGCCTACAATATCAAAATAATTCACTCTAACAGTTGCAACATATGGCAAAATGTAAACAATCATAAACAATAAACTAGTGAAAACATCTCAACAAATACACAATAACATTAAAAAGGTACTACGTAATTCATAGAGAAGTCTAGCAATAAAAAGACAAAAACTTAATCCCAATAACAGCAAAAATAAGGCACCTCCAAAACTAAATGTTGACCCAAGAAAAGTCATTACCCCATCACTAATAATCTAGGCATCTTGGGTATGAAATCTTTCTAGACGAACAGCAAGGTAGTCTCGGGCCCCTTCAGTAGTAGCTTTTGTAGCCAGAGTCAGTTAGGGCCATCTCTACCCTGGCCAGGTGAAAAATCGACCAGCAAATCAAGGAGTAGGTATTGCAGGATTTCCAGCAGAGATGGTTTCTTCATCAACTTGCCCATGCATCCAGATAATGAGAATCTGGCTTGTTAGATCAGGCAAAAGGTCAATTTACTCCAGTGTCGTGTCTGAACAGTGGCCAACTGGATCCTTATGGGAAGACCTCAAACAAGACCTTGTGATTCTCAGCAACTGGGATTCAAAGGTGTTTTGCATCTAATAGTGGAAGTAGAATGTAGACATTGTAGTTAGCATTCATTGATGACCTTATCCAATTCAATACCAGAGGAAGTCCCTCTAAGTCCCTCTCCATGTTCCATCTTTGGGAGAAGTACATTGTGTATGTGCAAAAGAGAAGGCCTTCCCTAATGTAGTGCCCCAGCTGTGGAATGTCCTCTTGTGGGATGTATGCCTGGCACTGACAATATGTAAAGACATTGGGCCACATTCAACCAACCTGTTGTGCTAGCAAAAGCCAGTGCAAGGGCTCCTGCTAGTGCAAGAGGACTTTCTCCCATCTCCTTCCACTGATCTCTCCCCCAAATCTGCTTTGGAATCCATTCTGATGTTTAGGCAAAATGCCGTGAAACCATCCCACTCTTTGCCAAACCTTTCTCAAGTGGAACCAAATCTTTCTCTTTCTACTACCAATCTTTTTATTTTTAAAAAAACTTTATCCAGATAATTGAAAAAAATTGGAGGCAGTGGAACCATAACAGGAAAGGTACATGTAAAAGGAGCCTAATTATAGTATAATAGTAAGTAATAATGATAGTAACGACGATAATAATAGTAACAGAAAATGAATGACTGCTCATTCATTTAATGCCCCTTCTTGTCTGTCTCCTTCCAGTTCAAAACCTCTGCTTGTGTTGCCAGGACTGCCACTTCCTAGAATTCATCCCATAATGAAGCACAGCATGATCAAGCAAGGACAATAGGGATTTAATTGTATTCTGAGAACTGCACAGGTACAACCTCAGTCTTGGTACCTTATATAATCACGTTCCTGTTTAATAAGATCAATCAGGGAACTTGGGCTTCTGGGAACTGGGAGCTCCACTCTTAATCATATCAGATGCGTGACCAAAATCAATGTTAGGGAGGGGAAAGAGAAAGCTATGGTTTTTTTAAAAAAATAATCCCTCCAAACAGGCACCGTTAGAACCAATGTGGCTTCACACAGAGGAGAAAACAATCTCTAATAAGAAGTTAATAATTAACACCAATTAAAGAGTGTTAGACTGAAAGTGATATGACTGATTTAGGCTGCTAATATACTTACCTAGCAGTAGGTCTCATTGAACAAAATAGGACTTGCTTCTGAGTAGATATGCCTATCATATGAATATGTATGCTTTGCTGTTTCAGAACTGTTCACTTCAGAAAGCAGGGGTATATATATATTTGTGGTTAATGGTGAAAGAAGTGACAAAAACCTCCTGCAAGTGGAAAGCTAGCATGTCAGTGAGACATTTAGGACACAGAGCTGGTAAACATGGAGACTACAACATGTTGTGGTCTGCCCAGCACTCCTCTTCACTGTTTTATCAATCAGCCATGCTGTCTTCCACAACAATGCACTACACCTTATTCTGCCATCATGTAGCAGCAGTGGGTGATACATTCCTTGGCGGCCAGATATGCTGCCCCTGTGGAGTCTGAGACGGTCATCTCACCTTGCCTCATGGGTGGGCCAACCTTGAGTGTGAACATACTCTGAGTTCCCTATCAGCAGACATGCAACTGCAATGTGACAACAGCCTTACATTTTTATGCATGTAGGAATATCTTTCTGTGTGTGTCTGCATGGCTTTGGGCAAATTAATATGGTGGCTGGTTGGGCTCTCACCAGCACTATGCTTTGCAACCTGTAAGCAGAGTAAATAAGAAACAGTTTTTGTTGTAGCTGTTTTTTAAAGGAGGGCAAAGGGCAGTGGATTTGGGGTCCGGGACATCTCCAAACAATACCCCTGCTACATTTTCCAAAACTGCAAAAATAGAGGGATTGTCAAACATCTGGCAAGTCACAATGGCTTTGCATCAAAAGTTAGGCAGCCTTGATTTTAAAAAATGGCTCAGATGGCAGTTTCATGAAGGAGGAGATAAACACACTCTCTTGGAAGTCTAAAGCCTGGCAGGTATGATTTTAAGATATGCCTGTTTTATTTACTTCTGCTGGAAACTTTCCACTGGAGATGAAAGTTATTTAAAAAGAAAATTATAATTTTCTGGCCCTTTTCTTAGTACTATAATAACCTATCAGAACGTCAGGGATTGATTAACTGAATGAATTATAGCAGCACTGAAGCTGTCAAAGGGTTGCTGGTGAACCTTGATTGATATTCAATTATTTTTCATGTAAACATCAATGATCTGAGCAGGCCTGCTTTCTAAAGTTGTATATGAAACCAACTTATGAAACAACCCATCACAGAGAGTGTCAGACCGGCTAGCCGCATGCCACTTCTCCCAAGGCCGTCAAACAGACACACAAATAGATGCTAGGAATGAAACAAAATAGCAAAATGTGCTTTCTTCAGGGCTTATTGTCCTGATGGATCTCTCATTATAAGATGTGCATCTCTCAAGTTGATATTTACCATTTTACTTGGAGAGGGTGTAGTTCCCACAAATTTGGCACAGGTATATGGTAGGAGATTGATATGCTGGCTGTAGTGGACCGTGGGGTGAGAAGGTTGCACTTACCTGACCTCCCAGCTGGCAGGCCGTTGCTGCTTACTGGGAGAGTGGGTTGTGTGAGATGCTGGGGAGGTTGGCACTGTGCAAATGCAGTGGCAGAGCCTATAGGGGAGGCTTGAGAAGCAGCATCCTGCAGGGTTGAATCCTCTTCTCACCAGCAGGTGAGTGGACAAATTGAGGGTGGAGACCTAGCCAGTTCTTTTCTCCATAGTTCCATATTTGTGTGGTCTTCTTGGATCTACAGTGGTTCCTCGGGTTACATACGCTTCAGGTTACATACGCTTCAGGTTACAGACTCCGCTAACCCAGAAATAGTACCTCGGGTTAAGAACTTTGCTTCAGGATGAGAACAGAAATCGTGCTCTGGCGGCACAGCAGCAGCGGGAGGCTCCATTAGCTAAAGTGGTGCTTCAGGTTAAGAACAGTTTCAGATTAAGAACGGACCTCCAGAACGAATTAAGTACTTAACCCGAGGTACCACTGTATTTTAAATGTGCCACACACAACACTAGCCACCCTAAAGTTCCCTTTTCTGTTGTTGTTGCAGGGTCTAAATGCAACTCTATACCTCCCAACATTTTCTTGAAGAAAATAGGGACATCCCATTCCATAATGATAATTTTACTATTCATACCCCACACATCTTACTGGGTTGCCCCCGACACTCTGGGCAGCTTCCAACATATATAAAAACATAAGAAAACATTAAACATAAAAAACCCCACTTCGCTATAAACGATTGCCTTCAGACGGCTTGGGGGTCGGAAAACTCCATACCCTCCAATATTTCTCTGATGAAAATAGGGACATCCTAAGCGAAAGGGGGGCATTCTGGGATCAAATCAGAAACTGGCATGGCTTCTCTAAATCAGGGACATCCCTGGGAAATAGGGACACTTGGAGGGTCTGTAACTCCTGCTCAGAATTGATGCTCATGCACAATATCCATGAGTGAGTGGTTAGTGGAGCACCACTGGGTAGCCACACCCCTGATGTCACATGTACTCACTAGTTCTGCTCCTTTATAGCACAAATGTTTGTCAAGAGGGATCCTTCGCACGTGCAGGTGTAGTCGCAAAGTCTCCCTCACTGAAGAAGTTCTGCACAGATAACTTCTGAATAGGGCTACAGCCAGCCATCTCCTTTGCAAGACCACCTTGGACTTGAATGAATGCATTTATTCCCACAATCTCTCTGTGACAGCAGGGAGCAATAGTATCTTTAAATGTTACAGATGTCGCTGCATATTGACGTGGCAAATCCCTCATCAAAGTACAAAAGAGTGTTTGATGCTGTTGGAACGGTATCAAACTTCCCTGAGCAGTAGACATTCACAGAGCAGGCTCACAAGTAGAGAGGGAGCTGTGGAGCCATACGTCGGCTCTGCCTATTGACAGATGTACAGGCTGAGCAGATGGGAGGAAAGCAGAGACAAGTACCACCTGTCCCAAAGCAACATCAGTCAAGCATCCCAATATTTCCAGTTGCTTGTGCCAAAGTTACCTGGTATATTTTCCCCAGCAATGCTACAATTCTTAAAAAAATGTAGTATAACACCAACAATTGGGAAACACTGGCTTGTGAGTGCTCCAATTGGAGAACAGCCTTTACCAAAGGTGTCATGGGCTTTGAAGACACTCAAACTCAGGACACAAGGGAGAAACGTGCTAAGATGGCAAATCCACACTGTGATCAACTCCTGCTCAGAAACCAATGTCCCCACTGTGGAAGGATGTGTGGATCCAGAACTGGCCTCCACAGTCACTTATGGACTCATTGCTAAAACCGTGTTTATGGAAGACAATCTTAGTTGGCTACGAGTGATCGCCAAAGAAGAAGAAGACAATTCTCTCTCTCTCAACAATTAGAACTGCCTCTTTCCCTTTTGCCTTAGTACACAGAGGTCCATCCTGATAGGCAGGTAGGACTTGTATTCCAGACAGATCATTTTTTTGAGAACTGGCTGTTGTAATAGACCATCCCTTTATTAGGGAGCACATGAGTGAGCAAGCCTGAAGCAGTCATGTACTGAGAATAATCTCAACAACCTGGAGTACAACCTGGAGGACCACAGGCTGGAGAAGCATCAACATTGCTTTTCAAATCAATCATGCCTCATGTACAGGTCAGAAGGATCTTATATCTATGAAACCAAGATTGGGACCTTCTGCGTGCAAAGCAGATGATCTGCCATTGAGCTATGGCCCTTCCCACTAGAGCCCAGTTCTCCATGGGACTAGTTCCCTGGATGATGTTGCACTGCATCTCATATTAATGGCTGGATTGGCTGGTGTTGATGGGAGTTGTAATCCAGCACAACCTGGAGGACCACAGGTTCTCCACCCCTGCTCTAACCACTACACTTCATTGTTAGAATCATGGTCTCTCTGTGGAAGCATCCCGAAGGATCAGCACTGTCTTGAAACACAAAAGTTCCTGCCTAACCAGTCACACGCCCATACAGCAACCATTCACAGTTTTGTTTTCTTCACACATTTTCTGTGAATGTGGAGTTTAGTAGGAAGTTTGCACCATTCACAGCACAATGCTAATGCAGCACTTAGGTGCTGCATCGCATTCTTAATTCTCCTCTCAAAGTCATTTACGAACTATTAGCCTAAGTGAAAATCTAAAATAAACCACAGTCACACGGGCTCAGGTGGCGTGCTTTGGAGAACGTACTTGTGATTATAATAAAAAGACAAATTTCCTAATTTTACTTCATTAAACTTTAGTGCAGCAGATGCAAAGAAGAAGAGCTGTTGCAGGTACTAATTTTTAGGGAGCTTCGGAAAACCTGAGGCAGATCTATGACAAATCCATCAAAAGATTTTTCCTTCTCCTCAAGAGCCAGTTCTTTCAGAGAATGGCAGTCATTGTCCAGAGAGTTATCAGAGTGTTCAAGCATGGAGAGGTTTTGCTCCTTTACAGCATTTGTACCCTACCCTTTAGCCAAAAAGGCCCTCAGTGGCTTTAAAATATCAGATCTTTAATGGTCCCTCTTTAGCATTTACACTAATTCACAGCTCTCCTTATAGGCAAGCAAGAGGCACATTTCAAGGTCACATTCTAGCCAGGAAAAAGAGGGAGTGGAGAAAGGGGTGTGTGAATGGATATGGCTTGAGGATGGGTGTGGCCCAATAGAGAGGGTCCTAAGGGCCATATAGAAAGGCATGGAGGGCCACATTTGACCCCCCCCCCCCGACCTGAGGTTCCTCATCTTTGCATTATGGGATAAGCTTTTGTAGACTTGATTCTGTTTCAGATTCAGCTGTTTTTGTGTGTGTTCACTCATCAATCTTTCATCACTTTTGCATGAATCTGAAGTGTGTCAGAACATCCAGGAAATGTGAGAGGCAGTAGAAAGTTAAGTTCCAATCCACATGTTTGTCTGGGAGGTGTAGATCAGGTCGGTTCTTATTAGATTTCACAAAGATCAAAATCCTCAAGGCCCCTGGAAGATATTGCTCCCCCAGAAGTGTGTTGCTTAGCAACCAGGTTCAGTTGTTTTCATCCCAGGTAATAGGGAAGCTCCTTGCCTAGGTAGTTTTTCAGGGACAAAGATTTACCAGTTCTTCTCCAAGGCTTCCAAAGTGGCAAAGTTGGCCAAGCCACCGAGATAACCACCAAAAGCATATTTTGGGAAAAGCCAACTTTTGAACAATCCACCGCCAGCCCAAAACATTTTGGCATCTGAGGTGAACCACAAAATGGTGTCCCTCCCCCACCACTAGGGAAGAAGGGCTGAGTGAAGATCTATATCAGGAACAAGGGGAAAATAAATATCTCTGTCAGAAATCAAATTAACCTTACCCGATGGTTGGAATGGGAATCATAGGCTATTATAGAGGAGAAAGAGGCCCAATCTGACTCTTGCTGGGGAGCTGCAGGGTCTAGGAGACCCCAGAGGGTGGCCCCTGCCATTTCATCCCTAGGGGACCAACAGCACCTCCTATTTGCCGAGAGGTTGCTGTAGACGCAGCATTGAGGTTGCTGCTGAGGAAGAGCAGAATGGCCTCCAAGAAGCATTACAGAGACATCACTGTCACTGCAGAAGTGGCAGTAGCATGGTCAATGCATTCTTCGGAGGCCAGATTTGTTGCCTAAGGTGGTCGCTTGACCTTGCCAGCCCCACTGGGCCAGCCCTAGTCAACAAACATATTATCAAAAGGATATTGCAATCCATCAAGTTGTCGCAGCACAGCCATGGCAAGCCATCCTGCCTAACTCCACAAAATGAGACAAATATTAGAGAAGAGGAAACATCAACAGTTCTCTGTTAGATTAACAAATCCTAAGTAGCAGATGTTAAGAAAAAAAAAGAATTCTGCAAATTCCCTTGATGCAAGTCAAAATCTTCCTTCCTTCCTTCCTTCCTTCCTTCTGGAATCTGGTTGACTATTTCTGGGAATGCTGGATGTTGTTGGGGGTCAGCTGGCCAGCTGGCTTTGAGTTGCATATCATTTGCAATCCCACAGACCTTTAAGAATGCCATCAAATCACCACTGACCTACATTGCATGATTCGCTAAGCCAAATCGCACAAGTCTGCAGGCTCATAAGCAATTTGCTCCTCCTTGCTTCTCTTTGTTGCCACATCCAGTGAAACCAAGGTTTGGCTTAGCACGTTGGAGCTAATCTCTCTCTTCACTAACCACAAGCTGTAACCCAAAACAAATCTAGGATACAGCTTGTGGCTAGTGGGGAGAGAGCTTAACCAAAAGCCCCAGTTTGGACATATCCAGCCAAAACCTGCAACATAAAAAGGGCCAGAGGGCAGCAAAATAGTTGTGGATTTTTCTCTGGGAGCCCACATAGAATCATAGAATTGTAGAGTTGGAAGGGACCTCAAGGGTCATCTAGCCCAACCCCCTGCAATGTAGAAAAATTTTGCCCATTGTGGTGCTCTAACCCACAACCCATAAATTAAGAGTCTTGTGCTCTACTGACTGAGCCACTCTGAACTTGCTTGCCTTAGCTTTGCTAAGTCAAGGTTTGGCTTGGTGCTGTGTGAACCAGGCCACTCTGTGAGAACCAAGCCTCTTTCCTTCACCCTCTTTTCACATCAAAAAGTACCATGTACACATGAAGCCATACATTTTCATGACAGAGACTTGAACATTTTATTCTGCAGGATAGTGTTGCTGATACCTCAAAGTAAGCAGAGCATTCTTGCTAGCCTCCAGTTAAGAACATGGTTGCATCCCTGTGCTTTCAAAGTCAGTCTTCGGTAGCCCATACAGAGTGATGCTTCAAAGGCAGAGGTTGGTGTTTATTTTTAGCTCAGTTCCTCAGGTTTAAAACAAGAACAACACACCCACCCATGTGGCAGCATAGAAGCAAGGTAATTAATACCCCTGGGTTCCCTGCTGCACACCAGTAATTTCTAGTTGACTTTCTGAATATCTTCAGGATGTGAACTGAATGTGTTTACATGCTGGGATTAGTATCTCTTTCACTATATGTCAGGGCATTGGCAGAAGCTGTTCCCAGACACAAGTGGGGACTCCAGGATTGACCCTGCTGCTGCCTCTTTCTCTGCCTGAATTCACTTTGTGAGAATTAGGGGCCTTGCAACTGCAGCTATAATCATTTTATTTCATTATCTTAATCATAAAAAAGTATCTTTCTCCCCCTTATTCAAAAGCCCATGGAAGAGACAGAAAAAGAGTTCCTGTGCTTTGCCACTTCTGATTGGCACATGAGGGCAAATTGTTTGATCATTTTTTTCTTTAAAGGCACACAATGTTTCATTTTTCCTCTCATCCCAACATCTCATTATTCTGAAACTTTCAAGAGCCATATTAATAAGATGGTGAGCTCCTGGATCCTTCATCAAAGGCCACAACCCTCAGCTGAAAGAAGAATAGTCTGAGAATTTCTTTAGGACTTCAGGTCGCTTCACATCTCTTGACACTTTATACATTTCCTTTAATAATGCTGACCATCAAAATATATTTTTGTGCTATCAGGCAATCGATATCATTAGGGGCTATGTCAAATTGTTCATCACTGGAAGCAAAAGTAGTGCTTGGGTGTGTGCGAAATAACTTATTCTGCAAACCATATAGCTGAGAGTATTCACTTTTCCCTTTCCCTGGCAATTTTCTGCAGGCACATCACCCAAGTTTGCCACACTCAGGTCTGGAAATAAGTTTCAGAGGCTCATACTGCTCACTTCAAAGGAAAAGCAAGAATTAGCAGCTCTGGAATTCTTTTCCGGCTCAAATTAAAATAAAAACTGCAAAAAGAATCCCCAGGTTTTGAAAAACAACAACACCAAACCAAACCTAGCAGTAGAGGCCAAAAACAACCCCCAATAGAAGACCCTCTTATTCCAAGGGTGGGCTTTCATCTCCTCTGCCAATCCCAGTTTTCCAGGAGGTAGGTCTAAAATTCAGCTTCTCTAGCAAAGCTTCAGAGTATTTTCCCATGGCTTTGCAGGGGTTAGGCATGACGTTTGAAGACTTGTCCCTCGGAAAACATCAATGGGAAATCTAGTTCAAGTTCCAGCAATGCAGAAATCTCAACTAAAGCATCTGTGACAGATGTCCATCCAACCTCTGCTTAAAAACCTCCAAAGAAGGAGAGTCCACAACCTCACGAGGGAGACCTTTCCACTGTCGGACAGCTCTAATTGTCAGAAAGCTCTCCCTGGGGTTTAGTCAGTATCTCCTTTCTTGTAACTTGAAGCCACTGCTTGCGGAGTGCTACCCTCCAGAGGAGGAGAAAACAAGCTTGCTTCATCTTCCATGTGACAACTCTTGAGATATTTGAAGATGGCTATCATATCTCCTCCCAGTGTCCTCTTCTCCAGACTAAACACAGTATTCCCGGTATGGTCTGATCAAGGCAAAATAGAATAGGGTGTTATTAACAGAACAGAATTGTGTACAATTACTTCCATTGACGGGGCAGGAATCCCTTGAGCGGGAACAGCAGACAGTCTCTTGCGCATAGCAGTTTTTGTGGGTATATTTACTGGGACCTTTAGTAGGCACTACAGGAGGTGCTGATGGGCGCACTGGTGTCCCCAGGGGTGACCCTTGCCTTGACATGTATCTATACATTGTCAGCAATGATATTTTGAAAGCTTTTATGAGGCTTCCATTTTGTGTTCAGCAGGGAACCAAAGATGGCTTTGGCTAAAGTGATATCCCAGCACCGTAGTGGGCCCTGCCAGCACCTGGGAGGGACGCGGCTGTCGTATGCCAGCCCTGTGCTGCTTTTTGGGGCAGTCCCGGGCCTGCTGGGTTCCTGAACTGCCACATCCCTTCCAGTCACCCATTTGGGAGGGACGCAGCAGCTCAGGCATTGTGCAGGCCCAGTGCTGCCCCTCAAAACAGTGTGGGACTGGCGCATGCCAGCCGTGTCCCTCCTGGGTGCCCTCCACCTGAACGGTGCCTGAGAGGGATGCAGTAGCTCGGACACCCTGTAATCCCAGTGCTGCCTAGGGCAATCTGCCCCTCCTGCAGCCCCTAGCTACACACTGTGATATCCTGTCCTATTTGGGCAGAACCTGGTAAAAAGTAGATGTAAAGGACGGTAAAGGACCCCTGGACTATGGCTTCAGGCCAAGGGAGCCCGTGTTTGTCCGCAGACAGATTTCTGGCACAACAGGACACTGTGATGAGTGCCAGAAGACACAGAACTGCTGTTTACCTTCCCTCCACAGTGGTACTACTCACGCTACTATTCTTTCGAACTGCTAGGTTGGCAGAAGCTGAGACAGAGCAACAGGAGCTCACCCCATTGTGTGGACTTGAATTGCTGACTTTCCAATTGCCAAGCCCGAGGCTCAGTGGTTTAGACCACAGCGCCACCCTCTCCCTGTTAGGTAAAGGATGTCAAGTGGAATTGGGTATGTCAGTGGTTGTGCTGGTCCCGTGGGTAGCCCGAGAGGCGAGGTCCAAGTCCGGTCCGAGGTCAAAGGTGCGACGTGGAGGCAGTCCGTAGTAGCTGAAGCTGGGTGCACGGCAGGGAGTCAGATGAAGTCAGGAACAGGCATGCAAGCAGGGAGCCAGGGTGGGTCAGGAGCTTTGGCAGAAAAGCAGGACAGGGTTCAGGCAGGAACTAGCAACCCACAATGTTGCTCCCGCAACTTGGGACTGGAGTTGGCTGGCTTTTATTTGCCCTGAGGCATAGGGTGGCCCCGATCCTCTGGTGACTCGCCTCTCCTGGCCTGGAAGCGAGCACTCCTTCTGCGGGAACTTAGTTCCCTCCGCCTCTCTGCCTTGAGCCTCTGTAGCTCAGGGGAGGCTAGAGGGTTACCGGACCCAGAGGCAACCTCAGCTTTCTCTGACCGGGCTGAGAGTGGAGCACCTGCAGGCAATGGGTCCTCCATCACCTCAGGAGCCAGAGCAGACTCAGCTGATGCCTGCACCTGAGGACCCAGCACAGGTGAGGACCCTTCAGGCTCATGCCCCAGCCTCAGCTCAGCTGGTTCTGGAGGCGGAGAATCCTATGCAGGCTGGGATCCCTCAGATTCAGCATCTGAATCCAAATCCCAGGCCATCACAGTGGTTGAGACAATATAGGCTTTGTTTGACTGGGTTTAACCTAGAGCACAATATGGCAATTCATTCCTTCTCACATTTAATGAGATTCATTAAAGTATTAAACTTCTGGTCAACTTTGAAAGCCTATTTGGAATCATTTTCTGAAAGAGCTAACTTAAAACAAGATCTGCATCCAGAGAAAAAGTATTGAGCTCCCAGAATCGAAATTCCTGTGAAGTAGCCACCCATTTAAGCAAACAAACCAACATTGGATAAATAACCAAAGAGAGACCTTTGAGCACAGCTCTCACAAGCAAATGTTACATCTTCAAAGTGCTTGACAAATGCTAATTAACCTACAGAAAACAAAGCAAATTATCTCAAAGTTCTTTCATGTAAATTGGGGTTACTTTGGTGAATAGACCTATAGCCACATTCGATGTAAACAGCTGTTGCAATGGAAGTCCGGTAAGAACATGCTGGATCAACACAGTGGCCCATCTAGGGTTCGCTTGTGAGATAAGATCCTTTTGCTGAATCCCCTGGGATCTCCAGTAGCGTCCTAAATTTTCTTAGGCAAGTATTCTTCCCACTGCCCCAACTACCATGCACAAACCATTAAAAGGCCACTAAAAGTATTTTCATGTTTCTTTAAAATATTAAGTAGTGCACATATTTTTGTCCTATGAGTGATATTAGGCTTTTGCTATCTAGATTCCCCCATACTCTACATTGGTAAGGATATGATAGATGGAGGAAAGCAAGGAATGTGAAAAATTGGTGTTCTAGTCATGGGAAACGTCCTTTCCACCATATGAAAAATTCAAAATAAAAGAGAATGAGAAAGTATTTCCACGTTTCACTAAAATATTAAGCAATGCATTTCTTTTGTCCTTATGCTTTATAAAATAGCAACCTTCTGGGTTTTCCTTTTTTGATGACCTTATATCAGCCTCTTCAGCCATTATACTCATAAGTAAAAAGAACATGATCTGCTCTGTTCATGTAGGCTCTCCATGCAAAGTAGATCTCTACATCATCCAAGAGGTTCCTGGCTGCAGACAGTCGCTTTGCAACTCAGGGAGAGTAGAGGGACAGAGCTAGTGCTCCTTTTCCTGAATTCACATGCCATCCTTGTTTTATTTATCTGACAAAATGCACAGGCTACAGAGCTGCAGAGACCCCTAAGTGGCTTACAAAGAGCAATCTAAAAAGAAGATAAAAAGCAAACATTAAAAACACATTGACCCCGGGTTGTGTTCAGTGCTAATCCAACTCAGAGTTGATGTCAATGAGCATGACTGACTTAGGTTTATGAATTCCAGTGGGTCATATTTAGATAAAACATGATGGGTTATATCCAACTAAGTTCAACATAACCCATCACACATTATCAAAATATAAATAAAACCTCCCCCCTCCTTCTCTCTCTCTCTCTCCCTCTCCCTCCCTCCCTCTCTCTCTGTTTGTGTGTGTCTATTGAAATATAAATAAATTCAATATCTCCAGATAAGGCTGAGCAAGACTCCCTTTCTGAAACACTGAAGAGCTGCTAATATAAGAATAAGAATAAAAATAAGAATAAGAGCTGCTAATATAAGAATAAGAATACCCTGCTTGTTTGGCAGGGGTTGACCAGCCACTCTGGGAGGCTTTCAGCATATACAAAAACATAATAAGATGTCAAACATTAAAAACTTCCCAATACTGGGCTGCCTTCAGATGTTTTCTAAAAGTTGTGTAGTTCTTTATCTCCTTTGATTTGACGGGAAGGCTTTCCACAGGGAGGGCGCCACTGCCAAGAAGGCCCTCTGTAACCTCATTTCTCGCAGTGTGGGAACTGCCAGAAGACCCTAGAAGGTGGACCTCTGCTTAACCACTCAACTCAACAACCTGGTCACAGTGCTCTGCACCAGCTGCAGCTTCTGCCCCAATCCCAAGAGAAGTCCCACACAGCATGTACTCATTTATTCAGCATTCATCTGGATTTGTTTGCAAAAAGTTTGTGGGAAGGTTAGATGATGGCTACCCATTTGTATTTCTTTGTGTGGAGGTTATACTATGTCACATCAGGTACTTTTTACCCCACATTTGCCCGTGGAATGTGATTTCATCCCACCCAGAAATAGTGATGGTGCAGAAAGGCCCACAAAACCCTTATAGGGGAGCATCCATAGTAGGTACTTCAGGATGTTGACAGTCTTGTTTGTTTCTACAGCATGGAGGTGACGGCTTTGCTCTTGAGCCAGAGGCAGCATTCCTAAAGGATATCTCCAAACTGAGGGCATGGGCATTAAAATGGCAAATGGCAGTATGTGTCAATGATTCAAACATTTGTGAGCTGTTTTAGATCCCTTTAAGTAGCCTTGCATGTGGAAATTATTCAATTATTTAAAAACATCTGTATAGAAATTTGACAGGAGACTAATAAGTATTCATGGAAGGAAGAGGCTGACTCTCACTTGCTCCATCTGCTGTGCAAGATCCAATCTGTTTGAATAGGCGGCAGGTGTCAGATCTGAAAGAATAATTTTCTATTTGTTTTATTTTGGTTTTTTTACTTCTCCTGAGTCTCTTTCCCCACATTTTGCTGGATTGCACATCTGATAATACTTTGCAATCAAATTAAGGGAGGCAAGATTCCTTCTAGGAACATCTGAAAGCGTACCATTGTGGGGGCAGAGATTCTCAGTTCAGAGTGAGAGAGCACTTGCTTTTTAATGCATTTGGATGAGTTATTTCTCAGGGTAAAAGATGTACTTGGGTCAACTTATGCTAGCATATTGGAACAGCTGAATATATTCATGCATCCTAGCTGAAGTGGGGAAACTTGCCACCATGTGATGAAACCACATTAAGAGCTTGTTCACAAAATCAGTTCTCCTAAAATGACACAGCCGGGGCAAACTTTTTGCATCCCTCTCTCTCTCTCTCTCTCTGTGTGTGTGTGTGTGCATGTGTGCACATGCCAGTGGTAGGCAAAGCCAAAATGAGTGGCGCAATGGGCATAAGTCTTATATTTTTACAGTTGCGCATATTCCAGCAACACCAAAGGGTTATGCACCAGCCAGCCACATCTTTCCATTTTCCATTCAGGCAAACAAAACACAGGTGGATCAGAGTTCAAAGCAGTGCTGGCCCACCCATGAGGCAGGATCCACAGGGACCGCATATTCCAATGTTGATCTCCCCCTTCCACACACTCTTGTTCCTGATGTAGAGCTTCACTCACCCCTTCTTCGCTGGCAGAGAGGGTTTGTGCTTTGCCCCTGGCAGCAAAATTTCTTGGGCCAGCCCTGATTCAAAGATACCTTGCAGTCAGACAAAAGCACTCAGGCTGGGTGGTTTCAGAGCCAGGTCAGTAAGGGGTGAGGCCTGGTTAGAAGGGAGTGACTTGGGGAAGGTCCTGAAGACCGAATAGTCTGGAGGGCTTCATTCCCTTCATAGGACAAATGTTTCCCACCCCTGCAATGGAAGAGGCTACTGTTAGCTCAGGACTAAGAATACTGCCCCTTGCAGTTTAAAAGGCCACGGGCTGTTTAATTAGCCGAAGGCCTGGAAGAAGAGGAATGTTTTTGCTGGTGCCTAAAGATACACAAAGGGATGTGGTGGCACTGTGGGTTAAATCACAGAGCCTAGGACTTGCCGATCAGAAGGTCGGCGGTTCGAATCCCCGCGACGGGGTGAGCTCCCATTGCTCGGTCCCTGCTCCCGCCAACCTAGCAGTTCAAAGGCACGTCAAAGTGCAAGTAGATAAATAGGTACCGCTCCGGCGGGAAGGTAAACAGTGTTTCCGTGCACTGCTCTGGTTCTCCAGAAACGGCTTAGTCATGCTGGCCACATGACCCGGAATCTGTATCCCGGCTCCCTCGGCCAATAAAGCAAGATGAGCGCCACAACCCCAGAGTCGGTCAGGGGTCCCTTTATCTTTTTAAAGATACACAGTGAAGGTGGTAGGTGAGCCTCTCTGAAGAGAGCATTTCACAAGCAGGGAGCCACCTTCAAAAAGGCCTGTTCTCATGTTGCCACCCTCCAGACCTCTCACAGAGAAGGTACATGAAGTGTTGGGAATTCCATTCCTCCCGCACTGCAGATGTGTGGGAGTGTTACATGTCACATGTCTGTTTACATTCCAGCACAGATTGTTGGAGTCTTGTGTGTGGAACATCCACTCTGTATTGCTTTTGTGTTCTCTCTCTCTCCCTGAGAAGAACGACAAGGAGAGAAGCCATGTTTTCTTCATCCTGATTTATGTACAATAAACGTAGCCTGGTGTCCACGCCTCGAGCCAGATCTGTTGTGTGTTTACTCTGCTGAGTAACATATGCTCATGCATGCCAGCATGAGTTGCAGATGCACGTCAGAGGATGACTGATGGATCTCCGCAGCAGCAAGGCTGAGAAGGGAGACGCTCCAGCTGGGGCCTGTCCAGCTGGCTTTCCATGCCATGGTTCCAACATGAAGAAGGGACTCAGATGGTGGTTGCAGGGTCTGGATTGTTTCAGATAGGGAGAGGCAGTCCTTGAGGTACTGCAGTCCTGAGCTATTTAGGGCTTAACAGGTCAAAACCAGCACTTTGAAGAGAGCCTCGAAACTAACTGGAAGCCAGTGCAGTCAGGCCAGGATTGGTGTTATATGCTTACACTGTCTTGCCCCAGTGAGCAACCTGGCCACTGAATTCTTCCCTTAAAGACCCTCTAAAGGACTTAAGGGATACCACACCCCCCTCCTTTATTCATTCATTTATTTTTAGACATTACTGAGGGATAGCTCTGCTGGTGAGACTCTTAATCTCAGGGCCATGGGTTTGAGCCCCAGATTGGGCAAAAGATTCTTGCATTGCAGGGGGTTGGACTAGATGACCCTCATGGTCCCTTCCAACTCTACAATTCTATGATTCTTTGATTGTTTTAAAAGATTGGGATAAATAAAAAATTGATTAGATGGCATTCAAGTGAACATTTGCACACATGCACCCCACAACACCTTCAAACCTGCTCTGGGAATGCATGAGGGGAAGGACAGGGGAGAACATTTTATTGCACAAGGAGAAATCTGATGGAATGTTCTCTGTAGCACTACACTGCATACAACCCCACTTGCAATGAACTATATAACACCATGAGCATCTTGATGATTGGTGTCATGATTCTTTGCTGAAATTCCTTGTTGCAGGGCCGCTATTTTCAACAGAGTAAAAGGGTCAAAATCATCCCTGCTCTGAAATGATTGAAACTGATGTGGAGAACACACCAAGAACGATAACTATCCCTTTGAGCTTGGACCTTTATGTGCTGTGGTACAATTTGTTGCAAAGCAGCAGGGGCACCGGCAGGATGACCCACAAAAAGCCAAGTTAATCAGGGCACTTCTTTGTGGGATATTGGCTCTCATGCTGTAGAATTCAAAGAGGGTCGTGTGGGTGGCCTCTGCCTCCAGGCTTTAATGAGAATGAGTGAATATATCAAGATGGCTAACTTTGGTCTCGCTAAGAGGTCACCCAAAATACACAAAAGGCAATCCAGAGGAGCTAACCCACACCACATCCCTAGAAGAAGAGACCAGCACAATTCGCATAGCAAACACTGGGCAGCCACACAAGCTCTGAATATTTCTCCAGTTTGCTGTTACTTCAGTTTTCTTTCTTTCTTTCTTTCTTTCTTTCTTTCTTTCTTTCTTTCTTTCTTTCTTTTTTTCTTTCTTTCTTTCTTTCTTTCTCTCTCTCTCTCTCTCTCTCTCTCCTCCTTTCCTCTCCCCACTTTTGTTCTCCTACATTTGGGGCCTTTTAGAGAAAAGGTTGAGTACAATGAGACATATTAGAGGTTTTATAGAAATGTATATGGTCTGGAGAAAGTGGGAAAATAAAAGTTTTTATTCTTCTGTTATAACACTAGGACTTGTGGTCATCCAATGAAACTGAAGGTTGGAAGATTTTGGACCTATTGAAGTTCCTGATTGGTCTTCAAGGGCAACCTCACATAGTGCACACTGCAATAATCCTTTCTGGAAGTTACCAAAGCATGGAATGCAGTGGCCAAGTCATCTTTGTCCAAAGCAGGAGCTGGAAAAAAAACCACTCATAACCACCAAGGCCACTTGAGCCTCCAGGAGCAGTGTTGAATCCAGGAACACCCTCAAAGTAGGTTGTTGAACAAACATCTGCACAAGTATGTGCATATTCTACACAGTTTCAGAATACAGGGAAGCAAACTTGCCCAATAGCAAGATTGTTTTGACAACAGTCATGTGCACACACACATTGCAAGAGCAGACCACTGAGTTAAATCTAACAAAGTTCTTGTGCCAGCAATCCTCCACAGTCCTCTTGTGCAAATAGGGAGACACATAGGAAGGAGAAGGAGGAGAAGAGAAATTCTGCTGCATGAGTGGAGACTTTTCTGCTCACACAAGGGATTTGTTTATAGAATCATAGAACTGTAGAGTTGGAAAGCATCCTGAGGGTCATCTAGTCCAAATGCTTGCAATGCAGGAATCTCAACACATGGTCCCCCATCCAATTTGAAACCACGGATACAGGATCAGCTTTCTATCAGTGGTACAAATGTTGAGAATCTGCATTCCCCTCCTTTTATTCCAGGCATGTACCTATGGTTATGTCACATGCTAGAAACTTCCCTGTTCATTCAGGCTTTCCAACATTAAAAACCATCTATTTGGGGAAAGTGTACAAAAATGCATGCATGTTAATGAAAATACCATACAAACTTGCACCAGATTAAGGGAAATTGCATGCAGAAATGTGGACGCTAGGCAAAATAGCATACACAAACTTGGTCGATAGGAGAAGTTCTCATTGACATGCTGGTAAATTTTGAAAAGAGCTTCTCCACCTTTCAAACAGAAATCACAAACTAATGTGGAAATGTGCAGAACCCAAATTTAAGAATAGAAAAATGAGAATCTGGGAGAAACTAAAATTGACAGATTTGCCCATCCCTACTTAGGGCTGATAACTATTTTTATTTGACCCCAAAGGGCTGACATCATGATGTGAAGACATATCCTAAACATGCTTACATGGAAATACGTTAAGTCGCACTGCGGTGAATGGAGTTTATTCCCAGATAAGTCTGCACAGGACTGCAATCTTAACAGTGTAGATGTTTAACATACAGTTTAAAGACACTTGTGATCTTGCTTTGAATTTTGACATTGCTACAACTCCTTCTGTACATCTAACACATTTAAAGATGAGAAAGTAGCACATAAAAGCTTCCCTCCCTACTTTCAGTTCCTCCTGTTTACATGTTCGATCGGTAAAAATCAAAGATTTATAAAAAGAAAGTGTTTAAAAGATGCAGTAAATTACCAGACCCTAATAAAGATGCACAACACTTTGCATAAGAAAAAAGAAAACACACACAACTCAGTTCTGTCAGGTTCTTTAAGTTCTCTAGGTTTCACCCAGCATGATTTTAATTGGCTACGTCATGCAGGATGCCATTTGGAATATATGTTGCCTGCCGTGATAAGTGGAGGAGAATTTTAGTACCTTATGGATTCTTGCTGAAAAGGCCAACCTGACTGACTGATCAGGGGTGGGTGTGGGGGAGTTAAATTGTCTAAAAGGAACAGAAACTGTTGGAAGTATTTCAAAGGTCTTTCTTTAAAATGGAAATCATATCATATATTAAACCTTAGAAGAGCTCTGTGTGTGTGTGTGTGTGTGTGTGCGCGCGCGCGCACCAAGTTGTGCACATAGAATATAATTCCATTTTATCAGCTATTTCCTTTTTGGTTTCAAGAGGAGGATACATAGGCAAATCCAAACAGCCAGTCTTTGAATAAACTGTAAGATGGTAGGGTTAAAGGAGGAGCGTTGATGACTCCTATGCTTCTGAATGCCTCATTTTACACTTTCAGCGTAGAAGGAGGAGAGTGAAGAGTAGCAAGGGCCATTGGTGAGTTCTCTGTGGTCAAGTGTCTCAAGGAACTACTGCTGCTGCTGATTTGCCAAAGGGATATTCATTGGCTAAGTGCTCACTGCTTTGAATGAATCCCAGGTCACAGTGGGAATATGTCTCTGCCTTCCATGAACCATATTAGATGTGGTATTTGGCATCGCATCAGCAAAAATATATCCACCAGAGCACACACAGATTGGCCAAGAAAATCCTTGGAACATGGCTGTGGTATCAGTGTTCACTAAAACAGACTCACAGTAACTCAATCAGGGGTCCATATGGTGCGCCAAATGTCAACTCTAAAGGGAAAAGTGCAGTGTGCAGGATTGAAAGCAAAAGGGCTTGGCAAGTAGGTCTGATTTGGGAGGTGAGGAATAAGACCACCTCCCACTCTTTTTTCAAGGCGACACTCAACGATTAAAGTTATTTATGAGTTGAATGTGAGAAGCGCATAGCCAAAGCACTAAACAGAGCAGGCTTTGTTTTGAATACATGATCCTTGCAGACTAACACATTTATTACAGCAGTAGCTTTCACGGACCAGAATCTACTTCATCAGATACTAGGGGTGGAGGGAAAATTGTTTCCTTTGCTTTTTGCAATGAACTGACCTCAGCCAATGCTTCTGAGCTGGTTGGAGGATCTGAATACAACACCCACTCAGATTGTGCACATCTCTGCGCCAACCTTGCTTGCTGCCTCATGCTTTCCTCCTTCCTTCTGGTGACAGGAGTGACAAGAAGTCAGATAAATGCCACAGTATCACTGAAGCTTGGGAGATAGGTCAGCAGTACACAAACAAAACATTTGAAGAAAGCCCTTTTCCTAAGGTGATCCAGCCAGTTGAACTCAAGTATCCCAGAAACAAGGCCAATACCCATTTCAGCAGTTCTGTTTTATTATATTCTCTCTTGCATGGTTTGCTGGTCAAAAGGCCCTTGTCTGTTACTTCAGAATCTAAGGACAAACCAAAAGAGGTTTATATAAAACCACATTTGTAATTATGATCTTGATGCTCTTTAAAGCCTGCAAGACTATAATGAAACTCAGATGCTCAGCTTGACAGGTATTTGCTATAATGGAATCCCAGGGGGACCTGCTGACAGCTACCTGCCATAAAATTCAAGTCTACATTTACCATCAAAAAGGTTTCTCTGTCACTGTGAATTAATGCATTTAGGGCATATAGATAGTCTCAGTTTTGTGAATGGGACTCATTCATCTGGAAATGAATTAAACCTGGGAACAAAGAATTTTCAAAGTAGCTGAGAAATTCCACTTCAGGTACTCTCTAAGGAAATAAATGAGTAGTTCTACCTGCAAGCAGAAATGACAAATCAGCTTGGAGTGGTGCCATTTTTCACAAGGCACAGATGTGCCAGAAAAACTAGAGAGGGCAAATTAAAAACAAAACAAGCCTTAACATTTCATTTGAAGCAGGTACTAAAAAGTGGTGAATCCGTATTGTGTTTTCTTACAGAAATGGCTTTGTGTGCACACCAATCGTTCAGTTGTGTGATCAAATAGCTCACTCCCAAATCATAAATACATCACTAATTTAGCGTGCAACATATGAAGAACACCCCTCTCATACTAGGATCAATTCCTAATGGACTTTATTTTGGAAGGTCAGCATATATCTTTCTCCACACTGACCAAGAGTCAGTTTTCATAGCCAAAAGAATACGAGGAAGTCAATGAAGATGGTCTGAAGTATGGAAAACAAGTCCTACAATGAAAGGATGAAGGAACTGGGTGTGTTTAACCTGGAGAAGAGAAGATTGATGGGTGATATGATAGCACTCTCAATTGGAAGAAATTTCTTGTGGTCAGGAACAGTATGTAGGGAGGCTGATGTTGAAGAGGCAGAGCAAGATTCAGTGCAAAACTGAATGCAAATGACTTTGAACGCAAAAAAGAGTAGGGTGTTAGCATGTTACATTCAATGAATGTACCATCTGTGCACACGAAGAGTTGAGCCATACATTGTCCCGCTATTCACATGTAATGATAATCAAGTGCACAGTCTGCTACCTGTGTGCATAGTAGCTGACTTGTGAAGGTAAAGGTAAAGGTAAAGGTAAAGGAGCCCTGACAGTTAAGTCCAGTCGCAGACAACTCTGGGGTTGAGGCGTTCATCTTGCTTTACAGGCTGAGGGAGCCGGTGTTTGTCCACAGACAGTTTTTGCGGCTCATGTGGCCAGCATGACTAAGCCGCTTCTGGTGCAACAAAACACCGAAACCAGAGTAGTGCACAGAAACGCCATTTACCTTCCCGCTGGAGCGGTACCTATTTATCTACTTGTGCTTTTTGGCGTGCTTTCGAACTGCTAGGTTAGCAGGAGCAGGGACCGAGCAACGGGAACTCACCCCATTGCGGGAATTCGAACCGCCGACCTTCTGATCAGCAAGCCCAGGAGGCTCAGTGGTTTAGACCACAGCGACACCCGCGTACCAATCAATAAATGTACAGTTTTTCACATGAACACTTGTACAGGTGTACAGAAAGCTTGTACCTGTGTTCAGTGTAACGTATGAACAGGAAGCCATATTCCAGACCTCCCAGCCCCATGGATATCTTTCTTGTCTTTCTGTCAGTTTTTCATTTAAAAGGTTGTTAGCAGTGCTCCCCCTCCCCCTCCCCAAATAGCGTGCTGCCTTGAAGCAAACCGAACGTTGGATTTAAGCTTATAATACTCTAGAGAAAAATCTGTCAGCCTTAACAGCAAACAAGGTCTCGTTTAGATCCTGCAATTATCATACAAGCAAACAGTTGGTGTTTGCACAATCTTCATTGCCAGGTCATAACAGCGAGTGCTATCCTACTGAATAAGAAGAGATTTGGGGATGAATTACAAACATTGGCAAAACCTTAACAGTAAGTGTGAAAGGCAACAACAGATCATTAGGCAATTGCTCTGTTGCAGGCAATTTCGATACTTTTAAAAGCCAATAGTTATCTTGACACACACAACTAAGAAAAGATGGATATGCCAAGGGTCAAGGTAGATAGTTCTAGGCTTCCCACGAGCTGCGATGTTGGAGGTTTCAGGGGGGCAGAGTCTCTGTAACATAAAGACTCCTCCTTTATTACTCTCCCTGGCTTCAATTTGATTAAGATTTGAGCAAAAGCAGTGAGGTAAAGGGATGCTTAACCCTCTCCCCTTCTGTTTGGGCAGCAATTTGAGGTGCTTTCCTAGGTGCTCTTCTCACAACCAGAAAAAGAAAAAACCAGCAGAGAAAGGCAAAGAAGGATCCCTCCCACCAGTCCCTCCATCCTTAATCCATTGCTCTTCCATACTTGAACTGCAGGCTTCCAAGGCTGCTTTACATGAAAAAGATGGGGGAAACACAGAAGTTTGCTCCACAGCGCCCCACCCACAACATCACAGTTGCCACCAGTTCAGATCCCCAGACCTCAACATATTGAGTGGAAGCCTTGAAATGGGAGCTTATATGCATACAGGTGTATGCATCTGTATTAAGCTTGCCATATGTCTGGAAAATTCTGGACATGTATGGAAATTGGATACCTAAAATGGCGCCCCGGGGAGGGTTTTCTTCTTAAAATTTTAAGAGATTTCCAGAATTTCTGGGATGTATGGCAGCGGGTGGGATATTTCAACACACACCCACACACCCTGTGTCACATGGCACAGCCCCAAACTACTTGTCTCTTGCCCTGTCTGTCTCCAAGGGCACCAATGGCAAAAGGGGGGCGGGCCCAGGAGGAAAGATCGCATCACTGACAGTAAATGGTGGGGGGCACATGGGGCCAGTCTATGTCTGTGCATGCATGCCTGTAAGTTGCCCTCCCTCCCCACCCCCTTCCTCTCCCTCCAGCCCTACTACCATTTTCTCCCCATGACGCATTTGCCTTCTCCGAGTTACCCATGCAGAGGTGTGAGGGGCAGGGCGGGGAAAGGGAGCCCTGGGGCCGCCAACCTCCCCTCCCCAGTTCTGCATGCAGGGCTCCCTAAAGTAAATTTTAAAAGGAACGGGGAAAACAGAAGGAGCTTTGTTCTCTGGCTCTTATGCATTATTTGATCAGTAGAAGAAACTCCACCTCAGTCAACCTCGATGAACCTATTTTCAAACGGTTTCACAAAACACCACAGATGCCTCCTGCCTTCTCTTTCTTTAATTCAACAACTTTGGGTGTGTGTGTCAGGTATATTACTTTTTGAAATCAGGCAAGCCTAACCTGTTTGATCCACCATGCCATCAAGAGCCCCAATCACACAGGGCTCCTGGTTGCAAGGAGGAACTGGTACATGCACACTGGGAGATACTTAGACTCTAGGGTGACCAAACATTGATGATGAAGTAGATTGATAAAAGTTGTTTTCCGTCTCATAACACTAGAACATCCTATGAAGCCGAACGTTGGAAGATTCAGCACAGATACAAGAAAATATTTCTTGTTTCAGTGCATAGCTGAACTATGGAGCTTGCTCCCATTGGAGACAGTGATGGCCACCAACCTAGATAGCTTTAAAAGAGGATTGGACAAATATATGGAGAAGAAGCTTTGATGGCTTTGCTCGGCCTCCATGGATGCTTCTGAATACCAGTTGCTGGAAACCACTAAAGGGGAAGAGGGTTTGGGTACTGCTGGGCAATTCTCACAAGCATCTGGTTGGCCAATGTGAGAACCAGTAGGTGGGCCTTTGGCCTGATCCAGCAAGCTCTTCTTATGTTCTACTGTACTGAATATAGTTTTCTGTTTGAGCAGATTTGAAGGGCTGTCAATCTCAGGAAGCCTAAGAAGGCAGAGCGATGGAAGTTGCCCAGTAACAGTTAGTACCCACCTGGGCAGCAGACAGACAAGTCATCTGGGCAAAGTCTCCTCACTATGGTGAGACATATTGTATTTCTATTTAATTCTAAATTTGCAGTTTTACATATAGGTAAAGCATATGATGGCCTTTCAGCCGATTCCCTGGTGGCCCGCTGGAATGTGGAGTTAACCAGGGCTATTGACTGTTTGGCTCCGAAGCGCCCTCTCCGATTGCATGGAGCCCGGAGAGCCCCATGGTTTTCCACAGATCTGAGGGCAATGAAACAATCGTTGAGACGGCTAGAGCGCCAGTGGTGGATAACTCATTCCGAATCTGACCAGACACAGGTTAGAGCTCAACGTCGAGCCTACCAAGTGGCGATAGCGACGGCGAAGAAGACTTTCTTCGCCGCCTCTATTGCATCTACAGAAAACAGCAGCAGGAGACTTTTTCAGGTGGTTCACAATTTAGCGGAACCACCTGCGACATCGGGGCCCACTACGGGCCACATGATCTCCTGCAATGATTTTGCAAAGTTTTTTGCAGATAAAATTGCTCAGATTTGGGAAGAAGTAGACTCCACCGTGGGAGCAGGGCCAGGGCGGGAGAGTGCCAGAGTCCTGTCTAGTCAAGTTGTGTGGAATCAATTCCAATCTGTTACCTCCGAGGATGTGGACAGGCTGCTTGGACGAGTGAAGCCAACCACCTGTCTCCTGGATCCTTGCCCATCCTGGCTTATAAAAGCTAGCCAGGAAGGACTGGGCGATGGGCTTCGTGGGGTGGTGAATGCTTCCCTCCATGAGGGAGCCTTCCCAGACCCGCTGAAAGAGGCGGTTATTAAACCGCTTCTTTAAAAACAATCTTTAGATGCAGCCACAATGGCCAATTATCGCCCAGTCTCAAATCTTCCATTCTTGGGCAAGGTGATTGAGCGAGTGGTTGCTGAACAACTCCAGGCACGCCTGGAAGAAGCGGACCATTTGGATCCCTTCCAGTCGGGATTCAGGCCTCATCATGGGATTGAAACTGCCTTGGTCGCACTGGTTGATGATCTCCGGCGGGCTAGGGACAAAGGTGAGAGCTGTTTCCTAGTTCTGCTGGATCTCTCAGCGGCGTTTGATACCATCGACCATAACATCCTTCTGGACCGTCTTGAGGGGCTGGGAGCTGGGGCACTGTCATACAGTGGTTCCGCTCCTTCCTCCTGGGCCATGTTCAGAAAGTGGTGGTGGGGGATGAGTGTTCAGACCCCTGGGCTCTCACTTGTGGGGTGCCTCAGGGTTCTGTCCTCTCCTCCATGCTTTTCAACATTTACATGCAGCCACTGGGAGAGATCATCAGGAGGTTTGGGCTGGGTGTTCATCAGTATGCGGATGATACCCAGCTCTACCTCTCTTTTAAATCAGAACCAGTGAAGGCGGTGAAGGTCCTGTGTGAGTGTCTGGAAGCGGTTGGAGGATGGATGGCGGCTAACAGATTGAGGTTGAATCCTGACAAGACAGAAGTACTGTTTTTGGGGGACAGGAGGCGGGCAGGTGTGGAGAATTCCCTGGTCCTGAATGGGGTAACTGTGCCCCTGAAGGACCAGGTGCGCAGCCTGGGAGTCATTTTGGACTCACAGCTGTCCATGGAGGCACAGGTCAAATCTGTATCCAGGGCAGCTGTTTACCAGCTCCATCTGGTACGTAGGCTGAGACCCTATCTGCCTGCAGACTGTCTCGCCAGAGTGGTACATGCTCTGGTTATCTCCCGCTTGGACTACTGCAATGCGCTCTACGTGGGGCAACCTTTGAAGGTGACCCGGAAACTACAACTAATCCAGAATGCGGCAGCTAGACTGGTGACTGGGAGCGGCCACCGAGACCATATAACACCGGTCTTGAAAGACCTACATTGGCTCCCAGTACGTTTCCGAGCACAATTCAAAGTGTTGGTGCTGACCTTTAAAGCCCTAAACGGCCTCGGTCCAGTATATCTGAAGGAGTGTCTCCTCCCCCATCGTTCTGCCCGGACACTGAGGTCCAGCTCCGAGGGCCTTCTGGCGGTTCCCTCATTGCGAGAAGTAAAGCTACAGGGAACCAGGCAGAGGGCCTTCTCGGTAGTGGCGCCCGCCCTGTGGAACGCCCTCCCATCAGATGTCAAAGCAATAAACATCTACCTGACATTCAGAAGGCATCTGAAGGCAGCCCTGTTCAGGGAAGTTTTTAATATGTGACATTTTAGTGTATCTTTCATCTTTGTTGGAAGCCGCCCAGAGTGGCTGGGGAAACCCAGCCAGATGGGTGGGGTACAATAATAAATAATAATAATGATGATGATGATGATGATGATGATGATGATGGAAGTGAGAGCTGGACCATAAAGAAGGCTGATCGCCGAAGAATTGATGCTTTTGAATTATGGTGCTGGAGGAGACTCTTGAGAGTCCCATGCACTCCAAGAAGATCAAACTGATCCATTCTGAAGGAAATCAGCCCTGAGTGCTCACTGGAAGGACAGATCCTGAAGCTGAGGCTCCAATACTTTGGCCACCTCATGAGAAGAGAAGACTCCCTGGAAAAGACCCTGATGTTGGGAAAGATGGAGGGCATAAGGAGAAGGGGACGACAGAGGACAAGACGGTTGGACAGTGTTCTCGAAGCTACCAGCATGAGTTTGACCAAACTGCAGGAGGCAGTGGAAGACAGGAGTGCCTGGCGTGCTCTGGTCCATGGGGTCATGAAGAATCGGACACGACTCCCGGTAAATGACTAAACAACAACAAAAGCATATGCAAATTTTATGCATATATGTGCTATCATTTGTCCTCTTTTTAATAATGCATCCCCCCTTTTTTAGGAATGTGTAAGTGGCAACTCCTTTTTCAGACATGCTGAGCCAGCAATGGGGATGGTACCAAAGCTTCAGAGCAATATTATCAGCACCTTGAACACCAAATATGTTACTTGCTGGAAATAAATCCTGTTGATTTCACTGCTGAGGTATTACATGAAACACCTTTTGAACTGGAATATAGCTTCCTCTCTATATGTTGGCTATTTTCCATTAACTGATTTGGAACATGATGTCACAGTCCCACGGCTACGCAAGAGTAGACCTATGAAAACGAATGGGATATCGTGGATGTAAATACAGTGGGAACTGGGCCCCAGACTTCTTTTCTTTCAGTACAGATCAAATAGCCTTGTTCTCGTTGTTCCACTTCCTTGGCAGCATCCCATTCAGGCACTTTTGCCCGGCACTTAGCTTTGAATCCCACAGTGAATACTTTCAGGTTGCAGTTACAAAGGTAGTCGGTTTTTTGCTATAGCAGCAACCTGGAGAGCAAGTGCACCCTTTGGATTCTGGAACTTTTCATTTTATAGGAGAATACTAAGTAAACACTGTGCCTAGTGGGATGAAAGAATAGTTGTCTGATGGGGAAAAAAAGAAAGCAAAATGTTTGACTTTCTCTGTGTTTCACGGAGACAAAGATCCTCCACTGCGTGCCCTGTACCATCTCCAAATCTGTTGCAGAGTGGTAGTGAAAACTCTAACGCAGATCTGGGGGTATGTAGGGGAGGAAAAAAGAAAATGTTCTCTTTCTGGAACTATGTTGAATGTAGCCCAGTATATGCCGCCGTACAGGGAATACTGTGTTTTGTTTTGGTTTTTAAATAATTTTTTATTTAAGATTCAACAATAACAATAAATCAACAATAACTAACACATCAGTTCACTATTCGCTACGGTTAACCATCTGTAACAATAGTCAACAAACTACAAAACATCGCTTCGAATTAGTCAACTTTCCATATTTTGACTTTATCTCTTTCTTAGCAGATAAGAAAGCAAAGAAACTAAAGGGGAGAGAGAAAGAGAGGAAGAAGGGAGAGGGAAAAAAAGAAAAAGTGAGAAGAGAAGAAAATTAAGAAACAAAAAAGGAAAAGGAAAAAAGAGATTTATAAAGAAAAGAATTAAAAAGAAAAAATAAATACATTTAACTTCCGATTGGACTCATTGTATTATTATTTATATTGTTCTTTCACACACAGTTCCAAATTACTATATTGTTTTCTTTGTTTTTATCAAATAACAAAAACATTGTGTTTCCTATTTTACAAGAATCCTTCTAGTTCTGCCAGGAGATTTTTATTATTACAATAGATTTCCAGGTATTCTTTAACGATTTTACATTCTTTCTCGTACAGGGAATAATGTAAACAGCTGACCTGTCTTCTTTCTCTGCCTGCTGCTAAGTTGCTAAATGTGGATGGGCAACTTAAAGGCCTATGCTCTCTCTTCTGTTGGTTCTTTATCGTTAAACTTTACTTGGACTGGGCAGACACTCAAATAGAGGATACCTTCAAACAGAGGACTATTGAAATCGGTTGCATGGTCACTTTGAGGCCACTTCTGAGAGATAAGGGGGAGCAGGAGGAGCAATGGGACAGGATGCTATAATTGGAGTAACCATGGCATGGTACAGTATGCTAATTTGAATGCCAGCCTGGGTGCAAAAGCAAAACAAAAGGTAAATCTCAGGCCTGAAGAAGAAGAAGAGTTTGGACTTGATATTCTGCCTTTCACTCCCCTTAAGGAGTCTCAAAGCGGTTAGCATTCTCCTTTCCCTTTCCTCCACCACAACAAACACTCTGTGAGGTGAGTGAGGCTGAGAGACTTCAGAAAAGTGTGACTAGCCCAAGGTCACCCAGCAGCTGCATGTGGAGGAGCGGAGACGCGAACCCAGTTCCCCAGATTACGAGACTACCGCTCTTAAGCACTACACCACACTGGCTCTCACTGGCCCGAGGTGCTTACCATTCAAATTTTGGCAGAAAGTGTTAGGCTACAGTGAGAAGGGAGGGAGGTGGAGGCAAGGGCAACAGTATAAATGGCTACTTGTGCAAAGTATATGTATATCTATCAAGTATAATTAGAATCATAGAATTTTAGAGTTGGAAGAGACCCTGAGGACCATCTATTCGAACCCCCTGCAATGCAGGAATATGCAGATGTCCCTTTTGCTGATTTTTAGAGCTCCCTTTGAATGCAGTATATTACAGGAAAGGAAATATCACAGCAAGACAACTCTTAATATAAGGTATTGCAGGAGCCTTAGATGTAAATGCTGTGGCAAATAAAATATTGTAATCTTGATGTCTGTTGATGCAGCTAATAAAGTTGCATTATGCGGCTAATATATTTTTAAAGGAGTGTGACCTGACATATTCTGGGTTAGGTTGAGCCGACCCAGATTTTTTTATTTTATCACATTGTGAATTTAAAAACCGTATTATGTTACGAAGATATCAGGAAAGATGATCATATACAACTTTTTTTATCTTTGACATGTATCAGGTTTACTAGCAAAGATCCGATCCGATGCATCCAATAACTATGTTGCTTGGATGCATAGCTGTGGCATGAATATGCCAAATGAGTACAGTTCTACATTTTTAAAGGACCTCGGAGGAAATTCTTCATTGGTACCTTTATCCCTTCAGCAATGTTTTAATATAGTTTATTAGACAATTCGGGGAAACAGTAATTTTCTATTAGCAAGTCAGTTCTTTCTGGTATGTAATAAAGGACAGCCATAGGGATTTATGGAACTGAAATGAAATATTCTCTTTCTCTCTCTTTAAAAAAGACTGACTTCTTAAAACACAGAGATCTTAGTATGAAAAAAATGCATTCATTTCAACAGGAAAAAGAAGCATTCTAAATATATTTGACAGCCTTGTTTACAAGTGGCTGCCACACAGCTGGGAATTTAGGGGTGTTGTTATGGGATGGTTCAGCCCTGCGCCTGGGCAGCGCTTTCTTCTCCTTGTGGCCAGCAAAGGGAGGGAGCAGTCCACCAAGGAGAGAGGGAGGAAGAGGACAGCAGGAAAGCACTGCCAGAGCCATGTGTGTTTCCTAGAGCACCTTGCTGCAAGGACAGGTAGGCCCAGGTCAGCTGTGCTCCTGGCTTCGCATTTCTCTGCCTTATCTCTGCTCCCAGGTTGGGGCTAGTTGGCAAGGAGAGACTCTCTTGATTAGATGGTGGCCAGCAAAGGAACTGACCGCTGCACAGTCCACTGGGGTGGTGGTGGTGCAACACTTGTCCCACCCCGGGCACCATCAACCATAGCTGTCAACTTACAGATTTGAAAATAAGGGACCAGCAGCCTCAAAAATAAGGGATCAGAAGCCAAAATAAGGGATTTTGCGGGCACAGGTATGTGCAGCTTCTGAGCCCCTCCGAGCCAAAGGCAGAAAGCCCAGCCAGCAGCCAAACGAAGCCTCAAGCCTCAAGGAAAACCACCGTCGCCTCTCCGCTGGGAAGTGCTGAGCAAAGGCGAGTCCCCAGGCAAGCCGATTTGATCAGCACAAGGCATGCAAGCTCCACCCGCCAGTCGTTCTTAGACTTCTTATTGGGTGAGCAACTCAGCCAAGCAACACAGTTGGAGCCTCCCTCCTCCCTGGCCAGCAGGGAGGGAGGGGGAGGAGCTGCTTCCTTTGAAACCTGGGAAATTTAAGGGACATCATCAATAAGGGACAGCAGCGAGACATGGCGCTGGGATAAGGGACTGTCCCGCTAAATAAGGGGCGCTTGACAGCTATGCCATCAACCCACGCTATGCCCCTGCACTCACCCATCTCACAGGAGGCAGCGATGGCCACCAACTGAATCATAGAATCATAGAGTTGGAAGGGACCACAAGGGCCATCAAGTCCAACCCCCTGCCAAGCAGGAAACACCATCAGAGCACTCCTGACATATGGTTGTCAAGCCTCTGCTTAAAGACCTCCAAAGAAGGAGACTCCACCACACTCCTTGGCAGCAAATTCCACTGTCGAACAGCTCTTACTGTCAGGAAGTTCTTCCTAATGTTTAGGTGGAATCTTCTTTCTTATAGATGGGATGGCTTTAAAAGAGGATTAGACAAATTCATGGAGGACAGGGCTATTAGTGGCTACTAGCTATGAGGACTATGCTCTGCCACTCCTGTCAGAGGCATTTCTGAATACCAGTTGCTGGAAATCACAGGAGAGGAGAGTGCTCTTGTGCCCAGGTCTTGTTTGCAGATTTCCCACAGGCATCTGGTTGGCCACTCTGAGAACAGGATGCTGGGCTCTGTTGGTTTGTAGCATGCTGGTTTCTATGTTCACTTTAGATAAGATCACCTTTCAAGCAGACAACGAGCAATGGAGCACGACTTCGTGACACATAGCCAGTGCTTTTTTTCTAAAAAAAATGTTTAGGGGTGCTCTCATTTTCCTACTCATATTGAAATATTGCCCCTCAATGAGGCCAAACTTAGATTCACAAAATGTTTAGGGGTATGCGTACCCCTGCGTCTCCCCAGAAAAAAGCACCGCACATAGCAATCTAGAAATGAATGTTACAAAAACATGAAGTTCTTTGTATGGTATATTCAATGTTTAATATGACTGTTAAGAAGCTTGAATACAGGTTTCATATTCAAGGGTAGTTAATAACTTTTGATATGCTGTTACTAACTAGCAATATTATTACTATTACTATTCACTTAGCAGTATACTTGTTCCACTCTTGTGTTGGATTTCTCTGACATGCAACATAAAAACTAAATCCACATGCTGTGAATTTCTCCTAACATACACATTGTTGTATGCCCTTGGAAGCTCCAGGTGAAAACTGACTAAGGTGCTGTCACAATGTGTTCAGTGCTATACATTTCAAGCCTAGGAAATATCTTTTATATTTAAAGGTATTGGCAGCAAAGAGTTGTCTGAACAGTGTCAGTTTCACCCAGCACCAAACAGGCAATTCTTCATATCAGTTGCACAGATTTTTTTTAAAAAAACACACACCAGGTGCTAAGATGTCTTCGGTGCATGACAGCTGGAAAAAATAAAGAACAGAATAAATCCCATTCATACTGGCAGCTTCAAATCCACCAGACAGCCACCAGAGTGACTTAAAAGAAAACACTGAAAGTGCACTAAATGGGCCACGAAGGTAGAAAAGAAGGGAACACTAGCAGAAGAAACAGAATCAACTTTTAAAGGGAGTTTGTGGTCTAAGAGATGTTGTCACACTTCATTTTTTGACGAGCCAACATCTCTCTCAGGATCTAGTATGAAAACTGACATTGAGTTCCCTCTGTATATCTATCTATCATCTATCTATCATCTATCTATCTATCTATCTATCATCTATCTATCTATCTATCTATCTATCTAATCTCCACTCTTTATACCAAAGTAGGCTACACATTTAGAGCAGGTGTGAGCAGACTTCAGGCTTGATGGATCCTCTTTGTTTTTGTTTTCCTTTTAAGTAGAACCCAAAAGTCTTGGCAATAGTCAAGTGCAAAAAAACCTAAAGCCAGAATCAAAAGAATGGTGTGCTTTTGATCATCTTCTAATTCTAGGAGTTTGTTTTCTATACCAGAACTAAACGGGGCTCATAATAACATAAGATGGACCTGCTGGTTCAAGACTGTTCTCCTAATGGCCAACCAGATGCCTGTGGAAAGGGTGCTATCTAGACATGAATGAAACAGCACTCTGCCCACCTGAAATTCGCAATAACTTGCATTCAGAGGCATAATGCCTCTGACAGTGGAGGCAGGACAAAGCCATTGTAGCTAGTAGCCATTGATAGACACTTGTCCTCCATGAATTTGTCTACAGTGGTACCTTGGGTTACATACGCTTCAGGTTACATACACTTCAGGTTACAGACTCCGCTAACCCAGAACTAGTACCTCGGGTTAAGAACTTTGCTTCAGGATGAGAACAGAAATTGTGCTCTTGCGGCGCGGCAGCAGCAGGAGGCCCCATTAGCTAAAGTGGTGCTTCAGGTTAAGAACAGTTTCAGGTTAAGAACGGACCTCCGGAACGAATAAAGTACTTAACCTGAGGTACCACTGTAATCCTTATTTAAAGCCATCCAAGTTGGTGGCCATCACTGCCTCCTATAATGGGAACAAGTTCCACAGCTTGCAGACTTTCCACACAAAAGTCCACTCTGGTTCACTCCATTTCAGCAGCCTGATATGGGTAGGAAAAGCTACATTGTTAATTCAGTTATTTAAAATTGGAGTCAAAACCCCTGGGCAATGTTCTATGAATCACCCAGAGGTCTACTAGCTGATCCCCATCTACCTTCTGCCCACCTTTGGTTTAGAGGGGGCCCTGGCAAGATCTTGTCTGCCAACCCCCCCTCCCCCTCCCAGTAGTGTGGCAAATTCTGAAGCACAGAAACCTTTCATGATTACCTCATGATTTCTTCCTCTGGGCTTTCACTGAAGCACCGGCACCTGGGAAGGTTGCCAAGTGAAGACCACTGCTGATATGATTTGTGAGATTAAATGGCATTCACAAGGACCTTTGGTCATCGGAAAAGAAAGATAAGCTCAATAAAATTGCTATTTCCCCACTTGTGAGAATTCCACTGAAGATTTCTCTGCCCTCTGCTGTGTTTCTGTGAATGCCATGGCTCTGGCATGTCTTCTGGGCTCACCTCTTGACAACTGGGATCACTGAACTGGTTTCATAGGGTTATGTCCAAAGTGACACTAAGTAAACCTTCCATCTTTACAAGGATTTCTGTTTGTGCAATGGGACTCACTCCTCTTCTCTCCTTGAATTAGTTATGGGTTATCCCTCAACCCTCCAAAGCAGATTTGGGGAAGGTGGGAGGTCATGGGTGGGGGGGGGGGTGGGAGAGGAAAGCAAGCCTCCACTGGAAATCTATCATGTTAATTGACTCTCAACAGATGGTTTTTTGGATTCAGCCTCCCCGCCCCCTGGCGAATGTGCAAATTTTCACAGGATGACATAATCAAAATATGTCACTATATTGCTGAGACTTTGATGCTAAGTAAATCAGATGACAGGACACGGGTGCTGCTGTGGGTTAAACCACAGAGCCTAGGACTTGCAGATCAGAAGGTCGGTGGTTCGAATCCCCACGACGGGGTGAGCTCCCATTGCTCGGTCCCTGCTCCTGCCAACCTAGCAGTTCAAAAGCACGTCAAAGTGCAAGTAGATAAATAGGTACCGCTCCGGCGGGAAGGTAAATGGCGTTTTCGTGCGCTGCTCTGGTTGTCCAGAAGTGGCTTAGTCATGCTGGCCACATGACCTGGAAGCTGTACGCCGGCTCCCTCGGCCTATAGAGTGAGATGAGCGCCGCAACCCCAGAGTCGGTCACGACTGGACCTAATGGTCAGGGGTCCCTTTACCTTTACCTTTACCTTTCAATCAGTTGACATCAATATAAATACCAGTGCTGCACATAAATTCAGCCCTCCTTTCCCCAATTGATTATGCACCACCCCGCCCCTAAAGTGCCCTGCGTGTTTGCCATTTAATAACAGGAAAACAGATATACAGAAAAAGGAGGATCCATAACCTGGAGCACATCTTTTTTATTAGCCCATGAATCCCTTGCATGTTGCAGAGCAGCATAAAGGCTGGAATTGTAAAAGATGTACATGTCGGAGGAGCTTGAGAGAGGTGACAGGGATAAGGAATCATACACCGGAAAGGGGCAAACATAACTCCGTTGATGTTTGTAACACAGTCACGCCCATGTTTGTGAGCATTTGCTAATTCATTACAACTCTCGCACTGCTTTGTTCTTGGCGACTACTTAAGATTACATGCACACATACACACACCTTACATGGCATTTGAGTACTTTGCAAACACTGACAGATGAGAAGCATTTGCATCCCAAGCACTGAAACACCTTGAGATTTTAAAAAGAAAAACAGAGAGGCAGAATATCAGGCTGAAGCTTTAAACAAGAAAGGTCTGTGATCTGCCGAGCCCAGAAATTACTTCTCCGAAGTCTGAACCCTCCATCAGTCAAGGTTTACATGTTGGTCTCTGGTGAGGGTGATGCCACATATGCAGGGGAGTGGACTAGGGCCCCAGGTTATGGGTGCCCAGTGTGTGTGATGTCATGATGTCATGTTGCGATGTGACATCATGACATCATGCACACACTCCAGTGGCATCAGAAGTCAGGTTCCAAGACATCGCAAGACCTCAGAAAGTATCTCCGAGGCATCAAGAGGCCTCAGAGATGGGGTCTGAGGCCTTCCAAGACCTTGGGAATTGCATGGGGGCCCTGTGGTGTGGGTGCTGAGCACCCACAACAATTTATTGTGGGTGCTCAGGCACCTAGAGCCCCCTATAGTTGGTGCCCCTGCACGTATGGAAATTAGCTTGGTGATTAGGACAAGGTTTTTCTTTTTGGAAGACACTCACGGCTTTTGACTGAACTTCCAAAGCATGTGTGACAACATGGCTTCTTCCATAAGGCCCATTTGTTTAAGTAGATATTCAGAGGCTAGCTAAACTCTGTTGAATTCCAAAAGGATAAGGATGTCTTAACCACTAACAGATTTATGGTGGCATAGCCTTTTAGGGACCAGAGTCCACTTCATCCAATGCACTGAGTGAAGCAAGTTGCAGTCCATGAAAGCATATCTATGCATTATGCTGATCCCAGTTAATTCTCCAGATGGTTGGATACTTAACATTCAGATTGGTCCTAATGACTTCAATGAAAGCAAATGTGAAACTTGTGAGAAAAGAACAGACATTTCCTACAGCAGAGTCGGGATCCAGGCATTTTACAAACAAGCTGTGGTTATCCATCAGTCTTCATGAAATAGCTCATCAAATTGGCTTTTAGGGAAAGTAAGCATGATGGAAAGCTCCCCATGAAAAATCACTTTGAACTATAAAGGTATTTTCATGAAAGCCACTTACATAATTTAATAGATTAATGTGGTGAATATCTCGAGTATGTCATGGTATCTAAAGGATTGCAGCAGTGGGTTGGATGTATTCAGTGACAATACAGTGGTACCTCAGGTTACAGACGCTTCAGGTTACAGACTCCGCTAACCCAGAAATAGTTCCTTGGGTTAAGAACTTTGCTTCAGGATGAGAACAGAAATGCACAGCGGCAGTGGGAGGCCCCATTAGCTAAAGTGGTACCTCAGGTTAAGAACAGTTTCAGGTTAAGAACGGACCTCCAGAACGAATTAAGTACTTAACCCGAGGTACCACTGTATATAGAGCCACATACATATTTTGGATATTATAACATAATGTACTTTACAGACTGAATCCTCTGTCAAGTAGGATCTGTTGAAGAATTACTAAAGTGAAAAGACAACACAGGTGCAGTAGTGCTATTGGGCTTCATGTCAATCCCTGGCCCTGAGGTCATGTTCTGATAAACTTCTGCAATAGGGTGCCTTGTATTGTGTTGATTTATCATTGCATTTATATCCATCTTTCCTCCAAGGAGGAATATGTAGGTCTCCATATTTGATCCACCCAACAACCCTGCAAAGTAGGATAGGATGAGAGACAGTGTCTGGCCCAAGGTCACCTCAGAGAGATTTTGTATCTGCGGAAGCTCCCTATGCAATTTAGAACAGGGTTCTAATTCACACGAGGAGCCCCCGTGGATACAAAATGGCTCCTTGCTGCAGAGATTCACCTTCATAACACGAGGGGCTAGGTTAGGAGTCACTTGACCCTGGGGGTGGGGCTAAAAGCACCTCCCCATTGAACCTGTGTTCTTCACTCCATTAGCACCTGAATAATGGCTAAGTGTAGCTTTACTGAAGACATCAAATTGACAAATTATCTCGCTTGGGAGTACATTCCCTGTCTAGCATCTATCATACCTTTAGGTAGGGTGAGGTTGTGTGGGAAGGATGCATGATGGTAGAGCTGTGTGCATCATGTGGCCTGCCTTATGCCCCCTAAGCTGTCCTCAGGTACAAAAAAAAGATGTGCCTCCATCACCAGTGTTGAGTTTTCTTATTTATCATCTTAACACAAGTGCCAAAAAAATTCAAAGGTATGTATCTAATACATAGTCTCCACCAAATGGGAATAAATATGAAGTCAAGAGTGCCTCTGAACACGTGGAAAGTGTTTCACTTCACCACTGCACTACCGAATGGTCACAGCTAGCCCTGTCAGGAACGCTCTGAATTAACAAACGCACCTTGTTTATTCTTGGTTTCCTGGACTACCAATAGCATATATGATTGGAGAAGCACAGCACATCGCAGGGCTGAGCCTGATGATTGCTAGGTGTTGTGTTTTTCTATTTTGCCGTTGCATGAATTATCATCCAGTCAAAATTCAATAGAATGTGAACTGAGGACAAATATCCCATATAAACCCTGTATAAACAAAAGTGACATTTATCATGCCCAAATTTCTCATTGTGCAGTGACAGGCAGCTTCGTGACAAGGAAGGCGCTTTATTACAGCTTTCCTTTCTAGTGCATCTGATGTGCCTGAAGATTGATAGCTGCATGGGAGGCTGTCTTGTTTGGTTAGAGTCTCTCCACCCTCTCCTTTCTCTCTCAAACCCTTCATTATTGAAGGTAACACTTAAAACGATGCCAAATATAGCAGTTCAACATCAAATGTAGCTGGGATTCCAAACTTAGCAATACCAAATAGGTGGCACCTCCTAATGTTGATCAAAGCTGGGTAGGTAGGTGCTAGGGATGAGTTAATCTGCCAGTTTAAGTTGGTCTCACTTCCTTGGTTTTCCAATCGTAAGTTCAGTTCTCCACAGTTCAGCATCTGTTTGTGATTTACAAAAATAAAAATCCTGATGAAAATTCATCTGCATTTTAGTGCAGAATTATACTCTCAGGGATGCGGGTGGCGCTGTGGGTTAAACCACAGAGCCTAGGACTTGCCGATCAGAAGGTCGGCAGTTCGAATCCCCGCGACGGGGTGAGCTCCCGTTGCTCGGTCCCTGCTCCTGCCAACCTAGCAGTTTGAAAGCACGTCAAAGTGCAAGTAGATAAATAGGTACCACTCCGGCGGGAAGGTAAACGGCGTTTCCGTGCACTGCTCTGGTTCACTAGAAGCAGCTTAGTCATGCTGGCCACTTGACCTGGAAGCTGTACACCGCCTCCCTCGGCCAATAAAGCAAGATGAGCTCCGCAACCCCAGAGTCGGTCACGACTGGACCTTTACCTTTACAGTGGTACCTCAGGTTACAGATGCTTCAGGTTACAGACTTCGCTAACCCAGAAATATTACCTCGGGTTAAGAACTTTGCTTCAGGATGAGAACAGAAATCGCACAGCGGCAGTGCAGCGGCAGCGAGAGGCCCCATTAGCTAAAGTGGTGCTTCAGGTTAAGAACGGACCTCCGGAACCAATTAAGTTCTTAACCCGAGGTACCACTGTATATATTTTTGCAAAGCATTTCCCCTGAATATAATGCATTATCGTAACTAAATATAAAAATTCCTTCCAGTAGCACCTTAGAGTCTCTAAGGATTTTTTATATTTTGTTTCGACTATGGCAGACCAACACAGCTACCTACCTGTAACTAGAATTATCGTAACTAAGTTCACCTGCAACTCCTTGTGCCCCCTCCCACTAAAGAGAGACACATGTCAACAAATACTGTGCCAGCAGAATATTTAGGCCAGTGTGACCAGTTCTGCCACACTGGCCACTGAGCCTAGGGGGTGCCACAGGGCATCACAACTATGACATAGTGAATTAAGCAGAATGGAAGGTGAGAGACGGGGGCACCAAATTTTGGCTTTGCACGGGGTGCTGCTGAAATTTGAAAGACCAAAGTCCACACCTGTCTGTAACTGAATAACTTATATGTCCCAAATCTATATCCCACATACTCTCCACGGAACTCAAGGTGGACTATGCCCTTCTCTGAACAATACCCTGAAGCCAGTTAGACTAAGAGACAATGACTGGCCCATGGCTACCAGTCTAGTAGAGTCCATCCAAACAAGGATTCAAATCTCAGTCTCCGCAGTCTGCCTGCTCAATCCTACACAAGTCTACTCAGAAGCAAATCCTACAGAATTCAGGGGGACTTGCTTCCAAGTAAGTAGATATAGGATTGCGGCCTAACACTCTAGCTACTAATTATACCTTATCTGCTCTTAAATTGTATTTTTGTGTTGAATTTTAATTGCTGTATGCTGCTTTGGAGTCCCGTGTTGTATGGAAAGAAAGATTTAAATATAATGAATTTGTACATTCTAGTCAGGCCCAAAAATTATGTGTGAAGCTTTTCTGGAAAAATGTCTGACATTCTGCACTCCCCAGCACCTCCTTCCCAGCTAGGAAAAAAAGACCACTATGCAGAATTATTTCCAAACATTATCAACTATTTTTTTTCCATGTGGGGGTGCTGTTCTTTCTCCATTGCAGATGAATCTTAGATCCATGGCTTGGGGAGGATGCAAGATGGTAGCCAGGCTGCCAACATAGTTGTTAACAGTTGCTGCTGCTATAATTTGCAGTGGCAGCAGGAAGACATCTTGGTGGAGGGGATAAACTGTGCTATTGCTGCAGCTAATGATGAATTCCACTCTGAGAAAATAGGGGGGAAATGCTGAAATGGTTATGTGACAATCCTCTACACTGTTGTTCTGCTGTCCAAGCAGGGGAATAGCCCAGGAACTCAGGCGGTATGGCTATGAGAGCTTCTACTGCTGCAGACCAAAGTCTGCCACTTGAAGCAATTGCTTCATTCTGCCTAATAGTAGGCCCATGTTGAGTTAAGTGCCTCAAAGAAGGACCCAGTAAGTACTTTGGATGGTTGCACGTCAGTTCTCAATTCAGAGAATGCTTCATTATCTTCACCTTGGTCCATATGGACCAAAGATCAGAATTTTGTCATTTGCCAGGATGAAGAGTGACATTCCCTTCCTGTGCCTCCCCAGTTGCTGGTCCTCTAATGTAGGGACAAGAACGATAAAAGGAGTCACAAGGTTTGCTCACTGGCATCTCAAAGGTTTGCTCAAAAGTCATGTTCATCATTCAGGAGGTATGACACTTGACATTTTCCCTTGAAAGAAGCAATTTGTGTAATAAAGCTGAGAGAAAATTGCATTTGTCAGCTTGTTAGATGCATTTGTCTCTCTGAACGTAATAAACTAGGCATGTGAAATGGATAAGAATTGCAGCTAGTTTTCCTTGTGACTGAAAATCTAATTCATCATTAGACGTTTCCCCTCTAGTTTCCCTCGTTCTCTCCAACTTTCCTGGTCCAAATATAAATAACCATTACCTGCATTGCCAAAGAAAACATAAATGTACACCTAGGATATGGCTGGCTGTTGACATTACAAATAAGGCAGAATATAGCCACATGTGTAATAATGAAACATAGTCTAAATCCATCTGTTCTAATTTTTCAGCGATAACATTGGTTAATATAATATTTTAACAGAAAATGAACTAGTCACATTTTTGCCGGGGGGGGGGGGGGGGATAAAACATACTGATACTGAATGGCCTTTATTCTCAAGTTTCTATGGCTGCCCAACTCCTTTTATGTTTGGTGCATGGAACATTTGGCTCTCCAGATTTTGCTGCTGCACTACCCCATGTGTCAGCTGTTAGGCAGGGAGGCTGGGCAGCCTAAACAAAGCCCTGCTGTGCCTCCAGTCTATTCAGAGCTTCCTCTGCCTTCACTGAACTCCTCTTTGGGCACTGGGGAGGATCTCCTCATGAGCCACAAGGACTCTCCAGCACTTTCATTCAATTTCCTGATATGATCCTATCTATCTCTATCATCTATCTATCTATCATCTATCTATCATCTATCTATCATCTACAGTGGTACTTCTAGATACGAACGGGATCCATTCTGGAGCCCCTTTTGCATCTAGAGGTAAACGTATCTAGTGACGGCATGTCTGCGCACGTGCGCGTCTCTTTTCGCCACTTCTGTGCATGCGCGTGACGTCATTTTGAGCAAAACACGGAAGTAGCGAGTTGGTCACACATAAGGGGTAGGATGCATGTACTCAGTACTTGGTCTGAGAACCACAATGCAAAATCCAAATAGACGTGTCCATTTTGAAGGTTGGTGACATTTTGGTTTGCATAGTGTTTTAGAAAGTGTGAATTAGTTAGATGTGCAATACCTGAATTAAATTTCCCCTCCATCTTTGGTAGCTACCTACGACTGCTTAACAATTTGTTCAGGTCAGCTGAGATGTAGCCATTTGCCGAGTGGCAATTTAATGTTTACATGAAATACATATATGAGCTGAGCAGAGACTATAAAGTGCTGTTATATCCAATTTAACCTTTACTTGTCAGCTAATAGGTGTCTGTCTGGGTAACTACTGGGAGAAAGAAGTCTAGATTTATGTGCTTTTAAACAAAGTGGGTTTGCAATAACCTTAACTGCCAAAAGAAGTAAATTGTTCTGCATTTTACAAGCATGGGAAAGATAGTTTCTCCTACTGCACTAAGAAAGTAAAGTATAAATGCAACAATTTTGCAAGATTTTAGCCCCACAGTCCTTTTAAATGTCAGAATGTATACTGAACACTTCATTCTGTTTTATACCCTATCTCATCCTTAACATAAAAAAGTGTTACGATTTCCAGGAAGAGTTCTTCTTTCCTTCCTTCCTTCCTTCCTTCCTTCCTTCCTTCCTTCCTTCCTTCCTTCCTGGTAAGACATATAAGCTAAAAATTGTTCCCTAAAAACATTGATTCATTTGTTTGTGTCTATTTTTTCCAAATGTCTGCAGACCAAATCTTGGGCATTTCTTCATTCCATAGGCTCTAATGATTGGGAAATGAGTCAAATTTGAACTGTTTGGATCAAAACATAAATGCGTATTTCAAAGTGTCATGGCTTACTGTAGAGAAATCTGAATGAATACTGTAACAGGAATGCTGTTGTAGTCAATCTCTGGAACTGTGTTTAGCTAATGGCAAATATGTTTCCTGAACAGCTAGAAAAACCAGTCATCAAAACCATTTCTTGCACCCCACTCATCTGACTGGGTTGCCCCAGCCACTTTGGGTGGCTTCCACCAAAAATACAGGAACAACAACAACAAACATACATACATTAAAAGCTGTGATGGCTGGTGCCTATTGAGTCTTATATAGCCAAAGGCAGGGTTGAATATTAAATCCTTCTTCCCAGGAAACTCTGAGAATTGCAGCTCTGTGAGGGGAATAGGGGTTACCTAACTCAGCATCCTTAAGAAATGACACTTTTCCGAATTATCTGGGGGGAGCCATGACTGTTTAAAATGGTATGGTACCACTTTCAATTTATATCACATAAGGGGTCTTGGACTGGACAGCACTCGAAATAGAGAGCTGACAAGCCTTAAAAAAGAGAGGGGAATGTCTTCCATTCCAAGATGACCCTACTTTACTGTAAGGGAAGTGGAGCACAAACCTTGCACCCGACCCATGAGAATTTCACCAAGGTTTTTATCTCCCCTTTGATAATTTCAAAGGGGAGAGAATGCATTTTCTTCTCATTGACTGAGGATGTTCAGTAGACCCACTGAAATTAATGGACATTATGAACTTTGGTCTATTAATTTGTATGGGTTTGCTATGAGTAGGACATAGTTTGATACTGTGATTGGCAGGAAATATGAAACTTCTGGATTAGTTGACCTCTTCTGGCATTGCTTGGTAAACAGAAAATTGTCACCTTTCAGGCTCCAGCAGCTTTCAGGGCTTGCTGCCTCTTCTCACCCTAAATGTCTCAATCTGGGTATCCCCCCCACCATCTGGGTCCTGACAGCTGGGTCATCCAAAAAGTCACAGTTCGCTATTCAACTTAACTATAGGAGGTTCTTGTCAGCCTAACCAAAGCCAAAAAGACAGGGAACCTCAACTGAAAATAGCTATTTTATAGGGGGGAAGTAATTTCACATCCATTTTTCATTTTGACAGGGGTAGTTTCATAAGTGTCACAGAGCAGAAAACAGGACTACCGCCTAGGTCTCAGCAGGACAAAAAGGCTAGAGAATAAAAGAAGCACAGCTTTTCAAGCTCCGGTTGACCTCGGTTTTTCACTCTAATCTATATAATCTGCCAAGCAATCACAGCTGAATGTCTATGACAGAATTAAGGGAGGATGAATGAAATTGTTTAGCCAGCAAAGAGCTGTACGAATACCTAGTACAAACAGATCACATTTTATTACTTTCCTGAAGTTTTTGAATGTTGGCGGCAATCTTGAGCACACTTACATGAGAGCCAGCTCCACTGAATGAAGTGGGGTTAACCTCTGAGTCAAAACGTGGATTGGATTGTGTTGTATGAGGTCAACCCTCTGTTGCGTCTACAGGCACTTTTTGCCATGATAAAGCTAGGGTAGGAGGGAATGTAGCTGCATTGAACTGAGTCAGACCATTTAGGTCAGTGTTGACTACACAGGATGAGGGACATTTTTCAGCCCAAGGGCTGCAGTCTCTCCTGGGCACCCCTGGAGACAGTATGGCCTCTGAATGCCACTTTCAGAATGAGGAGAGTGCTGTTGCCCTCAGGACCTGCTTTGGGGGCAGGATTCTGAACTAGATGGCTCACTAGCCTGATCCAACAGCCTCTTCTAATGTTCTGGTTTTACATCACCACCACCATTTATTTTTTATACCCCACCCACCTGCCTGGGCTGCCCCAGCCACTCTGGGTGGCTTCCAACAAAAAATATAGGGGGGTGGGTGGGAAATCAAGCATTAAATGTTTCCCAAAACAGGGCTGCCTTCACATGTCCATGAAAAGTTATATAGTTGTTGTTACGAAAAGGAGCAATGCTGCTGAGTGCTCCAGATGGCTGGAAAGCCAAACAGGATGTTGATGTTTTGGGACTGTACCGTGGGAACAAGGGACAGTCTATTCTGTGCACTGAGCACCGGATGTTAGCTCAGAGTGGCACATGACCCTGTACCAGAAGTACATGGGTGGAGTTATTCTCTCTCTGCTATTGATGTAAAGAGAGTGCAGACATGTTTCCTCTGCACTGCTGGAAAGACAGAAATAAAGGCATGTAAATATATTTCTGTCTGTCTCTCTCCCCTCCCTGGGGAAAAGGGGGGGAGGAGTGGTTGTGTTCTTCTCACGTTTGAGAAGGATCGGCCGATAGAGATCTGGCCTTGTCTTGCCGGGAGCCGAGACGGGGGAGATCAACAAGGAATCCAAGCCGGGCACCTGGAGAGTGGCCAATTCCTCTGACTGTTATAGGCTTCAGATTTCAACAGTTTAACTCCTTGACATCTGCTGGGAGGCTGGGTTCGACTATACCAAAAAGGCCTTCTGCCTGATTCTGTGTATTTCACTTCTTGCAGTGAGGGAAAACAAGGAGGCCCTCAGAGCTCACCCTCAGTGTCTGGGCAGAAAGATGCAGGTGGAGACACTCCTTCAGGTATATAGCAATACTACAAGGTATATTAGGCTGAGAGATAATGGCAGGCCCAAGATCACCATCTGAAAGTGAGCAGGGATTGAAACCATGAGCAGGACTCACCTAAGGAGTCCCATCAGTGGAGACACTGCTTGCGCAATGAGGCTTTCCGTCTCTCCTCCCCACATGTACCTCTCACAGCCCAAAAACTGGCTCAGGGGTGTGTGTCAGGAGAACCGCAAGAACCCCATGTGGGTGGAGTAGAGGGGCATTGTTCTCTTTGGCAAGCTGAAATGCTTTGCACTGACTGGATGTATAAGCTGAATAACTAGGTCTGCCTAGTTCTAGTCCAACATTTTTCACTCCCTTGCTCTTGCGTTTTTATTAACAAGACCCTACACATATTTCAAGGGACGCAGATGGTGCTGTGGGTTAAACCACAGATCCTAGGACTTGCTGATCAGAAGGTCAGCGGTTCGAATCTCAGTTGTTTGGTCCCTGCTCCTGCCAACCTAGCAGTTCCAAAGCACATCAAAGTGCAAGTAGATAAATAGGTACCGCTCTGGCGGGAAGGTAAACACCGTTTCCGTGCGCTGCTCTGGTTCTCCAGAAGCGGCTTAGTCATGCTGGCCACATGACCCGGAAGCTGTATGCCGGCTCCCTCAGCCAGTAAAGCGAGATGAGCACCGCAACCCCAGAGTCAGCCACGACTGGACCTAATGGTCAGGGGTCCCTTTACCTTTTTAAGCATATTTCAGGCTAAAATAGAAAGTTATGCTGAGGGGCTTGGTTGTGGAGGACTTGGTTGGGGAAGGGGTGAGCAGTCAAATATTATGCCACTAGTAGTAGGGTTGCCATATCCCCCAAAGTGCTTCCCTTCCAAAACTTGTTGAACTTTTTAAAAATCGCCCTACTTGCCACCCAGACATTTTTACAATTCAACAAAAATCCACCCAAATGCTAATTTGCAACCTGGGCAAACCCAGACATATGGCAGCCCTAGCTAGTGGTGACTTCTGACAGTGTGAATTTGCCACTTCAGTCACCTTCGTTAATGAATCATTGCCATGCTTTTAATATTTGGGGGCACATTAATCTCACCGCAAGCAACTTCAACCCGTACCACCTAACAGAAATAAGGCATGTTGCTAGGCTTTCAAAGCGAAGCCCCTGCATGCATCTGGGCCTATTGATTTCCAATTCCTGCCTTGTGTTTTATACTTGCATAGTTCCATGGGGTATTGGAGGGTCACCGAGCATTTTTTTTAATTGCTCATGAAATTACACTAATTGAATAGATTTCATGAGGTAAACTCATTTTCTGTTATGGACACTGAAGGGGCTTTTGATTAAGGCACAGGGCTCCCCAGAGCAAGTTCCTTAGAAAAATGGCACTTTTTGTTGTTGTTTTCCAGCTCCCCAACAGCAGAAATAATTAATTGCCCTTATTGTGCCATTAGAGAAAGGTTTCAATATTGTGCCTTAATTGCTATGATTATCCTCTCCTGCCATATTAATTGTTCTGATTGCAGCTTTGTTTTAGATAAAGGGTTTGGGAAATGTTTTTATCGTGGCTTACAAATAAATAAATAAATGGAAAGCGTGTTGGATAACTGAACATTTATCATTTAATGCGGTTTCAGTGGACAACTCTGTAGACGGTGGGGTATGCAACTGTACCCAACTCATGTGACACCCCAGCCTCACCACTGTATTATGACATGTCCCAGGCATACCTGCGATAGCCATTTATTTTATTGATTCATATATTAATTTTCACATATTGTGGGCTGTATGCAACACTGCAGCTTCACTGGTGAAAGGGACATCAATGCATGCAATAGGACTCTTCCTCTCCTATCTCCTCCAACTCCATTCCATGCACCCTCAAAATCAGCTCCAGAGGGTTGGGGAAACTTCTCATAGCAGATTTTGGTAATGAACCAAGGCAAGGGGCGGATAGGAAACAAAAGTCCTTTTGCACATTTTCTGCTGGCACATTTTCTGGTTCTGATTTACAGATTTAGATATTTATTCCAACAATTTATGTACTGCTTAACACTTTGGTTTCTAAGCGGTGTGCGATAAGGCTAAAAAAAGGCAGGCTAGAGATTATAATTAGTTAAAATTAACCATAAAATCAGAAAAGCTTCCTTAAAATGCTGGATGAAATGGGAGGGAGGAAGTCTTCACCAAATGAAGGGGCTTATCTGATTTCAGTCAGGAGGGAGTTCTACAGAATTGGGCCCACAATACCAGATACTATTCTTGTTGTCAATGTAGTGTATTAAAGCAATTAATTCTATATGTGATGCACACCGTCCTGATGTCTGATTCAATGAAGGGTAGTACAGAAATGTTTCAAAATAATATTGTGTGTGTGTGTGTGTGTGTGTGTGTGTGTGTGTGTGTGAATTTAGTTTTTTTTAAGTTCATGTACAATACCCAAAGCCAAAAAACACAATATTTAAAACTACAAATACCTTTAAAAGTCAACATACAAAAGCATCAGAACAGAAAGGTAGCAACTCAGCAATCAAAGGATTTACCCGGTTTCCCGCCCCACAAAGAAATATCCTAAGTTGCCTTTGAAAAGATGCAAAGCATCAACACACCCCTCTTTTGAAAGGGTACTGGAAGAGCCATCAAAAACAAACTTGCCTCAAAGTTGATATTAAGTGACATTGAAGCAGAATCTCATTGGGGATTCTGGAACTGAAGCAATGATTCTGCAGTTTGGTGTGAAGACATAACTCTTTGCTGCACTTCCAAAGTTTCCTTTGAAACAGTTGAATATTTCTATAGTTCTTTGACTAGTTATCTTCACTCGAGAGTCCAGAAGCTCTCTCACTACTCTTCAGGCCAGCTTTGGATGGAAAGATTTCACTCAGAGCCATATACGGTCTGCTATATGCATCTCTCATCCCTCTTTTAAGTATTCCCTAGGCTTTCAGAATAAAGCAGATTTACAAGATATTCATTTGATGTGCCACTCTTGACTGATATCTTCAAAAAGTGAGGAGCTAAGTCATGAATTGGTATACATAAAAGCCTCTAGTCCATTCTCAAGTGCTCAGTATATAGGGCTCCACAACCCAACAAACTGATATAAGGCACTCCTAGCCACAGAGGACACTTGAGATTCTAGTGACAAAGATGTACCAAGGAGAACCCCAAGTTATGCACTTGCTCTTTCAGATGGAGTGCAGCTTGCCCATCTCCCAGACATGGAAACCACCCATCCAAATAGCCCTGGCATCACCCAGCTTTTCTTTGGCCCATGTGTTGAGGAAAGGTCTGAAGATCCTGAATGCAGTTAAAGCTGTTTCTCTAAGCTGAAAAAATGAAACCGTAGGGTTTTAGCTCAAAAGGACACCTTATGCACATTTGGCAGGCTTCAAGGTGTGTGCAGAAGGATGGTGGCACCTCCATTACCAGCATGGAAAGCCCACATGGTCTTGCACTATCATGATGCAGCACTAATCCTGCAGAGGAATCATAGAATTGGAGTGTTGGACGGGACCATAAGATTCATCCCGTCCAATCCTCTGCAACGCAGGAATGTCTTTGCCCAATGTGGGGCTTGAACCCATGACCCTGGGATTAAGAGTCTCATGCTCTGCCAACTGAGCTATCCTGTCTGCAGAGCCTGTCTGCTTAAAAAGGTAAAGGACCCCTGACAGTTAAGTCCAGTTGTGAACGACTCTGGGGTTGCAGCGCTCATCTCGCTTTACTGGCTGAGGAAGCTGACAGTTTTTCCGGCTCATGTGGCCAGCATGACTAAACCACTTCTGGTGAAACCAGAGCAGCACACAGAAACACCATTTACCTTCCCACTGGAGTGGTACCTATTTATCTACTTGCACTTTGACACGCTTTTGAACTGCTAGGTTGGCAGGAGCTGGGACAGAGAAACGGGAGCTCACCCCATTGCGGGGATTCGAACCGCCGGCCTTCCGATTGGCAAGCCCTAGGCTCAGTGATTTAGACCACAGCGCCACCCACGTCCCTAAGATCAGGGCTTAGAGGTCCCAATAATATGGTAAAGCAGAGCAATAATGGGGACCATCACAATTTTCCTATTTTAACTTTGACTGCTAGCCTGCCATTCTGTATTTTTTCCTGCCTTTCAATTTTGATTGCTTTCCCTCCAGCCCCCACCACAGTTGTCAAGAGGCTTGCCATTCTCCAGTCCTTCACAGTTCAAACCAAAGGCATCTAGTCGCTATAAATTGCCAACATGTAAATATGACACAGGAAGTCAGTATTGCAACATTAATCATGCCTTGTATACACCTACGTACAAAATCCCCAACCCTGAAGGATTATTTATAACCTCTCTGGTCTGTCATCTTCATTTCCAGAGAAAGCCTGTTTGGGTGGATGTGTTGCCTTTTTAAAATTAATGCCACTTTCCTCAGAAACAGGAACCTTGATAGGTCTGACTTCCACCTTTCTTACCAAGATATAAGGAGACAGACGGTCATTTCACTTACCCAGCTCACACGCATGCCTTGAAATGATAGCAGATTTCTTATCTTCATATGGCCTTTCAGATTGCCTTTCTGAATATGTGGTGTGTCTTCAGTGTGTAGAATATATAAATCTTGGATGACATTGAACACTGGCAGTCCACTTGGGCAACATAATTCTCCCGGACTTCTCCTTAAGTTCCTTGCATACCTGGAAAAGGACTGTAGCTCACTGACAGGGCATTTGCTTAGTATGCAAGAGGTCGCTGGTTCAATCCCCAACATCTCCTGAGCTAAGCTAGATGGACCAATGGTATATAGGGAATCTTCCTATTCCCCTATGATACAAAACAAGATAGAGTTGAGAGTATGGCTGTAGTTTCACAGTCCTCATTCAACCAGCTAGGTTATGAAGATTTTTCTCAGGATTTCCCATGATTTCATCTTGTCTCCACTCTGTTGAATTTCTACATGGCCTAGAATCAATAAAGGTTTTTCAATGGAGAAATATTAGGTCTTTAATACACTGATAGATGCTTTGCTACATGCCCCACCTACTTAGCGGCGGTTGTTGCTAAGGACAAGGTTCTACACACTACACTTTGGCAATCCAAAACTATCAATAAATGTCATCATCTCATATCAAAATGTTCATTAAAACTGCCTTGGGCAAATAGCAGTCTAATTAATAGCAGTTTGTAACAGATTCAAATTGATTGCTGCTGATTGTTATTTAACACTCCTTCCTGACTCAATAATTCCACTTGATATTGTGAACGGATTCATTTTATTATCCCGTTTAGAGCCAAAGGAAGGTCAGAAGTGCTTTGTTTCATATTCTTGCTACTATTGTAAGATTAATGTCCAGACTCTGTGAAAGTTATTAGTATATTATGTGCTGTTTGCTACTATAGTTTAGCAGGGTTGTTGTTGTTTTTCTTTCTCTCTCTCTTTCTGCAGAAAAGATTCAGCTTCAGAAATGCAACTGAAACAGCAACAAGTTTAATATTCAGATCAAGGCTATGTACACACAGGAATATTTTCTTTAAAATAACAACAACAAATTGTCAAAGTAAGCATCCATTGCTTTAGGATAGTCCAACAGCCATGGATCTCAGTGGGCCGGAGAGGATTCCACCAGAAATTTCATGGAGAACTGCTATCCTAGATCTATTCAAGTATCAAGCTGCAGTGTCTCCTTGCTGCTGCTATGGGTTGTAAATATATATTATATTATATATTAATATCGTAAATATATATTAAAACATTGCATTTCCTTTGGTGAAGAATTAAAAAGGTGTCCATCAAGGCCTTTTATAATCATATTTTACACATATGTCTACTAATTTTGCCTTCTGAACCATTTTATCAGCTTGACTGAGAATGGTGGAGCAACTTACCATTGGAAAGGTGAACTGAAGGGTTTGGGGAACCTGTAATCTTTTGTCAGTAATAACTAAGTGGAGTTCACTGATTTGCATTGAGGAGGCTAGTATCTCAAGCTGCTTGACCGAGTTGTCTTCTTGTTTGGGCTTGTGGGCACATGGAATAGCTTGGAAATGCCACAGCAGAGGTCATCTGCACAGACATTCTGAATTCTCTGAAGCCGCCTGAGGTGGGTTTACTTGCTTTAAAAGGCTCCGCTTGCAAACCAATGCAGGCTGCTGAAATACTTTTCAACCTGAAGTTTGGGTTCGGTTAATGCTGTGAAAAATTATTTGATCATCTGAAAAACTGAGTTATGGTGTAGTTTGCGAACAAGCGTAGTGGAAGTTTGCCCATTCTGTAGCTCAGACACCTGCAAGAAGATAAAGAGGTTTCTTTATCAAGTTTTTACATCCGTTGTCTTCAAAGGAAAAATAATCAGTTTAGACTGGAACCTTTTAAATCATGTTGATTGTAATATATATCTAATCTCCAGAAGAAATGAATGTGTGTGTTTGCATACACTCATGTGCTAGAATTTTAATATGCATAAAATATATGCTTTGTATTAGAAATACTGTGTAGGATACATGATGTTCCAACTGTTGGTTCCATGGAGGAAAGAAAAGAAACAGAAAATATATTTTTGTGGGAACAGAGAAATGTGTTCTTTCTTTTTTTCTTTCTTTCTCACACTCACTGACCAAGTTTATGGACTCTCGAATAACTGCCAGACTCAGGGATGGTTTCCATAACTGAAAGAAGTATTGTGTGAATGAGGAAGGGTTATCATAAAGCAGTAGACCATATCCATTCTACACAGAATCATAGAACTGTGGAGTTGAAAGGGACTTCAAGGGTCATCTAGTTCAATCCCCTGCAATGCAGGAATGTGCATGCATTTTGATACATTGAGCCAAGAACATTCAGGAAGTACGAAAGTTGGTGTTTAACCTATGTTTTGAGTTGCACATTAATCCTGGGGGTACAGGTCAGGTTGGTTCATGTTGAAACTTGCCACATTCAAATAAATCAAGCATTGCTACTACTGGGCAGTTTTAGTTCACTCATGCAAAAGTTTAAGTCAATGGTCTAAGTCAGTGGTTCTCAACCAGTGTGCCGTGGCACCCTGCGGTGCCTTGAATAATAGCCAGGTGTGCCACAGGCCACATCGAGCTCTGTCCATCTTTCCTTCCCTCCCCCCTCCGATGCCCTCTCGTGTCCATGTCTCCCAAAGGCTTGTGGGGCTGTTTGTTGCTCCGGCTCTTACAAGCTCCCCAGGCGAATGGTGCTTCTGGGGCTGGGCAGGGGGTGCTGGTTTCCAGAAGCTGAGATGACATCGGAATAAGCAAGCAAGCAGGCATGGGTGCCCAGCCAGCCAGTCTGCCAGCCCTTACTGTTGGGAATGGACAGACAAGTGGGAGGCTGGGCAGGCAGGCAGGCACTGGCCTTTTTTGTGCTTGCTGTGTGCAAGGGCTGGCTGGCAGCTGTGTGTCCAGGGCTGAAGGGGAGCCTTTCCACCATGCAGGCCAGGCAGTGCCCACTGCTGCCACTGCTGCCACCCAAGGTAAGGTACTGGCTTCACATTCACTTTTGGCCAGTCTCCGTTGGGCCACTAAGGCTGGGGGCATCTTCTTCTCAGGCTGCTGTGGAGCAGTGCAAGAAGGCACCTCTCTTTGGGGCAGGGGGGCAGTTCAGAGGGGTGGCAATTGCTGCTGCAGGTGCCCAGAGGACTCCCAAGGAGATGGGAGAGGAGAGGAGGCTAAGGGAACTCTCCATAAGGGAGGGTGTTCAAAAATGGGTGAGAGGTTGCCAGCTCTGCAGGCAAGGGGCTCTGAGCCCAGCCAGGCAGTGCTGTTTCAAATGGACAGACAAGTGGGAGGCCAGGCTGGCAGGCAGGCAGGCTCTATGTTGGCCTTTTTTGTGTTTGCTGTATGCAATGCCTGCCTGAGAGCTGATTGCCTGGTGCCAAAGGGGAGCCGCAGAAAGAATGAAGTTGCTGAAGGGAGTCGTGGACTCAAAAAGGTTGAAAACCTCTGGTCTAAGTGGGAGGCAGTGGAAGACAGAAGTGCCTGGCGTGCTCTGGTCCATGGGGTCAAGAAGAGTCGGACCCAACTAAAAGACTAAACAACAACAAGTGGCTTGTTGGCTGACTGATGTTTTCATAATGTAGTGAACATATGTTTAGTACATATGTTTAGTACATAAACATATGTTTAGTACATAAACATATGTTTAGTACATAAACATATGTTTAGTACATAAACATATGAGAAGACTCCCTGGAAAAGACCCTGATGTTGGGAAAGATTGAGGACACAAGGAGAAGGGGATGACAGAGGGCGAGATGATTGGACAGTGTTCTCAAAGTTTGACCAAACTGTGGGAGGCAGTGGAAGACAGGAGTGCCTGGCGTGCTCTGGTCCATGGGGTCATGAAGAGTCGGACACGACTAAATGACTAAACAACAACAACAAACATATGTATTTACAAGTGCTTTGCTATTGCATTTTCCCTCCATGTGTGTTTTCAGTGCTTATGGCTGAAATATTATACCTACTTAATTGGGAGTAAACTTCATCAAACTCACTTTTGAATGACTTGCTTTGGAGCAGACATTTTTAAAACAGCACTGGAGAAAATATCAAGATCTGGAGACAGAATACACACACACAAACATCTATCACTTAGCTGAACACATGCTGTTGTCATAGTAACCACATATATTAGCAGCTCAACATAAATGAAACACGTTATATGTTACAAAAGAGATTACATAAATACATGACAATTCCCTTCACATTTTCGTATAAAACTTGAAAGATGAGTTGAGAATAAGCCCCCAGTGGACACATTTCTGTCTGCGATAAAATGTACTTGATTTAACCCATGCAAACTGTGAAGGCACTTAGTTTATTGGATTACTCTGCAGTAAATGACCTTGGTGTTAATTATTAGCATGCTAATGTTTCCAATAATTCTTTGACACTCACACAGCTTTAGGAGTGTGAGATATATTAAGTACAAGGTGACTTCTGATTATGTCTACCCAGAATAGAGACGTACCTGCTCAACAATACGGGCTCAAAATATTCCCCACACACATACAGAAGCATATAGGCTTCCTCCCACTTACGTACGATCAACTGGCACGTGACTGCGCATACCTGCGGTGCTGGGAAACAAACAAACAAACAAACAAACAAACAAACAAACAAACAGATTGAAGCCAGAAAATGGCAGGAAAGAGCTGGAGAGTCCTTGAGGCTCACAAGGAAACCCTCCCTGGAATCTGAAGAGGTCTTCAGTGAGGGCAGAGGAAGCCCTAAAGAGACTGGAGGCACAGCAGGGCTTTGTTTAGGCTGCTCAGCCTCCCTGCCTAACAGCTGGCTTGTGTGGTAGTACAGCAGCTGCTGCTTTCTCGCATGTCCCCCAGCCTCCTGTTGGCCCCAGAGCTTCAGTTCTAGTTGAAGAGAGGGTTGTTTGGAGAGAGAACAGGAGAGAAAGTGGGATAGCAGGGGGAAAGGGCATTTAGAAGCTTTTTAGAGGGTTCTCCCCACTTATGCAATTTTCACTTATGTGTGCAGGGCCCCAGAATGAAATCCCTGCCTGGGGTGCGTGTGTGTGCATTATGGAACATGTTAATATTGTGCAGCTTGAAAGAACTGGATGCACAAAAACCGACTCCTGGAATAAAACATTGTCCAGACCAATAAGTTTGATTCAAAGCTTTACTTGCAAAACTTTCTTCAAAACACCAAAACAGCAATAAATGATGCACCCAAACAGTTGTGCAATATCTTGTTCATGTCCAACACAGGCTCGGCATCTTAAAAAATAACTTTACTCCTTTCAGAAATCAAAACTGTTTCTCTCTCCCACTCCATCTGACATTGGCCTGCATCATGCCTAAGGTTATGCTGCTCCCAGAGAGCCATAATTCTTACTCCCACTCTGGCTGGGAACGAAAGACCAAAGACCAACTCCCCAAGACAGTGATTTGCAATTCAATAGCTTTCCATGTGATCTAAAGTTAAACACTCACATGTTGAACAGAGAACATTCTCAGTTAACCATTAACCCAGTTAGAAGCTCAGAGAGCTTTGAATATCTCCATGGAAAATCCCCATGTTAAAGCCTTCATTCTGCCCAATAGTAGAGCTGGCACTGCTACTCCAGGCCCATTGGATTCTGACTTGGCTGGGATCCTGCCCAATAGTGTTGTGAGGTACTTACAGTCATAGATAGCTGTATATGTCTATGGCTCTTCCTTACAACTGAGAATCCCGGCCACATTTTTTTGATTAATGCTCTCTGTATGGCTACCAAGGAGACACAGCCGGCAAAGGCATTAGCACCAGTGCAGGGCTAGCAAGTAGCTCTTGCTATGAACAGCCCTATAGCATATCTGGAAACCAATGGGGAGAAAAACTACCCAAGGAAAGGAAAATTACAGAAAACAAATTGCCTTTACTTCTGCGTCAAAAATTGCAGTCACTAATGGATAAAGCCTAGGATCTTTCAGAATATATTAATGTTTTAGCTAACCTCACTAAGCTCAAATGCTGTGTTTGGGCACTTAATCTGCAAAATTACCCAGAGCTTTCTTGAAAGATTCACATTATATATATATATATTCACATTATATTTATTCATTAGAATAAACATTTCAACAGCTACCAAAACCTATCAAAATATGCAGTTGCTAACAGGGATGATAACCGAATGATCAGATATATATATATATATATATATATATATATATATAAACAGAAACAAAAATGCATTTACCATGTCCTGACAAGGAAGCTCTTATAAGGGAGGATCTGAAAGAGAAGCTGGTAAAAAGTGTGAATGTATGCCAAATGACTAGGCTTAAAGCTACTCTTGGTCTCTGTTCTGGGTTCTAAAGCTCACCATCAGGTAGAATTTAAAACAATGACTCCCTCCCCACTGTTTCCTACAAACTCCTCTGCTCTTTATCTGCCCCATCCCATTCTCCACTCCCTACAAAGCAGAAATAGCCTCTCTACTGCCTCTACTAATTTATTTATTTCGTAAAATTTATGCACACCTTCATTATTTTTTAAAGAACCCTCCTCAAAGCAGGTTACAAAAAGATAAAACAAGAAAATCAAGAAAATAATCACAATCATACTATAAAACATAGAAAAGTTAAAATAGTGAAGCAGATTTAAAAAAAACCGCCTCAATCTTTAAGTATCTGGGTAGGCTGGTCTAAACAAGAATGTCTCCAGCAGGTGCTGAAAATGGTGCAGTGAAGTTAAGAGTGTTGAACTAGAACCTGGGATACCAGGATTTGAATCCCCACTCAGCCACAAAGCTCACTGGGTGACCATGGGCCAATTATTGTCCCTCAGCCTACCTCATAGTGTTGTTGTGAGAATAAAATGCATGGGGGGGAGAGAGAGAGAATTGTGTACACCAGCTTGAACTCCTTGGAGGAAAAGGTGGCATATAAATGTAATATAATGGCCACCGGTCCCATCACCTCCTGGCAAATAGAAGGGGAAGAAATGGAGGCAGTGAGAGATTTTACTTTCTTGGGGTCCATGATCACCGCAGATGGTGACAGCAGCCATGAAATTAAAAGACCCCTGCTTCTTGGGAGAAAAGCGATGCCAAACCTAGACAGCATCTTAAAAAGCAGAGACATCACCTTGCCAACAAAGGTCCGTATAGTTAAAGCTATGGTTTTCCCAGTAGTGATGTATGGAAGTGAGAGCTGGACCATAAAGAAGGCTGAACGCCGAAGAATTGGTGCTTTTGAATTATGGTGCTGGAGGAGACTCTTGAGAGTCCCATGGACTGCAAGAAGATCAAACCTCTCCTTTCTTAAGGAAATCAGCCCTGAGTGCTCACTGGAAGGACAGAGCCTGAAGCTGAGGCTCCAGTACTTTGGCCACCTCATGAGAAGAGAAGACTCCCTGGAAAAGACCCTGATGTTGGGAAAGATGGAGGGCACAAGGAGAAGGGGACGACAGAGGATGAGATGGTTGGACAGTGTTCTCGAAGCTACCAGCATGCGTTTGACTAAACTGTGGGAGGCAGTGGAAGACAGAAGTGCCTGGCGTGCTCTGGTCCATGGGGTCATGAAGAGTCGGTCACGACTGAACGACTAAACAACAAAAACAACAAATATAATAAATAAATGAGTACAAACAATTTGAAATAGCTGACACGGACAAGGAGACCAACAGCATCTCTGACAGCATCACATCATAATGTCACTTCAGTGTGTTTCCATGACATGTGAAATCCATATTATATCTCAGTAGGTCCTGGTACTTTGGACAGCTCCATTGCAGCATTCATGGCACCAGGACTGTTTTGTGTCTTTTTTCACAATTCTGCTTCACACAGGTTGTCAGAGCTCAGCTTTCTATTTAAATGACAGAAGCAATTTTTGGCATATGAGGGGTATAGAAATTAATTCTATTATTAATATTTATAATAATAATTTAAAGGTGTCTTCTGTTTGAGGGCTGTGCATTAAATGTGGATTTGCTCGAAATGTATTGTGGATGTGCTGGTGTGGGTCTGCCCACAGTATCTGCTGCAACAATTCATTTATTTCTACCATTGTTTTCATTAAATAATGACTGTCCTGCTGCTACAGTTTAAGAAAACACTCATAAATTATAGCTCTAAAGCACAGTTTAAAAATGTAAGAGAAAGGAAAAATCTCACTCGAAATGCCATTGTTTTGCAAAGGGTCCTATGTTATTTTAAAATTCATCTGAATGTGCTTTCTAGAGGGGGAAATGTATAAATGCATAAGTGATCTAATCTTATCAAACATACCTGGGCCAATAATTTCTTCTTCTTCTTCTTCTTCATTGTGGCCACAACAATCTCTTCTTTCCTTTTTCGTCTGCCTAAGCAGTTCCAAACTGAAAGGAAGTTTTCCTTTAAAAACAACCAAAAAAACCCCCAACTTCATCCAGAGACAGAATGCATTTTTGTTATTATTGCTGATAAGCAGACACAGCTTTCAAAAGACATACATTGCTGAGAGAATTCCAAATCAGCAACATTTTTAAACAAAATGAAAGTCTCTCTCCACTCTCAGAATATAAAGAAATTTAAGACTGGATACACTTTGGGGGAGAGGTGAGCTAGGAAAAGGAAGAAGGAGCTAGGGAAGAAGATTTTAAGGAGATTTTAAAAATAGGAAAATGAGGAAAATGGAACATTGAGCTATTTGTTGTTGTTGCTAAAAAAGAAAAAAAGAGAAAAGACCTTTAAAGTGTGCCCTGATTGGTTGAAGTGCCCCATGTGACCTCCTGGCCACTCTGCTGTGGGAAAGCCATATTGTGATGTTTAATCACAGTCTACAATTTTTACTCTTTGTCATGAAATGCCCCTTCCATCGCAGTCCAATCCTTAATGAGCTCTGTGTCAGAGTTAGGGATATCGGAGAAATCCACTGAAAACAAACTAAAACTTCCCCCACTTGCCCCCCGCCCCAATGCAGCGCAGACTGCTGCTACGTGCCTACAGCAAACATTTTTTTTTTAAGCCAACCCACACACGTATATAAATTACTTAGCAAATTATATATTCACTGATATTTACAGTAGTTCCTGGCATCCTGGCGGGGGCATCATTGCTTTTCTGTTGTTTCTTGACCCTGTATGTATAGCTCACAAGGCTATTCCCCCCAAATCAGACCCACCTGCCCCACACCTGACGTCATATCTAGGGGCGGAGGAAGTCAGTGTTTGAAAACAGAAAAGGTTCTGACCTCCCTTGCCTCCTTTGCCTGGTCCTCAGACCCTAGCTGGCACAGAGAGTCCTTAAGAAAGAGTACTTTGCAGAATGCTGCTTTTATTCTTAAAAAGTCTCCTTCTCCAGCCATGACTGACAGCTTTTACACACACCAAACACAAACAGCTTTCTACCATCCAGCCAACCCAACCCACACTAACACTGACCACTCTATATATACAAGTACAATTTGGTGAAAGTTTGCATGAGTCATTGTAGGCCGCTGACTCATGCTGACTTAGTTCTTTTAGCATTAAAGAAACAGTGGCCAATTTGTAGCCATGACAGGGTGTGTGGTAGGGGCAGGTGGCCCTGGGTGTCACCACTGAGGGGGGTGACAAAATGGTGGGCAGCACTCACTGTGGGGCCTGCAGCACGCCCAAGTCATGTGTCTCTCCTCGGAGTGACGCATGGCATGGGCACCCGCAGGCTCCACTCTGCCCCAAACAGTCAGCCCGCCATCTCCCCCTCAGCTGTAGCATGGCTGAGGAGGCAGACAGATGCCTCGGAGGCCCCACGGAACCTCCTGCCCCAGCTCACCCCACTCCACGGGTGACTGGCCTCGCCTCTGGGCACAGGGCACATGTGCCACCCCAGAAGCCCAATCGGCTTGCTCCACCGCTGGTCATATCTGATGTCAGGTGTGGGGCAGTACAGATGCAGCTACAAAGGAACAACTGGGAGCTGAAAGAGAGTGTGTTTGAAGTGAGATTGCTCCTTTGTGACTGACACTCTCTGTCACTGATGAAAAGGAGTCCCACTGAGACCAGCTGCCCCAGGAAGTCCTCCCTCAGGTAGTCTCTGGTGCAACTGAGGTGGCTTGCGTTCTCTGGAGGAAGCAGTTTTGATTCGGACAGGGGCAAAACAGGAAGTCTTGCCCTGCCCTCTTCCCCAGTGGTAGAGAAGCCTCACCAATTTCAGGTGAGACATCTTGTGTGCCACCACATCTCTCTCAATATTGGCAAGATATCATCTGAAATTGGTGCCAATTCCAGCCCTGCTCCTTCTCCAGCTCCATCTCAAACAGACTGCAAACTAGATGGACCAGGGTTCTGACTTAAAATACGACATCTCTGTGGACAACAATGGTGACTGATGGAGGGGCAATGGGTTTGAGCTACAGCTGGTATTTGCTTGGCAGCATTTGTCACAACAGTAAAGAAAATGCTAATGAAAAATAGTCACAGTTCTTTTGAATTTGGTGGCATGCTACCAAGTTTCTTTTTGTGTTTTAAGGGCTGGCTCATATGAATGCAGTCTTTGCAGTGAATGGCCTGCACTTTAAGAGCAGTAAATACAATGCAATAAAATGTTCAGAAAAGCTTTTGGGATTAGAATTCTCAAATCTGAATATTCATGGTCAGATTCTCACTCTTCAAAAATGGAAATACTGAATCCTAGGTTGATCCTGGCTTCTTATCTCAATTCTGATGAAAACTGCAACCTCTCAGGTCCTAGGGCGAGCAATGCTTTTCTTCATTGCATTAACCTATATCTGTTTTGAGAGGGGGGGGAATGATTAAAGGATTGTTCTGATCTTCCAACCATTTCAGAGCATTGTGCTCTGTGTGAAGTCTATTTTTAAGGAAGGGCAAAAATTGATATTGACAAGAAAAAATCTGTAAAACATATGAAAAGACTGTTGGAGAAAAATTGTATCAAATGCACAACTGAGTGAAGTGCTGCAAAAACAGCGCTACCACTTATGCAGGAAAGCGGTCGGGTGTCTGGTACAGATCAGAAAGCGGAGAGAGGCAAACTCAGTAATAGCTATAACAGTAAGAAGTGTAAGTTTTAACATATGTGGACTCCTAATTCAGGGATGCCACTCAAAAACCCATTACTTCTCTCCTGCTGGTGCTGTTACGGAGGAGAGAAGATCATTCACAGAGGCCCAATCAGAGCCTCTCTGTGCCACCATATATCTGTGGTGATAATGAAAGGAAGGGTACAGTTTGGAAAATATTTGACCTTCTTTAGACTTTCAAGATTTAAGACCTTTAGAAGCAGCAGCTGTTCCCTTCCAGCTTGGATTGTTAATGAGCTTACTTCTTTGACACGGAGAGCGTCACTCAGAACCCCAAACTCATTTTTCATTAGGAAATATTGTTATAGCCAACTTCTTTTCCTCCATATTTCGTTTTGTTCTGCACTGAATAGCACAGGAAACAATAAACTTAGAGCTCTAACCCAATTAGAAAAAAGATCATATGAGCCCAAATCATTGTGTCGATTAATATGTTGATTTAATTTGAATGCTGGTTAAAAAAATATATTTCAGAGCAAAGGGCATTTATTTTCTTTGTTTTTGGAGGATGCAGAGTTGCAGACATGTCATAGCAGGCATTATATTGGAAGAGAAATATGAAGAGAAGTGAGAAGAGAAAATTGCTCTTTTGAGATGATGATGATGATGATTAAATTGTATGTCACCCTGTACCTGAAGGTCTCAGGGTTCCCAAAACAATATATATATATATATATATATATATATATATATATATATACACACACACACACACACACACACACACACACTCAATAATTCCCCCCTCCCCAACACATTTTCAAAGCACATTGGATGTCCATCAGCCAAATGCCTAGTTAAAGAGGAACATTTTGTCCTGTCTCCTAAAGGTGTATCTTGGGTGCAGCCTTGCAGCTTCACTCCAAATCCTTCTGCAAGTTCTGCAAGAGACAGCCGTAGGGAGCAATGGGGCCCTCTTCTTTATGCCCCCACCTGCTGAATAGCTTTCAATGGGTTTCTATACAGGCCATTGCTTGCAACCGTGATGCTGCTGTAGAGCTTCAGTATCGTTCTTTTCTCCAAAGCCTGTGCCTGTCTACTATGATGGGAGAATGGAATGACTACTATGGTTTTTCAGTTTGAATACAACAGAATATCACCCACATTTGTGAAAAGTACTACAATAAAGCACTCGTTACTGTTTTTGCAATACTGCATTTCAAAAGTCACATCATTAATATGTTCATAGAAACCATGGACTGATAGTCAGCAGTCCAGAAATTAATAAACTGGCCTTTTGTAAAAATTGTCCAAGTGGCTGGAGTCTGTCTATTACCCTGATCAAATATATTAACTTTTTATATTACCTGACAATAACTATTTACTGCATTCAATAGCTCCATTGGCTCTTTAATGTACACAGAACATGCTGTTTGTTAAGTGGATCATACAGCCCTGTATTACAGCAGTTTCATAGGGACGGAAACTCACAATTGCTTTAAATTATAAGCGTATGAAATAAGAAGATCTAAAACCATTTCACTATCTCTCTTTTTAAACTAAATTTAAACACACAAACACACAGTGGTTACTGCCTTCCTGTGCCCATCTACCTGGCAGTAAGTTCTCTTAAAGAGACTTACTTTAGATGTAGGTCTGCCCTGTACATTATACAGTGAGTACTTAATGAGGGCCATTGCATCTGCTCCTGCAGAGCAGAAGAGCTCTTTAAAACCTCTTTGCAAAGTTTTCACATTTTACATTTGCCACCATTAGGGAGGGGATTCCCCCACACTTACTGTGCAGAAAAAGACCTGATCTCAGGTGAACCCACCACAGGAAAGATGCATGCTGGTTGCTATGTAAAAAAAAGGAAGGGCTAACAACAGAGATTCCAGGGACTAGAAGCAGGAAAAATGCACTAGAAAACACAAGCTCTTTAGGACCCTAGAGATGTCGTGAAATTCTACTCTTACTGATCCAGAGCAGAACGCCAATGTATAGTTAGCAGAGTAAAAAACTTAAACACGTGCAGGATTTCAAAATAATAATAATAATAAAAGACCAGAGGCAATTGTATTTCATTCAGCAGAGCTTTACTGCTACTGAAGGCAGATGAGCATAATGGTCACAAATCCAGTACATTCAGGATTGTCATTGTCCATAAGAAATCCAGTTGCAGCAGACTTAACTTAAACCTACAATAACTTATAATATGTCTAAAACCTATGCATACTATGTACAGGACACCACACCAGAAGGGAGAGAGAAAGAGAAAGTGAAACTCAGGCTCCTTCTGGCTTTACTTTTATATCATCATGACCTTGACAGAAGACATAACAGAACCAGTTTAAGCCAGCTGTACTCAACTTCTCTGAAGGAATAACCCAAACATCACGAACGTTCTTATTTTTTTCACACAAAGAAGCTTCCAGAACCCTCTTGAATTAATTAGAATAGGAAAGATCTCTACACATCAGATCAATACTTTCTGAACTAAGAAATACAAACTGACATGAGATTCTTATTGCCTGCCGTCCAAACAACTCACTTATCAATCAGAACTCTTGACTTCACTCACTGGCTAAAAACTGGTATTAATTTGTTTTTATCTATGTAACTGTTCTATATAGATCACTGTATTGTTCCTTATTTTGGGATGCCTCGTGGGAAGTGATTCATAAATGAAATAATATTTTTTACAGGGCCGGATTTAGGTTTGATGAGGCTCTAAGCTACTAAAGGTAATGGGGTCCTTTATATGTCCAGCTGTCCTTTGTCAACAACAAATTGTCACTGCTTTTGTGTTGAATATATGCTATATGGTAATTTATGGACCTAATAGGTATCTAAAGCCATTTGCACATAACAAATAGGAGCCTACATAACACAAAACACTGTTGCTGTCTGTGGGTTTTATTTTATTTATTTTTTATCTTATATTTTGGAAATGTACATCCAGGTTTTTTCCCTTTAATTTTGTTGGGGGCCCCCAAGAGAGTGGGGCCCCAAGCTATAGCTTGTTTAGCTTATACGTAGATCCCGCAATGATTTTTTATTGCCAGATTAAAAACACCTAACCTATTCACTAGCTTAAAACAATCTGCTTTGGTGTTCTTGTGTCAAGTCATGCATACCTTCTAAAATCACCAGTACAGTGGAACCTCGGGTTGCGAACGTGATCCGTGTGGGAGGCACGTTCGCAACCTGCAGCGTTCGCAACCCGCAGCACCACATCTGCGCACGTGCGGGTTGCGATTCAGCACTTCTGCACATGAGCAAAGCGTAATTTAGTGCTTCTGCGCATGCGCGAGCACCAAAACCCGGAAGTAACCCATTCTGGTACTTCCGGGTTCGGCATGGTGCGCAACCCGAAAACGCATAACCTGAAGTGTCTGTAACCCGAGGTACCACTGTACAGGCACTTCCATTTTTCTTGGTGTCCTATTTGAGCTCATCACTGACCGATTTCCAGTCGAAGAAGACAAAGAGCCCTGGAGTCTGCTTGCCTTCCACATTCAGTAAAGTGAATCCTGACAGCTTCCCTAAAATTATGCCACTCATTTTAACTTTCTATTTGTAGGAGGAGATGGAGGATGGCAGTACAGATTTTTTTTTTTAAAGTGAGATATTGATTTCTACACTATGATGGGAAACCCTAAATCTCAGAGCCTGTGTTGTGCCGTACAGATGGATGAACACTTAATTTTAATGTGTATAAGCAGTTCTGAAGTTATCTCTGAATTAGAAAATGACTGATGTGCAGCTTGTGCACCAGGACATTGGACTGTGAAGCCGAGGCATTTTTTCCCCAGATAGACAGCATTCAGTACAAGCTGCTCATCTTATTCAAATGATACATTTGCATGGCTTCAAAGTGCAAGCACAGACTGGCCCAGCATCAGTTGCAGGGTGGGGGGGACGGGACTTGGTTTAATGATGTGTTCTGGGATCAGTCTGAGCCAGGACTCAACAGGATTTCTCCCCGGAGCCTGTTCTCAGTGCCAAGGGCCAGCTCTCGATTTATGAAAAGATAGGAGTGTCTCAGATCATGTGCAGAACAGCTTCTCTTACCACTGAGTAGGGACATGGAGAAATTTGGTTTGGTTAGCATTTTAATGAGAAAATACCTGACCACATTTCCTAAAACAATACGTGAACTGAAACTCTGATATCCTACAAAATTCACGCTTCTCCAAATTATGTGGGTATTAGATTGTATAAGCAACACATGCATGTATAAAAATTAATAGTGAAAAATAACACACACACACACAAATGCATTCTATTAGGAGAAATGGCTTGCAAAAAAACTGTCTATTAGGGAAAACATGCATTACAATGCTGATGAATTTTGTGATTAAATAATAATAATAATTGTAAGCTAATGCAGAGACGTGGAAAAACGAACTTAATATTGGAAAAATGAGAAACTAAATGACAAACTCACCCATCACTATTAGTGTGTAACTGCAATCCACCCTACATATTTGGAATTGGACTCCAAACCTTTTAAGTCAGAGTTCATAGCTTCCATGCAGCTTTGATTCTCAAATGAGCCACTGGTTATGTGTGTAAGGTAAACGTTTGAGCTGATGAAGTTATAATGGAGTGCAAAGACTTGTTTCTGCTATAACAATGCTCAGAAGAGAGGGAAATTCAGCTGGTAGATGGGTGTTGTTTTTAATGATGTGTGGGAAACTCCCTCTGCCTGCGAATGCAAAAACTTAATTTAACCTAAACTTTCACCAATTTTTATTTTTATTTTTTTAGAAAAAACTTTTTGGGAAAAATACAGACGTGTGAGTGGGTTTTCAATAGCATTAGTGAACTTCATGAGTCAAGAGATAAGCCCCTGGAAAAGAAGAGTCCCCCCCCCCCTTGAGAGTTTGAACTGGTGAGAATGTTTTCAGTTATAGAAAATATTTTTTTTGCTTTTGTTTGAATTCTTTGAAGGCCTTGCCCAAGCGGGAACTTCTGAATCCACCTCAACATTTCACCTTTAGCAAAATTCAGTAGCAACTATAAGGTCCCACTTGCACTATATATTTAAACCACTTTAAGCAGTTCAAAGCTTCCTGCAAAGACTCCTGTATGTTGTTTAAGAGCTGGTGAAAGTTTTTAGGAAACCATGATTTCCCTTACAATTTTCAGAGTGGTTTAGTAGTCAATCCTTCTTCATAGGGATCTCTGAAAGTTGTAGTTTTGTGAGGGGAATCTCCCAGCAATGTGCACCACCCTTAACAAACTACAGATCCCAGGATTCTTTGGGGGAAGCCATGACTTCTTAAAGTAGTATGGGGTTGCTTTAAATGTGCAGTGGAAATGGGGCCTTAATCTCCCTTAGGAAAGACTATAGTTCATAGGCGGAGGGCATGTTGAAGGGCCAAGGCTGAACCTTCTGGCATATCCAATCAAAATAAAAGGATCAGGAAGCAGGTAAGAAGAAAGACCTCTGGAGAGCCACTGCCATTCACTGTAAACAACACTGACCCAGGTGAACCAAAAGTCTGATTCGGTATAAGGCAGCTTCCAGTGCTCCTTCATCCTTTCGTATGGGGTTACCCCAATGAGGTAAGAGTAGTAGAAGAAGAAGAGTTTGGATTTGATATCCCGCTTTATCACTACTCGAAGGAGTCTCAAAGCAGCTAACATTCTCCTTTCCCTTCCTCCCCCACAACAAACACTCTGTGAGGTGAGTAGGGCTGAGAGAAGTGTGACTAACCCAAGGTCACCCAGCAGCTGCATGTGGAGGAGCGGAGACGCGAACCCGGTTCCCCAGATTATGAGTCTACAGCTCTTAACCACTATACCACACTGGCTCTTGCTGTCAGAACCTTACATCAGAGGAGAGGAGCCTTTCAGACTTCAGATGTTGCTGGATTCCAACTCCCATCAGCCCCAGCCAGCATGACCAATTGTCAGGGATAATAGTTGTTCTAGTATTGCAGCATCTGGGACTACTCGTTTACATGATCCAGGCATGTTTTCAAGGCCAGAAATTCGGTGGGAATGCCTGCATTTGAGAAATACTTCCTAGCTTTGTATACTGCTGTTACACTTCTCTAAATTTGCTCAAGAAGTTTGGCTGCAAAGCTATTTTCTCTAGCTCTGTTATCTTCACCTGAATCCACAGTTGCCTTGTGCTGATAGAAAAGCAGCTACTTCCATTGTTACAAACTGGACCAGAAAGTTCCTGAGCTGGATCAGCCTTGGGCAATTGTGTGAAAGCAGGGTTGTCATCAGATTTGGCCTAAAGTAAAAGTCATGTTGATTAGATTTTGGAGGAATTGATGGTTGGCTGGTATTGACTTGTCAAATCAAATATTCATTACCATATTGCTTTATTCCTTCTAAATTCAGTGGAATCCAGAAGTGTGTATATTGTTACAAATTTCAGTTAACAGAAAACACCTCAAATTCAAGCCATGGATTTTTTTCCTTCCTCATTTATTTCATCTCTAATGCTAACTCTGTTCTCGTTTCTCAGTTCAGGTTAAAAGTATCTACTCTCAGAAAAACCTGTGGCTCCGTAAGTCTTTAATTTGTGTTACTTTTTTGTGTGCATGGCTGTGTTTGATCTCACATGCGTTATGATTTTGTCCTTTAGCACGGAGATCTTTTTTGACTGCTTGTGCCTGGAGAAAGGAGCTCTAGAGTCTTTCACACAACTGAAGTAAACTAAGCTGACACATCCCCTAAATGTCACACGGAGATCTCTATCACAACTTGAGTAATAAGTCAAGGAGAAAATAGTGTGAGATTAGCATCATGGTTATTTTAAACCCTGATGGTGAGTGGTTATGATGACATTCCTGTACTGAAGAGGCAAATGGTGCAAGGCAGAAACAGGATCCTGCTTGCAGAATCTCTTGAGAAAATGGACAAGGAACTCAATGTGGTGTACATGATTCTCCCTCTCTTCGTTGAATTCCTGCAGCAACCCCATGAGGCTTCAAGGCTAGGAGGGGATGTGAACCCTGGTTTACCAGGTCCCAGTCTGACACCCTAACTGCTGTACCACATTAATACTTTTATGCAGGAGATTTCTGTGTGCTGCTCTGGTTTGCCAGAAGTGGCTTAGTCATGCTGGCCACATGACCCGGAGGCTGTATGCCGGCACCCTCAGCCAGTAAAGCGAAATGAGTGCCGCAACCCCAGAGTTGGCCACGAATGGACCTAATAGTCAGGGGTCCCTTTACCTTTACCTACAAGGGTGGCTGTGTGTCTTATTTTAGATAGGATGGCAATCTGGCCGAGTCCTCTTTTTGAAGGGTTGGCCAGTCCAGTTCCAGTTTTGGCTATTCTACTTGGTGGTCTATGGAGAGTATTCGACTGTGTTCTGCAAAGCAAGGATTTCTGCTTGTGCAAAGGAACTAATTTCCCTTGCAGAAACCTTCACAAACTGCTCTGTCATAAGAACCAGAACTGGTGGGAATGAAATGATTGTTTGTGTAGTATCAGCAAACTGCATTCTTGGTCAGAAAAATGCTACCAGGCATAATGGAGCTCAGAAGCATTTTCCATAGATGCAAACCAAATTTCTCTACTTGCAATGAGACAAGTGACATTGCCGGTCACTTGTACCATCACAACAATAGAATGTAACTCACTCCCATGGGAGCGAGTGATGACCACCAACCTATATGACTTTAAAAGATTAGACAAATTCATGGAGGAGAGGGCTGTGGAAGAGAGGGTTATCAATGGCTATTAGCCCTGATGGCTATGCTTTGCTTCCACAGTTGGAGGGCATTAAGGTTTCTGAATACCAGTTGCTGGAAACCACAGCAGGGGAAAGGACTTTGTGCTTGAGTTGTGCTTATGGGTTTCCTGTAGGCTTCTGGTTGGCCACTGTGAGAACAGGATGCTGGCCCATTGGCCTGATCCAGCAAGCTCTCCTTTTGTTGTTATGTGTACCATAGGAAACAGCATCTTAAAAAGTAGAGACATCACCTTGCCAACAAAGGTCCATATAGTAAAAGCTATGGTTTTCCCAGTAGTGATGTACAGAAGTGAAAGCTGGACCATAAAGAAGGCTGATCGCCGAAGAATTGATGCTTTTGAATTACGGTGCTGGAGGAGACTCTTGAGAGTCCCGTGGACTGCAAGAAGATCCAACCTATCCATTCTTAAGGAAATCAGCCCTGAGTGCTCGCTGGAAGGACAGATCCTGAAGCTGAGGCTCCAATACTTTGGCCACCTCATGAGAAGAGAAGACTCCCTGGAAAAGACCCTGATGTTGGGAAAGATGGAGGGCACAAGGAGAAGGGGACGACAGAGGACGAGATGGTTGGACAGTGTTCTCGAAGCTACCAGCATGAGTTTGACCAAACTGCGGGAGGCAGTGGAAGACAGAAGTGCCTGGTGTGCTCTGGTCCATGGGGTCACGAAGAGTCGAACACGACTAAACGACTAAACAACAACAACAAGAAGAAGAAGGAAACAGTATGTGGCCTTAAGGATTATGTTGGTAGGGGTGAAAAGAAAAAAGCAGGGCACAAAGATGAAAACTTGTCAAAGTGTGTTGGCAATGACCAACTGGCCTAAACCTAGATACTCTGAAATGATTAGAAGTGGCAAAGAGGAAGCTATTTATATATATAAAATTGATAGCCTAGCAAATGGTCTGCACTGATTTACCTTGTCCACAGGGCAGATGTATTCTGCCTCCGACTCATTGCCATTTGCAATCATTTTAAGTACAAGTGAATGGAAGCAGATAAAGCCAAGCACATCACAATCAGCTTCACAGAGTAGATGGGCCAGCCTTCAGATATGATTGCATTTTTTTAAAAAAGAAAAACACCTAAAATGAATGGGGGAAATTATTGGGGTTGCAACAGCGCCTTCTCCACCCAGAAGTGTATGTTGCCCATTTTCATCTTTTCTTTCCACATTTTTGAACATTAATGTTAGGACTGTTGATTATGATTGCAACGCCTCTTATTTTTGTCTTCTCACATGATGTGTCGTTTCCCCCTAATTTAAGATGATCCAAATATATCTCATTTCCTTGTTTTAATGTGAGTCTCTTGGAGAAAGAAAATACTTGCTTGTTCTTGTTTCAACTGTTTATAACATTATTGTTTATATTGAGATTTTAAGCCCTTAACGTTAAGTGATATACTTCTTGATGATTCCATTTATTCAGTCTTCTATAGCAAAATTATAGGATTTTAAAATATTATGAACAATGAAAATATAGCTAATAGAGGAAATGAGAAAAGTGAAACGTCAGGAAATGAAATATTCCAGCAATGGGAAAAGAAAGATTCTACAACTATCATGAAATGGTTGAGGAAAATGTGGGTGATTGGTGATAAAACTCACATACAACAGAAGTGCTTTAAAATATAATTATCAGAGTAAGTTTATTGAGAGATGGGCCCTGCTCATTCCTTTTTAGAACAATAAACTCACAGATGAAGTAAGTAAAATTAGTAAGTTTTTTATTTGTACCCTGCCCTCCCCGGCCAAGACCGGGCTCAGGGCAGCTAACATCAAATATCAAATACATTAAAACACAATCAAACAATTGATTAAAATACAACATAAAAATTAGAATCAGGATAAAATTAAATGACTGCCCACAAATTACAACCATAGGGGTCAGGAACCTCAAGTATTCATCAGGGCCAGCTATCCATGTTGGTCCCACATGAGCCGATAAAAGGGCCAAAGAAGTAACTTATAGGGTCCCATACAGGGGGATCAAACTGGGCCCGGACCGAAGGCCAGGTGGAACAACTCCATCCTGCAGGCCCTGCAGAAAGATGTCAAGACCTGCAGGGCCCTGTGATAGAGCGTTCCACCAGGCTGGGGCCAAAGCCAAAAAGGCATTGGCCCTGGTTGAGGCCAGTTTAACCTCCTTGAGGCCTGGGACCTCCAAGATATTATTATTTGCGGACCTCTGTATAACCCCAAGTAAATTTAACAATCTATTTTCTCCAATCACTGATTTTGCTATTCTTTCTATCTATCTATTGCTATTTCTATATCTATATTGCTATTGCTATATCTATCTATTTCTATCTATTCTATCTATTGCTATCTGGATGTTTGCAATATTTAAAATATATCGTCCAGAGAGGCATAAAGTAACCCAAGCTGGATATCCCAGCATAGAACAATTTCTTCTTATCTGCATTTAAAAACAACAACCCGATGTTAGAAAAATAAGCTAGTGTGCAATTAGAATAATCAGTTATTGCAGCTAGAAAGTGGGTGTCTTGGGAGTGATCTGAGGACCAGGGAAGGATCCAAAGTTATGTCTTGACATGGCCCCAAACCAGGGACAGGTTTAGACTAGCTCCTGCCCTGATCTAAACCTCTACTTCTTATTTCCCTCCCGTTATTTCCAATGGAAAACCAATTAAAAAATAAATAAAGTAGGATGCTGTCAGTTTGCATTTCTCCGTGCAAAAAAAATTTGATCTGATGTGCAGATATCTTTCTTATTTGAATTAATTCAAGAGGGTTCTGGAAGCTTCTCTGTGTGCTACAAGCTGGTGCAAGCTGGAAGTTTCTAGCTGACAAGTAAGTTTTTATTCTGCCTAGAAACAAGCAGAAAGTTCCTGAAGTTTGGGATATTCCTTCAGAGAAGTTGAAGAGGTGGTTTAAACTGGTTCTGTTATCTTTTTCTGTCAAGGTAATGGTGACTATAATAATGCCAGAAGGAGCACAATTTTCACTTTCTGTCTCTCTCTTCCTTCCGGTGCGGTGTTACTGTAAGTTTAAGTTAAGTCTGCTGCAACTGGATTTCTTAGGGATTGTTCAAGTCCTGTATGGATTTGTGACCCTTAAGCTCATTTGCCTTCAGTAGTAGTAAAAACTCTGTTGGATGAAATTAATTGCCTCTGGTCTGTTTTTCGGGAATCCTGCAGCGTGTTTATGTTTTTACTCTGCTAACTACTCATTGGGATATATTCTGGATCCATATGAGCCGAATTCATGACAGATGGATGGTTAAACTGCCTTCACATTCTCTCCCTCCCTCCCCTGATTTCACCCTGAGTAAAAAATGTCTCTAGGGATCCAGACATTAACCATACTGTGTTACGACCTCAAAAATGTACTGAATCTTTATTTTCATATTTTCTTTTAAAAATACAATTTAATAATAACTTTACGGGGGAAACCCCTAAAATGTATTCTGTTGGTATAAAAGAAGTTATCTTCATCACTCTTATCTTTGTTATGAAAGTACTGGATTTTTATTTTTTTTAAATCTATGGCAGGACAGAGGCATATTTGATATTACTAATGGAAATGTTATGTTTTAAATTCACTCCTTGTGCTGCTTTTAAGAATTCACCTTGAATGTCTCAACCATGGCCTCTCTGTCATTTTACATTATGCACTACAAGTTCAGCAGGCACTTGCATGCTCATCTTCTTCTTCTTATATCCATTAGGACTGTGCTGAGTATTTTCCCCTTTCCATTCTTTCCAAAGAACCCACTCTCTGCATTGTGAGAACATTCACTTCTCTTCAGCCCAGTTTGCTTCCATTGATTCTGGTACCTGCTTCTGCAGCACTGTTTGTCTTTAATCTTGGCTGCCCTGTCTTCCTCTTCCTCCGCCTCGATTACTCACATGCGCAATCCTTGCCAGCCAGAGACATGACAACATTGTGATGCTATGCAGCTAAGCATGTTTGATTATATGGTAATGCAGAGCCTCCAAGTGTCCCTATTTTCCACGGACAATCACTGATTTGCAGAAGCCATCCCTGTTTCTGAATTGATCCCAGAATGTCCCGCTTTTCCGTGAGTTGTCCCTATTTTTATCTGAGAATTATTGGGAGGGCAGTGCTTTTTTTCCTAAAAAAATGTTTAGGGGTACTCTCATTTTGACTCAAGAAAACCACCCTTGGGGAAATTGGGGAAAATAAATACAGTGAATGGACAAAAGTACAAAAATTCACAAAATGTTTAGGGGTATGTGTACCCCTGCATCCCCCCAGGAAAAAAGCACTGTTGGAGGGTATGGTAGTAATAAGTCCTGGATTTGTCTGATTATTGATATCTGATAATTAGAGCTCTCATAGAGACTGGGGAAAAGTCATGATTCTGTTTCTTCACTTATTTCATAAAATATATGTACCGTTTGACTGTAAGAAGGGTAAACCCCCCCCAAAGTGGTTTACAAAAAGAATATAACAATAAATCACAGTGGTACCTCGGGTTAAGTACTTAATTCGTTCCGGATGTCCGTACTTAACCTGAAGCACCACTTTAGCTAATGGTGCCTCCTGCTGCTGCCGCACCGCCAGAGCACGATTTCTGTTCTCATCCTGAAGCAAAGTTATTAACCTGAAGCACTATTTCTGGGTTAGCAGAGTCTGTAACCTGAAGCGTATGTAACCTGAAGCGAATGTAACCCGAGGTACCACTGTATTTAAAACATTCAAAGAATATATAAAATCAAATATAATTTGACACTAAATGACTAATCAGATTTTGCTGGGTGCTCGCAGCTCCGAGAGTAAACAAAACCCAATTCATCGAGACGTCACTATCTTTTGAATTAGTGAACACTGTCAAAACTTGTCTTCTTCTACCAACATAAGGAAGGAACTAGGCAGAGGTGACCTAAGTGTGAACAACGGTGCTTAAAATGGGATCTCTCAAACTATAAGATAAATACAGCTTGGCTTGCCGTTAGTTTCTAATACAGGCGACTGAGCTGAAGTTTTAGCTGATTCCCATAACAGTTCTTTAAGTAAAAGCATTTTACTTTTTTATTTTATTTTACAACACCAGACTGTGTTTAAGGGAACGGTAGGGGATCTCCTCGAGTTCACAGTGTTCTATGGATCCTCCCAATGGCAAACCTTAAAACTCAAACACACTTGCTGAGTTGCTGAGGGTGTGTGTTGAGAAGGAACTGTGTGTGTGCTTGGAATTTCCAATGAGTTAACTGTGTGCTGCTGGCTACAGCTAGAGAAGAGAGGTGAATTTAAATAAGAGGAACGGAGCGTATTGTGACCATGAAGAGAAAATAATATATGCTCTGGGAGGCAAAGAACAAGGAAGCCCTCCTCTCCTATTCCTACTCCTCCCTATGGGGAAAAAACAAGAGAAAAAGACCTAACTGAAGAATGAGCTACGTAATAATACAGTCGTTGGGGAAATGCTTGTGTCAGGTCCGATGAACTGAATTGGCTTACCTCTCTACTTATAATTTCGGAATAAAAGGAAGGAAGGAAGGAAGGAAGGAAGGAAGGAAGGAAGGAAGGAAGGAAGGGCCTAAGTTAGCCTTGGTAATAATATTTACTTCGGTTATGTGATCTTGATATTGACTTTTGTGCCCACTACAACTGCTACAGGAGGAGGCCAAAAATTCCAGTGAATCCGACAAGGGACATGTAATGCCATTCAAGTTATCCGAGGTAAAAGCTCATGTCTTAAATTAGGAGTCATGGGCCTCTTGGGACCTGTGGTCATATTTGCAAACAATGGAAAAACTGTTGTGAGCACTGCAGACCTACTGCAACCAAGTATTCTTCACAATCTATTATGTTGGCTACAAGAGAACACTTCTTGCAAGCCTCATTTCACCAGGGAGAGAGGTGGGGACAGGGATTCTGTGAGCATGAGAGAAGGGCCCTGTGGGTATTTGTATGCCTAGAGGCACCCTGTTGGTGACCTCTGTCATAAAGCGATGCAGCTACTATTAAAAAATACAGCTTCAAAGTCAGATTTTCCTGGAAGAATGCATGGCTTCGCAAAAAGTTCCACCATGCAGTTTTTGGCGTATGTGCTCTCTCATCTTCAGAAGTGCAAAACACAGACCTACCTCCCTCCCTCCCTCCCTTTCTCTTTGCTTTCTCATCCATGGGGAATCCTAACCAGAGATTTGTCAACCAGTTAAGGGTGACAACTTGAATAAAATATTGGGGATGGGCAGATAAATCCCACATAATCGATCACAGGACGCAGTGCACACACACCATTTGAATGGCAATGCCCATCAACTTTGGGGACCAAGATGTTAGTTTCTGTTTGCCACTGAGCAGCTGCGTAGAGTCACAAAGCTCTGTTTACATTCCAGAGACAGTCCAGGCTATTGGAAGTCTCACAGGAGACTAGAGATGGATGTGACGTTACTGGTTTCCTGTTTCCTTTGTTCCTTTGTTTCAGTTGCTTTCATAGAGAGAGGATGTTGCTCTTTGCTGTCTGCGTAGTAAGAAATAAAACGCTTTGCAATGTAGCCCAAACCTCTCGTCTCTTTCCTGTGCTGGAAACTGCTGAATGGGGGAACGTGCCTGAAGCCTTATCAAAGGCCCAGGTCGTTAATTATTCGTCGGAGGGCGATTCCGATAGGTTCGGCCAGAAGATGAGCTTTATCAGCTTGGCCGAGTGGAGATTCTGACACACTTGTCCCCTTAAATATTTATGGAGGTGGGGCTGAAGAGACCTCGGCCCCTAGGAGTTGATTCCTATTAAACTAGTGCAGTACCGCAGATGGCGAAGAATTCATGAAAAATAAGAATCCTTACCTATGATCAGATCTTGATTTTAATTAATCTCAGCAAGAAATAGTTTTCAGTGCTGCTATGGCTTCTCAAGCAAATAGAAGCACATCATTTATTTATTTAGTTACCGGTAGTTATTTTACAGTATTTGTATACCTTTCCCACCACTGTTTGGGCACAAAGCAGTTTGCAATAAAATTCAATAAAACGAAGCATCAATCAAAGTAATGCAATATTTAAAACTGTATTAACTGTACAGTACTGTTAAACTGTATTAAATAATACAGTATCATAAACAAGTAAAATATTGTAGATTTCAGAAAGAGTCACAATATTATGGCATAGCAAAGGGTCCTGTGATCCAGATGAAGGCTTAACCAAGCTCACTGTAGTGTTTTGAGTAGTGATGGAAGCTCATCAAGGATGCAACCACCTGTGCTGCCAGGGAAAGGGGCTTCCACAGCTTAGGTGCAACTACCTACCATTCTGCACTGCACACAGAAAGGAAGTCTCACCTGAGGGACAGTAATAATAATAATAATAATAATAATAATAATAATAATAATAATAATAATAATAATTTGCATCCTGCCCTCCCCGGCCGGAGCTGGGCTCAGAGCGGCTAACATCATATATATAATACAATATGCACATAAAGCAAAGTTAAGATGGCTTTGCAGCATCTGAGATTGGGTTTCTTTCCCTTGCATTTGCTTCAAAGGTATTATTCTCTGTTGACAGCCGTCCAACCTGTACCTGGGTAGCTCAGTTGCTTGGGGCATGGTGCTGGTAATGGCAAGGTTTCAGGTTCAATCCCCATCTGGGACAGCTGCATATTCTGGTTGGCCCTCCAGCCACTCTGGGACTACAATTCCCATCATCCCTGACCACTGGTCCTGTTAGGGATGATGGGAGTTGCAGTCCAAAAACAGCTGGAGGGCCAAGTTTGGCCACCACTGGACTAGACCATCCTCAGGGTCCCTTCTAACTCTTATGATTTTATGCAGCTCTTGAGTTTAAAATCAAGAAGGAGCATCAAGAGCACTGCAACTACCTGAGATGGAGGTTCCACTTCTCCAACATCTTTGCTGGGTCAAGACCAAAGGTTCCATTCAGATGCTACTAGCCCAGACATGGAAGGAAGAAACTACCCCGACCAGAGAAGAGCGGCAAAACAAGTTGGTGGATTATGCTGAAATGGCAAAATTAACTGGGAAGCTCAGATATCAAGAAGACAAGAATTTTAATAAGGAATGGGAAAAGTTTATAAATTATTTACGAGTCCACTGTAAGCATGTTAAAATGCAGCCTCAGAGCTTGGACAGGATGACACACATACAAGGTGCTCCATGAAATATGTGTTACAGTAGACCTTGCAATATGTTGGTTAGCCGACAAAGGTGACTCAATTTAGCACACAGGGAAGGAGAGAAAAGAAAAGAAAAGCTAAGGTGACAATTGGAGTCTTTAACTTGAGTACCTCTTACAGATGGGGTGCCAAACTGATTTTAGTCTGAAGGCAGCATTCCCTTTTGGCAACCTTCTGGCCACCACATGGCAGTGGTGGGTGGGGGTCAAAGGCAAAAGTGGGTGGGGCAACAAATCTAAAGATGCAATTTGACCCTTGTACAGTTCGCTAGTTTCGACACACATGCACACATCCCTCTTGATTCTCTGCCAATGCAAGCAAGAAGTATGATTAAAGTTCAAGGGCATATCCTTACCAGGCAAAGGCATTCAAGGAGGGTGTGAAATGAAGTCAGCGAGGGGCGTGGCCTGAAGAGTCCCATGGGCTAGATAGAGAGCCCTGGAGAGGTGCATTTGGCCTGGTGTTCCCCAACACAAAAGTCTGTAATCCTATACCCATTTGCATGGCAAGGATCCCTCTTCAGCTCTGTGGGACCTACCTCTGAGTAGATACGTTCAGTATTGCATTGTAAGTCTTTTTGCAGGGCTTATGAAATGGAGGACCCATCCAGACTTACCCATAAAACCCACATTTTAAGTAAAGGTAGTGACTATTTTTGGCATAACCAATTGATGCACGATAGCCAATGTGCAGCTCCTTTTGGACCCAGAAGAATGCAAAATGGGGGGTGGAACGGGGTAGAACAGGGCAGAATGGAATGAAGTGCACTTATACGTGCTCCACTAATGTTTGCAGGGACTGGGACTGGAACTCCCACTTGAAATGGTTACCACCAGTAATCAATTTGTCCCCTGGCAGTCCATACTGGAGTAACTTAATAGTCAGATGTGATTCTATGCCTCTGTGGACCCAATTTTCTACAACTTGCTTTTCCAAGCAACCCTGTCTTTATTGAAGCTGCTACATATTGATAATACCACCATCCCTCTTTTAATGGTATAGGTGTCCATGGAAGCTGGTAGGAGCACTTTTAAAGCAACTATGTCATTTTTTGGGTTTTCGAAGGACAGGGAAACTCCAGCCTAAGCAGAGGAAAAATTTGGGACAGCAGCTGATTCTAGTGAATGTTTTATAGATGAGGGGAAGATAAAGGACGCACAAGGGGTACATATTCCACATTCATCCGAGGTGAGGATTTGCCCAGAGTTTGATAATAGTTTGAGAACTCTCTCTGAACCTGTTAAGATTCCTAGTACAAATGGGTGACTTTTCTTTCCTAAAACAACAGACAGTGATATGGGCACCTAAACTATCTGTCTCGTGTCACTTTCTTGTACCCCCGATGCCTTGTTTGTTGTTTGTATCTCCTACTTTTAGAGAAACAAAACAAAAAGAAAATTGTTATCATACAGCCAAGAGTAGAGTCAAGTTGTCATTTTCAAGCATGCCTGCCTTTGATCAAATATGATGTTTTGTCGAGAGAAAAGAAAGAAAAGAAAAGAAAATGTCATCACACCTGTCTGAGCAAGCCTAAAATAGGTATTTGTTGATTAGATTTTTCTTGTCTTTATTAACTTGGGTTTATTGTTTGGGCCTGTGTATCGAGATGCAATAACATACTTCACCATGGGTCAAATCCCAAAGTCTTTACACAAACAAAGGCTTATATTGATTCCATGTTGAATAAACCAGAGATAAAGTTACAGACTTTTAAACAATTGCCAGGATTCAACCCCCACCCCCCAAAAAGAGATCTGAGTGGGTTGCTGCATGCTCAGAGCCTTGTTTTATTATCCTTGTTTTGATAGTCAAATAGTTGCTGGTCCCTTCCAAAAAAACCTGGAGCAGATCACCTGGTGGAGCAGAGTCACCTGTCAGCAGTCTCCTGTCAGCAGCATCACAGCTATTTGCTGGGAGGGAGAGATGAGAGGTCATAGTACCAAAGCCAAGTCCTGCATGAGAGTTCCTGCCCCCGCTTTTCTCTTTTCGCAGTGGGAGGGGCTCAGGCCCTCTTTCCTACAATTCAGTCTTCCCCCTTCATCTCCTACAGCTTCCCTTTTAGGAGAAAAAAAGTCCAAAGTTTCCATGTTCAGGGATGCATCGGGCTGCTAGAGAACTTAATGGACTGCTGGATATTCGGAAATGAGGTTCGCTATTGCAGTGATCAGAGGAGAGTGACCAGAGGAAGAATTATTGCTAGGAGGAGTGCAGAGAGAAGAATCGCCATGGTGCATCTGCAACAGCACAACCAGGTGCTTTCATCAGCCTCCATTGCAAGAAAATACTGTATGTCTCTCCTGGATTGGTCTCTACAGCCACAGCAGGCGCTGTGACTCTCCAACGGTCTGACTTCACCCCCAAAGGTGCACTCTTCCATGGTCTCCCAAGACAGACGGGGGCCATCCACAGCAGCAGCCGCTATAGTAATGATTTCTATAACGCTCACCATCATAATTCATTTATATACCGCATAATGCCAGAATAGGCTTCCATAAATGCAAAGCATAAAAGCCAATTGTGCAAGATCCACAATTAAAATGCACAATAGAGCCAGTGCTTTTTTCCCCCTGTGGGTAGCCAAGCGTACAAAGCACAGGCACCTTTTCCCCCTAGAAGAAAAGCACTGGTTAAAAGTGCAGCACTTAATGGAACAACTTCATGGTATTGTGTTCCAACAATTCGTAATCAAATTGTTTAGTTATGCTTTGGATTATACCTTAACATGTGGTTGTAAGCCCACCTGAGGGTATGGGAAAGGTGAGTGTTCAATGCTTAAAATGAATTAGCATTTCAGGCTGTAGCCCCTCTTACTCAAACTTCCTTTACTGTGAAATCTTTCAAATGTCTTTTCAAAAGCAAGCTTCTCTGAGTTCAGGAGGGCTTACTCTCAGGTAAGTGTAGAATTACAGGCTTCATTTTTTACATGCACATATAGCTTACTAAGGAAGCATCCCGCTTACTAATAGGTCAAGAAAAAGTAGTGATTAGCTCCCTCCTGAAGGTATCTAGGACTGGGTGGCGGGACAAGGCAGGTGATGTAGAAAGGCAGTGGGGCATAGTGGTTAAAGTGTCGGAATAGGACCTGGGAGACCAGTGTTTGAATACCCAGTTGGCCATGAAGCTTTCACTGGCTGAGCTGGGGCCAGTCACTGCCTCTTGGCCTAGCCTACCTCACAGGGTTGTTTGGGGGGGGGGAGAACCATGTACATCTCCTTGAGTACCTGAGAGAAAATGATGGGGGTATAAATGCAATAAACAAATAAATTAAAAGCCATCCCCCGATGGCCAACCCAAAATCTCTCGACACTTATAATTTGTAGACATATTTATTCCACATATTTATCTCACCCTTTCCCTCAAAGGAATTGGAGGCTATTCTCCCCACCCTTTTTATCTCATAACAACAACCTTGTGGGGTAAATCAAGGCGAGAGGTTGGGACTGGCCGATGGTCACCTAGTGAGCTGAGAGGGGATTTGGACCTGAGATTCTCAGATACCATAGTTTATCTCTGCTTCTTGAAACATGGAGATGCCATAGTTGCAAGCTTCAATGGTGATGTTACATTAGCCGATCAATACTTATTAAAAAATTTCGAGAGCCAACTAATTCACGAGAAGTGACCTTGAGAAAGCATTGTTAAGTTTCTGGAGCTTTGAACCCTATTCAGCTGCTGAATAATACCAGCCACATTAGTCAGCTGTCATTGTTAGGAAAAAATGCTTCTATAGAAATTCAAATAACTTGAGAAGAAGAAAAATGATAACTTGAAATGTTTCCTACAACTGTTTAAAAAGCCAGTTGCTAAAGGAGTGTGGGTTGAGTGAAGTAGAACTATTTAATCAGCTTTTCAGTTACTTCAGAAGTCCCTGATGACTCTTAGGGTGGGGAGGGGGAAATGGAGAAAGAATCTAGAATACCATTTTCTCACAATAAGCCTGTCAACCATTGTGTGATTCCTAAACTACTTTCCTTTACCGCTGCGTTTTAAGGATGCAGAGATATCAATAGACCTGTCTGAAACCTTTGCTCATCTTAAATTATAGCAGATAATTTTATGTTCATCTTTTATATCATGAGCCATAACATAGCAGCCAGCTGCTTGCTGGTATTATAAATGAGATGGTCTACTTTGCTCTGCTGGTGCTTACAGAGAAATCTCTGAAGTGGCTTTATTTATTTTATTTTTATTAAAGATTTTCTTGGTTTGCAAAAGTGCATGCTTTGTCTCCTTTTCCAAGTTGCACAGTCTTTTCCTAGAGATCAGTTGCATTTTGTGGTTTGTTTTCTCTCCCTGTCCTCCTTTCCTGGAAAGACAGGCAAGATCCAACAGTTGCATGTAGCAGAGGTACCTGTTTTGAAGTAAAAAATTTAGAATTTGTCAATAGGGATCCTAATAAAATAGGTATAGCTTCAGCGTAGGCTTCCTGTAGTTTAAACTGTAATCCTATACATTTTTACCTGGGATTAAGTCCCATTCAACTCAGTGGGGTTGCTTCTGAGGAGACAGGTATATAGCTGCACTGCAGTTGATAATACATGGTTTTTATTACACTTAAAAAGAATACTTTTGTGTTCAATCTGTTAGCCGCCATCCATCCTCCAACCGCCTCCAGGCACTCACACAGGACCTTCACCGCCTTTAGTGGTTCTGATTTGAAAGAGAGGTAGAGCTGGGTGTCATCTGCATACTGATGGACACCCAGCCCAAACCCCCTGATGATCTCTCCCAGCAGCTTCATATAGATATTAAAAAGCATGGGGGAGAGGACGGAACCCTGAGGCACAAGTGAGAGCCCAGGGGTCTGAACACTCATCCTCCAACACCACTTTCTGGACCCAGGAGAAAGGAGTGGAACCACTGTATAACAGTGGATATTGTATGGCTTCCTCTGATATGATTTATAAATAAAAAATAGTGTATGGAATCTTATGCTTATTTTATTCTAACTGCAATAATATTCTACACAAAGTCATTCTTTGTTTTATATTGTTTGTCTTGTTTGTATGTTGCTATTTTTGAAACCTCAAACTTATACATATTTTTAAAATGCATATTTACAGACAAAATATGTTTGGAAATGTATGCATTCTGATAAAATATGTATTTAAATATACATTTTCTTATAAAATATGCGCTAATCACTATAGTTTTTAGAACTCAGATTATTGTGCAAACAGGATGGATCAGATTTATGAATAAACATGTGTGAAATTGAGATGATGTTCTTATCCTTACAAGTATGCTATTTCAGTATTCCTCTTAAGTCTTGCATCTATATTTCTTAAAGTATCATGCACACTGTATTTTATTCACTATGTGGTCATAATGCGATTAGTTTTGTTGGCATTACATTACTCACATGAGGCCTACTAACCATCCAAAAATCTGAAATAAAAAACCCCTCCAAATAATTAATGAATGCCTTAGCAATTCAGTTCAGTAAACTGAAGCTGTCTCCATTTGCTTTGGGTACTTTGACTTCTGTAGCTGGAACTAAAAATCTGGAAAATTAAAGGAATGAAAACCTCACTTTAAATATTCATTTCAAATCCCACAGAAAGCAGAAAGGTGAGGTGTGAAAAAGGGGGAGCACAATAACAGCCTTTTTCTCCTGTCTTATAAATAGCAAGACGTCTGGTTAAGCCAGCCTGAAAAACAGACATAAAAGAAAATTACTGCCAGTACGCTAAGCCTGACACATTTATAAGTAGAGAGCAGAAATTTAAGAAGATTTTTTTTTTCCAGCTGGTTATTCAATGTAGAAGGCTCCATGTTGGATAGGGGGAATATAACAACATTTATTAATTTTTTTACAAAAATGTTTTCAAACACAGCTATGCAACAAAGCCACCATATTTCTGATTTGTGCACTCATTATAATGCTTCGAGAAGAAAGGCTATTCCTCTACTAAATGTGCTCAGTGTTTATTTTCTCGGCATTATAAAATGCCCAGGTCTGAGAAACAACTTCTTCCTTTGCACGAAATTATTTACTCTGATGTCTGGCTCACAAAAGCAGTTCGCTTATACAGGAAAGATACCCATCTGTTCCAGATTCAGGGTGTACTTTGAGCATAAATGCTCAACAGGGCACCTGTTTGACTGAAAAATGCAGGAGGTTCGGACATTTCATCTATTTGTTATCATGCTTCACTATCACCAGGAGTGTAATTATAATAGGTGTCACTCTTTGGCTGCAAATCTGCCTCATTACTTTTCAGCACAAACCTTGAGAGGGAAAAACAGTATAATAGAGACTTCATAAGGTGGGATCTATTGCCAGTTATTGAACTGAAAACACACTTGCTTCCTCTTTGTTAATAGAACTTTTAGACCATTCTTCATTATAAAGAATCACAAAGCACTTTCCAAAATATTATAAAACCACATATCATGACAAAAATGGCAATTAAACACAGTTTTTCAGCTGTAACTTGCCGTAACTTTGCTCTGGCACCTTTGCCATTCTAAGATGACAAGGGAGGTGTTCACGGTGAGTTTTGGCACCTCTTTCTCTCTCTCTCTCTCAAAAAAAGCACTAAAATTCTTCATCAAATACAAAATCATTGCAGATTAAACCAACAATTGCCATGGGGGTGCGTGGGGGCCTAGTGGCCACATCTGGAATTTTGATAAAGGGCTGAGTGTGGCTGCCCAAAAATGGCTGCTGTGGGGTGTGACATAATGGTTGCCATGGGGGGCACAGCATAAAATAACATGGCTGCCACAACTAAAAGAGCAGAAAGAGGACCATGAAATGGTGTAGACTTTGTTCCCATCAGCTCTACCAATAAAAGCACATACAACAGCTGCTGCTGCTGCACTCAGTGTGAAGGTCAGTGTCGATTTCTTGCATCCAGTGTAACGTGGGCATATTAAAGGGACATATTCAATACAGGAGAGACAAAGCCAGTGAAAAATCCCCAAATGCTGCAACCTTCTTTCTCCTATAGGAGTTGCTCCATATCCTTGATGATTCTGGTTGCCCTTTCCTGAACCTTTTCTAACTCTACAATATCCTTTTGAAGGTATGACGATCAGAACTTTACACAGCAGGTTCCTATGTAAAGCAACCCCACAACCTAAAATGACAACCACAACACCTCAGACCTTGCTAACTAAGGCCAATCTGCTTGTATGGTCAAGAAACAAACCAACACTTCTTTGGCCCATATGTGACCAGCTATTCTTACACTACAGGGAGCATAAAGCAAATGTGGAAGAGGCCTGGCTGGACAATTCCACCTCATGCCCGTGCCTGGAGTCTTCCAATTGGGCAGGTGAGTATCTCTGTAGAATTATGGCTCTCTTTCTTTGCTGCAGACTTGGAATGAAGTTATGGTTCATTATAACAGTAAAATAATAAGGGGCGGTGGATTCCACTCTTGCACTCCCATGAGTCACGATGAAATGTTTCTATCCCTCATGGAGGTAGAGGTAAGTTTGAATATTGTGACACAGACGTTTGGATCTGAGCAAGCTGCTCCTATTAAAATCTGGTAGGGACTGTTAAGTAGCCATGCTGTTCAATGGGAGCAACATCCCTGCTCAGCTTCTGATGATGTTTTCAGAGCTGCCGTAGGCCACATTGTCCGGTTATGATCAAAACCTTTGCCGTTTCTTCTCTCTGCTTTTGTCCCTTTCCAATACCCCATTGCAAGGAGACCCCCCCTCTCAGCATTAACCATGCAAATGCCTTTGAAAAGTGAAAGCTCTCCCTGTGACATGCTTCCTTTGCCTCCCTTCTGAGACAAAATGGTTGGCAGGGAGGATGGGGAGGACAGATGTTTTCCGGCTCAAAATGACAACATCCCCATCTGTTGGCAGCAGTTTCCTGCAGCTTCTGAGCACTGGTCCCCATATCTTCAAATGTCTAACAGATGGCGAGTTACAAACTATCTAAACTGCTTTGAAGCCGAGAAGAATGTAAAAATCAAAGAGGATCCACTTTTGGAAATGTGTTCCACTCTAATGATAGTGTACGGCATAGCACAGCTTATTTGCTTATTAGTGTTTCCAGACAGGAAATACCAACCTCAGCTCATTAAAGCCAGCAAAATTCTATTACAATCAAAAGAGGGAACTGCAAAGGATTGTGCTGTTTATTCCAGAACTCCATAAACCAACAGCCCTCTCCATGAGCTAAAGAGGAGGGCCGGCCCTATCATGAGGCAACCGCCTCAGGCGGCAGATGTTAGGGAGGCACATTCTCTTCTAATGTAGGATACAGCTGTGTATTCCATGCTGCCTGTTCTGCTCCAGCTTCTGGATGTGAAACAGGGAGGTGCTTTCTTAGGCAACAAAATATCTTGGAGCAGCTCTAGCAGAGAGGGGAAGTGGGCACAGAGGGGTTAGGGGTGCTTTGGTTCCATCCCCATGGTGTGCGGCACCCTTCAGTGCTGCCCCAGACTTTGACATGGCCACCTGAGGTGAGGAAGCCTTCATACATCCCAGGATTTCCAACTGTGTGCAACCAGAGTTCCAGTATCTGGAGAAGGATGCACATAAACAGGTAAAAGCAGAAAGGCTTTCCTACCTCAGAGAGCTACATTAATTAGTGGAAGGCAGGGCTGGGAGGGATCTACAATATTTTGGGGTAGGGCCCAAAATACAATGCTGGACACCCTTCTCTACTTGTCAGCTCCTCAAGGTCCTCAGCTTTCAGGATACAGTGGTACCTCAGGTTAAGTACTTAATTCGTTCCGGAGGTCCGTTCTTAACCTGAAACTGTTCTTAACCTGAAGCACCACTTTAGCTAATGGGGCCTCCTGCTGCCGCTGCGCCACCGGAGCACGATTTCTGTTCTCATCCTGAAGCAAAGTTCTTAACCTGAGGTACTATTTCTGGGTTAGTGGAGTCTATAACCTGAAGCATATGTAACCTGAAGCGTATGTAACCTGAGGTACCACTGTATCTGGTTCTTCCTCTTTGGACTCCATGGGTGGTCTCAGGTCAGAGCTAGGCATGAAAGAACTGAGCCGATTTTCTGCCCACCTTTATTTGGCAGTTTGTAGGAGGCATAGTAAGGGATGAGGGTGGCGCTGTGGACTAAACCACAGAGCCTAGGGCTTGCCAATCAGAAGGTCAGTGGTTCGAATCCCCACAATGGGGTGAGCTCCCATTGCTCAGTCCCTGCTCCTGCCCACCTAGCAGTTTGAAAGCATGTCAAAGTGCAAGTAGATAAATAGGTACTGCTCCGGTGGGAAGGTAAACGGTGTTTCCGTGCGCTGCTCTGGTTCGCCAGAAGTGGCTTAGTCATGCTGGCCACATGACCCGGAAGCTATCTGCGAACAAACGCCGGCTCCCTCGGCCAGCAAAGCGAGATGAGCGCTGCAACCCCAGAGTCGTCAGCGACTGGACTTAACGGTCAGGGGTCCCTTTACCTTTCCCTTTTTAGGAGGCATAGTATGAACCCTGCCCCCAAATGTTACCTAGCCAGGCCACCTAGCTAGCTTCATGGCTGAGTAGGGGACTGAACCCTGGTCTCACAGGTCCTAGTCAAATGTTCTAATCACTACAACACAGCGGCAACGTAAATATATACAGAAGCAACTAAATAATTCCAGAAAGAACACAGAACATATAACCAAATGTAATAATACATTACAGCCATTAAACATACACACAAAGCCAACTACAGCTTTTAGTTATTAGAAGAAGCTAGTGTTTTACTGTGATGTGCATAAGATTTTTATTGAACACTCTTTATGGAAATTCCCAGAACAACAAAATGTATTTCATCTTTTTTCCCTACTATTTTCAGATCAGAAAGCATCCATCTTTTCCAATATGGCTAAATATTGTGCTGCTGCATGTAAAAATTACCAGGGATAAATTCTAGCAAACTTAATAATTCTGTTTTCTGTACCTGGCATTTGATAGTACAGTGGACGTTTGGGTTGTGAACGTGATCTGTGCGGGCTGCATGTTCGCAACCCGCAGCGGCGCATCTGCGCACATGCGGGTTGGGATTCGGCACTTCTGCGCATGCGCAAAACACAATTTAGCGCTTCTGCGCATGCGCGACCACTGAAACCCGGAAGTAACCCGTTCTGGTACTTCCGGGTTTTGGCGGGTCTGTAACCCCAAAAAATGCAACCTGAAGTGTCTGTAACCCAAGGTATAACTGTACTGTATAGTTCTTAATAATTATATTCCTATAGTTTTCTATTTTATTCTGTTTTTGTATTATTTTTTATATATTTACAATCTCTCCCCCCCCCAAAAAAAGTTATTGGTCACTGACCCTAATAAAGAGATGATAGCTAGATAGCTAGCTAGCTAGCTAGCTAGCTAGATGATAGATAGATAGATGATAGAACAACCCAGCTCGGGGTAGAATTCAACTTAGCTCTAAGTGGGGGTATGTGCACAGAGAATGAGCTCCACTCATGCAATGAGACTTCTGTGCACCCTCTGCTCCCCCACCCCACATGCCCCCTAAATCTGTTATGGGCTACCCCCAACCTTCTGGAGCAGATTTATAGGGAGTGGTGTGGGGCGTGCAGAGGGAGGAGAGGGGAGAGATGTCCTGTTGCACAAGCCAAACTCACTTCTATGTACACAACTATACAAAATATTTCAAAATAGCACCCTGCCCTAGTCATTGAGACAAGGCTATCTCACTGGCCTCGTGAATCCCAGACACATTTGCTCTTACTGGGCCCACAGAATGGGCACCATGTTATGTGCAGTAGATTTATTTATTTATTTATTTAAGTGCAAAAGCAAACACTCTACCCTCCACCATCTCAAGTGTAATAACCTAAAACAATGCATGGCCTTTTTTGAAAATGTTGCTGCCTTCTCCTCTGCACTTTTGCAAGGGCTTGAGCATTTACTCAGAGTTGGGGGTTTGTTTTCAAGATGCCTTAACTCGCAACACACTGATCAATGGGACTTAAAATTGCTTAGCTTTCTGGATTGCTGTCTTCTAATGTATTATAAAATTAAACATTACACCCACTTAATCTGTTAGGTTTCAGCCCAGTTACTTGCCCTTTCCACTCCTAAATATTAAGAACATTAAAATGTTATTGCTCATTCACAGTCAACCATGCAATCTTTAAATCATCTCATGAAACCATCTTTTCTTTTCTTTTTCTTTTAGCACTGAGAGAGAGTGCAATTAAATTGAGCAAACTTACTTCTCAGTTAGATCCCACAAATCAGTTATTTTTTTTCTTTAAGAGGGAGAACCAGTCACGGCTTTTATGCTCAAAGTGATTTCTTTGTTAGAAATTTATTGGTTTTATTTCCCATTTCAAAGTATTTCTGTTTCATGAATCTCATAGATCCTTCCATTCCAAGCAACTCATATGTATTCTTTGTACTGTGCTCCCCCCTCTTGTTTTTAATAGTTTCCACTTTCCATTTTTTATATATAAAAAAGGTAGCGGTTCTACATTATTCCACAATATTCTCAACTATGAGTATATATGCTTACCTGACCTCCCTCTGGCTGAGTCAATGCTACATACTGAAGTGGAGAGGAAAAGGTGTGAATCAGTGGTGAGGTTGGTGTGGTGCAAACACACTGGCAGAGTGAATTTGGCACTCCTGCTAGTGTGTTTGCACTGCAGTGACCTCACTGCTGGTTCACCCCTCCTACTAACCATCACTGTATGCAGCAGTGACTCAGTTGGAGGGAAGTCATTCATCCACCTAGAACTCATTTCACTGAAGCTCCTGCAAAAGAATGCCTGGGTGGTTGATCATGCCCTCTAAGTTTACCACTTAGGATTTCAAAGCACCAGTTATATACTACATGGAAGCTGGCAGAAACACATTGCACCCGGTATATGCTTGCACCCGGTATTCTCCTAACTCTTTTCTTTGGAATAACAGTCTGTTCCGATCTTCTGTTTCAGTGAATATCTTGTGCTTGCACTTTAGGTAGTCACACAGAGAGAGATAATTATCCAGACAAAAAAACCTGCTTGCATAAACGCAACCCAAGTGTTTAAGCTACAAAGGTGGTGTGCAGAGGTAGCTTGTAATTCTCCAAGTTCCTGTCTCTCTCTCCCTCTCTCTCTTATCCCTCTCTTCATCTGTGCTGACACCTTGGCAGATCAGCCAAGCTGTAGTCTAAAAGACTACGACATTCAACAACTGCAGAGTAATCTTATTTATTCACAGTCTCTTAATAGGAAGGAAAACGCCACTGAATGACTGGGGTCTTGTGATGGGATGTTGAGCTGCTTGCGCGTAAAGTTCCTAGTCCCTCAGTGTTTGGCTAAGTCCACAAACCACTGTCTGTAACGGAGCCCCATAAGCATGGCTCCGTTAGTCGCTGGCAGAATCCGACAGTGGGCGTTTACGGAATTTCTTCCAGCATAACAGCTCCTTAACGGAAACACGTCTTCTGGACTCTCTACGTGACAATTTCCGGCGAGGAGTGGGTGTCCCTATAGGAGGTCCTGAAACCTCCTCGCTGTTCTCGCTGGAATTGTCTCTGAGCCATTCTTCTGACTCGCTTTCCCTTGGAGCTCTTTCTCGCCCCCTGCTGGTTCCCTCCTCCGCTGATAAGTCTCTCTCAACCTCTGGGAGCCCTTGCACCACTGGTTCTTCCGATGACAGTTCCCTGACATCCACCTCCCCTCCAGGGCCCCCTCCACCCCCTCCCCTCCCTTCCTCTGCTGGAGGCGAGGGAGCAAAACCCCTGAAAGAACTTCCCTCATCTTCCGAAGTCTCGAACATTTTCCTCCACCGGTTGCTGTTTCGGGTTTCTAAGTACTCATCCTCCTCGGAATCTATTCCTTCTTCCCACTCAGACCCCGTGAATCCTTCCAATTCCTCCTCCTCGTCGGTGGTGCCAAAGTACTCCCTCCGGAACCTCGCTACTGACTGAGGTTTCCTGGGGAACCTTTGATGGAACGCTTCAATCAAGACCTCGTCATTGACTTCCTCTGCCGTTACCCAGGTGTTTTCTGACTCCGGTTCCCCTTCCCACGCTACCAAATACTCCACCTGATTACCCTTCCACCTGGAGTCGAGGATCTCCGCCACATGGTTGCTGCTTTCCCTCTCTTCTAAGACTGGTCCCTGTGGGGAAACCCCTTCTTTCCCCCCCCTATACGGTGACAGTAATGACCTGTGGAATACTGGGTGCAGTTTCATGTGGTTCGGTAACCGGAGTCTGAAAGCTACGGGGTTAACCTGTTGAATGACCTCAAATGGTCCCAATCTTTTGGGTCTCAATTTCTTGCAACCCCCCTTGAACGGCAGTCCTTGGGTGGACAGCCACACCTGATCCCCCACCCTTATGGTTTCACCTTCCCTTCTGTTCTTGTCTGCCTGCTTCTTATATTGTTCTTTGGCCCTTTCTAAGTTGAGTTGGAGTTGACGATGGATCGCTTCCATTTCTTCTACAAAAAGTTCTGCGGCTGGGACGCTCCATCTCTCCCCTCCTCCCCCTGGAAATGCCCTGGGGTGGCACCCATAATTAGCCAAAAAGGGGCTCATCCCGGTGGACACATTCTCCGCATTATTGTAGGCAAATTCCGCCAGCGCCAACTTTTCCACCCAATCGTTCTCTCTGTCATTGACATAACACCTCAGGTATTGTTGGAGGATACCGTTTGCTCTTTCCGCCTGCCCGTTGGTTTCTGGGTGCCGGGCAGTCGAAAAATTGACCTCCACGTGCAGTAAGCTCATGAGCTTCCTCCAGAACCTGGACGTGAATTGTTTGCCCCGGTCTGAGACCACCCTCAAGGGGGCGCCATGCAGTCTAAAAATATGTTCTACAAACAATTTAGCTGTCTCTTCCGCCGTGACTGCATGTGAGCAAGCTACAAAGTGGCCCATCTTAGTTAACAGGTCTACTACTACCAGTATGGCGGTTTTCCCCTTGGATTTCGGCAGATCAGTCATAAAATCTATCGATACCGCCTCCCATGGCCTCTCTGGTGTGGGCAACGGTTCTAACAACCCCGCCGGCGCCCGCCTTTCTCCCTTGGCTCGCTGGCATTGGTCACACCCTCTTACATACTCCCTTACATCTTCCCTCACCCTGGGCCACCAAAATTCCCTGGTAACCAACCACATGGTTTTGTGTTGCCCAAAATGCCCTGCTGTAGGGCTGTCGTGCATCTGTTTGAGTACTCTCCCTCTCAATTCCCCTTCGGGTATATATAGTGCCCCTTTGTAATACAATGCCCCGTTTCTTTCTTCAAAACCTCCGGCGTTTTCTCCCTCCCTCCTTAGACCTTGGAGCTTATTCTGGGCGTATTCATCATTCTGCGTCTCCTCTACCAGTTCCCTTTGCCCCACCAACGCCGCCCCACACACCCAGCGGTCCTCTGGAATGATATGTCTCTCTTCGGGTGCTCCCTCCCCCTCCAAATACTCTGGTTTGCGTGAGAGAGCGTCCGCCCTGACGTTTTCTGGGCCTGGCACATAGCAAATTTCAAAATAAAATTTGGAGAACTCCTGTGCCCATCTCACTTGCCGTTGGTTGAGCACTCGTGCCGTTCTCCAGTACTCTAAATTCTTGTGGTCCGTGCATACTTGCACCTTGTGTTGTGCACCAATTAGTAAGTGTCTCCATTTCCGGAACGCTTCGTGAATGGCGAGTAGTTCTCGGTCATATACCGTGTAGTTCTTCTCGGATTTGTTTAACTTCCGCGAGAAGAAGGCACATGGTCTCCACTCCGACTTATCCTTCCCCGGCTGAAGAAGCACCGCCCCCACCGCCCGGTCTGATGCGTCAGTTTCCACTCTCATGGGTTTTTGTAAATCCACGTGCAGGAGCTGTTCTTCCGAAGCGAAGGCCTTTTTCAATTCTTCGAATGCTTGCTCCGCTTCTGCCGTCCAAACAAATTTCTTCTTGCTGCTGAGACAGTCCGTGATGGGAGCCGTTAAATGGGCAAAGTTCTTGATGAACTTCCGATAAAAGTTCCCAAACCCTAAGAATCTTTGCACATCTTTTTTCGTTTTCGGTGTCTTCCATTCCAGTACCGCCTGGACCTTGCCTGGATCCATGGCTAATCCCTTGTCTGACAAGCGGTACCCCAGGAATTCCACCTCCTTGGTGTGAAACTGACACTTCTCTAATTTCACCCACAGTTGGTTTGCTTGCAGTCAGCTCAACACTTCTCTGACGTCCTTTACATGCTGCTCCTCATTCTCTGAATAGACTAATACGTCATCTAGGAAGGCCACACAATTCTTGTAGAGCAGAGGTCCCAGGACGTGGTTCATGAACGATTGAAAACATGCTGAGCCTGCTTGTAATCCAAAGGGCATAACGAGATATTCGAAAGCCCCTAGAGGGGTGAACATCGTTGTCTTCCATTCATCCCCCTTCCTTATCCGTATCAGGTTGTATGCCCCCCTTAGGTCCAGTTTAGTGAAAATTTTTCCCTTCCTCACCCGGGTCAAAATGTCATCAATCCTGGGCATGGGGAAAGCCACTGGTTCCGACACTGCATTTATGCTCCGGAAGTCCACTACAAGTCTAGGTTTATCCGTGTTTTTTTTGTCCACAAAAAACACTGGGCTGCCCCCCACCGCTCTGGACTCTCTGATGAAACCTCTCTTCAGGTTTTTGTCAATAAACTCCCTCAACTCCTGCATTTCCCTGTCTGACATGGCATACAGCTTGCCCACAGGGAGCTGGGCTCCAGGGACTAGATTGATCTGGCAGTCAAAGGGTCTATGCGGTGGTAGTTTGTCTGCTTCCCTTTCGCTGAAGACATTGCTCAGGTCAGCGTATTGTTTGGGCACCTTTCCTTTGTCCGTTACTTCTGTTCCTGCTAGAAAGGCCTTTGCCCCTTCTGGAGCCTTGCCCTCTTTGCAATGTTCTAGGCAATGTACTGACCCAAAGGAGACCACTCTCTGATGCCAGCCCACTAGCGGATCATGCAACGCTAGCCAGCTCATCCCCAAAATAATGGGAGCCCCTCCCAAGGTGGCCACATTGAACGCTATTCTTTCGGTGTGCCTGGCTACCCTCATTACCATTGGGACGGTCTGTAAGCTGACTTCTCCTCCCAACAGCTCTCTCCCATCGATCGTGGTCACCTGCAAGGGGTTGCTTAAAGGGATAGTCTGTATCTGGTGTTCTGCTGCAAACTCCTTGCTCATAAAATTACAGGAGCTGCCTGAGTCCAATAGCGCCCTTATCTTTAAGGGATGTCCGTTTGGCAGCTCTAGCAACACCTCTATCACTAGGGCTGGTCTCGGAGGTTCCGGCGTGGGCACTTTTACTGCTCCTTGGCCTGACTGCTGTGCCCTGATGGTGGCAGTCAGGCGCTGGCTTTTACTTGGTCCTGCCCTTCCTCCTCCTTCCCCCCAACAGCTCCTGCCATCCCTTGCCATTCCTTTCTTTGTGGACAGACTCTGGCAAAATGACCTGGCTGCTGGCAGAGATAACATTTCTTGGGGCTCTTCCCCTCCTTCTTCCGCCCTTCACTGGGATTTGAAACTGCCCCCGCGCGCGCTGTTCCAACTTCCATCGGCTCTGCGGGCGGGAAAGTTGGCTCCGGAATCTCTGGAATGCGGAAATCCCTCCAACGCTCCCCTTTCCCTTCCCGCTTCTCCAAGGCTCTAGCCTCCTGGCGTGCTCCAATGGTCAGCGCTGATTTGGTCAGCTGGTCCATAGACTCCGCCCTGGGCGCCCGGGAAAGTTCGTCTTTCACAGCCGAAGAAAGTCCCTCTTCGAAAAGCATTTGAATGGGTTCCGCTGACAGATCCCACCCCAATTTGTGTATCAACATAGTAAACTCAGTCCAGTACTCACGGACAGATCGGCTTCCCTGTTTACAAGCCATCAACTGTCTGCGCACCACTCCCTGTTCAATGTCGCTGGAAAACATCAGCTCCATGGCGCGAAAAAACTTCCGTGCGTCTTTCAAGACTTCATTATGCCCTGCCATCAGGGGTCTAACCCAGTCTCTCGCCCCCCCTTCGAGATGGCTAACCACAAACGCCACTCGCGATTCCTCGTCGGGAAAGTCATCAAACTGCAGATTAAGAGCATACTGCATCTCTGTCCTAAAGGCTTGATAGTTCCTGGGATCCCCCCCAAACTTTTGCACCAATCCTGGCATCTTTCTTGCTTGTGGGGGGGGCCTTTGCCTTTTCTGCATCCTGAGCCCTCCTCTCATCGAGCCTCGCCGTTTGCAGCGCTAGCTGGACCTCCAACACCCGGTACCTTTCTTCCAGGCTTGGATCGGCTCCAGCTCCTCCTGCTTCTCCGGTTCCGGCTGGGTTGCTCATGATGCCTTCTCTGCACAAGCTGCTTTCAGGGACTGTCGGATTGCTGTGATGGGATGTTGAGCTGCTTGCGCGTAAAGTTCCTAGTCCCTCAGTGTTTGGCTAAGTCCACAAACCACTGTCTGTAACGGAGCCCCATAAGCATGGCTCCGTTAGTCGCTGGCAGAATCCGACAGTGGGCGTTTACGGAATTTCTTCCAGCATAACAGCTCCTTAACGGAAACACGTCTTCTGGACTCTCTACGTGACAATTTCCGGCGAGGAGTGGGTGTCCCTATAGGAGGTCCTGAAACCTCCTCGCTGTTCTCGCTGGAATTGTCTCTGAGCCATTCTTCTGACTCGCTTTCCCTTGGAGCTCTTTCTCGCCCCCTGCTGGTTCCCTCCTCCGCTGATAAGTCTCTCTCAACCTCTGGGAGCCCTTGCACCACTGGTTCTTCTGATGACAGTTCCCTGACAGGTCTCAATGCGGCACACAAGGTGAACCCCACCCCCCTTGTTATGCAACTCAGTCCCTTTCTCCTGTTCTCTCAGAGAAGATCATTTTTGAGGGTGGTGGTATAAAATGGCTCTGAGTAGAACTCCACATTGCGATTTTCCAATGATTCCATCTATGGAAGCATTCTAGCTTGGCAGATGAAATGATATTCCCTCTCCCCACCTCTTTGGGCTGTTCGGAGGGGGGGGGAGGTGTTTCTCCAGGAGATCGCCCCCAGACCCAATTTTGTGACTGCAGGACAAGAAAGGAGAGAGACACTAACTTCCCCCCCTTTCACTATAGTTGTGGTGAAAATTAGGCTTCCCCGCACCACTCACAGGGGTTCACATTTGAGTGCAAACACATCTAATCATTCCTTTCCAAAAATACATGAACAACAACAACAAAACTATACTGAATTGTGCATATTGTGGAAAAGTGTGCATGGAATGCATATATTCATGACAATAACATACAAAAATGCATTATATGAGGGAAGTTTGCTTTCAAAATATGTCTATTATGGAAAATCGCACATACAAAGATGCATATTCAGATGTGCACCAAAATGCTGACAAATATTCATGAGGGTTCTTTGTTTTAGAAAAGCCAACCAATGTGGAAATGTGGTTAACTGAATTTAGTACTGGGAAAATGAGAAAATCTGAAAGTGGGGGGAAAGACCATCACTGTGCACCTAAAGCTGCTATTCAACTTGGAAGAGAAGTTCTCATTGCTTCAGAAAGCCTTCTGCTAGCACTTGAACAAGTGGGCATGCAGCAGCGCTAGCACATCTTCTCCCTTGATTCTTTTTTTTATAAATATTTATTAGATTTTCCAATTTTATATAAACACAAAAAGAAAAAGAAAAAGAAAAATATTAAAAACAAGTCAATTTCAATAACAATTTTTCAATAACATGTTTCTTTGACTTCCTCATACCTCCCCTTCTTGTTTTCTAATTCAACTTGTTAATCCAGCAAATCCTAATCTCTTAACATTCCTTTTAAAATAACACCTTATTTTCCACTCAACTTTTTTAAAATTTAATGACTTAAACAATTTTAATCCCTATTATCTTTATCATAACAGCTAGAGACCGCAAAAGTTCAATCCAACATCTTTTCAAAGTTCATTAATTTTGTAGTATTTCTGTAAATAGTCCTTAAATTTCTTCCAATCTTCTGCTGCTGACTCTTCTCCCTGGTCGCGGATTCTGCCGGTCATTTCTGCCAGTCCCATACAGTCAATCAACTTCATCTGCCATTCTTCCAGAGTGGGTAGATCTTGAGTCTTCCAGTGCTTTGCTATAAGTATTCTTGCTGCCGTTGTAGCATACATAAAAAAAGTTCTGTCCTTCTTTGGCACCAAATGGCCGACTATGCCCAAGAGAAAAGCCTCTGGTTTTTTCAGGAAGGTATACTTAAATACCTTTTTCATTTCATTATAAATCATTTCCCAGAAAGCCTTAATCTTTGGGCACGTCCACCAAAGGTGAAAGAATGTACCTTCAACCTCCTTACATTTCCAGCATTTATTATCGGGCAAGTGATATATTTTTGCAAGCTTGACTGGGGTCATGTACCACCTGTATATCATTTTCATAATATTCTCTCTTAAGGCATTACATGCCGTAAATTTCGTACCTGTGGTCCATAACTGTTCCCAGTCAGCAAACATGATGTTGTGTCCAAGATCTTGTGCCCATTTAATCATAGCTCACATCTTCTCCCTTGATTCTTGCAATCCATGCCAAGTACTTACAATACTGGTAACAGTATTGTTAGCCACGACTTACTTAAATTCATTTGATCTCATTTGATTTAATTCACTAAGTTTGGACCCAGCCCAATGCATGTAAAGCACTCCGGATGTTCCAAACTGTGACATAACTATTTGTTATGAGCACTTCTATCCTAGGCTCCAATTATATGCAGTGGCCTTCCTTTCAAGGAAGCCAAACCCTGGGTAAGTGCTGGAACCCCTGGAGTCTCTTGTCACTCAGAGAGTATTTGCTAATTGGACACGGGTGGCGCTGTGGTCTAAACTACAGAGCCTCTTGGGCTTGCTGATCGGAAGGTCGGCTGCTCAAATCCTTGTGACGGGGTGAGTTCCCGTTGCTCTGTCCCAGCTTCTGCCAACCTAGCAGTTTGAAAGCACGCCAGTGCAAGTAGATAAATAGGTACCGCTGCAGCAGGAAGGTAAACAGCATTTCTGTGCGCTGCTCTGGCTTACGTCAGTGTCCCGTTGCACCAGAAGCATTTTAGTCATGCTGACCACATGACCCAGAAAGCAGTCTGTGGACAAACGCTGGCTGAAAGCGAGATGAGCACTGCAACCCCATAGTCTTTGACTGAAATTAACTGTCCAGGGGTCCTTTACCTTTTTATTTTATTTTATTTTCTGTTTCCAACTAAGTCTCAGCTAGGCATTATAGTCCTTGATATAGCAACCATAGTGAAGTTATGGAAACTATCCATCAAGTTAAAAATTATTTTGATTGTATTCTTAGTGAGTCACAGGCTTTGTACTTTAAAAGTATTCAGAGAAGAAAATTAGCTTCAATGTATGTATACAGAAGAATCAAGCTAGGAGAATGATTCATCAAGGATATTGATGTGTGGATGAGTTTGGTCAAATTTATGATAATCCGTTTTGATAAATACTTCACAAGACTTTTCCATCAACAAGATGAAGTGTCTCTTATATACCATAAAACCAATAATTGACAACAGTTAAAACTTCCAGATGCTAGAATACTTTTCAGCAACTCCTGCAGCCAGAAACCAAAAAAGTACTCCATGTGCACAGTTAGGTAATGCCTGGGCAAACAGAAGTGATTTTAACCTATTGTTGGGATCTTGTTCCACAGCAGAAAATGCTCTCCTTTGTATCATGGCCCAGCCAAAGGTCCACAGATTGTGGGGCAATCAGGAGGGCCCCAACCATATATGACTGTGACCTGAGGAGATGATACCAGAAAAGGTGATAACCTGGTCCCAAGATACTTGGGCCTTAAACTTGGCTGGGGAGCTAATTGTCAGGAGGGGCAGATCCCTCATCCCCAGTGTTATATGCATGTGGTGGGGAGCTTTCTGCCCTGGCTGCAACTTCAGAAATAATCTCAAGAATAGCCCAACACAGAGTGCATTATAGCAACCCAACAGTAAGGTTGTCACAGTTGCACAGCTATACCTGCCCAGGACTAGTTGCTGTCGTCATAGCCCCTGAGATCACAGAGATTGATCCTAGAGCACCCCCCCAAAGTATGCACCTTCCATTTAGAGCCTGGGTAGGCAAACTAAGACCCGGGGGCCGGATCCGGCCCAATTGCTTTCTAAATCCGGCTTGCGGACAGTCCGGGAATCAGCATGTTTTTACATGAGTAGAATGTGTGCTTTAATTTAAAATGCATCTCTAGGTTATTTGTGGGGCATAGGAATTCATTCTTTTTTCTTCTTCCCCAAAATATAGTCTGGCCCCCCACAAGGTCTGAGGAACAGTGGACTGACCCCCTGCTGAAAAAGTTTGCTGACCCCTGATTTAAAGGGAGCATGCCATCCCACATGGGCAGATGTTTTGATTTCTGAACCCAGGAACTGCCCAGCCACAATGCCTCATCTTATCAAGATTCATATTCAGTTTATTGACCCACATCGAGTTCACCACTGCACCCACACATTGTCCAGGTTATGCAGGGCCATTTCTGACTCAGATGCAAATGGAGAAATATAGCTGGGTGTCATCAGCATAATGATTAACCTTGACCTCAAAACTCCTAATATTTCTAATGGGTTCATATTAATGTCTAATGACAGCAGCAGCAGCAGAATGATGCCCTGCAACACCCCATGGCATAACTGCCAGGAACCAAGGCACAATCACCACACAATGATGATGATGATGATGATACTCTGGAAGAGGCCCCATAGATAGGACTGGAACCACCACAATAGGAGGCTCCCTAACCTTCTGCTTTGCCTGAAAAAGTTCCCAGTTTTGATCCTGCCTGAAACTCTAGGGAACCACTTCCAGTCAGTGTAGACAATGCTGCGCTAGATAGACCCAACAGCTTCACACACACACACACACACACACATATATACATATACATACTGTCAGAGCTACCCTAGGTCCCAGCTCACAAAGGACCAACGCTGCTTCGTTGTTAAGTATAAAAGTCTTTATTGAAGTTCAGTTTCACTTCCAGAGCCGCAGCGCGCAGCTCTACGTCTCAACTGTTAGACCGCTGATGCTCCGTCTGAGTCTCCTCCCCCTTGACACCAATTTAAGATTCTAGCCTTGCTCCACCTTTTCCGCTGCTCTTTCCTCCTCTGGGTCCGCCTGCCCGCCGGGGTCTCGCCCCTTCTAGCCTCCTCTGAGGCTGATTCCCCTGAGCCGTCTCCCTCCCTCCGGCGGGCTTTAGGAGCTGGTTCCCCATCCGGGTCTCCTGCTGTCCCGCGCGCCTGCACATTTGAACTTGGCGCGCGCGCCCAGCCAGCAGCTTTCCTCCTGACCGTTTCACTGCTGCTGTCACTGCTTCCCCCTTCGGGGGGGCTAGCTGCAACTGACCTCCCTTCCGTTCCTCCACTCTCCGATGGAGGCGTGGTCAGCCCTGACTCCCTCTCTGGAGGAGACGCTAGCCCTGACACATGTGACTCTTCCCCCCCCACTACGCTCTGGTGGGGAAACTGGTCCCGATCCTCCACTGCTGCTTTGGGGTTCCCCTCTGGCTCCTTGTTTCTTGTGCGTCCCCCCTGGGACCCCCCTTGCCCTGACCATCGGCGCCCCCTTCTGGGAATCTTCTGATTCGCTGGAGAAGCTCATGGAATCTCTCGGGCCACTGTCATACTCCCCTACGCTGCCCTCGGATTCTTCCCCTTCGCTCTCCCATTCCTCTCTCCCCATTGCTCCTGCTCTTGATTCCCTGACACATACATATATATATATATATATATATATATATATATATATATATATATGATTTTAACATATCATTCCCAACAATCATATAACGTATTTTCTTGTCTTACACAATGTTTTGGAATTCCATCAACTGCATCTGAATCTACTTTTCTTAATTTCTCTATCACTGTTCTAATCTACTTTTCTTAATTTCTCTATCACTTTTAATTATCCTTAACTAATTACTCTCTTCATAATCTTCTCTGCAATATTTCGCATAATCCTCCTTACAAAACTTCTTGCAATCCAACCATCATAATCTGTTTATTACAGTTGCTTTTCAAATAGTTCAAATATTTACTCCAGTCCTCTGAGAATCTCTGGTCACGCAGGTTTCGAATTCTTCCTGTCATCTTATCTAATTCTGAATAGTCCATTAATTTTGTCTGCCGTTCTTCTTTCATCGGTAGTTCTTCTTGTTTCCATTTCTGTGCCCAGTCTCACTCATTTTAAGACAACTTGCTGTGTTCCCATCTCACACAGAGGCTAGACTAAATTGAGGACATAGCCCACCCTGTGTGTCAGGCCAATAATGTATGGAGGCAGCTCCATAGTTGCTGGGGAGGCCATGAAGTCCTGAGCTAGTCCAGCAGAGGTCTTGAAATGAAAATCATCAGCAAAACAAAACTTTCCCAGGCAGAGCTCTTGTAAATTCAGCTAAAGAAAAGAAAAGAATGTTACATTTCACCATCAATTTGCTACCATGCCAGGAAAACACAAAGGCATGGGAGAACAAAGGTGACTCCCTTACCTTCAATAGCCTTAGCTCATTCTGACAAGCTGAAATTGTTACAGGAGCAAAAACTATGCCATGGATTTTCCTCATTCATCATAACAGAGCATTATAAATTTTCTAACTGCAGCTTTTGAGCACCTAAAATGGCTAAAGCATAAGCAACACAACAAGAAAACAAATTTAGAAGCTCCCAATTTGGCTCTGTGAAATTCGTCTGAAAGCAATGTTTATCTTCATTAAGTTTCAACGTAATGAACAAAATGTTTGAAGTCCGCTGGGATCTGGTTTCAGGCAGCAAAATCCATTATTATGTATGCATTTAGGTCAGGGAGAGGAAGGGAGGTAGCATTAGTTCTGGTTTCCAAAATATATCAGATTTTGAAAATCACCATGCTTTACCAATACACTTAGAAATAAGTCACTCATTGCCAGCTATTCAAGCATAAGGTATTTATATAATGCTGCATGGACACATAGATCTCTTTTGGCAAACTGAGCCCACACTACTTGGATTTTTTTCTAAAACTAGAGAATCTGGTCTTAGATGCCTTTGCAATGGCTGAATTCTGTGTAAAACAGGTGGGGAACCTTTAGGCCTCCAAGAATTGCTCTTCTCAACAGCTGATGATCTTCTGGGGGCATCAGGGAATGTCAGGCTCCTCCTGGTAGGAACCAGCTGGTGGGCAGATACGTTTTGACTTTTTTCACAGATTTTATTGCCTGATGGTTGCATTTCCATCTGGGCAGATGCCCGGCCCCTAACAGCCCTGGATTGTTCTGGGCCATCTAGCATGGCTGCTTCACCCTGACTAGACCAACACCCCAATTCCTCTGAATACACTCAATTTGGCGTATGCCTCAGTCAAATCCAGTGTACAGTCCAACTGTTTGCAAGTCGCAAGAAGCCTCAGTGGGCACTTCCATTGAAATGGAAATAGCAGTTCCAGAGGTGAGTTTTGTTGGGCTTTGAGCAGGGAAAGAAAAAGAGTTTTAACTCCCCTTTCCCTTCCCATATGGTCCCTAAGCTGCTATTTGCACAATAAAAAACAAATGCACACGAGTTGCATTTATTAAACACGTTAATGTACTTTAATTAAATTCATTACATGCATTAATGTGCTCTGTGCAATTAATGTCATATTTTGCCTGGCTCTGTGAAATTAAAATAAAAATATTTTTAAACCATTAAAGTATACTTTCAATAAGTGGCTTTCAGCCAGTGTGCTGTGGCTCCTTGGGGTACCTTGAAGGATAGTCAGGGGTGCCACGGGCAACACTGGCCTCTGTCCCTCTTTCCTTCATTTCTTCCTTTGATGTCCTCTCACTTCACTGCCTCCCAAAGGCTTGCATAGCTGTTTGTGGCAGCAGCCCTGGCTACAAGCTCCCCTGGCGAATGGTGCCTCTGGGGCTGGACAGGGGGTGCTTGTTACCAGGAGTGAGGTGGCCTTGGAGTAAACAAGCAAGTGGGTGAGGGAGCCCAGCCAGCCAGTGCTGTTGGGAATGGACAGGCAAGTGGGAGGTTCGGCAGGCAGACAGGCACTGTGCTGGCCTTTCTTGTGCTTGCTGTGTGCAGGGGCTGGCTGGCAGCTGTGTGCCCAGTGCTGAAGGGAGCCTATCCACAATGCAGGCCTGGCAGTGTCCGCTGGCTTCGTATTCACCTTTGGCCAGTCTCCGTCAGGCCACTAAGGCTGGGGGCATAGTCTCAGGACCCTGTGGGGCAGTGCGAGAAGGCACCTGGGCAGGGGGGCAGCTCAGAGGGGTGGCAACTGCTGTTGCAGGTGCCCAGAGGACTCCCAAGGAGATAGGAGAGGAAAGGAGGCTGAGGGAACACTCCATAAGGGAGGGTGTTCAAAAAAGCTCTGCAGCAAAGGGGTGACATAACTGGGCTCCTGGGCCCCACAGGGGTGCCGCAGAAAGAATGTCAAGGGAGCCATGGACTCAAAAGGGTTGAAAACCTCTGCTTTAAATATTTCAAACACTTTAAGAAGACCATCAGAAGCAAAAAATATCCTTAATGTGTTTATATTACATCTCTAATGTATTTCTAAAATAAAATACAAAATTCACTCATCCAATAAAGCTTTTTTCTTCCATCAGGCTTTTATGTGAGTAATTTAAATCGTTCTCTGGTTTATTTATAGTTTTACAAGCACTTAAAGTAATAGGAATATGGCATATATCTATAAACAAAACTGTGGAGAAAGCAACCAACCCCAAGTAGTTGATGCCTACATGAGATTTCAGCATAAAGTGTTATTCAGTCATCAGGATCTCACTTCTTCAGTTGATTAATCAGAAGCTTGTATTAATAATGCCTTTATGTCTTCTTGCCTAATGGCTATTCCATTCATTCTAGACCGAGGCATTGAAATTTTGGGAACCTAAAAACTGAAGTAGACCTACCACAAGACAACTGTGGTATGATGTTGTGACTTTCCCCTTCTAGCTTTAAGGCAAGAAACGGGGTACTCAATTTTTATTTGGGCTAGGAAAGCAGAGAGACCAGGAGCCCTGCTGGATCCAAAGTGTGTGGAAATGCTGCTCCAGTCAAAATATAAAATTCAATGTTTGCTATCTGAGTAAAGGGTTAAGACACATGGAGTTCCCTGTGTACTCCTAGAGAACACTCCATGAAGTCACATCTGCTGTTTGCTTAATCCATTTTCTTACATTACAGATTTTTGTGTCATTATTTTGTTTAGAGGGGAAGGGGAAGATCTGCTCTACCTAAGACATCCTGGATGATTGAGCTACAAAACTTTGTCCCAAGTTTCCCTGTTCATGCTGCAAAGGATGGTATGTTTTCAACCCTGCTAAGCTAGATGTCAGTCTTACTCAATGAGTGAAAGGATAGATAATTAATAATTAATTAATTAATACATCCCAGTAGTGATGTATGGAAGTGAGAGCTGGACCACAAAGAAGGCTGGTCACTGAAGAATTGATGCTTTTGAATTATGGTGCTGGAGGAGACTCTTGAGAGTCCCATGGACTGCAAAAGATCAAACCTATCCATTCTTAAGGAAATCAGCCCTGAGTGCTCACTGGAAGGACAGATCCTGAAGCTGAGGCTCCAATACTTTGGCCACCTCATGAGAAGAGAAGACTCCCTGGAAAAGACCCTGATGTTGGGAAAGATGGAGGGCACAAGGAGAAGGGGACGACAGAGGACGAGATGGTTGGACAGTGTTCTTGAAGCTATTAGCATGAGTTTGACCAAACTGCGGGAGGCAGTGGAAGACAGGAGTGCCTGGCATGCTCTGGTCCATGGGGTCATGAAGAGTCGGACACGACTAAACAACAACACATACAAAGGCCTATCTAGTCCAGCATCTTGTCCTCACAGCAGCCAAACAGATGCCTACGGAAAGGCCAAAAGCACTCACCCCATTGGGGCAATTGCTATTTAGAGGCATACTGTTTCCAGCGCTGGCTATAGTAACTTAACCATTGTGTCTTAAAGCTTCTTCTGCATGATGTTCAAAGCTGGGGGTGAGGAGATGATGCATAATTGTGTCACTGCATGGAGGCAGCTTCATCCCTTGGGAATGTGACCCGGAATTCACACTTCTTTTATTCCTGCTGACGTTGTGCCTTTGTTTCTTCCTGGATCCGCCACATGAGGGATTGCACCCAGTCAAGGACCCCACATTGAATGGGATGATGCCGCATTACCCTCTGCACCCAGTCCTATATGGTCATGTGAGGATGCGCTGTGAATCACGTGAGGGCAACCGAAGAGCATGCCATAGGTGATTCCCCCCCCCATGTGCCTACTGATGTTGCGCTAGCAACCGCTTGCCCCTTTGCACTCTTCACAAAACGTTCAAGCAAGGTTATCTGCTCCCTGTCCCTATGAGCGGTGCAATTAGGTAAATTAAGCTGTGGAAACATAACACGATCCCTGCTGGATCACATCAAAGGCCGATCCTGTTAATAATATTAGCAGGAGGGGGGAGGGCTCATTAGCTCATCATGCACATGGCTGTACTTACTTCAAAGGAGGGGAGAGATTCCATCAGGCAAGGCCTCCTTCCACCTGTCTTGCCCCACCCTCTGGCCCTGGGTCTCCTCATAAGGAAGCTATGCCTGGAGGAAGAACTGTGAGGGGAGAGACTCCATCAGGCAAGGCTTCCTTCCACCTGCCTTGCCCCACCCTCCGGCCCTGGGTCTCCTCATAAGGAAGCTATGCCTGGAGGAAGAACTGTGAGGGGAGAGACTCCATCAGGCAAGGCCTCCTTCCACCTGCCTTGCCCTACCCTCCAGCCTCTGCTTCTCATTTTGTATTGTATTATGTTGTGGACTGTGGTTTGCTGTTGTTTTATTGATTGGAGTTTAGAAATTACTTGTTGTAACTGTTGAGTAGATTTCTGTTTAATTTTGAAATGCTGATATTTAATATTATTCTATATTGTTTTAATGAATGTTGAACGTTATTTTATTTGCATATTGTATTATGCATATTGTCTTATTTAGATGATGTTAGCCGCTCTGAGCCTGGCTTTGGCTGGGGAGAGCGGGATACAAATAAAAATTTATTATTATTATTATTATTATTATTATTATTATTATTATTATTATTATTAAGTTATTCTTGCTGGGGTTGTTTGGGGGGCGGGGATCCTCTGCTCATGCTGCTAAGTGGGACCTTGTACTTTTGCCCCCTCCCCTCCAAGTCCTGTTTATCAATGCTCATCAATGGAAGCCTTTATACTTCCCAGCTTATGAATTCTCCCCATTCTAAAGTAAGCAAGTGCAGGCACAACCCATATGAAATGTCACAACAACCAAAGGGATTTGTTTAAATGCAGTTGGCATTTAATTAACCAATTTATTTGCATTGGCTCCCCACCCCCCATTTTCTCCACAATCACTGTGGATACCTGAGTTTGTCCAGCACAACAGTTTTTCTTTCTTTCCTTTTTTTCGTTGGCAGGCCTGTGTTGACAAGTGAGGATTAATGGTCCCTCTTTTTGCTTTGGAAGAAATGTGAAAAGGTCTCTGAGAAAGGATGTCTACTAGCTGGCTGTTGAAGGCGTAGCTGAAAGCTCCAGGGAGATATGCATGGCCATGTGTGCTTTCTGCTGATCAGGAGCCGGAGGAAACATGCTAATCATGTCAGCCGCACAGGTTTAATGGTATGAGACTTGGGGATACGTTTCAAAAGGTCACAGCTCCTATATTTATGTAGCATGTTCAGTGTGTCTGAAAAGCTGTTTAGAAGTGACAAAAAGACTGCTTTCCACACAACGTTTTGAACGACAAGAACAGATACTCCTGACCAGCACTATGGGAACAAAATGCTTTAGGTATGGTTATTTGCTGAATAAGCCAGTTGTGTGATTCTGGCAGTCAACTTGGGAAATAATTTTAGATCTTTGATTTCAAATTATTATCAACATCATATTGCAATAAAATACATTTTTTTAAAAAAAAATCAACAGTAATATGATAACATGATTAAAACTTAGACATCGTTTACAAAATTCAACAGTACATGATTCACAGTAAATATGCAGATGCACCATATGCCTCTATTTAAATGATCCATTTTATATGTTGTAGAATGGATGTCCCAGCTTTCAGCGACAACCAGCACTCCTGGTGCCATAGCTCAGTAACAGAACACTTGCTTTGCATGCAGAGCTCCTCAGTTTTAGTCTCTCATATATCCAAGTAGGGTTGGGAGAACCATTCCAGTCAGTGTTGACAATACCGAGCAAGATGAATCAGTGGTATTGTTCTCAATAATAAAAAACATATAGAAACCGCAGTGTGACACCATAACAACAACTGCTAATGAATTGGTATTTTTCAACAGCCGGAGACAAAGAATGCTTTATTCCTAGAATACAATATTTTTTCCCAACATATCAAACGGTGAGATCCACTTTCCTAACGAGAGAAGCAATATTTGGGGGATACAGATGCACCGTGAGATCATGCAGAGATCACTCCACTCCCTGCTGTTTGACCCACCAACCATGTTCCCCAAAGGCCTCGTGTTCAGTTCTTATAAGAAGGGGCCTTACCTGTGAAAAGATGTATGCAATAGATATCCCCCAATTTTCCCCAAATGAACCATGATTCCCTGTCACACTGGGGAAGCCAGAAATGCATATTCTCGGATGCTATTAGAACCCTTTCTCATACTCTGAACCTGCAGCTGCTGCGGTGTGGCATTGGAAGAAAAAGAGCAAGGCTAACCTGTGACCCAGCTCTGCTCCCCATGCATGTGACATGTTCATTTATTCCAGCTAATAAGATGCAGCTTATTACCTGGAATAAATCTAGCACCTGCTAACATACGCACAAATGAATTGTTTGGGTCAATTGGTTTTCGGCCAATGCATAAGCAAAACCAATTGCTTTGCAGGCACTCCCATCGAAACTTCCTTCGGAGTCAGATAAAGCAGCATGTGAGAAGCACACTCCTTCCAGACGTTGTCAAGTAGCAGGCATATGATTTTAATGAAGGCCTTGGCGGTTGAGCGAGGAAGTTTCCAGCGTGGAGGAAAATGACATCTGAGCCAGAGTGACGAGCGCAGGACTGTGGAATGGAATATTCAAAACCATCACCAGATCTTTACAGGAGACGGTGGGGTTGGGGAATGAAGTTTCTGAATAGGAAAATGTCAGCATAGACCTCATTAGTTAGTCTGGACTGCCAACCATCAATCTTTAGTTCTGAGTCAGAAAATGATATATGCATATAGAGAATTACAGGTACAAATAGTTTTCCATGCTAGCTTGACATGAGCTGTATGATTTCCATCTGAGAAAGCAGGCAAGCAGTCCTCCCTTCATGAGTGCCTCCCTCCTTCTCTTCCACCCCAAATCTTTTGGCACTAGGGTCCCATCGCTGTTTGTAGATTAGTCATGACTTCAAGAGGAAACTGCATTTTTAATGCAGCTCAACGCTGTCAGACACTGCAGGCTGTCTACAGTACATTAGGACTTATTTCTATTATCCAGGCATGATGATTCTTGGTTAGAGAAGCCCCTGAAGCTTCATGGAAACAGACAGGGATGATAGCTTGCTAACCCAACTTGCTAACTTGTGGTTCACATAAGCACGGCGATCATATCAAGAGTTTGGAGACTCATTAAATAAATTTGATAGGTCTCTGATACACAGGTAATGACAGACACACCTTTCAAAACCAAATCACGAATTGCATTAGAAGCTGTTGCCATCCACATTTGTCAGTAATTTTTCTACCCTTCATCTATCTATCTAGCCAGTTTTCTATCTAGCTATCTGTCTAGTGTCAGATGTATAAAAGGCCAAAGAATTAGCAATGCATTTATCTGTGAACAGTTCACAGCGCAAGAAAAGAACAACCACTACAGCAGTGTCCAAGGATTTATTTAGAATTTCAGGAGACTACAAGATTATTATTTCTAAATAAAACGGTGCATGTCTTTTCTTAGTCTGTATCACCTGTTGGGAGAAAACAGCCACAAAAACCCGCAACACGACATAAAGTACAAAAATAAATCAGACCAACTCTTTGTCCTAATAATGAAAATGTCTTACAATGCTGATGTTCACTTCCTGTGCCATTAAGAACTGTAACTGAATCTCCCATCTTCTATTAACTCTAAAAGTGTTATCGAGGCAGATTTGTTACAAGAAGAAAGATAAGATTACAGACTTATACCTACAGATGCCCATCCATCATTCTTTCTGATTTTTTTCATTCAATTAATCTTGTCTAGGGATGAATTTTTTTTTAAAAAAAAATCTCAATGTCAAGCTTTTCCAAGAGGATTTCCTCCCTCTAATATCTGCCTTTCTCCCTTACCTAAATGATTTTATTTTCTGATTCCCATTTCATTCCTTGATCTAGATGAAAAGTGTGCTTTTGTTTTACTGATTCTGCTAAAAAATACAGTCAATTATTCCATATTATGCACATTATTGAATGTATACACACTTCAGGGACTCAGCTATACAGCTGCAAATTTAATGTTTTAAGTGCATTATATAAATGTGACTCTAGGTGGCAATGGTGAGCTACTGGCAAATTCAATATAGACTTTGAATTTTTTTAAAAAAAGCATTTTCATTGTGTGTTTTTTAAAAATATATGTCTAATACATGCATATATTAATGTGTTTATAAAATTATACTGGAGAAATAGAGAATAGCATGACTCTTTGTATGCATTATGCATGTAATGTGTTTATTTTTCCATATAATTACTCAGGCTTTTAAAAAGATAATCTAACAAATTGGATGAAGTAGGCACTTGCTTTGATACAAGAGGCATTCTGATCAGGATGGACTCACCAAATTCCATGTATCAATTCATTTAAAACAGGTTCCTCTTCCATCCCTACTCTTGCCTCCTTCTGTATCAAGGTCCCTCTTCTATGTCTGCACATGCAACAAGTGTGGTTCAGCATTCTGATTTATGCTTTTCTGCTTTAAGAACAGTTTCTAGTCCTCAGGGTTATAGGCTAGAAACTAGAATGCGAGTGAGGTTTTGGTAAGGAAGGCTTGCCGGCGTTTCTAAGGGAAGGAGATTTAGTACCTTGAATTATTTGATTGTTTATGTTTTATAACTCTAACCCATAAAGCAACTTTGAAATGGCTTAAAGGATCAAACACAATAAAATAATCTAATAGAAACAACTCAACCTAACAAAATGAATCCCCCAAACCAGTGGCGAAACAGAAGATAAAAGTATCAGATAAAAGGCCATTATAGGATTTCATAGGCCATTAAAGTCCCAAGAAAAGGCTTCTCCTGGTGCCGAGTGAGAGTTTGAAGTGATCTCAGACTTTCAGTCGCAACAGACGCTGCTACTTACCAATGGAACTTGACTGTTTACTTGAATATAAAACAGAATTGAGCACTAGAACAGGAGCAGGGAACTGACTTTGGAGCATTTTTTCCTATTTATGGCTGAGATATGTGGGTCTACCCTGCAGTATGCTATGATATACATTTAAATTGCATATTTCTACATCAGCAAACAGGGACGTGCGTGGTGCTGTGGGTTAAACCACAGAGCCTAGGACTTGCTGATCAGAAGGTCAGTGGTTCGAATCCCCGCGACAGGGTGAGCTCCCGTTGCTCGGTCCCAGCTCCTGCCTACCTAGTAGTTCGAAAGCACGTCAAAGTGCATGTAGATAAATAGGTACCGCTCTGACGGGAAGGTATACGGCGTTTCCGTGTGCTGCTCTGGTTCACCAGAAGCAGCTTAGTCATGCTGGTGACATGACCCAGAAGCTGTACACCGGCTCCCTTGGCCAATAAAGCGAGATGAGCGCCGCAACCCCAGAGTCGGCCACGACTGGACCTAATTGTCAGGGGTCCCTTTATCTTTACTTTACATCAGCAAACAAAGGGATTGGGAAAAAGTCTTGTCCCAAACAAAACAATCACAGAAGATTAAAAAAAAAACAACCCTGGGAAATGGAAGTACAGATGAATGTCAGAGTAGACAGAGGCTGGTTCATACATCCCAAATTACTGAAAACTTCCAATTACCTTATGAAGAGTTTATACTATTGAAATTTTTCTTATGTCTTGTAACAATTAGTGTCTTATCTTCAGATTTTATTTTTATTACATACATTCTTTTTCTATGCTGTGAGTCACCTTGGTTTACCATGGAAAAGGGGCATACAAATACTGTCGAACCTTGGTTCTCGAATGGAATCCATTCTGGAAGTCTGTTCAACTTCCAAAAATGTTTGAAAATCAACGCACACCTTTTGTTTGGCTACAGGAGCTTCCTGCACTCATTCGGAAACTGCAGACGCTGTGTCGGATGTTCGGCTTCCAAAAAATGTTCGCAAACCAGAGCACTCACTTCTGAGATTGCGGCGTTCGGGAGCCAAAATGTTCGAGTCACAAGGCGTCCGAGAACCAAGGTGTGGCGTTTGCCCTCCTAGGTAGGTCATAAGGAAAGGGTTAAATGAGTGTGAAGTGATTGGCCAGTGGGAACCCAAGGGGAGGAGTTAGAGTTAGAGTGGTAGCTGTTGAAAAGTCAGTTGGGAGTTGGAGAAGGAAGAGGGAGGATAAGTCTGTGGGTTGGTCGAGTTGTGTGGTGAGAGAGTGAGAGGAACTGTTAGGTGGAGTCAGATAGATAGTTGGGATAATCAGTTTGACGTTGTTAGGAACGTATAGGTCAGAAAAGAAACTAAGATTAAGAAACTGACAAGAAAAATTAACTGAAACCTTAAACTTGTTCATGCTTATAAAAATAAACTTGCTTATTTGATTTAATGTTAACAACTGTCTGGACTCTGTGGGTACCCGAGAGAATAATAATAATAATAATAATAATAATAATAATAATTTATATCCCGCCCTCCCCAGCCGAAGCCGGGCTCAGGGCGGCTAACAACAATCAAATAATCCAACATTCTAAAAACATTTCATTATAAAAATTAATTAAAATCAAATTAATGGCAACCGTTAAGCAAAATTCTATGCAGGTTGCCAGAGGAGTGAGTCATGCTGGGCCTTGACCAAAGGCCTGGTGGAACAACTCTATCTTGCAGGCCTTGCGGAAAGATGTCAGGTCCCGCAGGGCCCTAGTCTCTTGTGACAGAGTGTTCCACCAGATTGGAGCCGCAGCCGAGAAAGTCCTGGCTCTAGTTGAGGCCAGCCTAACCTCTCTGAGGCCTGGGACCTTCAGGATGTTTTTATTTGCAGACCGTAGGTTCCTCTGTGGGGCATACCAGGAGAGGCGGTCCCGTAGGTACGAGGGTCCTAGGCCGTATAGGGCTTCAAAGGTTAAAACCAGCACCTTAAACCTGATCCTGTACTCCACCGGGAGCCAGTGCAGCTGGTATAGTACTGGATGTATGTGATCTTGCAGCGAAGACCCCATAAGGAGTCTCGCCGCGGCATTCTGCACCCGCTGGAGTTTCTGGGTCAGTCTCAAGGGCAGCCCCACGTAGAGTGAGTTACAATAATCCAGTCTGGAGGTGACCGTCGTGTGGATCACAGTGGCTAGGTCAGGGCGAGAGAGATAAGGGGCCAACTGCTTAGCTTGGCGGAGATGAAAAAATGCCGCCTTTGTTATAGCTGTGATCTGCGCCTCCATAGAGAGGGAGGTATCGAAGATTACACCCAAACTCTTAACGGACGGTGCTGGCACTAATTGCACCCCCGCAAGAGATGGGAGTTGCCCCCCCCCAATCCCATATCGTCCCGTCCCAGCCAGAGGACCTCTGTCTTCGAAGGATTTAACTTCAACCGGCTTCCACGTAACCATCCAGCCACAGCTTCCAAACATCTGGTCAGTGTGTCTGGGGCCGAGTCAGGATGGCCATCCATCAACAGATAGAGTTGGGTGTCATCGGCATACTGATAGCAACCCAGCCCAAAACTCTGGACAAGCTGGGCGAGGGGGCACTTAAAGATGTTAAAAAGCATCGGGGAGAGTATCGCACCCTGAGGCACTCCACACATCAAGGAGTGGCGCGATGACAATTCCCCCCCAAGCGCCACCCTCTGTCCCCGACCAGAGAGAAACGAGCACAGCCATTGAAGGACTGTGCCCTGGATCCCCACATCGGCAAGGCGGTGGTCCAGGAGTTCGTGATCGACCATGTCGAAGGCTGCTGACAGGTCTAGAAGAATCAGCAGCCCCGACCCGCCTCGATCCAGCTGCCTGTGGAGATCATCTGTTAGGGCGACCAGAGCCGTCTCGGTCCCATGACCAGCGCGGAAGCTGGACTGGAATGGATCCAGAGCCGATGTTTCATCCAGAAACCTACCAAGCTGTTCAGCAACCGCTCTCTCAATCACCTTACCCAGGAATGGAAGATTCGAAACCGGGCGGTAATTGGATAGATCTAAGGGATCTAATGATGTTTTCTTTAAGAGCGGGTGCACCACTGCCTCCTTCAATTCCCCTGGAAATATCCCGGTGCCAAGGGACAAATTGATGATATCCCCCAGGGGGGCCCGCACCTCGTCTGGACACGCTCTAATCAGCCAAGACGGGCACAGGTCAAGAGGACAGGTGGTGGGCTTTCCAGCTCGGAGGAGTCTGTCCACATCGGCTGGGGATATCCGGGTTGGTGGCAGTGGGAAAGCAATCACAGTGGTGGCACAGGGATCAATAGACCGTCAAACGTCCGGGGACCTTGTGTGATCGCCACACAAGGTACGACTGTAGATGGTAATGATGACTGGTGATTATGAAGGTGGAGCAAATTTGTTCTATGCTGCTTGAGAAGGTAGTAGTGGACTCTCCTGAACTAGAGGTTATTAAGTAGAGATTGGCTGGTCCCCTATCAAGAATGCTGTAGTGGTGAATCTCCTGCAGGGAGATGGCCCAAATGACATTTAACAGTCCTTCCATGATATTGTAAGCCTTTTTTTTAAAAAAAATGTTGTGGTGTCCAGATGCAAATCTGAGCATTGTGCCCCAAGGAAATGCAGCGTGAAATCCCTGCCTGCGAGCTGAAGTTACAGGTTATTTTCCTTCCAAAGCTGAAGGGTAACCCTCTCACAGCCTGTTTCACAGACCCGTTCATTCCTCTCCAGCTTCTGAGTTACCCTGAAGGAAGACTTGAAACAATTCTAGTTTTCCCTGGCTAATATGAATTGATGTGAGGCTGCTGAATTTTCAAGAATGCGAGAAAAATATTGCTTCCATCCCCATCTTCAGCTACCTGCTCAAAATATATGAGGTTTTATCATAGAAGACATATGTATTTCACTTTGGAGAAGTAATTTGCTTCTTTAATTTGCAGAATATTAGAGCCCTGAAGCTAAACCGGTGTATATGGCTTCTGCACTAGAAAGGTGATTTTGGGTGGGGTTTTTTTTTTACTCTTCCATAAAACACTGCGAATCAATAGAAATCGTTGCTTCCTTCCCTTCTTCTCTTTGCTCATATCTTGCCCCACTCACTGTTTAAAGTATACTTCAACCTTCAGAGCTCCAAGACTCTGGCTGTATAGTTTGCCCTCACACCAAGGAGGTATTTTGTTTTTTGGGTGGTGGTGTGGTTGTTTTAAAAAAAGAAAATTGCTTTGTAGGCGCTCCTGTGGCATACACTAGTGTTTGCTCGAATGATCTGCGGCTCTTCCTCGAGAAGCTATTTCCCTGCCAAAAAGGAACAGGATTTCCATCTCTCATTTCAAGAGCTTAATAGCATATAATACAAACTCTTGTTAATATTCCAGGCTGCTTGCTAACTTGCTACTGGATACTTGCCAGCAAGCCGCACCTGCACCTCTGCCGTGCTAATATTTCAGAGTGTCAGCTCAAGTGGCCTGAGAAGCGCCTGTAGAACTCTTGTAATTGCTGAGATACGCTTAGCCCAACTGTGATAATAAAACACAAAATTTAAAGAGAGAGAACAGCTGGGATTTATGCTCCCAATTTTTTCTTTTCCAAAGCAAAACTTTGTTAAGAGGAGAGAGAAATACGCTCAGTGGCTAGGCGTAACCAAGAGAAAGAAATATGCACCGTCTCATAGAGAGAACTGAAATCTGCTTGGGAAATTAAAATAAAACAAAACAAAATAAAAACAAAAGGTGGCAATACAGTCGTACCTTGGTTGTCAAACACCTTGGAACTAGTACGTTTTGGCTCCCGAACGCCGCAAACCCGAAAGTGATTGTTCCAGTTTGTGAACGTTCTTTTGGAACCCGAATGTCCAATGGGGCTTCCGCAGTTTCTGATTGGCTTCAGGAGCTTCTGTACAACTGTAGAATGGTTGAGGGATATGGGTCGGGTTTGCCTGGAGAAGAGAAGACTGAGAGATATGTTAGCCATCTTCAAATATCTAAAGTGATGTTACATGGAAGATGATGCAAGCTTTTTTCTCCTGCTCCAGAGGGTAAGACCCAAACCAAGTACAAGAAAGGAGATTCTGACTAAACATTAGGAAGAACTTTCTGGTGGTAAGAGCTGTTCAGCAGTGGAATGGTCTTCCTCAGAAGGTGGTGGAGGCTTATAAGCAGAAGTTGGATGGCCATCTGCCATGGATGCTTTAGATGAGATCCTGCATTGCAAGGGGTTGGACTACATGACCCATGGCGTTCCTTCCAACTCCACAATTCTATATTTATTTGTTCTAAGCCAGCTTTCCACAAACCTGATGTCCTACAGATATTGTTCTGTATACATGGGTAGCAGTTATTTTTGGCGTTCTGCTTGTGTATGTTTTTTTGCATGGAAAAACATGTATTATTTTGTAACAGCATTTAGCAAACTGCTTTCTTTAGGCTAATGTGGTTATTGATAATGCCAATCTGGTTATTTGTTTCTGAAGGAAATATATTATTGTATTGATATTGTTGAACTACAGCTCCCTTCATCCCTGATCACTGGGCCATGCTGGCAGGGGCTCATGTGTGTTGCAGCGATTCACTTTTTGGGAAGGCTGTTCCGAGGGGGTCCATTAAATGACACATGGCCAGGAGTGGTTACTGTCACCTAAGAGGCCACCTTTGGGCTGAAAGGATCCATAGCAGAAACCGCCTGATACCTTTTCCTTGCCAGATTAAACGCCTGGTCAGTGGCTGCAGTAAAAACAAAAACAGAAAAAGCCTTGGAAGCACAATGACATTTTGTCATTTTTGAAAATGCTTTGGAAAACAGAGACCTCTGAGTTGGAGAAAGACTGCATCTGCTAAAACAAAAGATCAAGAGGTTGTCATGGTTTTTTGGGAGGATTCTTATTAGGCTAAAGGGTATAAGAGATGACTACACAGACATGGAGAATGGATGGATATGAAACAAACAGATGCCTACCTTTCTCATTTAAAGCTTGTTGGAGATGGCAACATCTTTTGGTTTAAAGTTTTGTTATGAATATCTGAGCAGGGGAAGGGAGGGAGAACACTAAGGCACTTCCGTACATTTTTTTAAAACAGTGTTTCTTGCAATTATGAAAAATCGATTCTACCTTGTAAACTATGTCCTGAGTACAGTGGTACCTCTAGCTGCGTTCCACTCTTGTTACGGACTTTCAGCTTATGAATGCGGCAAACTCGGAAGTGTTTACTTCCGGGTTTGCCACGCGCACATGCAAAAGAATCACTCAATCATGTCATGCACATGCACGGAAGAGGCACACTAGTTGCGGACTTTTCAGGGTGCGAATGGCACCCTGAAATGGATTAAGTCCACAACTAGAGCTACCACTGTACACACATTTTGTATGCACCTCTTATTTCTGTGAGAATACAGTTACAAATTAGGACTTTAGTGAGGATATGGCTCCAAATTGTCTTTGGGGTGGAAATTAACAGGTAGCTTAGGTTTCTGGGCAAACACATGATGTTGTATCTCCCCAGATGTGTTGGGTGGAGGGAAATGCCTACCCTCTCCTGGATAGAACTGTCACTTTGTGGTTGCTATGGCAACATGGACCACTCTTTGAGATGGTGGTCAGGGTCCTTAACAGCCCAGCGATGGCCATTGTCTTACAAAGAGTTTAGTTTGTCCAGTTCATCAGTTCCTTCTACCCACCAGCCCATCAAATCCAACAAGGATAACAACAACAGGAAAAAATACACACATGATCACAAACTAATGGAAGATTACCATTGATACATAGTATGTGAAAATCAGGAACAAGGGAAATCATCATCACTATCAGGGATGACATCTAGTGCCACATAAGCAGACTTCCACTTGTGTGACAGAACTTCTCCTTTCTCTTCTCCATCCTGCTGCCCCCACACCCCTCCAGTTTGCTCTGGAAGGATTTTGGAGGGAGGGGGAATCTATTCTGCCACACTGGCAGATGGACATAGTTGAATCGCATCCAAAAATAATGCAGGCCTATTGAACAGGGACGGAGGTCATGTACTAGAGTGTGCAAAAGTTTTGTGGCTGATGTAAATGGTTTCTGCATCAGGCAATATGGGAAGGGTTTCCCTGAAGACCGAATGTTTGAACACCACTGCCCTATTGATGCTACAAGAAGTGTACAGTAGAAGAACCATTGTATGCTTTACACGACTTCCTTATGAGGGCCTGTTGCAACCAGGGTACATAACCTATCCCTGTGGGGTCTTCCTAACTCTGTGCTTCTGCTACACAGGAATGATCAGTAATTCAAAGCATGCAGTCAAAGCCTGGAAGACTAGCATGAGGAATAATGCAGTACAAGTTTATGGTCTAAGCTGCAGCTGACAAACATTACATAAAAAAAGGGTTAGGAACTGGGAAGTACGATGCATATCAAACAAGTGTCATGGGGCATAATTTAAGGAGAGGTTAGAAAATCAATTTATTTGCATTTAAATGCAAACCTAGCTAATTTGCACTTTCTGAAGCAATGTGAGAACTGAAATGCAGCTATCCTTCAAAATTCACACGCTTTTAAATTTCACAATTCAGATCTTCTGCCAAACATGCCTATGTTGTTGTTTAGTCGTGTCCGACTCTTCATGACCCCATGGACCAGAGCACACCAGGCACTCCTGTCTTCCACTGCCTCCTGCAGTTGGTCAAACTCATGTTGGTAGCTTCGAGAACACTGTCCAACCATCTCGTCCTCTGTCATCCCCTTCTCCTTGTGCCCTCCATCTTTCCCAACATCAGGGTCTTCATGGATCACTGCCCCCTTCATGGATCACTGCCTTGCCATGATGAAGGGGCTTGAATAACTCAGAGAAGCTATGAGCTATGCTGTGCAGGGCCACCCAAGATGGACAGGTGATAGTGGAGAGTTTTGACCAAACGTGATCCACCTGGAGCAGGAACCGGCAAGCCACTCCAGTATCCCTGCCAAGAAAACTCCATGGACAAAGACAACATGCCTGTACAATGCATATATTAGGATAATGTATGCATAACGATGCCTAAGTTGTGAAAATAATGCAAAAATGCATTATTTTTGGAGAAACTGCTTGCAAAGAGTTGTACATTAGGCAAAATTACACTCGAAATTTCACATTAGAAGGAAGGTGCACTAAAATGAATTTGTATGGGGACTTTTTCTTAATGCAAGGTCAACTAAACTAAAGATTGGAGAAATGAGAAATGGAGAGATTGACTGCAATTTTGTGACTCAGGGTTTTTCTCTCTCCTTCCTTCTTTTAATACAAATAAACGTAACTGCTCTCCTGCTGGTTAATATCTCACTTACTTTGTCATACCAGGAGACCTAACTTCCCAAACAATGGCTTCTGATTTTTGTCCTAAAGTTACTTTAGGGAAACCAATTATTTTATGTCTGCAGTTATCTATTTGCCGACACCAACTGGGAAGCAGGGTATCTACACGACTGAGCATTCATAAAAAAACACAGAATAAGGTCAAAGCCCATGTGCATTAGGTGTGTTCATTATTAGATAAATATTGCATTCATTTTAGGATGGATTCAGAGTTAAACCCCATATGCCTAAGACTGTTGTTTTGATATGCCTGATTGTAACTGGTTGAGAAAGGGTGTGTGTGTGTGTGTGTGTGTGTGTGTGTGTGTGCATGCGTGTGTAGTTCAGTGACACAATGAGTTTGCAAAGTTCACTGGCCCAATTATTTTTTCAGGGGAAGTTGAGAAAAGTGTCTTTTGAATGCTTTCAGTGTGGTAGGCTATTGTTTTTTTTCTGCTTTAACAGAGGCTTCAAATTACTATGATTCATCATGCCGAAACAACAGGAAATCTAGGCACCGGACAATTACTCAGAAGAGGAAAAATGCATATTCAGCATGTGGAAGAGATGCCAGAGGAGGATATACAAGCAATCCATTCTCGGTTCTGACTTTTCTGCTTCAAAAAGCTTCATTAATATATCTACTAATTGGTCTTCTACTGACTTCAGAATCTGGATTTGCCTAGTTGGCAAAGCTTCTGATTTCCACACCTGTAAAAGCAATAATTTACATCTCCCTTAATTGAATGCCCAGTATATATTAAGAGTGGTAAAAAGAAATGTGGCATCTAGACTGTAAACAAATGAACAGTTGATGCCTACAACAAATAATTCATGTTTATATTGGAATGCAATTGTGAAGTACTCTCAGCACTATCCTCTCCATGTAAACACTCTCATTAATTACCAATTAGAGTGCAGATGATAGCTTAGCTTACACATTTTTTAAATGATCCATTATTCTAGCCATTAATATAATGGCATGACCAAAACAACAACACTTCCAGGAAAAAGCTAAATTCATTGAAAATTATAAACAGATGGCGCTACATTTTCAGAATTACTTGAGCACCTGTGGCCGTCACTGACGTGACAAGGTGAATGATTCAGGGTGGAGAGAGGCATACATTCATGCAAAAATAAAACAAAACAAAAAATCACTTCTTTGATTTTTCCAGCAAGTATTTGACAGATAGACTTGGGACTCTTGTTAAACTTCAAAGTTCATGACTCTCAGACCCAATAAGAAAACTAGGTGCTCTATAAATTTAGGCTTTTCCAGTAAAACTAATCAATCCAGAGTTTAGACCATTCCACCAGAATTGGTGTAAACTGGTTATGTGGTGGGTGAGTCATGGGCAGGTGACCAGCAACAGGTCCATTGAATGGATCAGTTCTCTAAATACTATTACTAGATAGCAGTTGAGTACCTACCATGATATGTTAATTGAAACTATGGGGAAGCAATCAAATAACCTGGCTGTTGGATGTCAACTCCCATCATCTTTGACAAATGGCCAATTGGCTGTGCTGAGGGATTTGGAGTCCAGCAACATCTGCAGGGCACCACATTGACTACCCCTGCCCTAGTAACATTGTTCAATTTACACCAGAGTAATCTTGAATATAAACTCTGCTTCTATTCATAAGTAAAATCTCTGGACTGTGCATCTCTCTCACCCAGAAATAAATGGACCTTCGTGCCATTAAAAGTGAAGAAACAAGAGGCCTTAATCCGTATGATAAAGTGGGAGTAGAATCCGAAAAGGCCTGAGTTAAAGCAAACAAAAAGTTTAGATTCTGAAATAAATTGTTTCCCTCTAAAAATGCCAGATAGTATCAGACTATTAGTCAAGCTAGCCTAGTATTCAGCCCCCTGCAATGGCCAGTACTACATATTTCAAAGCAACAAACCAAAACCTTATCTGTCACTCGTACCGACAAGTGAAATACCTTTACTAATTTTAAGATACCCAGGAGTGAGACACGATTATTTGATGGGGAAATCTGATTTCAAGCTTGTTAAATCAAAATGCCTTTTGATGAAGAGTTGTTGATGCCGGCATCAACATTCCCACTCTTAGATTGAAAGTTCATATGCTTGTTCTAAATCCCTTTGCGTTGTGGCAGTGCGTGTGGACACACAAGGCAGAGATCTCAAATCTTGTTTCTAGCATGAGGGGACACTCAGCCATATGACGATGGTGATGGCAGTGGGTGGAGGCATTTCCAGGAAGCAGGAACCTGCTGGATCCAGGAGGTGCCATTTCCTACAAGACTCCAAGAGTAGTATCCCCCTAGGGCATTGTGGAGAATTTTACACTAAGTTCCAGAGACAACCATTTTTTTAAAAAAAAAATGAGGCCCAGGAGAAGCATCATTTGTGGACCCCACTGTGCTGTTGAGCCCCAGCAAATGTGAATTAAGAGTAAAGGGTAAAGGGACCCCTGACCATTAGGTCCAGTCGTGGCCGACTCTGGGGTTGCGGCGCTCATCTCGCTTTATTGGCCGAGGGAGCCGGCGTACAGCTTCCAGGTCATGTGGCCAGCATGACGAAGCTGCTTCTGGCAAACCAGAGCAGTGCACGGAAACACCGTTTACCTTCCCACCGGAGCAGTACCTATTTATCTACTTGCACTTTGACGTGCTTTCAAACTGCTAGGTTGGCAGGAGCAGGGACTGAGCAATGGGAGCTCACCCCATCACGGGGATTCGAACCGCTGACCTTCTGATCAGCAAGTCCTAGGCTCTGTGGTTTAACCCACAGCGCCACCCGCATCCCATAAATGTGAATTGCTTTCACACAAATAAATATAAGCTGTTCCACCACTGTTGCACACAAGATGACGTGAGCAGTGTTAAGAAGAGGAGGCTGCACAGAGGCTGCATAAGCAGAAACAACTTTAATAGAAATGCCTTATGGAGAGGAAAGCCATTTGTAATGCAGAACCGAAGACCAAAAACAGTGTCTGAGAGCTGACTCAGCCGTTTCCTGGGATAGCGATCATGGAGGGCTTTGCACTACGGTATACAAGTTAAGTCATAGAAGAGGGTTTGAAAATATTTCATCCACTCCTGGGGTTCTACAGCACATGTGGGACCAATCCGCTCCTGGCCCAGTATAATTGTTTAATTCACACTGAAATGAAGAATGCCTATGTGTATTACTGAAAGAGTTTAACTGAGAGATTCCATTAGAGCTAAAGAACAGCAAAAAGGAATCTCTGAACTCCTTCATAGGCTGGTAATTGTTGTTCTCTAGTAGCTAACACGTGCGTGATTAACTTTAGATCAAATGGGAGAGCAATGAATTGCAAATCTCCATTTTGAAAGAGAGTTGCCTTTAGTTTTTGTTTCCAAGCTCTGTGGGAGTAAGATGTCTCTCCAGGAGCTCAACAGCCTTAGGGGCTGGAATGGAGCCTGAGAGAAAGAAAGAAAGAAAGAAAGAAAGAAAGAAAGAAAGAAAGAAAGAAAGAAAAAGTAAGTTTGCCCGTTCTGATTATAAATTCTTTTATTTCTAGGGTGTTGAGCCTGTGCTGGACAGCGCAAGATATTGTATGGAATTATTTGGATATATCTTTGATGTTTTTATTCTGTTTTGAAGAAAGTTCTGCAAGTAAAGTTTTTGAATAATATCTAATGGGTCTGGACCATGCTACATTCCAAAAGGAGTCAGGTTTTATGCATCCAGTTGCTTCAAGCTGCACAATATTGATATCTGCAATAATGGATATCCCTTATTGGCTTAAGACAGCAGCCCTGAGTCATTATGCTGTGTGTGACCCACACAGAGGTCGCAGCATGAGCAGCTTGGTACAGGCACCATTTTTGCAAACTCACCCCTTAGCTCTAAGGTGAGGCAGATGTGTTAAATGGCTGTACCAATCTTCCACACATTAGTCCCAAATATCAAAATTTATTTTATTCAGAGTGGAAATAATAGAGATTTGTTGTTGTTGTTTAGTCATTATTTGTGTCCAACTCTTTGTGACCCCATGGACCAGAGTACGCCAGTCACTGCTGTCTTCCACTGCCTCCCGCAGTCAGACTCATGCTGGTAGCTTCGAGAACACTGTCCAGCCATCTCATCCTCTGTCGTCCCCTTCTCCTTGTGCCCTCCATCTTTCCCAACATCAGGGTCTTTTCCAGGGAGTCTTCGCTTCTCATGAGGTGGCCAAAGTATTGCAGCCTTAGTAGGAGCCCCCACAATGCCTCTTGGATACTACATCATGAAAGTAGTTTCCCCCCCCCCCCCAAGAAAAGGTCTGTTAAGTTACATGTGCAATTGCAACCCACTGGACACTGATTGTTGGTACTCCGTATCCAACTACAGTAATAAGACCCTTCAAGAAGTAAGTTTAAAAATGCAGTTTCTGCCACTGTATTCTAAAACCTACTACTCTGTTTTATACAGGGCCCCTCATCCCCTCACACTTTTTGTAATGATCAGGACTCCATGATCCTTCATCTTTGTCTCCACTGTGGAATTAAAAATTCATGGCAGATCTCTGGGTTGTGACCTGGCTACCATCTTTGTGAGGACAAAACCTATGTCTTGATATCTCTCACTCTACTAGACTACATGGAATCAGCATATTTTACAGATGTGAATAAAGACAGTACATTCTCTTTTGTATCTTGGTATATCTTATTTTATTGTTATCACCAAGCATACGCTCTGCATGGCAAAATTCGATTTTCATTTTCCATACCTATCTAAAATCTCTAATTTAAAGTTCTGACAAACACCACATGAGCCAGAATCTTATCTTGCATACTTAATCCAATAATCCTCTTTTGTTTGTTTTTTCTCTCTCTCCTCATATCCCTATTGAGACCAAGCCAATTCGGCACATAACAAAAGCATTGCATCAACAATATTAATTGAATTAACACTCCAGATTCTAAGCATATTTACTTGGAAGCAAGTCACTTTGATTTGAACAGATCTTTTATTTATTTGGAAGCCAGGTAAATGCACTTAAGAGAGCATCTATTTATTATAAATTATACAAAAAAAAAAGGGCTCAGCTGTTTTGCATATGGCCACATTAGCACATAAAATCAAGTCCATTCAAAACATGCTGTAGATTGAAAACAGATTCATTGTTCAGGCTCCATACAGGTGCTGATGATGTAAGAGGGTTATGTGGAGCTCCATGGTAAGGCTCCTAAGAAAGGCCTGAAAACTTCTCTAAGTGTAGAGAGGCAGGAGGAAGACTTGACTAGCGCAGTACAGAGTTAATTCACTGCACCTGACCACACAGGAAATCAATGGACAATCAATATTTAATGCTGTAGGAAATAATTCCTGCCCCACTAGAGATGGGAGTCCTCCTGGAAACCAAACCAATGCCTAAAATGTTGAGGCCCTGATCCAAAAAGAGGAAACATATATTGAAAAATGTACTGTGTACACATTTTCTGGAGTTGAAGAGACTGATACAGGAGCTGGGGTTGAATGTAACACTTGGGAAGGTAGTAGAAGTAGTAATAGGAGTAGTAACAGCAACAACTTAAACCCTGCCCATCTGGCCGGGCCTCCCCAGCCACTCTGGGAGGCTTCCAACAGAATATTAAAAACACAATAAAATATCAAACATTAAAAACTTCCCTAAATAGGGCTGCCTTCAGATGCCATCTAGGAGAAGGAAAACTCTGATCCAAAACCCCCACTGCCTATTTTTAGCCAAAGAAAAGACTCAGAAGTAAACTCTAAAAATATCTGGTGTGGAATCCCTAAGACAGTTGGATGGCGCCTTGTATGCCTCCTTCTGGCAACTCCTGCAGCCAAGCTGGTGCCAAATGTATTGCTTTTCTTTTCTTTGGACCACATCAGCAGGGCAGAAAGGGGGCATCTTGTCTGGGCAGCCCAGAACCTCCAGACCACTGCCCAAGCTTGAGCCTTGGGGAGGTCACTTTAGTGCTTCTAATGCAGTGGTTAGACTTCACCCCCAGAGGCACATTGTCTCTTGAGGCAGATGGATGCCAACATTCACACGTCACACCAAACAAAGGAAGAAGCTGCCTCTACATGGTGTGAACATGGCTACATTTGTCAATATGTACATTTCAGCTATTGGAACATTGCTTGGAAATTACATGTGTGAGAGTACAAGCCAACTATTTGTGGACACTGGTATACACATTGAATTTAACATGTGAATACTGCTTTGGAGGCTGAATGAGGGATTAGAGGATTCAGCCTTCCCCCTCATCCTGAGGTGTTGGTAGGTGCAGACGCAGTGTACTCCAAATGCACAGTGGAACAATTTTATTAGCTACATTTCCTAGTTTCACACTCCCAGTAGTGATGTATGGAAGTGAGAGCTGGACCATAAAGAAGGCTGATCGCCGAAGAATTGATGCTTTTGAATTATGGTGCCGGAGGAAACTCTTGAGAGTCCCATGGACTGCAAGAAGATCAAACCTCTCCATTCTTAAGGAAATCAGCCCTGAGTGCTCACTGGAAGGACAGATCGTGAAGCTGAGACTCCAGTACTTTGGCCACCTCATGAGAAGAGAAGACTCCCTGGAAAAGACCCTGATGTTGGGAAAGATGCACAAGGAGAAGGGGACGACAGAGGACGAGATGGTTGGACAGTGTTCTCAAAGCTACCAGCATGAGTTTGACCAAACTGCGGGAGGCAGTGGAAGACAGGAGTGCCTGGCGTGCTCTGGTCCATGGGGTCACGAAGAGTCGGACACAACTAAACGACTAAACAACAATAAAAGTTTCACACAGAAACGTAGGCTCAACTAGACTTTTACCATTGGATTTGGTTCACACTGGATTGGTTCGAGAAGCATGGCAAACAAAATCAATTTTCTCCTATATCCTTAGCTCTGCTCACTTTCTCCTCTGGTCCCACCCATGTTTTGCCTATGGTTCCACTCAGCACTGTATGTGGCCCCTGGAAGGTTGCCTATGAAGCAACATGGCCCTCAGTGCTGAAAAGGCATTCCCCAACCTTGCTGAATGCCCAGCACTTGCTACAGCCATGCTCACTTGACAGGTATTGTGGTTCTGTCCTGAGATATTAGACTGCAGCCTGAATTTCATAGACAAGTAATTAACTGGTAGCTCAGCAAAGATGGATAAACTGACAGGTGGAATACCATCTTGCTTCTGATAAATGTATGACTGCATTTGATTGTTCCGCAACTATCCGCTGTCTATTTGCGAAGCTTCGTTGCCAGAGAGACACCTGCTGTCTGAGGTGCTTCATTCCGCCATGTTAAACGGCAATATTAGAAAGAGTAAATTGCAAACCCAAATGCTCAGTGATAACTTGCCACATCCTCACCAGGACAACTGCTTATTGGCATGCAATTATGAGCATCAGCTGCACCAATTAGATGGCGTTGCTGAGGGACAAGCACTGACAACACTGCTGCATGTCAATATATGTAGAGAAGCATTCCATTGCCAAACACAGCACATAGATGTGGATATTTCTTTCCTTTTTAAAAATATTGTGTTCAGCACTCCCTGCCGAAATACAAGAGGCTCCATCTGTATTGGCATTCCCCTGGCTCTTGCAGACACAGGCCTTCTCTTGATCACCCACCCTGAATCGAATACTTCATCTGCTGTGTGCTGTTTTAGTGGGATTGTTTCGTTATGTATTTTAATTATGGGTGCTTATATGTTAATGTTTGTGTAGCTGGCATTTGACCCCCAATAAACAGCCTAGAAGTCTATTTTCTGCAATAAGCAGTATATATAAAATAATAATAAGCTGGTATCAAAAACTCAGCTGTCCATCATGAGCATCATACTGTAGAAGTGCCATAAACAAAAGTTCTCAATTATGAGGTCTCCAGAGCCAGGGTTACAGTGGAGCATGCATTTTAATTTTCTCCCATAGAAGTGAATGGTTGCCATTCACTGTAATGGCGAGAAGCAGAGGGCCTTCTGGCAGTTCCCTCCCTGCGAGAAGCCAAGTTACAGGGAACAAGGCAGAGGGCCTTCTTGGTAGTGGCACCCGCCCTGTGGAATGCCCTCCCACCAGATGTCAAAGAGAACAACAACTACCAGACTTTTAGAAGCCAGCCCTGTTTAGGGACGCTTTTAATGTTTAATAGATTATTGTATTTTAATATTCTGTTGGAAGCTGCCCAAAGTGGCTGGGGAAACCCAGCCAGATGGGCTGGGTATAAATAATAAATTATTATTATTATTATTATTATTATTATTATTATTATTATTAGCAAAGGGCTGCACTTGAAGAAACTGTTGTCCTGTTATGAAATGATCTGGTCCTAACTGAGTGGTATCTCAGTGAGAGGTATCTCACGTGGGAGTTTAATCATTCATGTGAGATACCCAAGCATGAAAATAGAAAAGGGTATCTCATATCTGGTTGTCCACCTAGCTCTGTAATGTCTGCTCTGACTGGCAGACATCTGGGGTTTGTGGCAGACATCTTTCACTTCATCTGATATGCGATTTAAAAGAACAAAAACAAAAGCTGGAAATGGCAGTCATTAAACCATGAACAGCCCCAGAGGTGACCGTACCATTAGGCAAAGAAAGGATACAACTTTGGGTGACTGATGTTGCAAGCGGGGAGGCAGCTGCTCTCTGCTTGTCCCCCTTAAGCCCCCATGCATCCTTCCATTTTTACTACGTCCTGCCTCCCCCCCTTTTTAAAGAAAATGTCTGTTGGCTATCCCTTTACAAGTATTGAAGTATGATTCGACAACAGCTGGCTCCTGTATGTGAAATTTGGGGTGTGGGTAGAACACCATGTTGTTTATCACCTCGGGTAGCAAAATGCCCTCAGATGGCCTTGAACAGCACCACTGAACAGTTCTGGCACTTTAACACTTAATGAAATCTTACTATAACAACAAATTAGGGCCACCACCATCCTCCCTCATTGTCCTCAGGCACCTCACACTGTAACCAGAATAAAGAAATGGGTGGGTTTTTGTGTGTGGGTTTTTAAAAAACCAGCTCCATTCGATATGAAAAGAACAAAAAGGCTTGATAACTGAACAGAACAAGAATTGGATACACTGTAGTTTGAACTCTTGAAAGAATTAGCCAGTTCACTGTAATCCTACATGCCATTGTCCTCAAATTCAATTTACTGGTGAAAACACTTGTCTAAAGACTACCTGTTCCCATCAGTTAAGATGAAAGCCAGTGAAGCATTATAAGCAGGGTAGGGGAAAGGAGACTTGCAAAGCACAGGGTGGTTTACTCAGAGTAGACCTTTCTCAGACACTGTGTTATCAGAGAGCACAGTCATGCAGCGTGTGATTTTTTTATTCAAATCTTTTTTATTTGATTTTTCGAGCCAGCACTTCATTCCCATCCCACCCCCAGAAGAAAAGGCTTCCAGAGCAGCATTTGTTTAGTCATTTAGTCGTGTCCGACTCTTCGTGACCCCATGGACCAGAGCACGCCAGGCACTCCTGTCTTCCACTGCCTCCCGCAGTTTGTTCAGACTCATGTTTGTAGCTTCGAGAACACTGTCCAACCATCTCGTCCTCTGTCGTCCCCTTCTCCTTGTGCCCTCCATCTTTCCCAACATCAGGGTCTTTGCCAGGGAGTCTTCTCTTCTCATGAGGTGGCCAAAGTATTGGAGCCTCAGCTTCACGATCTGTCCTTCCAGTGAGCACTCAGGGCTGATTTCCTTCAGAATGGAGAGGTTTGATCTTCTTGCAGTCCATGGGACTCTCAAGAGTCTCCTCCAGCACCATAATTCAAAACCAGAGCAGCATACAGATCAATAAAAGCAACAACAGCCCTTGTGTGGAGATTTGTGGACTAAAAGTAACAACACTAGAGGAAAATGGATCCGGAGGGAAGAGGAGATAAATGAACTCAGGTACCAGTTCTTCCTTGAGTTGTTGTCATGACCCCCTGGGATGAAAAGTGTCTCAAATGGCCCCGCACCTCTCTTCCTCCTCCGCTCTCTTCTGTAGCCTGACAGAATGACTGTGGCCCAATGACAGCTGATGGAGGGCCCTGTCAGGAGAGCTGATGATGGCCCTGCATCCCTTCTTTTCCTACTCTTTCTGATGCAGTATATGGGGAAATATAAGTAAACCTCTGACAATCTGGTGCGTTTGCTGGTGCTGGAAGATAATTTCTTGCAAAAACTAAAAAAATAAATAAATAAATCCCTAACTCTGGCATGTAAACAAAATTAAATTTCAGCTAATTTGCATTGCTTGTTGGTTTTACAGGTGTCAAGAGGCTTTAATGTATATTTAAACTGTCCAAATGCCCTCTTCTGCAAGCCTGCAGCTGCAGCTGTTTATTTGTTTCCAACATCTGATTCTACCCTAAATCACTGCAGGAGAAAACAAATGTTAGTTTTGTTTCATTCCTCTCTCTTTCTGATTATCCAAGACAAACAGGCGCTAATTTAACAAAGCGTTGTCTCTCTGTCTGTTTTTTCCTCTAGTACTGTTCAGGGAGTTGCCCAGAATGTGTGGAGGGAGGAGAACAGCTGTACATGCTAGTTTCTTCTCGGATAGACCTCTCCCCATGACTGTAGCCTCAGACCTTTGAGCTAACGGTCTAAAGCAGTGATGGGGGGAGAAATTCGTCCCACTTTGGATTTCAGTGCAAACCAAACCAATTTGCACTTCCTGAAACAATGTAAGAACAGCACAGCTGTCCTCAGAAGTATCCACTTGACTTGAATTTTGCGATGCAGTTCTCCATGTGACAAAAGCATACAAACATGTATATATTAGGGGGAAATGTGCAAAAGATGTGTACATTTGTGGAAATAACACATTGCACTGCAGCAAGTTTCTTGCACAAATGTGTTTACATCAGATGAAATTACATACAAACATGTACGTTAGATTCAATTTGCACTAAAATGGCGATGAATGTTCAATTCCATGTAAACATGTGTATAAAGGTAAAGGTAAAGGGACCCCTGACCATTAGGTCCAGTCGTGGCCGACTCTGGGGTTGCAGCACTCATCTCACTTTACTGGCCGAGGGAGCCGGCGTACAGCTTCTGGGTCACGTGGCCAGCATGACTAAGCCGCTTCTGGCGAACCAGAGCAGCGCACGGAAATGCCGTTTACCTTCCCGCCGGAGCGGTACCTATTTATCTACTTGCACTTTGACGTGCTTTCGAACTGCTAGGTTGGCAGGAGCAGGGACTGAGCAACGGGAGCTCACCCCGCCGCGGGGATTCGAACCGCCGACCTTCTGATCGGCAAGTCCTAGGCTCTGTGGTTTAACCCACAGCGCCACCTGCGTCCCAAACATGTGTATATTAGGCTCAATTTGCAATAAAAATTCTGATGAAAAAATAAGTAAATCGTGAACTGATGTGGAAATGCAGAAAACTGAACTCAAGCGTGGAAAGGTGAGAAGCTGAAATTGACAAATTTGCCCCCGTTTCTGGTGCGAGGCAGGGATTTTCTCTTGCTCAGCTGAATGGAGTTTGCAGCTAGGAACCCTGACCCTGCAGAATGTGCAAAGGCCACAGGTGTGGAGCCTCCAGGGACAGGAATGTCAAGAGCAGGATGCGAATGCCTGGCCTCCCCCCGTGCATTCTGAGAATGGTGTGTGAGCGTGTGCGAACTGGGCTTCTCCCTCCCATCTCATCTCCCTCCACACCTTTTTGAAAAATATAGCATTGCAGTGTTAACGAATAACATATTGTCGACAGATGGCAAGGCGGTGCAGCAAAACAGCCAAGAGCAATTAATGCCTCTATTAAGCAACGCACAGCTATACAGAACACCAGTCTCTCTCTTCTTAAAGAGGTGACCTTCAAGATGACAAACAAGGTTTTATCAAAATTTTGGCAAGAAAAGGTTGGACATTCCTTGGAACGTTTCTCTAAGTTGCATCTCGGCCATTCAATATAGTTTACCCATAAGAAAAATAAATAATGGTTAATTGATTTCTGAATGAGATAATGCACTGGCTTTTCTGAATTTCAAGGATGAAATAAATATTGCTCATTGTTTCCATTTTACTGTTACTGTTCAGGATTACAGAAAATTCCAACAAACTAAAAACATCCATTTGCAAAAATTGGCACCATGTTTGTTCGCCTGCACTAGGGGTAGATGGATCAGGCTGTTTCTGCTTTGTGACAGTTTCCTAATTAATCTTAGATTGCCCCCACCCCCGCTACACACACACATTTATTTAAATACACATTTTTTAAAAAATACAGATCGCTAAATGCATTTTCTCTCAAAATACATATTCTAAGTATTTGAGCAGACAACTGTACTGCAAAATTTGGAGAAGTTAAAAATCCAAAAGAAACTTATGTTCCAATCTGCACGTTAGCCCAGGAGGGCTGAATAAGGTTGCTTTGTATTGTAATTCACTAAAATCACATCCTTCAACACCTTCCCAGGGTCCCTTATGTGCATCTCTGATTCATCTCACCTTCTTATTACCTCCCCCCATGATGTTGCCTAACCCCCTAGACTTACCCAATGTCACAATCCATGCTCACACTGCACAATTTCTGGCAAGTGCACACACAGCTCTCCTGCACATAATCAAAGCCCCACAAAAAGAAAAATCCTGGTTACATCCCTGAACATTGCAGTTATATTACTGTGGTTCAGAATTGACAGCTAATTGTTGGTCCAGTTCTTTAGCAGGGTGTTATGGGCTGAGTAGGGATCTGAATCTCATTTCCCCAGATCTAGCCACAACATCGCACTGGCTCTTTCCACTGCACCTGCAAAGCCCTCCAGACATAATGCCTCATTCATGAGGGTTATTTGAGGGAATGGCCATGGAAAGGGTTGGTGGTTGGTTGTAGGCAGTGGTGGGCAAGAACAGAGACAAATGTGGGATATTAACAGACAGGATTGTGAGTTGTTTTTATATGCAACAATGGCAGCAAGAATATTATCGACACAAAAACGGAAGCAAGAAGAACTACCGACGAAAGAAGAATGGCAAATGAAATTAATGGACTATGCAGAATTAGATAAATTAACAGGAAGGATTCGAAACCTGCAGGATCAGAGATTCTTATAGGACTGGAGTAAATATTTGAAGTATTTGAAAAGCAATTGTAACAAACAGATTACGCTAGTAGGACTGCAAGAAGTTATGTAAGGAGGATTTTGTGAAATATTGCAAGGAATACTTTGAAAAGAATGATTAGTTAATGACAATTAAAAGTTATAGAGAAATTAAGAAATGCAGAACAAGTGATAAAGAATGGAAAATCTTCAGAGGTTGTTGATGGAAGTCTAAAATATTGTATAAGATAAGAAGTTATGTTCAATGATTGTTGGAAATGATATGTTAAAAAAATTATATATATATATGAACAGAGACAAATGTGGAGAGGGCAATGGATAGGAATTTTACTATTGTAGAGCAGGCTGGTTTTTACACACATGCCCTCATCCAGACAAGTGAGAGGCATAATAACAGTAATCGTAATCGTAATAATAATAATAATATTTTGTTGTACCCCGCCCATCTGACTGGGTTGCCCCAGCTACTCTGGACGGCTTCCAACAGACTATAACGTTATCAGAGTTCAAGGGTACATTCCACCCAAGGGGTCCAAAGGAGGACCAGTGAGGGGTGTGGCCTGACAAAACGGAGTGTGTGGCCTAGGAAGAGTTCTGAGGGCCCGACAGATGAGTCTGCAGGGACGTATTAAGCACACCAGACTGAGGTTCCTCCTCCCTCTTTGAAGGCTTTTCACAGCACTGACTTGAATGTCAGAGGATGCCAGCTTATTTTTTACGGATTTCCATTTCAGGTCCCAGAGTAGGTAATGCAATGAGAAGTAAGGGAAAATCAAATCCATGGCACAGTTTTTTTTTAGAAAACAAAAGAATGGTAGGAATTCAGATTGATAGACATCAATCAGCCCCAAAGGTGCACGTCTATAAATGGATAACTTCCTCTACTTGGTTTAACAATATAAAGCAAATCCTTTCTTATTTTTCATGCCTCATCAGCCTGTTTATAATTCTTTGCCCTTTTGACCGTTTTTTGTGATATTAAGTGATGGTTAGTTGGGGTGGGGGCGGGAAGGTTTATACACTGGAATCTAACTTCATTATCTCTGCTACCTATTCGTTTTCCAGAAGCATTTCTTTAACTGTGTGCCAACTTAAGCTACTACAGCATTTTTCTTTTTTAAAGAAACCTAGTCTGTGGCAGGATCAAATGTTAATCTACTCAATCAGTGTGGGATTCATAAGACAAATCACAAGTACAATTCCTCCATTTAGCATCCCACCAAGAATGCAAATCCAAACAATCAAAATCAGGCAAATACCATGAGGTCTATTTTCTGCCCAGCTGCCGGGACTATTCTAAAATTCTAACAAAAGTTCTCACCAAACTTTACTTTACACACTAGAAGGAATTCAGCACTGCAAGGTGCTCAGAACCTTCATTGCTTACAAATGCAAAAAGAAAGTGATATTGCATTTGACACCCAACAGGAATGTTCAGACTATCTCTCATTTTTTCCTAGTGTAAAATGTTAATGTTATGCAAGTACTATAACAATAGCACATCAACTATTCCAATTCAGAAATCACTAAAGCTGCAGCATTTAGATATGTATGTTGTTCTGGGCAAGTTGGACACAGCAAACAGGATATGTATCATGCGTTTATCATTGCTTCTTTAAATCAAACCCTGCTTTTCTCTTCCTTTAGTCTTTCTCATTGGCTGTATCCAAGCCTCTTGAAAGTGTGATTGCAAGAGCAAGATTATGGAAACTTGGACAAATTTCAAAACACAAGGATAGGAATGAACTGTGGTGAGCTCAATGCAACCAGGATGGGAGTTCTGGGGACCACAATTGCAGCTGCACTTCCTATTTGCTGAAGCTGCAGAGACCAAAAAGAGCCACAGGAGCCTCTTTGCTGTCACCTGCTGCTTGGAATGCAGCTTTGCTGCTGCCACCAGTGGTTGAAGTATTTGGAATGCACTCAGATTTGCCGCTGCCACCTGCTGGACAGCTCTCAAATTTTTGCATCTCTATGCCAAGGGGCCCCACAACACTGATAGCATTCTCGAATTAACTGTGAGTAAAGCCAAAGGATATAGACTTCCATTGATGCATACATACCTTGTGGAGGAGATAGGCAGTTTTTACCTTGGGGGTAATTCTGTGGTTTAGTCTATGTCTCCAGTATTTTGTTTATGTTGTCATTGAATGCTATTTGAATGGATACTGTTGTTTAGCCATCTCTTAGGTGTACTGTACATGTGAGTGGGGAGCGAGATTGCTACCCAGACAACCAAATTGCATCCCAGGTTTGGCTGGGGTTCGTGCTGACACAGAACCAAACTCAAAAGGGGTTACATACACAACTCAACAGCCCTTACTCTTTTGGCTGATGGGTGTAGTGCATTCTTCAGTTCTGTAAAGTAAAGGTAAAGGGACTCCTGACCATTAGGTCCAGTCGTGGCCGACTCTGGGGTTGCGGCGCTCATCTTGCTTTATTGGCCGAGGGAGCCGGCGTACAGCTCCCAGGTCATGTGGCCAGCATGACTAAGCCGCTTCTGGCGAACCAGAGCAGCGCAAGGAAATGCCGTTTAGCTTCCTGCCGGAGCGGTACCTATTTATCTACTTGCACTTTGATGTGCTTTCAAACTGCTAGGTAGGCAGGAGCTGGGACCGAGCAACGGGAGCTCACCCCATTGCGGGGATTCGAACCGCCGACCTTCTGATCGGCAAGTCCTAGGCTCTGTGGTTTAACCCACAGCGCCTAGGGCAAAAGGCCCAGGGCAGGGGTCACCAAACTTTTCTAACCCAATGGCACATTTGTATTATGGGCCCCACCCCTTTTGGCCACTTCTCACCCATCCCCCTCCATCCCAGAAACAGACCTTGTTTTTTTTCCAAATCTGTATGAAAGCTCAACCCAGTAGAATTCATCTGAGCTTTGGAAGGCACATTGAGCTGAAAGATGAAGTGGGAAATAGTGGCACTCATCCAATATCCTCTTTCATCCCTATGGGGACAATGACAATAAAGATTATCGTATCGTATCGTGAGAGAGAGAGAAAAAAACTAACCATTTTCACTATCTCGTGACCAAAGGGCTGTGGAGGGGCTTATAGGCTTTGTGGGCGCAAGTGGAAGGCTACGAGGTTCCATTGTGCTTATGGGTGCCACACCAACAACCCCCATCCTAGAGCATTCTTCTATCTTTTCATGGAACCATGATATAATCTGATATAAAAGACGGCCATCTGAACTGGCGATAACCATGCGGGGTATAGCTGGCTTGTAGCTCACACTTATGCTGCCTTGCGTGTCAGTTTCAGTTTAGAGCTAGCTCTGTGATACTTTTTGCATCCACACAGAGACTGCCAGATAGAATGTCAGAGCTGCTCAAGTGTATGAGCTCATGTTCCCCTCCACTGGCTTCAGCCTGCAGGGGACATAATCAGTAATGCAATTCGACAAGTATGGACTTTAGCACTGTTTAGCACAAACAGCTGTTTTGTTTCATTGGAAGGGATAGAAGTAAAGACCAAGTTGAGAGTGAGCACCTGGATACTGCTGAGTGTTTTGAAAATATGAGCCGGCAAGGAAATTTATGACATGGATATACACACGTGCAGCTGAGAAAATCCAGAGGAGTTGTGGAGAACCTAAACAGAATCCACAGACAGTGCAATCTGCATTATGGTGATATATTTCAGCTCAAATTATTAAAATTCTCTTTAAAAAGGTCACAGCACAAAGAAGTTGCCTCATTCCTGAAAAATGGTGGTGGTGGGAGGGAGCGAAATGTGTTGATGAACCACATAGAAGTTATCCAGGGACAGCTGTGGTTTTGCAATTCATCTGGGTAGCTAGAAATTCCTCAATGACAGAAATTGTTCAATGCTATGTAGGACAGGGTTATGCAATAATTCTTCAAAATCCAAAATGGAATGAGAGGGTTTGGGTGTGTGATGGACAACATCATCCCACTGTAGACCAGGGGTGGGCAAACTGCAATCCAAGGATGGTGTGTACCCCTTGGTCTAATTGTATGTGGTCTCAGCCTAGTTAAGAATATAAGGAATTAAAAGTCCATCTAGTCCAGCCTTCATTCTCAAAGAGGCCAGATGGATGCCTATGGGTGCCAGCAAGCGGGATCTGAATTCAACAGGTATCTTCCCACTTGTGATTCCCAGCAACTCTTTTTCAGAGGAACACTGCCTCCGAAAGGGAAGGTAGAGAATAGCTATATGATCCTCCATGCATTTGTCTAATCCAGTGTTTCCCAAACTTGGGTCTCCAAATGACACTGCTGACATGGTCTACCATACATCCAGATTTTCCTGGACTTTCGATCGATTTCTGCCCGGACGCTGCTAGAAACAGCAGTATTCTGGATATGTCTGAGAAATTCCATACATATGGCAACCCTACTTTGGGCCCCAATGTGCAGCAGCTTATACTTGCTTACAATTGCATGGGATACATTGCAACAATTTGTTGTTATATACCGTACTCATTATGCAAGTAGTTAAGAGCAAGACACGCTCAGTTCGGGGCTTTCCCAACACAAAGGGCTGGTCTTATATACAGAAGTTGGCAGTATTCTGCTCAGGTGCATTTCCAAGACAGACATTCATTAGCTGTCAAGCCCGAGTAAGTCAATTACACAACCTTTGTACAATGTCTCCTTCTGTTACATGCAATTACTTGATGAGCAAAGAACTTGCGGTGCAGTGCTGAGAACACCCTTTAGTCTTCACAGATAGCGCCAAGCGATATTTGTTACATTATCTAGATAGCAGCCTGCAAGATTAAGCCAGGGAAGTAGAACTGCAATGGAGGTGGGCTTCTCCAAAATGGATAAGCATTGCTGTCAAATGCTAATCTGGGAGCCTGTTTGCCAAAGAGACCCTACAATTAAAATTTGTGTTGAGCCAACATTTCACAGGAGGCATTTTCAGAGAAAAATGTTTGAGAATTTGTTTTTTTCACAGCTCCACTCTACGGAATTTTCTCCAAATTTTCTGGAGCAGTTTATTCATTCATTTATCACCATTCCTTCTTATCACCCCCCCTCCCCCACGACATCCTGGATTGAAGCAGAATGGGGCAAAATGGCAGCCAGGCTACCAATGCAGTTGCTGTTGCTGTCGCCACTTGCAAGTGGCAACAACAACAAAGCCCCCCGGGGGGGGGGAGATGCTGTGGTGCTCCCACTGCTGAAGGTGAGCCCCACCCCTGACAAACTGTGGAAGAATTTATTCTCCCTCTGGGAAAAAAAATGTGGTATCTCATCCCCCCCTTTCTGTGCCCACAGCTAAGTTGGAGATACATGGGTAGGCAAACTAAAGCCCAGGGGCTGGATCCAGCACAATCACCTTCTAAATCTGACCCGCGGACGGTCTGGGAATCAACGTGTTTTTACATGAGTAGAATGTGTCCTTTTATTTAAAATGCATCTCTGGGTTATTTGTGGGGCATAGAAATTTGTTCATTTCCCCCCTTCCAAAATATAGTCCAGCCCATAGCTGTCAAGTGTCCCTTATTTGAAGGGACAGTCCCTTATTCCAGCGCCATGTCCCACTGCTGTCCCTTATTGATGGATGTCCCTTAAATGTCCCTTAAATGATGTCCCTTAAATTTCAAAGGAAGCAGCTTCTCTTCCTCCCTCCCTCCCGGCCGGCCAGGGAAGAGGGAGGCTCCAACTGTGTTGCTTGGCTGTGTTGCTCACCCAATAAAAAGTCTAAGAACGACTGGGGGGTGGAGCTTGCATGCCTTGTGCTGATCAAATCGGCTGCGTTCCCTGGGGACTCGCCTTTGCTAAGCGCTTCCCAGCAGAGAGGTGACGGTGGTTTTCCTTGAGGCTTCGTTTGGCTGCTGGCTGGGCTTTCTGCCTTTGGCTCAGAGGGGCTCAGAAGTTGAACATACCTGTGCTGAGTGCTCGGATCGGAATCAGATGGATATGTCATCGAAGGCCCACTCACCCTTGCCAGTGAAAAGGTCTGTCTGGAGCGGGGGCACATGGTGGGGGAAAAGGAAAGGAGATCTCGTGGGAGGGGGGGAGGCTGTGTGTGTGTGGCTAGTTACTGCAAGCTGAGGGGGTTTTTGAATGCTGGACGCCATTTTGTTGCATGTGCTGCTGCAAACTTTGCAGTGCAAAGCCAGGCCGGGGAGCCATCTTAAGTTGAGGCTGCGTAGGCCTTGTGGTACATGTGATTCAGATTCTATTCAGTTGAACCTCTGGTTACAAAGTTGGTTGGACAGTGTTCTTGAAGCTACTAGCATGAGTTTGACCAGACTGCAGGATGACAGGAAGACTGGAGTGCCTGGAACAGGTGAGGCTGCAGGTCCCTTATTTTGGCTGCTGGTCCCTTATTTTCAAGGCTGCTGGTCCCTTATTTTCAAATCTGTAACTTGACAGCTATGGTCCGGCCCCCCACAAGGTCTGAGGAACAGTGGACCAGCCCCCTGCTGAAAAAGTTTGCTGACCCCTGTTGGAGAACTTTGAGATACATCTTTGTTGTTGTTGTTGTTTAGTCGTTTAGTCGTGTCCAACTCTTCATGACCCCATGGACCAGAGCACTCCAGACACTCCTGTCTTCCACTGCCTCCCACAGTTTCGCCAAACTCATGTTGGTAGCTTTGAGAACACTGTCCAACCATCTCATCCTCTGTCGTCCCCTTCTCCTTGTGCCCTCAATCTTTCCCAGTGTGATGGCCTGGGAATCCGATTCAGAGGCTGAACCTGAGGAATACCAGCCTGCACAGGAGTCCCCGCCTCCAGGACCACCTGAGCTGGGGCAGGGGCTTGAACCTGAAGGGCCCTCACCTGTGCCAGATCTGTACTGAATGACAAACTGGGACCTATGATGTTAATCTACCACATAACAATTACTCTCCCCCTTCAGTGTGGATGCCCTATCATTTTGAGGTAGGGAGTTTTTCTTTTTTGTTCTCACCTCAGTGTCCATAGTTAGTTTCTACTCGCCCATGGTTAGAGTGACCACCAAAACAAATGTCACCAAAAAGGGTCCCTGTATATATGCGTATAACATTGGCATTTAAAAATATTATTTAACTTGTTTACATATCCCAACAAAAATCAATATAAAAAATAATTTATAATTTAAATATAGAAATAATTACTATCAGTCATTTTTTGTGTGACTCACTGGTACTCACTGACAAGGAATACAGACACTTTTAAAAATTTTGCTGCCCATGGTAGGCCATTTGTGCTAACGCCCACAGCACTTTTATCAAGATATGAGTACTGGAACCTCATTTTTTAAAAATCAGAAAAAGCTCTGGTTGCTATTTTTTAAAAATAGAAATACAATAATAATAATAATAAATTTTGCCCAGAAGTATGTTGGCATCACTCAGTTTGCCGTTCAGGTGCTGATAATAGCTGATGGGGAGCTTCAAAGCCCCTGCTTTCCTCTCTTTAATCCAGACTTGGACCAGAGGCTTCAAACTGAGGATGACCTTCTGCGAAGTAGGACACATGGCTCATCACAGCCCTGGGCAGGGCTGCCAACTTAAATGAAACATTGCAAGGGCCCAGGATGGCCCTGCCGCACATAATCAATTGCATGATCCGGCGCGCACACACCATTTGAATGGCAATGCCCATCAACTTTGCAGGGGTCCAGCCTGCTCAAATATTTGGTCTGGGCAAATACTGCCTCTGTCACCACTTACCAGGCCCAGAGGCTTTGACAGGGTGAGTTGGGCAGAGTTCAAGTCAAGATCTTGTTCTTTATACCCTCACAGCATTGAATGCACATTGGTACCGTAGCTGCATATTTATTCCACTGCATGGGAAGTAATTTCTAGTAGCATGTATTCATAGAAGCACTGTTGGGCGTTCTTAATGAGAATTTTCTGTTTAATAAGATCATGTAATGTCATTGTTACTTTTATAGCCTTCTAATTGAAATTCACTTAAAGCTCACCCTGAACCCATGATCACCTTCAAAATCAGTGGCTGTCGTTTGAAAAGGATTTCATCTCACTGCTGTCACTGAGAGGGCATTCCAACTGGGATAAAAGATATTGTGACATGGTGTCCTATTGCAAAGAATCGCCATTTGCAAAACAATTCCCCAGTGCGGCTTGAAATCTTGCAAATCCATGTTATTTGCCACAAATAAAAGAAAGGAAGCAAGCATTAACTGCTGGTTTCCACAATAGGAAAGGCTGCAGTTTCTGAGCTGTGAAGCATTCCATCGGCGGGTACAGACAAGTGAGTGTTAGATATTTTAATCAAGATTTTCACAAAACCCACTCCTGAGTTGTTAATATTAGCTGTATAAAATATTTATGATGGGAGAACATTTGGATCCCACGCAAGGCATTTGCTGAGCTATCACCTGACCAGTAATTGCCAGGGAGGACTTGTAAGCGCACATCAGATGGAGAGAGTGGGCTCTTCACACGAAGCTTTTATAGCACCCCTTTTAGCTTAGCCTTTAAAAACCAGGCAATCTTAATTGATCACTTAACTGCGTTTAGCACAGAATGCATTTCGAGCTATTTTTCATGCATATTAAGCTTTTAAAAGGGTAGGAGTGAAACAGGGGGGCAATTGCTTTTGCCTCAAAGGCATAGCAGGGAACAAGAAGAGAGCGGTTGTTTTTTCTTGTGGTGGTAAATCTACATCTGGATTCATAAACTGCTGGTCTAATTGTGGGTCAAAGATAGACAAGATGCAAAGTGATGGAATTTAGGGTAGGACTACAGTGTTTCTTCACATTTTCCTCTCTTTGCAAAAGAGGCATCTTTTGCGCTATGTGACTGATTACTTCGTTGATCAAACGTTTATCTCTATAGCACCAGCAACACAGGACAATGTGCAAGAAGTAGCAGCAAAGCCCAAGCCAATCCTTCTCCTGAGAAATTTATAATCCTAAACAGGAATTGGGGGCAGGGGGAAGAAATCTGACTGAAAGGCAAATCTACCTATTTTGCATTTTCTGAAACAATATGAGAACCAAGACACAACTCTCAAAATTCACACTTCTCCAAATTTTTCAGTGCAATTCTCCAGCCAAGTAAAATCCATCTAATGAGGTTGTTGTTATATTTCTTGGAGACCTTTGGGTAATAAATCACCATCATCATGAAAATACTTGACAAAATTCTGACCACTGGTCAGAACCATTGGTCCATCTAACTCAGTAATGTTGACCCTGACTGGCCATAGCTCTCTAGGGTTTTAGACAGGTGTGTCTCTTAGCTCAGCCTGGAGATGTAAGGGATTGGACTAGGGGGATTTTGCCGGCAACTAATGAGACCTGCCGCTAAGAATAATAATTTTAAAAAGCTTTGTTGAAATGGCATCAAACTTGGAAGCTGGTGAACCTCTGTGGGGAGGGCATTCCAAAAGCATTTTGCCGTCACCCAAAAAGGGTTCTGTTTTTGTCCACCATCCAGAAGGTGGAGGGATCTCAGAGGCCAGGTGGGTTGATGTAAGAGAAAGCATTCCAGAAGTTACCTCACTTGCATGCAGTTCCAAAGAGGAACACCTCTACATCTTCTAAGAACTGATGGACCCTCAAAATAATTAAATAGATATGTTTGAACTGAGCCTTCAGTTTTAATCCTGGTTTTTTTAAAAAAATATATGGAAATAGGACATCAAAATGTCTAGTAAACATTCACTAAGAGGGCTTTCCCCCATTTTCCTAAAATGTAGAAGAATTTGTAACTGAGGAACCCAGAGGGCCACCCAGGAAGATCATTCCCAGGAGGTTCCTTCCAGAATTTAGGTTTTATGAGCTCCTCTTTTTCTGGAATACAAAACTACCCTTTACATTTGCATCCAGAGAAGCAAGGATTTAAAACTTTTACAGTCTGCCATCAGAGGTAATTGCTGAACGCCTGCTGACACCTGCAGTCTTCACCAATTGGGCAGAAGCCAAGGAACTGCATAGTTAATTACTGTCACAGTTTATCCTCATTACCATGTCCATGACACTGTAAATAATTAAAGCCCCCCCCTTTTTAGAACAAATACGAGATTCCCTACCCTTACTCCATCCTGTTCCTCTTGAGAAAGACATGAAATATATACTTCCCACATTTCAGAGTAGGCCAGAACCCAATAGGGCAATGAGATAGGACATTTTTGCTGGACCTTTGAATTCAATATAACAGTAAAAAACAAAAGATTATACAAATTATTTGGGGGACAGGGTGTGGGAGGGTGTGGGGGACTCCCTGGTCCTGAATGGGGTAACTGTGCCCCTGAAGGACCAGGTGCACAGCCTGGGAGTCATTTTGGACTCACAGCTGTCCATGGAGGCGCAGGTTAATTCTGTGTCCAGGGCAGCTGTCTACCAGCTCCACCTGGTATGCAGGCTAAGACCCTACCTGCCCGCGGACTGTCTCGCAAGAGTGGTACAAGCTCTAGTTATCTCACCCTTGGACTACTGCAATACGCTCTACGTGGGGCTACCTTTGAAGGTGACCCAGAAACTGCAATTAATCCAGAATGCAGCAGCTAGACTGATGACTGGGAGTGGCAGCCGGGACCACATAACACCGGTCCAGAGAGATCTGCATTGGCTCTCAGTACGTTTCTGAGCACAATTCAAAGTGTTGGTGTTGACCTTTAAAGCCCTAAACGGCCTCGGACCTGTATACGTGAAGGAGCATCTCCACCCCCATCGTTCAGCCCGGACACTGAAATCCAGTGCCGAGGGCTTTCTGGCAGTTCCCTCACTGCGAGAAGTGAGGTTACAGGGAACCAGACAGAGGGTCTTCTCGGTAGTGGCACCCGCCCTGTGGAATGCCCTCCCATCAGATGTGAAGGAAATAAGCAGCTATCTTCTTTTTAAAAGACATCTGAAGGCAGCCCTGTTCAGGGAAGTTTTTAATATTTAATGCTGTATTGTTTTTAACACTTGATTGGAAGCCGCCCAGAGTGGCTGGGGGGGGGGCTCAGCCAGATGGGCGGGGTATAAATAATAAATTATTATTATTATTAAGAGGAGTGAGGAACCTGAGTCCAAGCTCCCTATCTGGCTGTGGGGACTCTCCTCAGGCCATAACTGTCACCTACTTCTCTCTACCCCCTACTCAAGAGGTTTTTTCCTGGCTGGATTGTGTTCTGAACTCTGATAATTCTGGTTCCTCACTCAAATGAAGGTGAACTTTCCACACCTCAACCTCCCTAGGAGAGTACTTAAGCTGGTTTGCCCTTCGGAGGAGTCGGTTTTGACTCCTGATGGCCGTTTGGCCACTAAGGATGTGTACGGAGCTGGGAAGAAGCAATTTTCCCCCTCCCAGTTGCTCTGCACTTCTCTTTGGGGTAGCCTCCCTCTCTATGAGAACTCAATGGGATTTATTTCTGAGTAGACACACATAACCTAGTGCTGCTGCTTAGATGTTTTACTGGAAAATTAGGACCAGCTTGTATGTATTTATCAAATTTACTTTACACCTTCCTTCCAAAGATCTTAGAGTTACTTACTTGGGGTTATTCATTTTAAAATTGTGTCTGAAAGACAGAGAGTTTCTTAACCACATTCCAGGCTGAATGAGAATATCTAGTGGGCCCATTTCAGACAACCCAAGTGCCCCTATTTTCCAGGGACAGCCCCAGATTTACAGAAGCCATCCCAGTTTCTGATTTGATCCCAGAACGTCCTGCTTTTCCTTAGAATGTTCCTATTTTCGTCAGAGAAATGTTGGAGGGTATGGTAAAGGTAGGTAAAGGACCAATAGGTCCAGTTGTGACCGACTCTGGGATTGCAGCGCTCATCTCGCTTTATTGGCCGGGGGAGTCGGCGTACAGCTTCCAGGTCATGTGGCCAGCATGACTAAGCCGCTTCTGGCAAACCAGAACAACGCATGGAAATGCCGTTTACCTTCCCGCTGGAGCAGTACCTATTGATCTACTTGCACTTTGACGTGCTTTCGAACTGCTAGGTTGGCAGGAGCTGGGACCGAGCAACGGGAGCTCACCCCGTCGCAGGGATTCAAACCACCAACCTTCTGATAGGCAAGCCCTAGGCTCTGTGGTTTAACCCACAGCGCCACCTGCGTCCCTGGAGGGTATGGTAGAATGTCCCTGTTTTCATCAGAGAAAAGTTGGCAGGGATGGAGTTATGCAACCCCCTCGAGCCAAGGAGATAAGTAAATATACTACCTTTAGAAGGCATCTGAAGGCTGCCCTGTATAGGGAAGTTTTTTAATGTTTAATGTTCTGTTATGCTTTTATATGTTGAAAGCCACCCAGAGTGGCTGGAGCCACTCAATCAGATGGACACTCAGTCACATGGACAGGGTATCAATATAGCAACAACAACAACAACAACGAATAAGACGTCCCTATTTTCATCAAAGAAATGTTGGAGGATATGCCATTTAGATCCAAGGCTTGGAGGTTCCTTAAACAGCCCTTCAATTTATTTATATATTCATTAACCGTAATAGCAGAGTTAGATATCTGTTTTTCATCAATACATTCTTTTTTAAAACTCGAGCCCCAGACACTTACATCATGCAAAGCATTCAGTAGAGGGCCGTTCAAGATCATTATGCCAATTATAAAAGGGCAATATGATCAGGGGGATTTTTGCATATGGAAGAACAAGATCAATGTGGATTTGACATTTCATCTGCGCTTATTGTCAATACCAATTATGCTCATCTTCAATTCATGTAGGAAAGGATTTAAAGAAAATGACAACAATACTTCCAAATCTTTTTCTGCTCATACCAGAGTGATAAATTAAGTGAGGGTATTAAGGGGGGATATTAAAAGATGATCCCTCTTGAATTTTAAGCTGTAATTCAGGCAGTGCAAAACTTGCCACGTTCTTTTCATGCTTTGAATTGCGATGGATCCAATCGCTTGTCTGTCAAGTTATTCTAGTGTGGTGGAAACCAGAGCTGAAGCAAATCTAAATTTTCAACTTCACAGTCTTCACAAAAGGCAGGCAGATATGTACTAGTTGAGGGCAGATGGAAGTTGTAGAGTCAATGCCACATTCACCCTCATGGACCAGTGCCAAATTCATTCTTGCTACCCAGAGTCCCAAAACACACTTCCCCTCCGATTTCTTACCATCAGTTGGCGGTGGGAGGAGGAGGGGATGTGTACAGTGAGAGGAGAGAGAGGTTGCTTTCCTTCATCCCTTCTTTCCATTGCTCTGGCATGCTGTGGAACAGCACACCAGGGCATGGCCAGCCATGGGAGATGGGTTGCAGCCATGGGTGCTGCAGATGTACATCATTCTGGGCAGACTAGGGTTGCATATGGATATTCAGAATGATGGTCATAATAGTGTAGACAAGGACAGCAGGGCTATACATGCCCACCTTGCATCCTGCAAAGGCCCCTGCCCAATGTTAACTGGGCACTGCTACAGGGAGGGGCAGTCTGTAGGGTTCCAGCTCACAGTGGAAGCTTACATATGTTCAACAGGTTGGTCTGCTGCAGAAAGGACCCCAGTGTGAGGTTAGCAATGGGGAAGGGCCAGCATGGGACACAGGGGCATGTGCTGTTAGAATTCCTGCTCCATGATTCCAGTCATAGGAATCATAACAGTACAGTGGTACCTCGGGTTACATACGCTTCAGGTTACCGTACATATGCTTCAGGTTACAGACTCTGCTAACCCAGAAATAGTACCTTGGGTTAAGTACTTTGCTTCAGAATGAGAACAGCGCGGCAGCAGCAGGAGGCCCCATTAGCTAAAGTGGTGCTTCAGATTAAGAACAGTTTCTGGTCAAGAACGGACCTCTGGAACGAATTAAGTACTTAACCCGAGGTACCACTGTATATGTTTTGACTCCACAGAGTGGGAAGTGATGGAAACAGTATGTTTGTGTTGCTGTGTTCCGTGAAGTGGGACTATTGCCCTCTGTTCTTTTTCTCTTTGCTGTCTGATGCTAGAGAGAGGGAGCCATGTGCAGTGCTCCATGTGTGTTTATATGTAAATAAAGTAGACTAGCCAAAATGCTGAGTTGCTGAGGTCTGTCACACAAGTTGTGCAAACTCTGCGGATTCCCAAGTGTGCTGGTGTCTGTTGGCATAGGTCGCTGTGATGTTTGGGCAGAAGAAAGCTTTTGAAGCTCCCGAACGCACATGGGACGGAACATGCCAGTCGGGCATGTGTCTCTGCCAGGGTTCTACACGAGTGTTGGCTGAACTCCTGACATGTGCAAGGTGAATGTGTATACTCTCACAACTTGGCTATATTAGTCAAAAAACAATGTTTTGAATTCGTTATAAACATGCAACACCAGATGGCCCCGGAGAGCAAAAAAAATTTCTGAGCATTTTCTTTCTTTCTTTTGTTATAACGATTTGATTTCTGACTTATTTATAGCATATTTTCCCCTGTGTGTAGATCCACCCTCATTTATCTGCAGGAATGGGGGAAAGCAGTCATTTCACATTTAGAGGTGAACCTACCTAATTTTAACTCTCCAAGCCAGTATACAAACTAAAACACAGCCATCCAATGTTTGAAATGCACTTCTCCAGCCAAGTAATGTGTATGGAAATGCAAAGTTTGTGTTAAAATGCGTATATTTGTGAAAATAACATACAAAAATGCATTCTATTAGGGAAAATTGCTTTGCAAACCTGTGTGTATTAGGCAAAAACGTATATATTAGGAGAAAGTCTCACTAAAATTCCTGAGGTCTTTTTTTATTATTGCAAACAGATGTAGAAATGTGAAGAACTGAAGTTAAGGCTGGTAAAATTAAGCACTGAGCAAAACCAGAAATGGCAGACTCACCTGTCCCAACTCACCTGCCTTATGCAATTCTAGGTGTGTTATGCTGAACACCAAAATAGGGTTCAGGCCTCAATCCCCATTGATTTCAGCTGAATGTAAGCTAGATCAGTGCTACTTAAAGTAGTGGTCCACAGGTGTGAGCCATAGGTGATGGTCTGCACCAACTCCACCACTGCCCTGGATGGGTGAAACACGTGAGAGATCACATTGCAGGGAAATTGCTGGTCCACCACTTCAGATAGTTTGAGAAGCACTGAGCTTGATCATGTCCCTGATTCAGAGCTTTGGAAGCCGGTTTCATTTTGGCATTCATCTCTTCTTTAATTAGAGCAGTGCTTGAAGAATCAGCAACCATGTATGCAAAGGCACCTTTTAATGGCATCTTCCTCACCACCCTGATAATTTTCCTTGAAGAAGTAATTAAGAGCGGCCTTGTCAAGGACATGCAAAAATGACTCTGAAAAAAACATTCAAATGTAATGTAATGTTATGAACTTGGGGTGTTAAGCTGTGTGCCAGATCCCACTAATCCCTGGATCCAGCAAGTGTTAGAATTTAATCAAGGCTTCTAATTCTTGGAATAGCCTGGCTAACCTCCTGGTGAGGTGATAGACTGAGTGAGGAGTCATTAAGGGGCAAGATGGCAAATGGGTGGGGCCCCTTCCCTCAAGAGATAAAGCCAGAGTTTAGAGCAGAGTTTTGAAGTGATATGACCTAAAAATAAAACAGCAACCTGGAGAGGGGGTCAGAGCAACATTTGAAAACAATGTTTGATTTCTCCCTGAACCCAAGGCTGCAGCTATGGGACAAACAAGACCCTTTTGGGCTGTTAATGTTGTGAACCCTTCCATTGTATGCTCATGTTGTATATGTGTGTAAATAAACCATGTATCATAAAGACACCACAGTCTTTGCCATGCCTCATTTCCAAAAGGAAACATGAACCCTGGGTAAGTGCCTCAAATCCCTGGAATCCTGCATCACTTGGAGATTGGGGTGGCATGCAAAATTACTTGAAATCTGCTCTTTAAAATGAGGTCATTACTGCATTCTGTACGTTAATTGCTTCGATGTATAGTTCTTGAGGTTAATATTATACATCTTTTTACACACACAAACACACACAGCATTGCTATAAAGCACTTTGTAATTTCAATCCTGGTAGTACTCACTAATATTGTTGCTCCCAAAAAATTCTTTATGTGCAACCATTGTGCATTCACTACAGTGACAGAAGCAGCATTTTAATTTTTAATTATTATTTTTTTACATCCCTAGGCCTCCTTGGGAACCAGGTAGAGGACCTTCTCAGTAGTGGCGCCCACCCTGTGGAACGCCCTCCCATCAGATGTCAAGGAAATAAACTACTACAGTGGTACCTCAGGTTAAGTACTTAATTCGTTCCGGAGGTCCGTTCTTAACCTGAAACTGTTCTTAACCTGAAGCACCACTTTAGCTAATGGGGCCTCCTGCTGCTGCCGCCGTGCCGCCAGAGCACGATTTCTGTTCTCATCCTGAAGCAAAGTACTTAACCTGAGGTAATATTTCTGGGTTAGCGCAGTCTGTAACCTGAAGCGTATGTAACCTGAAGCATATGTAACTTGAGGTACCACTGTACCTGACTTTTAGAAGACATCTGAATGCAGTTCTGTTTAGGGAAGTTTTTAATGACTGATGTTTGAATGTATTTTTAATGGTGTGTTTGAAGCTGCCCAGAGTGGTTGTGGAAGCCCAGCCAGATGGCCGGGGTATAAATAAATTATTATTATTATTATTATTATTATTATTATTATTATTATTACTACTACTACTACTACTACTACTACTTTTAACTTATTTTAACTTAATACTTACATTTTTAAATTTTAACGTTGGGTATTTGTGTAATTATTTCCCTTACTGGAAGCTTTGCAAAACTTCGTAACACCCCATGTAAAGTAGACCACTGTTGGTGTCCCATATTTGCCAATGAAGGATTGGCACTGGGAGAATGATGAGAAACCAGAGACAGTGGCTAGCAGTAGGAAGAAGCTGAGTGGGTGCTAGTGAGTTCTGTGCCTCCACCCTGGAAACTGAAGGAGGCGAGACAGTTTTGCTTCCTTTTTCGCAGTGTATGGCTTACATAACCCTATATATATGAGTCCAGTTGTACATTCAGCAGCCTGCCATCCAATGTGTTGAGAAAACAAATATTGTATGGTGCATGCATGTGTGAAGTAGTGATGCTCAGATTTGATTATATTCCAAGAAAGCTGCAATTGTTTCCCTCTTTGCTAGAGCAACTTTGACAGTCTTATCGTATAGCCCATGGGCCCAGTATATACAGCAAACGTTCTCAACACAACAGCCAAGATTTATTTGCTTTATTTTGATATGAAATGCTAGTTGGGGGAAAAATGCTTCTGTATGGCTTGAAACTGCTACCTGGATTTATCTTGCTGTACGTGCGTTACCCAATGCACACACTGCTGGCCTTAAGAAACAACCCCAGAATAGAAGTTCAAGTGAATTGCTATCATCTTTGCCCTTCTGAATAAGACTTCCTCTCCCTGCTCCTCATAGATTCTCTAGTACTTTATTTCTAATGGAACGCGGTGATGCTGGAAAACTAACTTGTCTCAAAAGCACGCCTTCTGTCTTTGAAACCATTTCCTTCTCATCTCAAATGACTGTGAGCTGGTAGAGAGATGCCAGAGCTGGTTTGCACAGCCATGTATAGTGCTTGATGGCTCATCTCATCTCATCTCATCTCTTAATTATTCAACTCTTGATGACCTGCAGCCAAACGTGTGAACTTTTCTCACTGGAAAGCACCATGTTTGTGGTGATTTTCAAGGGACAGGGCTGGTCCAATGTATTTTTATGCTTGAGGTGTGGTACAAGATAGCACACCCCCATTCTATGTTCAGGTGCCAACCAGAATAGCAGTTGAATCTTACTTTCATACAGGTGACAGGACAGCATCCTCCAGAATGATGAGGGTTTACAGGGTGCAGGGCAGAGGATATGGCACACATAAGGTTTCAGGCCCAATTCCTTGGCATCTCCAGTTATTATTATTTATTAAATTTATATACAACTCTTCATCCAAAGACCACAGGGCGTTTTACAATATTATTTACAAAACCAGGTAGTAGGCAGTGGGAACGACCTTAGCTCATGCTCAGGAGAGCTGCTCTCTGTCGGAATAGACAATGCTAGACCAGGTAAGCAGAACAAGTGAATTCATGTACCGTATTTTTTGCTCTATAAGACTCACTTTTTTCCTCCTAAAAAGTAAGGGGGAAATGTGTGTGCATCTTATAGAGCGAATGCAGGCTGCGCAGCTATCACAGAAGCCAGAACAGCAAGAGGGATTGCTGCTTTCACTGCGAAGCGATCCCTCTTGCTGTTCTGGCTTCTGAGATTCAGAATATTTTTTTTCTTGTTTTCCTCCTCCAAAAACTAGGTGCATCTTGTGGTCTGGTGCGTCTTATAGAGCGAAAAATACGGTACTTCCTACAGTGAGAGTGGCTTTTCATCACACACACACCTGTCATTAAGGTAGCCATTTAGGCTGGATGCCTTTACACTGTGCGTTTCCTAAGCCCTGCCCTTTTGCATAGCCTGAGGTTGAGTGGGTTGGTAAACATACATAGTAAGATCATATTGCATTTTTATTATTATTAACTAAACATCACCAGGGGAATGTGGAAAAGGAGATGTGCAGGTATGATTTGTGCCATCACTTCTTCCAGCCTTCATTTACATTTGAATTTGGTTGGCTAGTCTGCAATAGAACCCCCCCTCCCATCTCTCTCTCTCTCTCTTTGCAGACACTCATGATTATGTTTAATCCAACACAGTAATCCACAGGAGGCCTCTTGATTGCTTTCAGAACTATAGCAGAGAAATGCACCAACGGCATGAATGAATAAGTTATCTCAATAAAATCACATCAGAATATGGTATGTGTCAGCCGCAGGCTTCGGCAAGGAATTCAGAGAGAGGTTGTTCCTTAGCGCTGCTGTTTTATGTGACATATCTGCTCTTTATCCTAGGTCGCACTTAAACAAATTTATTCTTAAAGATGCAGTCCCAGCACCATGATTTTCACATGTTATTTGTCAGGGCTTGGAAAGTGACATGCTTTGGTGAAGTGTCATCTTTTCTACATGAGCCTAGTGAAGAGGAGGCCTGTCTGACTCCAGAAATGATCTGGAATGAATGGGTTGGATCCACAAATGGAAGGGCTTGTTATATTTGCAGATCCAGGGGAGACTTCAGCTTGAGGCAGAAGAGGTGATTTTTGCTGATTCCCTCTGAAGACCCCAGCACTGGGCAGTGGCAGCAACACCATTGCCTGCCTTCCCTACTGGATTCTGGATGGGCATTTTAGACTTTTCCTAGATCTGTAACTCAGGGCATTGCATTTTAAGTAAATTAAGATGGCAGCCTGACACCACGGATAGGAACCAGAATTGGCTCTGCTTCAGAAGCGGCACTGGATGATCACCCATTGCTAAAATGTTCATCTGGGGATTCAGCATGAAGGTCAGTGTGTGGTAGCATAGCTAGAACAGGCCCTTCTACACCCTTGAGTCCCTTAGCCTGTGCTTGACCTGGTAGACTATTGTCAAAGGGCCTGGTGAGTCTATGCCCTCCAACATCCCAACAATTCAAATCAGGACGCACATATTTCAGTGCCGTGCTCCTCTGCGAGCTAGCTGGGACTTCCCCACCCCAACTCCATTCTGCTACTGACAACAGTTCCCTCAGTAAGTGCCAGACTGGTGCCTCCAGCTCCTTCTCCTCTTCACCACCATCATCGTCAGCTTCTTCTCCTTCTCTAGCGGGGCATCATTGGATGGAGAAGGCATGGCCTCTGAGCCCAGCAGGGGCAGCCTGACCTGTACCACCAGCAGTTCTCTGCCACCATGGGCTCTGGTGCTTACTTTCACATGAAAGATATGCGTCTTTTGGTGTTGAGCTCTTGTGGGAGTCCGCTGGCTCTCATGAAAGCTTGGCACCAAAAACAAGACATCCAATCAGAAGCTGGGATGACTTCTGTAATTCCGGGATTTCCCAGTTGAATCAGAACTGTTGACAGGTATGTGGGTACCATTGTGAAGTAGTAAATCACAGCTTCAGACCAAGCCAGGGCAATCTGAGTTCTTTCATAAAGCTCCCTGGACCATTCACAGCACTTTTGAAACCTACTGTGCTTGCAGAGATGGCCTCTATAGTGAGGGAGACAGCTGAGCCACCATACTAGTCCAAGTTAAGAAGGGGAACAGTGAGGCCTTCCCCCACTTGAATCCTGAATCAAAATATTTACCCGAGTACAGAGCTCTGTACTGTTGGACACTCTGATCTTAACTGGTACATTTCGAAATATAACTTGATGTGCCAAAGATCATTAAAATGGGCTGCCATATTTCAAAAAGTAAAATTCCTGAAGATGCAAAAATTGTAGAAGTTTTTTTTTAGGAAATCACCAAAATCATTGAGGACATATCAATGTTATTCCTAGGCTATCCTGACTTATAGGCCTCTACATCACAATGTTGCCACCAATATGGAATATGCGGAAAGGTAGTCTTGTTACCTGCCATCATAGAGTTTAAATATCTAGGCAAGCTGCATATGAGCACAACACTCATTCATCAGCATTTGGCTGATCCCCACACAGAGGAAAATTATTCTTCTCAGCAGCTCAGTACTGCCTGTTGCATTATATATCTCAGTCATTCTGAGCAAAAAGCCTGCCTTCCCATTCATTAAGATCTCAAAAGCCATACAATGAAAGGTAAAAAAATAACAGGATGAAGGTTGGGAAACTTTCAACCCAGCCTCCAGACATCAGAGAGGCAGCATTGAAGCCCACAGTATTCATTCTGTGGCAGGAGTTATCTTTTCAGTGCAACTTTTGGATGGGAGGTTATCTCAGATGTCTTGTTTGAGACAGCTGTTTCACAAAAAGAAGCTGTTCTCCATTGTTCTCACAAACAGAACCTCCAGGCAAGGCTTCATCTCCCCACCAAAACTAGACTATTGTAGCAGAATTGGGGGGAGAAAAGAGAGTCTTCTCTGCTGAGAGTTGCTAGGCAACTGCCACTCGACTCCACTTACTGGGAGGGAGACTGTGACTAGAACAGAGGCACAGACATATCCTGCTGTTGTAGGGCTCAGCCGACTTTTTATAACTTTTGGGTTTTGTATCCCAAATCTCTATTTTTGGGAGGAGGATTTTTGTTTTGCCAAAACGGGACACACACACACACACACACACACAAACACACAAGGGATATAGGGAGGGCTGGGACTGTTTAAAAAGAACTTAATATATTGTGTGCAGTCAGCCCTTGCTGGCTGGCAAACTCTTTAGAACACGTAACAAATTAATTAAGCAAGATGCGGATTGTGATCAGACCAGTCTGCAGATGGGATGGAAACAAGTGTGTTTCTTTCAAGGTTTGGGATATTTGTGTATTGGATATAAGATGTAAGGTGGCTAGAAAGTAAAATCAGAGAGTTTCTTTCAGGGCTTATTGGGTTAGGAGGATCTCAGAACAAAAGATCTTATACACTCTGCTGGAGGATATGGAGAGAGCTGCATGTCTGATGTAAAATCCTATGAAAAACTTAGGGAAACAGTTAATGGCTAGCTGGATGCATTTTTCTTCCTCCTTTGGGAATTGTTTTGTGTGCACATAACCATTTGCATGTTAAAAATAGAGTGTCACATTTCAAGAAGTGAAAATCTGAACACAAACAAATTGTTGAGTTGTTGTTTTTTTTAAGAAATTTCCCAAAGTTGTTGAGCTTTGTTGAGCTTCCACCAGACGTATGGCAGAAACTCTTAAAAAGCAACAACATTTTTTAAACAAATCCTTTTAGTTAACTTATAATCTTGGATCATGAAGCCTTGTGGCAGATGCAAAGTGTACAAGAACTTGTAAGAGCAGTGAAATAACTGATACAAGACATAGGTGTTGGGTGAAATCAAGCCAAATCTTTATGGACTACAGCAGAAAGCAGGGTTGGCATAGAAGTATGATCATTTCTTCATCCGCTCAGCCCGTGCTGGTGCAACAGTATGCCATTGGGAATTGGGAATCACTCAGCGCTGAACCTTGTTATGATGCAAGCCAAGCATCTAGGGGGCTCATTGGGTGACCAAGGGAGAGACTTCCACCTAAAAGAGGCCCTCAGGGTGGTTCGTGATCACAGCATGGGGAAAACATAACAGTGCTCCCCCACTGCTCTCCAGGTTGCATGCCACCAAACAAAGTCACCCCATGTGCAGATCACATCCAGAACAAAGCTTATTTTACCCACCTGCACTTAGGAGCCGACCCTGTCACTACCTAGACGTGTTCTCTCAGATGCCCAAGTGAGTTTTAGGCTGTTTTGTGGAGCAGCCTGGGAGAAATAAGTATTTCCATCTGGCAGTAGCAAAACAGAGAAGGCAGACAGAGGGGAGCTCTCTGGTTGGCCCACACACCTTCATTCACAGAGACAAGGGTACATCTGAAAAGTTAATAAAGTCGTTGCTCTTCTGTGACTTTTGCCTTTAAAAGCAAAATGGTGGATGATTGGCATCCTTACCAATTGGCTCCTTGTTTACTAACAATTAGAAATCAATACGTCAATCAATTTGCTTTCGTTTTGCTGTCCCCCCCCCTTTCCCTTGGTTTGTGTTTGTTCTGTTCGTAGTTTGCAAACTTTTAGGAGAGTTCAGTAAATGGTCTTTCCGTTATCCTTCTCCCTCAGTACAGTTGTATGGCTTTCCCCCTTTTATTCAAATCCCTTTCCATTTACCAACGAATAGAATCTACTTTAATTATTTGTTTTTCATTTCATTTGTCTTCCATTATGTATCCTTTGGTTTGTGCAGACTTCTTGTAGTCTGAGAATTGTAGCTGCATGATGCAACTAGGAGTTTCCTAACAACTCTCAGCACCCTTAACCTTCATTCAATTTATCCCACCTGAGACACCTTCTATTGTGCAATCCACACATAAGTAGACCTACAGAATAGTCCTTCTAGGATATTGCCAAGAAGTGTCATCTGTACAACCAGTCAGTCACCATTTACTGTTTTCCTTCTGGAAACAAAACAAGAAAACCCTGAAGAATGAGATGATCCCCAAATCCATTGATTTCCCCCCATTGGGGTGTGTTTACTATCCTAGACAATGTTAGCGGCTCCAGGTAGTAGAACATCCCATAATTTTTTTATAGACAAATGGTCAAGGAAATGTGAAGAAAGTGTGTTGGGTTGGCACAAATCACATCTGTCTAACCAAGGAGAGATTTGCTGCAGACTTCTTAATTGTTTATTTTATTAAATTTGTATACTGCCCTTCATCCGAAGATCACAGGGCAGTTCCAATATAAATATACAAAATGAGAACACAAAATACATAATAAAAGCAAGAACAAAAACAAGCCAATAACACTTCTCTCACAAACACATTTAAAAGATCATGTTAGTCAGCCCAAGCCAGAGGCGTGGTTGAAAAGAAACATTTTTGCTTGGCGCCTAAAGATATGTAATGAAGGTATCAGGCAAGCTTCTTTGGGGAGAGCGATCCACAAATGGGGAGCCACCACAGACAAGGCCCACTGTGGAGTTGGGAAAGCACCCTGCAAAACGATTAGCATTATTTAATGTCAGTACTCAGTTTTAATGAAGTTCTTTCCTAGTCAGTTTATATTATCAAAAAAAAATTAATTTCTTCCAGTGATTTGTAATTGAAAGTTTGTTTACCTCTCTGAAGTTTTCTACACTCAAGCGGTGTATACATTTTATGAAATAAACAAATAAAACAAAATAACCCCCCACATGGTGAGAATCTCATTTGGCTAGAAAATTCATCCCCAAAACCATTAGTGAGATCAATGTCCCCCCCTACACACTGAATGACAGTTAACAACTACAGATCCCAGGACTCTTTGGGGAGAAACTATGATTGTTAAAATGGTATAATCGTGCTTGAACCATAAGATGCAGACTTGACATCTTTCCGCAGGGCCTGCAAGACAGAGCTATTCCACCAGGCCTTTGGCCAGGGCACAGCCTGACTCCCTCCTTTGGCAATCTTCACAGAACTCTAGCCCAATGGTTGCCATCAATTTGATTTGAATTAATTTTATAATGAAATGATTTTAGAATGTTGTATTATTTTATTGTTGTTAGCCGCCCTGAGCCCGGCTTCGGCTGGGGAGGGTGGGATATAAATAAAATTTTATTTTATTTTATTTATTATTATTATTATTATTATTATTATTATTATTATTATTATTACCACACACACACACACTACTGTTTTTTGCATGTTACTTTTTATTCATTTCCAGTTGTTTTCCCTCCCAGTTTCTTGCTTGTTTGTTCAAAGCTTTATCCCCCTCTCTTCATTTTTGGAGTATCTGTAGATTTCATGATGTTAATTTATTGCTCTTCGGTATTACCAATACTTTTACTATGGTTTATTCCTTCTTCCTCTAAGCCTGCTGCTTCCCCATCCCCAACCCTGCTTGTGTCTTAAGCTCTCAGTTTGTACCGCTCATTGCCAGGCTGTTATTACCCAGTTACTGGAGGGAATGTCCCTAATGTTACCAGTTTTCAGACTGATTGCCCACAAAACAGGGGGCAATCAGTCTGACAATCAGGGACAACTGGGAGCTTAAGTTATTTCTATTTTATCCACTTCAAAATGGTGAAGTCTTTCCTCATGAGAAAACTATTGCATCTACCATTCTGAAAGTTGGCAAGCTTCATTCCCCCCATAATAGACTACTATGCCTGCAAATTGCATTCAAATCTGGCAGTAAAGTAAGTTAGATAGTCCCACCCGTTTAAAATAAATGTTAAAGGTTAACTGCATGAAGACCCCTGGATGGCTCTCTCTGCAGTTTGGCAGAATTAATCATCCCGGGGCAGATCCTTTGTCTGCTTATGTGAAAATGTTTTGTTTTGTTTCTTGCATTTTGGGATTCCACAGTATAATTTGGGGGTGGGGAAAGTACTTTGGATTTAATAGGTCTGATTTGGACCTCAATAATTATAAAGATGTGGAGCACACCTGGAACCGATCGGATTGATTCCCAGTGCTGCAGTGCATACCCTCAGTGTATATACAATATGAATACAGTGGTACCTCGGGTTACATACGCTTCAGGTTACAGAAGCTTCAGGTTACAAACTCCACTAACCCAGAAATAGTACCTCAGGTTAAGAACTTTGCTTCAGGATGAGAACAGAAATCGTGCTCCGGCAGCACGGCTGCAGCAGGGGGCCCCATTAGCTAAAGTGGTGCTTGAGGTTAAGAACAGTTTCAGGTTAAGAACAGACCTCCGGAATGAATTACCGTATTTTTCGCCCCATAGGGCGCACCACCCCATAGGACGTGCCTAGGTTTTTTTGGGGGGGAAATAAAGAAAAAAAATTATTTCCCCCCCAGGCCGAGCTTCCCCCGACCCCAGCCCCCAGAACAGCCTGCTATCCGCAAGCTTAGGGAGCCCGGTGCAAAGTCGCGCCAGTCTCCCCAGGCTTGCGAAGAGGTGCGCGAAGCCCGGGCGCGCTCTTCAGCGCGTCCCAGGCTTCGGAATGCAGGCAGCTCCACGCAGCCGTCGGGAGCCCGGCACGACTTCGCGCCAGGCTCCGGATGGCTGCGCAGAGCGGGGCGAAGCCCGGGGCTGCAGGCACCTCCGCGCAGCCGTCGGGAGCCCGGCGCGACTTCGCGCCAGGCTCCCGAGGGCTACGCAGAGCTTCCTGAAGCCTGGAGAGCAAGAGGGGTCGGTAAACACCGACCTCTCTCGCTCTCCAGGCTTCAGCGAAAGCCTGCATTCGCCTCATAGGACACACACACATTTCCCCTTCATTTTTGGAGGGGAAAAAGTGCGTTAACCCGAGGTACCACTGTACACAAATAAATAATTTTTTTCTAAAGTTGCAATAATTTCAATATTTTCTCTTTATAAAAGGAAATGCAGTTTAAATGATTATTTATTGTGAGGAAGATTTTTAGCCCCCCACAAAATATCATGTGACCATTCGCACCAAGGAATAGTACTGATTTATGACCAGGAATATATTTTAGTTATATAGTACCTCACCAATGCTTATATATATTACTAAATGAGTTCTGCTTTTGTAATGTTCTCATACCGTATTGAATGTCCTCCTTCATTATCTGTAAACATTACCATTAGTCTTACGTATACTCTATGGAGTGTTGAAGTCTCGGGTGACATTTCGAAGTGTTTATCTTGCATGCAGCAGCCTCCAGTCACTGTACTTCAGATGCTACCCTTTGTTTCTTTCTGCCTCTGAAGTGGGCCAAAGAGAAGAAATGTTGTCTTCCTTTGGAATTACTGTTAGCTAAAAAGAGGAAATGTCACTATGCCATGATTGTTATCATCTTTTTTCATAAAAAGGTTAAGCTGCTATTAGTGGTTGCATGCAAGAGTCTTTAGTTAAATTAAAGCAATAAGCACAGCTCTGAATAAAACGTTGCAGCACTGCCTCCCTAGACAATTAACAGCTTTGTTGTTGACTTGTATTTAACCAACTTTGTTGGTATTTTTGGAAAACAAGGCTATCTGTCTGACAAAGAATCACAAAAACCTGGGAATCAGCTAAATTGGTAAAGAAAAATCATTTTATACGTGTTGTAATGTGATATAACACTGTGGCACTGGACGGCGCAGTGGAGTCCCGTCTTTCCCTACTGGATTTCCCTGTATGAGTTTACAACGCGTTTAACTGAATCGCTTCTTGGACATGTCTAGATCCAGCCCTGCTGTCTTCTTTTGTCAAAACAAATAAAGATATCATTTCTAGTTACAGGTTGGTAGCCATGTTGGTCTGCCGTATCTGAAACAAAACAAAACAATTTTAATTTAATTTAATTTAAAAACTCCTTCCAGTAGTGCGTTAGAGACCAACTAAGTTATTGGTATGAGCTTTCATGTGCATGCACACTTCTTCAGATACCTATCATTTCTGTTATTCTGGTTCTGGTCATTCTTCCTTTGTGTAACCCTTGAGTCATTTTTAACCCTGTCCTGTATCCTCAGTGGGAGGATACACCCATGAATGGAAATCTTTATCTCAGCATCCTGTTCTCCACCAACAACTGAAGGCAGCCCTGTTTAGGGAAGCTTTTAATATCTGATGAATTATTGTATTTTAATATTTTGCTGGAAGCCGCCCAGAGTGGCTGGGGAAAGCCAGCCAGATGGCGGGGTATAAATAATAATAACAATAATAATAATAGTAATAATAATTTGTAGGAGCACAGCAGTGCATGTACCCATTTACTAACAATGGGAGCCTTATGCACATCTCCCATTTTCAGATGTAGTCCTCCCCACCTGGAGCTACACTGGTAGTTTGGGTACAAAGGTATGGGTCATGCCCATTGTTTCAAATCTTCCTAGTATAAAGGTTGTAAAGCAATTCCACTCTGAAAAATGTACCAGGAGGGTCACACAGCTAGAGATGAGTTGATTAGATATCAGTGTGGATTGTGCATTCCGGTCAACTGCTTCCTGCAGCAAGCATAAAGTTACTCCTGTGATGGACCTTGGGTTCTCCTCCTGGAAACCCGGAAGCCAAATAGGGTTGGGTGCTGTGTCAACCAATCAGGAGGGAGTAGAGAGCAAAAAGTTAGAACCTGACAATTAAACTGTCAGTTAGAGTGGACATCAAACAGGGCTGGGATTGGTCTTAAAAAAGACTTAGCTAGGGATTAGCTGGATGGTTAGGGGTTTGCTAGACAGGGTAACCCAGGTTATTTCCCTGAGAGGAAGGAAAAGGTCATGGAAGGGGCCGCAAGTGTTGTATTGGCTTAGTAGAACAAATAGCCATTCTAGGAGGAAATAGTTTAACTTGAAGCAGGTTTAAAGTGGAAGTTTTAAGGCCAGTTCTTAATTATTTATGTAAAGTGTTTTTGACTAAGATGAAGGATTGTGCCTTATAACAGTAAGCTTTAATCCTCATCAAGTGTGTTTAAATAAACTTCCATTTAGTTTAGATGTCTCATCCTTGCCTTAATCCTCTGGCTGAGGGGAAAGTAGTTAAGAGTCCTTGCTGCTGGATATTAGCAAATGCTACCTCATACAGATTCATTGACCTCTCAAGTGTTACTGACAAGGAGTGTCTAAGCCCAGTGATGTTACCTAGTTCCTGTTACGTACTGAAGTTCTCACCCTGGGCCAGCAAGGGGATACTAGAGATTCGTTTTCACTCAGGTCCACATATGCAAATAAGGGATTGAAAGTGACGTTCAGTGATTGGATATTTACAGAAAATGGTTACTGTTGCGTTCTAGTGGAGCTCTATATACGCTGGCTGGCTGAACCCTTCAGTTCGGTTCTGTTCTGGCCTGTGAATAAACAAGAGCTGTTTGAAGAATCGCTGTGTCGTCTGAAATGTTCACCCACAACTTAACAGTTCCCATCTTTATTGAGGGAGCTTGCCACAGCTTCATTGATGCTACGTTCATTTGTATGGCTTTAGAATAGCTCTGTTACTGGAATATGGGGATCTACTATCTGGATGTCTTACGTTTCAAAAGAGGAAAATGCAGGCAGTTGGTTTCCTTGACCCCGTGTGTTCTGTGGGCTAGCACAAGCTACCATGCATAATAGTTGGCAGTGAGACAGCAACAGGGGTGCCAACTTGAACAAAATATTGGGGGGGCCAGGTAAGCCCCGCCCCACATAATCGATCACATGATACAGTGCCCACACACCATTTGAATGGGAATGTCCATCAACTTTGTGGGTGCCCGGCCCCCTCTAATGTTTTATTGTGGGGGCCGAATCCTCCACGGCCCCTGGGAGTTGGCTCCTATGGACAGCAACATGAGATAGAGTCCAATTTCAGTCATGGAAGATGCTTACATTCACAAATAGTTCAACAAACAGATTGCCTGCCATGCAGAGGCTGTTTCTGTTGGCCTCCACTGACTGGCATATTATGAGACCCCATTTCCGAACTAGAGATCAGGAGGTCCAAGGAAAAGGGAGGTAACAAAGTTAGCTGGCCTTGATGCCATCAAAGGGGGCAATTGCAATGTGCGCACACAGCCAAACATTTCCCCCTTTTCGGTCAGCCTGTGCGCACACAGCCAAACATTTCCCCCTTTTCGGTCAGCCTTTCGTACCATGGCTGGCCCACCCATCAGGCAAGGTGTGGCAATCGCCTCAGGTCACATGATCCACAGGGGCAGCAGATCTGGCCAAGGAATGCCTTGCCTGCTGCCACTGGCGAGATCGCAGTGCCAGCTGTGGTGTGCTCCTTGGAGGACAGATCTGCTGCCACCTCTTTGGAAACTTCCCAGTGATACTTCCATAGCAGTTCTTTGGCAAATAAGAGGTGCTGCTGGTCTCCTCCCATCCCTAGGGAGGAAATGATGGGGGCTGCCCTCTGGGAGGTCCTATGCTTTGCACTCACACAGAGTGATTCAAAGTGGGCCCCTCTGCCCCCTGCGACATACTTTGATTCCCACTTCAACCATCAGGTAAAGTTGATTTGATTCCCCCACCTTGCTCACAATGTAGATCTTCTTCTCACCCCTTCTTTGTGTTGGGATACTGCCAGGGAGATAAAGCCCATCATGGCCCCCACGTCGCCTCCGGACAATCCATCAATCTCCCGTAGATACAGTATCAGCAATTAGCGACACGAGCTCCAGAAAATAGCTTGCCACATTCCAGAGCTGATGCACGCTCTATCAGCAGAATTCGCACAGCGAAAGATGCATGCAGGAGAGCATTATTTAGAAGTTTATTCAGCGTTGGTCAAAACAAAGAAAACATGACTGCCTGCTTCGGTGTCTCAAAGCACAGAGAGAAACGAAAGCAATAGAAAACATAAACTTCCTGTGAACAGGAAATACGCAGACTCTGTGACTCACAAAGCCTGCTCTCTTTTAAGGTGGAACGGAAATATCCTAACACTTTGGTGGGGGTGGGGGGCTGTCCCATTTTGTGGTTTACCTCAGGTGCCAAAATGTATTGGGCCAGGCCAACCCTGTCTAGTACTGATTACTGACAACGGCTGACACATTATCTACTGCACCAGAAGTAGCTCAAGGTAGGGCTATTTCCTGGCTCATCTAGAAGCCTTCAAAAGTCCTCAGTCCAATGTGTAGGATGACAAAGAAAAAAAGGAGCTTGTGGCCACAAACACATAAAGAGAGTTGCTTAATCGGGTGGTGAATGATGGGTAACACCATGGAAGCACAATTCAGAGATTCTTCCATGTTACATCACACCTGAAGGCACACACTGATAGCAACTCTTTTGAGTTTTAAAAATGAAGAAGCATACTACATAACTGATTATTCAAACATTTGTTTTAAATGTGTATTTCATTCTTGTTTTGACCAAGAACATTTAAAAAATGAAGGCACATTTCATCTTCTTGACAACTTTCCTGACAACACAGACAACTTTCCTATCATAGTATTCAATCCCACAGTATTTTAGACAAAACCATTGGCTTGTGAATTTTGATGATTATTTTGCCATTTCTTCTTGATCATTAATCTCAGAATTCACAATGCTGCCAGGCTCTTAGACTCTTTCAGATTATTATGAAGCAGAAGGCATTAAAACTAAAGCAACAAGAGAGCCAAAGATAATTGCTGTTATGTTCTTGGCAAGGAAGGTACACAGTCATGCAACAGAATTTTAAAAAGGCATAATTATGACAGCAGGGGTGTCTATATGTATTATATATACCCTTATTAAATGATACATCCCTTAACTGTAGTGTGTGCATCGTTCGTTTCAGCCCTGTGAGCTGGAATGGAATATTATAAAAACCTTCTTTATTAATTTGTTGATTTATTTAGCCTCCCCTTAGTAAAGAGTTCTGTTTCTTGGAATAGGCATTGCAATTATTAATTGAAAGAAGCAGACTTTCATTTAGCCTTGCTTCTTTTTGGAACAAACATCCAAGGAAATGTCATTCTTCCATTTGGGAAACAATCCCAATTTGTTGTGACTGAGATAGAAGTTCTTAAGTACCTCCAGAAAGAACATAACAGTCTTGCTGGATCAGACCAAAGGCCCGTCTACTCCAGCATTCTGTTCCTACAATGGTCAATCAGATGACTATTGGAAGCCCACAAACAGTACACAAGAATAACAGCACTCTTTCTGCATGTGCTCCCTGACTACTGATATTCAGAGGCATATCACCTCTGATACTGAAGGTCATACACAGCCATCTTGGCTGTTAGTCATTGTTAGCCTAGTCCTCTATGAATTTGTCTAAGCCCCTTCTAAACTCACTTGTGGTTACATGGAGATGGGCTTTTGCAGAGGTGGCAACAGTGTTGTGGAATTTCCACCCTGCTGAAATAAGAGAGGCCCCATCAGTACAGTGGTACCTTGGGTTAAGAACTTAATTAGTTCTGGAGGTCTGTTCTTAACTTGAAACTGTTCTTAACCTGAGGTACCACTTTAGCTAATGGGGCCTCCTGCTGTCGCTGCACCGCCGCACGATTTCTGTTCTCATCCCGAAGCAAAATTCTTAACCCAAGGTACTATTTCTGGGTTTGCGGAGTCTGTAACCTGAAGCGTCTGTAACCCGAGGTACCACTGTATTGGCATTCCATTGGCTCTTGAAGACATACTTGTTTACGCATGCATTCCCCTGAACTTCAACTTCTGGTCTTACTGTTTACATTGGTTTCTTGTTGTTTTAATTGTTATAATTGTCATGCTTTTTAACCAACTTGTTTTGCTTGTATACTTTAATTGAGGATGCTTTAGTGCTCTGAACTGGTCTTACATGCAAATCTTTTTAACTTACCTCAAGTGAGATGTGGTCAGAATTGAATCCATTACAAACCCAGAGTAAGTTAATCATGCTGATTTCAGTGAGTTTGTTCTGAATTTGGCTTAATTGGATATAACCCTTTAATCCTGTCCTCCAAGTGCTTGAAAATGTATATTGTAAAATGAGGTAAACACCAGAAATTGTTCCCTTCAATGCTATGAGGGAGATTTGGCAGCTGGTTAAATATTTTCCCACAATTTCTTTTTTGTGTTTGAAAATATTGTTCCCCTGTGTTTCTTCTATACATATTAGGTAGAATTGCAGTCTCATATATGTAAACAGGAAATACAGTGAAAAGCTTTTAGACATATTTCCATCAGGTGTGGAAAGAATAGACCTACTCTGAGTAAATGCAATTAATCTTGGAAAGGCTACTGTCAACATGGGATCTTCCCAGACCAAATTAGATTCTGTTGCCATTTCTGCTGGGATGATTCATTAACAATGTGAGCTCATGCATTTGCTTAACACTAGGGTTCTGACACAGCCTTGCAAAATGCACAGCAAATCCTGTTTAATAAATTGGCTACTCCTCCCCCCTTTTAAACAGCTTGCTTCATTTTAAAAAAGAAAGTTTCTTTATGTATAAACACCTAAAGCCACTTTGCCAGTTCAAATATGGCATTTGCTGATTTGCTTCACACCATCCAACCTGCGTTTCTGATTTCTTTTGTGATTTCTTTATATGTACACACATATATGATTTATTAGGACTGTGCATCAGATCCGGACAAATCCCACATCACAAAGCAAAGTGGCATGCTTCATGCTGAACTGAAATCTCCCTGGACCCAATCCATGCCAACAGCCAGAGGAAGAAGGCCAGTGGGGGTTGCGGCTGCTTCTCCTTGATTCTGTAGCAGCTTCATATTTCAACTCTACAATTAAAGGACGATGATTCTTCTTTAAACAGCTCCCCCAAAATAATTCTGGGAGCTGTAGTTTGTTAAGGGTTCTGAGACTTATTAGGGGACCCCTATTCCTCCTCCCCCAGAACTACAATTCCCTGTGAATAGGGATTGGTTGTTAAACTGCTCTGGTACTTGCCAGAGGGCAGGTGAGCAAGCAGTGACAACAAAGAGAGGTTAAAGGTCCTGGAGTTGGTAGTCCAGCCCTAGTGCCACATGGACGTTGGCACATGCCCAGGTTTGCTAACTCCCAGAGCCAGCCGTGTCATTGCTGCAAGTCTTCCCCCATGACCTACTAGGAATGGGAAGCCTATGCATACAATGTCTTCCTGATTAGAGCCTCCGGACAATATTTAAGTTGTTACACTATACGTTGATGATATTACTCTGTTTTAGGTCTATTTTTCAAAGTTTCATGCCAGGTTTATCTTTTCTACAGACTGCTGGAAAGCAAAATCCCTGGGAATGCAAAGTGTTCCTCTAATGATGGCACAGCAGGAGAGAATGAATAATGCTGGGCATGATTGGGGACTAAGAGACTTCCCAGAAACAACCCAGAAGCTTCACTCAAACAATTTGGCTTTTTAAAAGAAAATATTATTGGAATGCTTCAAGTGATGTCCCAATTTAAAGCATCAATCCCAAAGTTTTAATAACATACAAGAAGCTAATTTAGCATATTTTAACTCTCCTATATTGAGGCTGCATTAAAGTCATGGGTAGGGATTGATACTTCTGTCATTTTTGGTTTCTCAGTTTCTCATCCCCCCCACCCCAGTCTTAAATTAAGCCTCCACATTTCCTCAGAAATTTGCATTTTTAAAAATCCTCATGAAAACTTGTCAGCATTTGCATGCCTGTTTCTCTGAATATACACATTTTTGTGTGTGCAGTTTTGACTAATGCACACATTTTTGAAAGCAATTTCTCTTAAAAATATTGCAGTTTTGTATGTCATTTTCGTTAATATATCCATTGTTATGCACACTTTATCCTAACACGTGCAATTCTGGGCTCATTACGACAGGAGAGCTGTATCACAAAATTCAGAGCAGTGCGAATTTGAAGGGTGGCTGTGTTTCAGTTTGCATATTTTTTTCAGACAGTGTAAGTTTGGTAAGATTCGCCTTTAATTATGAACTGAAACAAATTTCTCCCACAACACTAGCTAGGGCTGGGGAACCTGCAGCCTTGCAGGTGTGGTTCCACCTTATAGGCAGGGAATCCGGTGTGGTGTGGTGGTTAAGAGTATCAGAATAGGACCTGGGAGACCAGGGTTCAGATCCCCACTTGGTCATAAAGCTCACTGGGTGAGTCATTGCCTCTCAGCCTAACCTACCTCATAGGGCTGTTGCGAAGATTAGAGGAGGCAGGGTAGAAATATGTACACCAACCTTGTTCTCCTTGGAGAAAAACGTGGGATAGTAGTATTAATAACAAACAAACAAACAAACAAACAAACCAGTGGCCTTTCCTTAGCAATGCTGGCTGAGCCTGAGTTGGAATTCAGCCACATATAAAGAGCCACAGGTTCCTCATCTCTCCATTTTATAATGCTATAGTGTAAGGTAGGCAGGTTTGCAACCTGGAAAATAGGCATCTACTTTTAAATAAACTGGAAAAGAACAGGTTGATTATCTGCAGCTACTTTCACCCCCCAAAAAAAAATTTCTTTGCCCATTTTTGCCCCCTTTCTCCATGCTTCCCCTATTGCCCGTGAAGGTAGAAATGGGCATTCAGGCTACCTCCAACTCGTTCTTCCTCCCAACAACTGTATCAGTGTTTTTTTTCTTTCTGGTGCCAAACCTGATTAAGATTCCAGGGAGCAACAGCATTTTGGCTGGATTCAGAATTGGCTCAGTATTTATTAGCTTTCTTTCAGAGTGCTTAGGAGAAAAAACAATTTGTTTTCCAAGGGTTCTTTCCCAGCCAGTAAGTGGTGTGGATGCATTTGTCTTTTAAAAAGCGCTTGAATTCAACGATAGCAGGGGTGGCAACCTCCAAGTTAGGGTGCCTGATTTGGGACCCCCGATCAATGTTTTTCTGGCTCCCAACAGCCCGTTGCTTTTGGCAGTGGCACCCCAAAAACAATAATTACAGAGTTCTGCAGAAGGCAGAGCCCAGTGTCATGATGGTGTGGCAAACCATTTCCTCCCCACTCATCCAGTCGATCATCTGAGTAGAGAGGTGATGACCACCACACCCCCAGCTGATCTACATGGATCCACTAAGGAAGGGGTCTGTGTACCTTTGTGTGTTTGCCTGTGTGTGTCCTGTCTATGTGACCACATCCTGTCCATGGCTGGAAAGTAGCCCAGAGGGTGGGCTATGGCCAATATGGTCTCTGAGTCAATTACCCATGCCACCTTTCTAGATGGGAGGTGCATAGGTGAAGTATACATGGAGTCAAGTGTGAATTTCATGCTCTTTATTCAGCTCATAGTAGCAATGAATGAATATTTCCCCAGAATGTCTAGCTATATATATATTATTTACACAATGGGCTCCGCATGATTGGCTAATTCCTGGCTGTTCCTGTCGGCCAATCAGGTTGCGGATTCACCTCCTCCAGAAGCCTGATTGGCTGCTCCTGCAGGCCAATGAGGTCGCTGATTCACTTCCACCTGGAGCTGGATTGGGTGGCTCCTGCGGACCAATCAGACTGCTGCATTCTGGATCCCAAGAGCAAAGTACATAGGGCTTCCAAACATCTGGATTATCCCAAACATTACTGGGTGGAAATGTGATGCTTTGTCCTGGACCTTAGGCAAGTCAATTGAAAAATTGCATTTTTATAAAAAGAAGCTCAACAACTTCAGGGTGTTCTGGTTTTTACATTTTGAAATATGGCAACCCTAGAAGGGAATCAGCTGTCTTATTACCCACTCGCCTGGAAGCAAATTCTTCTACCCATGGGTGTATAAAGAACATGTTTAAACACACTGACCCTTTGTTCACAGAATGCGTTGTGAAGGCTCTACTCAGAAATGTGACTCGACAAGTATGCTGCTGCTGTTTCTTTACACTGGCCTCAGAGTGGTATCCATTTTTGAAGGGAGGGTTATAAACAGCTTGAGCTCTCGCACATGCTTAGCCTTCATTTTCCTAAACAAATTAACTCTATTTTTGGCCACTAGATGGCAACAACATGACCATAATATTGTGCATCTTAAATCCATTATTTAAGCATATTGTTGTACATTGTAAACTATATTGTATAGTTTAAATCCAGGTGATTTTAGAAAACAACAACAACAAAGCAAAGCAAAAACCCTGCAGGTTTCCCAATTCATTGTGCCAAAAAAGTACTTCTGGCCAAAGAGGACAATATTTTATTTGCTGTTGGCTACGGTTTCTCACGCAGAAAATAGCAAAGAAGCAGACCACCCCAAGATCTGCTCAGATGAGCAGAGTTTGGAATAGGTGGTTCTCTGGCTGAGCCAGCTAAGTCTGGGTTCAGACAGGACTATGCTGTCTGAAGTCCTTCACCCACACTCAGCCAAAAGTGAGGTAAGTTCTGAAGCAGGGGGATTTGGGAGAGGGGGTTGTGTTAGGGGCAAGTCAGAGCAGTGGGAGACTTACCCCTGTTCCAAACAGGGAGTCTTGATTTTAAAAAAAAGAAAAAAAGATCTGCATCTAATGTGTGGCTGGGGAAACCCAGCCAGATGGGCGGGGTATAAATAAATAATGATGATGATGAAGATGATGATGATGATGATGATGTTGCCCCTTTCTGAAACTTATTTACAGTGGTACCTTGGTTCTCAAACTTAATCCATTCTGAGAGTCTGTTTGACTCCTGAAACTGTTCGAAAACCAAGGCACATATTCCGATTGGCTGCAGGAGCTTCCTGCACTTAATCAGAAGCGGTGGGAGCTGAGTCGGACTTTGGCTTCTGAAAAACATTCGTAAAACTGGAACACTTACCGTATTTTTCGCCCTATAGGACGCACTTTTCCCCTCCAAAAATGAAGGGGAAATCTGTGTGCGTCCTATGGGGTGAATGCAGGCTTTTGCTGAAGCTTGGAGACCGAGAGGGGTCGGTGCGCACCGACCCCTCTCGCTCTCCAGGCTTCAGGAAGCTATCAGCAAGCCTGGGGAGCCCACGGGAGTTCCTGCAGGGCTCCCTAGGCTGCAGATAGCAGCCTGCTGCCCGGAGCACGGGGCGCGCTGAAGCCGTGGCTGAGGGGGGGGATAATTTTTCCCCCTTTATTTCCCCCCAAAAAACTAGGTGCGTCCTATGGGCCGGTGCGTCCTATAGGGTGAAAAATACGGTACTTCCAGGTTTGTGGCGTTCGGGAGCCGATGTCTTTGGAGCCAAGCCAGTCGAGAACCAAGGTACCACAGTATTAGTGTGTGTTTTGTTTTGTTTTGTAAATCTGCCAAAGAATAAAACAAAATAAAATTGGGATTAAAGGGTTTTCTCTGCGAGATGCAGGCCATGTGTACTGTGATCCATGGGTACAGTGGTGAGACAGTCACCCTTCTTCTGAAAGGAAATGCTCTGCACTGTGGGTATGCACAAAAATGGGGTGGGGGGCTGAGGAGGGTCAGTTGAGAGGGGAGTGAGAAATGTCTCAACTTCCAACTTCATCTGGAGGCCTCCTGGCGCCCCTCTGACCTTTTGGTATGGCCATTTCTGATCAACTTCATCCAATCTTAGAGGAACCCTGTGCCACACAGGTAAGGAGCATTTTCAGAGATATATGCAGCGCACATGCATTTCTGCAAGAGAAAGGGGGTGTTGAGGGAACTATCCTTTTATCTTACATTGAATAATGAATTTCCTGCACTACTTGATTTCATGCAGCCAAGGGAAGGCAGATGTTTCCAGACACAAATTCACCACTAGGGACAAAGTGTCATAAAAAATGAAGCACTGGCAGAGCAAAAGTTGCTTTGGAATGCTGCAATGTGAGAACTACCTCAATTGTTATGGAAGTATATCTGCATTGGCAGTTCTGCTGAATCAGATGACCAGAGCAGCACAGGGAGAAATACGCAGCTAGGAACCCGACGTTACCATTAAATAAGAGCAAAAGAGCTAACACAATGGGAGGGATTTGTATGTGCTGCTATCTGATTCTGCCACTTTCTGCATTTAATATTTATTAAGATATCTCTCGGGAAACAGGTGGCACTGTGGGTTAAACCACAGAGCCTGATCAGAAGGTTGGCGGTTCAAATCCCCACGACAGGGTGAGCTCCCGTTGCTCGGTCCCTGCTCCTGCCAACCTAGCAGTTTGAAAGCATGTCAAAGTGCAAGTAGATAAATAGGTACCACTCCAGCGGGAAGGTAAATGGCATTTCCGTGCACTGCTCTGGTTCACCAGAAGCGGCTTAGTCATGCTGGCCACATGACCCGGAAGCTGTACGCCGGCTCCCTCGGCCAATAAAGTGAGGTGAGTGCCGCAACCCCAGAGTTGGCCACAACTGGACCTAATGGTCAGGGGTCCCTTTACTTTTACCTTTAAGATATCTCCCACCTTTCCAGTTCACAAATGATGCCCATGCTGATCGGTGTAGAAAGATGGCCAACAAATTCTGATGCCCCCACAGATCATAACAGAATCCAGACAATAAAAGTGCAAACAGAATGTGGGAAATTGCTTATATGTAGAACAGGAAACTGAAAAAAGTGAGCAACATTTTCACTTTCTTAGAAAGCAAACCACAAACACAACCACTTTCACTCTCTCATGTAGGAACAGGCACACCTGGAAAAGCTCAAGATGGATCAAAGCCATGAAGTGAAAGTGGTGTTATGATCTGTGGGGGCATTGTACTTTACCCTACCCTATTGTTGGTGGATAATATTGCTTGGGGATGAAAGATTTGTAACTCCATGCAATGGCCCACATATATTAGATGTGTGGAGTATGTCTTTTGTGTTTCTTTGTAAGTTCCATGCCAAATCTTGCCTCCCAAACTCCACCCAGGTCCCAGGTTTGTGTGTGTGTGTTTGTTTTTCTATGCCACTTTTCATACAAATGAATCCCAAAGCGGCTTACAAACAGTAAATGACATAGTGGAACATCACAAATATGGCACAAATCATATAAAGCAATTAACAAATCACCAGCAAAACAATTGCTATCTATAAAACACTATTAGCAAAGCAGCAACTAAAAAGTAAGATAAGCATCACAATTACAGCAAAAGTCTTATGATTAACAAATCAGTACAGCATTTATAATCTTTAAAACCATATTAACAAAATAGCAACTAAAAATAAAATAAGCTAAGCACTGTTAAGTTCATACACACGATCTCCACACACCCATGACTTATAATCTCCAACTCTATTAAGTTCATTAAAATACACACAATACCTGTTGTTTTCCCCTGTGTGAGTCTGCTGGTGTTTCATTAGGGTTCTGGGATCTGGGAAAGTATTTCCACATTCTGTACATTTAAATGGTTTCCCCCTTGTGTGAGTTCGTAGGTTTTGTTTAAGGTTTCCCCTTGCACATTCCAAGCTCCTTGCACGTTCCAAGCATTTAAGAGTTTTCATTGTTGTTGTCAGTGAAATTACAGCTGGCCCTGCAGAGTTCTGTCTGCTGTCTCCACCACCTGCAGATCTCTCTGCATGTCCAGGGAGGGAACACTCACAGGTTGTGGGGAAGGATGTAGGAGACAGCCTGTCCAGGTTAGTCATCCATCTTCCCCCTTCCAGCCTCACAAAGTTTGCAGATTCAGCCTCTTGAACCCTTCCTGAGGAGCTCAGAAACCAAAACAAGCTGCAGGCTCCTGATCCATTGATGAAATGTACAGTGCTCTGCAACACACCAGTTCTTGGGAAAGCGGGTGCAGCATAGGAGAGGAAGTTGAGGCAACTCTGAGGAGGGAAAAGAAGTTTCTCTTTCTCCAGCCCACTGCCCACCTCTGTCAGATTTTATCTAAGAGTGAAAAAAGCAAAGTACAGAAATACTGAATTTGGAGTTGCTTATACATATTGTCTAGCATTGTGCAATACTTCATGTTACATATTGGAGCCTCCCAGGGTGTTGGACAATGCAATTCTATACGTATGTAGCCATGGTTAGATATGCTGGCCTCGGACCTGGTGGGGTCAATCCATGAAGTTTGCTGGATGACCTTGGGCCAGTCATTGCCTCTCAGTCTCATACACCTCACAGGGTTGTCATGAGGATAAAATGGGGAAGAGGAAAACCATGTGTGACACCTTGGACTGCTCAGAGGAAAGGTGAGACTGATAATAAAATAAACAAGAATCTACACAGAAGAGGGCTACTGAGGGGCTTTTGTTTTACTTTGTTACTATGTTGTGCATTTTTGTGCTTTTATCTTGTAAACCGCCCTGTGACCATTGGATGAAGGGCAGTATAGAAATTTATTAAAAAATAAAGAGAGAAGTAGGGTCCATTGTTCTCAATGTGGCTTCCGCACAGGTAAGAGGGTCTAGGATTGTTGGCCATCATCTGCTGGCATTGGATCAGGCCTATATGCTCAGGAAGAAATTTGAATTTCAAATTTTGAAACCGTAAGAATATTGTAACATAGTTTTCTTTCTGAATATACATCCCCTCCCCAGTGAAATGAAGGGTGTCTGTATTTTGTCCTTTCCCATGTTGCAGGACAATCCTACACCCCAGCAGGTGTAAACAGAAACATTCTGCAGCCCTCTACCTCCAGCTTTCTCAGATCAAACGATTCATATCCCCCCCTTCAAAGTAGCTTAGAAGCAGAAAAGGCATCACCTCCTGTCTTCAGTGGATATTAGTCTACATTCCCTGTAAAAGCTTCTGCTTTCAGTTTTTCAATCACTACAAGTTATGGCTCTAGGCATTCATACAAAGCCAAGGAAGGACAAATGGAAGAAATATGTAAGGGGGAAAGGCAGTCACTGATAGGAATGGTTTCTCGCTTGCCATCGTGGCATATGAAGTGGGGGCACCAGCTCTTGGCTGCAGTAGCTCTACCACTTGGCAGGACCAGGGTGGGGAAGGGCAGCAGTAAGGGCCAGAGAACACCAGGTTGTTGGTAGGTGCAGATACATAGACACCTGTGCTCTCCAACACCAATGTGATTCTTCCATCACCCTCACCAGCCAGTGTGGTGTAGTGGTTAAGAGCGGTAGACTCCTAATCTGGTGAACCGGGTTCACGTCTCCGCTCCTCCACATGCAGCTGCTAGGTGACCTTGGGCTAGTCACACTTCTTTGAAGTATCTCAGTCCCGCTCACCTCACAGAGTGTTTGTTGTGGGGGAGGAAGGGAAAGGAGAATGTTAGCCGCTTTGAGACTCCTTCAGGTAGTGATAAATTGGGATATCAAATCCAGACTCTTCTTCTTCTTCTTCTTCTTCACCGTTGCCCCAAGAGGAAGGGTCAGAGGTGGTGTCACTTCATGCACCACGATTGCCAAGTCATAGTCTACTATCAAGGGTAGATTCCTCCCAACCTAACATTCCAAAGCTTAGAATCAAAACACTGGAAAGTACGTAAATGGGATTCATTTAATATCTATGTTTAGGGCAATGGTGAAAGTCAGGAACGGGGAACCTGTGGCCCACCAGATGAACTACAGATCCCTTCATTCTTGAATGTTGGTGATGTTGTCTGATGGGAGTTAGAGTCCAACAGCAACTGGAGGGCCACAGCCTCTCCATCCCTTGGGTAAGTCAAAGCAAGCGAGAGTAGAAGTGAAACAAAGAAGTATAATAAAGAAGTATAATATTATTTTTCTATGGAAAAATAATTAAGGAAATCCAGATTGTGTGCCTCTGAAATGCAGGAACAACAATGTCCTACTTGTGAACATCCAAAGGCATCTAGCTGGAAACAGAAGAGGAAGGTATACTAGATATGCTTTTGGTCTGATTCATCATACATTTTATGAAACCACATTCATAATTCAGGGTTCTCTATCATCCTCACAACTCAAGATTACAACTTGTAGGTTGGTTTTGCTCCTTAAATCCATTCTTCTATATATCTTTCCCATTCCCTAGCAAGACACATCTCACAAAAATCACATTCCCTTTCTCCCAGCATGTGTGTTGTTTATAGAACCACTTCTCCGATGCACCTTAAAAATGTCCTGATTTTTTATTATTATAAAAGGTGTTGAACCAAGATAAGTCTGATAGGAGAAGAACCCTGGGTGCTGACTCAATGCACAGGTGGATTGAGAAACATTATGAACTTGAAGTGATCATATTTTAGCTTGAAGAAATCAACAATGTAAGTTGCTTAATGCTTGCTGAACCAGTCCTTAGAACGGTTCAAAATGCTTGCAACTGAACTCAGGTTAGCCAGGAGCAGCTGCGCCATTCACCAGGATGAAGCGGCCTGCCTCAGGTGACACATAGGAGTACCATTAGAAGCATCAGGTGTCAACTGTGAAAAAGGCAAATTCCATGCTAGGGATCATTAGGAAAGGGATTGAAAGTAAAACTGCCAATGTCATAATGCTGTTGTACAAATCTCTGTTGGAATGCTGTGTACAGTCTCACCACATAAAGGTTGCTGTAGTGTTTGGAAATGATTCAGAAAAACTAAACAAAATGATCAAGGGAATTTGAATAACTCCCTTTTCTCTTGCTGCCTGCTACCTAAATCCAACTCTGCTTTGCATGCTTTGCCCGGCTGAAGACCACAAACTTGTGGATTCACAACTATGTATTAATTTCCAGCTCACTCATATACTTAGGTGACTTAGCAAGAGTGTTTCACAACTAGATGGGCTGGTGGAATGTAGAAGGGGACTTCATTAATTACTTTCATTGATTACCTTGTCAATAACTTTCTGCAGCTTATGTTTCATTGCTTTAAGTCACTTAACTTTCTCTTCGTTTTCTTTAAATTTCGTAATATTTTTTTTCTTCAGATTTCACCATGCCACTAAGTTTAGCACACCAACAAACCAATTGTTTTTGTGCTACAATCTTGACTCGCTTGTCATTATCTCTGGCTGTGCTTTACACCCTGTCTCACTGGGTTGCTGCTGAGCAAAATCAAACCCTAATGGAAGAACCCAAATAGCTTTGGTGCATTGTCCAGGAATTGGAATGCCCTCAAATTGATTGGATCCCCAAAGTAACAGTGATGGCTGCAAACACAGACAACTGTACATGAGGACTAGACAAATTAATAGAAGGTAAGGCTGTTGATGACTGCTAGTCTTGAAGGATATATATTACAACCAGTAACAGAAGCAATGTGCATCTGAATACCAGCTGCTGTGGCATTAGTGGGGGACAACTACTATGTGGCAACAGAATGCTAGACTAGATAGGCCTTTTTCTGATCCAGCAAGGTTCTTATGTTCTTGCAGAAGCATGAGAACTACTTCAGAATTAGCCTGTTTAGAACTTCTGTTGAACTTAATAATTTAATTCACAGAAATTGTAAATGCTTGTATGCATTGCTATGTGTTTGCGTTTGATTGGTTGGCAATTGAATTCTAGAGAGTTCTCTAGTAGTTGTAATGTGATTGGTTAATGTTGCTCACATGGGAGGTATCTAGAGAAGGAGAGATTCCGTTTTATGTGAAGCAAGAGGACTGTCTTTTAGAATCCACTGTGAACACTGCTAAGTTGAATAGAGTGTTGGAGTGCTTTTTTGCTTGAAAGAACAAGAGCAAAGCTGCAGGATACGGTAAACATGGGAATCTCTCATAGGAGCTGCAAGGCATGGCCTAGTTGAGATACAGAAAGCTGAGTTCTGAGCTCTGGAAAGAGAGGAAAATACAGTTGTTGGAAGTTAGAAGAAGAGATTGTAAGCCCATGCTTGGAGAAGCATGTGACTGTAAATATTATGCTTTAATTCAGCTATATAAGTTTCTGTGAGTAAATGTTAAAGTCTGGGCATTGGTTTAATTTCCAAAGAAGAGTGTTAATCATATATATAATTTGAGTTTCTTAGCTGCGATTTTGCTATCCTTGCTTCAGAAGAATTCTCAGCCATAATGGAAACGTTTATGGAGCAGCACTAGAGGCTGTCTTTCCTCTAGTCACAGGCGAGTTCTTGTTTTTCTGGACTCACCCTATTAAAAAGTGACCTGGTAAATTTGCTGCTATGTGGGATAAAAAACCTGAACGATTCCCCCTACCCTCAAAGGAAACAGCACCCATGAGCAAATTGCAGCAAACACACACATGCTCATAATGCCAGACTTTTGATATGTTCATTCTGTGAATCTCAGAAAGATTGGGCAACAAGATGAAGAGCTGGAGATGTTCTTCAGCTCCAAGATGTATTGATGAGTGTTTAGTGAAAAGGGGGAAAAAAGAGGGAAATGTTTTCTTAGAAGAGAAGTTGCTTGCGGGTGCCGGGGAGAGAGAAAATTGATTCGTTGGTTTTAAGGGAAAGAATAAATATGTGCCTTTGACTTTAACCTGTGCATCAAGCCCTTGAAACTCCAGTTATCTTGACAAAAATGATTTACCAGACAGCAGAGCAATAGAGGAAAGGACAGCTGATGGGAAGAAAACAAATCCTTTAGAGAGAGGGCAGGAAGAAGGCCTAGGGGATGGCTGAAATGGAAGGCGAAATGGAACGCAAGAGAAAGTCCTGGAGAACTTGGTGCTGTCAGGAGATTTATTTGCCAGGAGAACCCCCTGTGTTGCACATTTAATAATAAGATGTATTGTTACTGTTTGAATCTTAGAAATGAATTTCCAACTGACTCTGAAGTATCGCTGAAGGCACATCTATGCATTTAAAGAGGAAACCAATATTATTTTTCATTAAGCTCTTCTAAAGTTATAGCCTTGCTGCCGCTGAACTTCCTAACCTGGAAAAGGTGATTAATGGGCTGTGAAGGCACAGAAACAAACTGCTGCAAAGGTAAAGTGTGTGTGTGTGTGTGTGTGTGTGTGTGTGTATTTGTTGCTTTTATTTATAGCTTCTAGGTTCAAAACCTTATTACCCGTTGTCTGGGGATGGAGAAACTGTAACCCTCTAGATGTTGTTAAACACCATGGTCAGGCATGATGGGAGTTTGTTAGCAAAGTCACTTAAATAACACAAATGGAGTCCAGAGAGTGAAGTCCTCATAACACTTTATTGAGCAAACTGAGCGAAAAGTGTATAACTTGAAAAGAACAGAGAATTTTTTTCTTACTTAGTTCATGTCTTATAGCAAGCAGCAAAATATTCAGCCAAACATGCAGAGGAATGCTGCCTCAGACTTGTACAGTTGTACCTTGGAAGTCGAATGGAATCCATTCTGGAAGTCTGTTTCAGAACCTGAAACCAAAGTGCAGGTTCTGATTGGCTGCTGGAAGCTCCTGCAACCAAAATGTCTGAGTACCAAGGCGTTCAGGATCCAAGGTATGACTGTACAGCCAATCAGAGCACATGCTACCTCAGTGGAGACCCTGCTACTCCACCTGGTTACCAAACACTTCCAGACCCCTCTTGGGTAATTGACTAACACGGAGGACATCATGAACCCTTTAAGTTATAAAAATGAATGATTCCAGCTGTTGCACTTCCAACAGAGTTTGAGTCCAAAATATCTAAAGGGCAGATGGCTCCCTGTACCTGTCTTAATCAGATCAGAAATTAAAGTATTATGCAACCATAATTTCACCATCTGAAATGGTGCTCTGTGAGTCAGTTTCCCACCAATGCTTGTGGCAGAATGGAGGGTGACCAATACAACCACCTTTGAAGGGACATCCCAGCCATTGGAAGTGAGAATGTAGGTGGCCTTAAAAGGCAAACCCTACCAGCTACTCCTATCCCTGTTGAATAGAGAAAAGAAAAGGCCTGGGAGAGTGAGATATTTTTTTTTGAGGGGGTGGGCATGACAAGACAAGTGAGCAATGGTAGCGAAGACAGGGGCAGCAGCTAGCTTGTGAGGTCTGTCATCAACCCAGCTGGGAACTAAAATCAGAAAGAAGCAAGAAAATGGAATGCACTGTTGGATAAAGGGAAGGCAAACTACTTGGGCCAGAAAGTTGGGAGCAGAGTAACTTGCCTTGGGATCTTACGGTGAAGGGCAGGCAAGAAACTGCAATGGCAGAAGCAGCATGAAGTTGGAGCCTGAATGGGCAGAAATGATCTCTCCACATGGGGAAGACCGCTGCCCACTCATGCACCCTCAGAAGTCAGGCCACAGATAAGCAACTGTGGAGAAGGCTGAGAGATGCTGCACTGCCATCTCCAGGAGCCCCCAGTAGGTTGGTCACTTACGCATTAAAAAGTAGAAATGCATTGCCAGAAAGAGGAGGCGGATTTGCACAAAATATCCATATGCTAATTGAGCCCTATATATGCAAAGTTAAGAGACAAAGACTATAAACTGAAATACAGTGCATCTCAGCAAAGTGGGGATGGCTGTGAATAGGTGACCTTTGTGTTGCCTACTCAGTCTGCTCCCTGTTGATGGGTAACTTGAAGGAAAGTCACCTCTCCTTATCTTATGGCTCTTTATCATTAAACTGGACTTCAACTGGGCAGCTTTTCAAAGAAAGAAATGCTTTATATATGCCTAGCTCAGGGCCCCAAGGAAAACACTGATCCTGGTGGACCCTAAAAGCTTGTGTGGGCCCCTGCCAATGCCCCTATATGTGAGGCAGTGACACTGGGCCCAAGGAATGCAGCTTGCTTACAGTGTGGTGTGGTGTAGTGGTTAAGAGCAGTAGACTTGTAATCTGGTGAACTGGGTTCGCATCCCCGCTCCTCCACATGCAGCTGCTGGGTGACCTTGGGCTAGTCACACTTCTCTGAAGTCTCTCCACCTCACAGAGTGTTTGTTGTGGGGGAGGAAGGGAAAGGAGAATGTTAGCCTCTTTGAGACTCCTTAGGGTAGTGATAAAGCAGGATATCAAATCCAAACTCTTCTTCTCTTCTTGCATCCATGGCACTACCTGTAAGCCTCACTCATGGAGATTTAGTGAGTGGCACAAAAATCATGGAATTTGAGGCTTCTAAAGGCAGCCTTGTATTGGGAGGTTTGTAACACTGGATTTTTTATGTTTTTAGATATGCTGTAAGCAAGCCCAGCCAGATGGGCATTTATTATTATTATTATTATTATTATTATTATTATTATTATTATTATTATTATTATTATTAGACTGTACACCTGCAGGCCATGCAGTACAGCAAAATCACTGAAGCTAAGCAGGTCCAGGCCAGTTTAGTGCTTGACTGGGGGCTTCATGTGGACCCATATGTATGTCCTAGAGTCCCATGATAGAAGAAACATAGAAGATTAGATAGCTAAATGGCTAGATAGATAGATAGATAGCCAGCCAGCCAGCCAGCCAGCCAGCCTTGGGACAGAAGCCTTGTCAAGCTTCCCTTTCACTTCTGCAGCTGGATCATGACCTAAGTTTGATTTCCAAACCCAGCTGGTTCATGACCACCCCTGATTTCCAAACCCATGTAGAAATACTCCTTTAAGAAATAAAGGTGCAATTCTCAAAAAAGAAATAAAGATGCAGAAAGAACCTGAAGAATATCTCTCCAATGGTAATTAACTTCTTGCTGATATACTTTCATTTTAAAAATATAGTATTATTATTATTACCGTCCCAAGGTTTACTGAGTCCAGGTTTGCATTTGACTCATTACCCAATCTAGTGCTACTTAGTTTATTGCTTTCTATCTTTTTTTGAAACTTCAACAGCTTTTTAAAAATTATTTTTTTCATCTGCCTGGGAAGTCCTGATGTGCCTTTTTTGTGCCTTCATGATTGCCGACACATAAATGCCTGAATATTAACTTTCTTTGTATTTAGCAGCAGAGTCCCAACTTGCCCACAGAATACGCATAATATTATTATCGACTGCATGATGATTTTCTAACTCCAGAGAGGCATTGTTAAAAATGACAGCCCCATTTCATGGCAGTTTACCTTTCGTTCACATTGAGAAATGAATCTAATTTTTGTGCTTTCACCTGGAACTTGCCTAACACTATAGAAAACTGGAATCTTTAAGTTTCACTTTCCCTTGCCCCCGCATGATAGTTTAAATTGGAAATTTAAACCCAAGATGCTGAAAATTCAGAGAATGTTTTCAATCTCAGACAGAGGAGAAGGAACTAGAGGTTCCATGACTTAAAGGACAGTGGATTTCTTCACAGGGATGACATCCAGAGTGATCTGTGTCCAGATTATTGCTTGATCCTGGGGCCATGACACACATTGAGCTACAACCCCTCACACCCCAAAGAAATCTCCTCTTCCTCAAACTCCTTTGGGCTTCTGCGGTAACTCCTCTGACATTTTCCCTGAACAGGGATTGTCAAAGCTCAATGGCAGAGGCATTTTTTCAAAGATTCTCATAATCCAAATTTATCCTCACTCCCACACACCAAAAGGCAGCAGAACATAGCATGAGACCCAAGTTCATTAAGATCAGCATGACTGCAAGCCTGTGTGCAGTTTCCTGGGAACAAATTCCATTGGATTAAGTATGTTTGATTCTGACTGCATAGGCTTAACCTGTAGAACCTATCAAGCTCTAACAAAAGATCTTCAGTCTCCCGAAAAGCAACCTTTGGCTCTCAATTAGAAATGCAAAAAAGTGTTGCCACTAAAACTGCTCACATGAGGTGGGTAGGAACTGCTACATTAACCACACACAAGACAGCAAATAAGTATACAGGCTCTGCTTGATTCTTTTTCTCATTCTCTGACTTCCCCTGTATCAATAAATATGAGCCTGCGACACCCTCCAGAACAGCGTAACAGAACATCCACACGTCTGGAGTTCAGGAGTTCAGGAAACACCACAACAACACTGTTAGGTGTGTGCATGCATTAGCAGAGTAAGCGAAAACTGCATTGGTAGGAAAGTGGCATGGATTTTTTATTTACAGCTGTCACGGTCCAGTTTATGGGGAGTCGAAGTCCTGGCAGAGGATGTGGGGACCGGGGGCAATACGGCGGGGAGGTAGCAAGAACGGGAGTTCGGAAGCCAAGAGTCCAAGGGTCAGAGAGCCGGGAGTCAAGAAGCCAAGGATCTGAGGGTCAGGAAACCAGGAGTCAAGGGTCCAAGGATCAGGAATCCAGGAGTCAAGAAACCAAACGCAGCAAGGCAGGAAGTGTGTTGCTGTGGCAAATAGCCAAAGGGAAATGCTGACCTTATATCCCTTCCCGGCTCTTGCCACCAGGTGCTGTGAGTTACCAATCAGCCTCACCTGTGCAGCCGTGCCTTGCCTCTTCAGAACAAACTTAGGAAAGCCCTGGCTCCTGCACGCACTCCTGACAACAGCTTCAAAATAAAAAAATAATCGTGGTGTGTGTCTTCTCTCATCAGCTCCGAGAGAGAACAGAAAAAAGGACGGAAGTGAAAAGTTCTAACTTCCGTTCTCACAGCATAACAGTAAGAAATACAAAACAAGGTATCATCAGTTGTTCCATATCCAGTTCTAACTGTAGCTTCTTGTCCCACATAGAGATTTCTCAGGAGACAGATGAGGTGATCAGGCATTCCCATTTCTTTAAGTACTTACCATAGTTTGCTGTGGTTGACACAGTCAAATGCTTTTGCATAGTCAATGAAGCAGAAGTAGATGTTTTTCTGGAACTCTCTAGCTTTCTCCATAATCCAGCGCATGTTTGCAATTTGGTCTCTGGTTCCTCTGCCCCTTCGAAATCCAGCTTGCATTTCTGGGAGATCTCGGTCCACATACTGCTTAAGCCTGCCTTGTAGAATTTTAAGCATAACCTTGCTAGCGTGTGAAATGAGCGCAATTGTGTGGTAGTTGGAGCATTCTTTGGCACTGCCCTTCTTTGGGATGTAGACTGATCTTCTCCAATCCTCTGGCCACTGCTGAGTTTTCCAAACTTGCTGGCATATTGAGTGTAGCACCTTAACAGCATCATCTTTTAAAAATTTAAATAGTTCAGCTGGAATATCATCACTTCCACTGGCCTTGTTATTAGCAGTGCTTTCTAAGGCCCATTTGACTTCACTCTCCAGGATGTCTGGCTCAAGGTCAGCAACCACACTACCTGGGGTGTACGAAACCTCCATAGCTTTCTGGTATAATTCCTGAACTCAACTCAAACCTCTACCATTGTTTAAAATCACCACTCTTTTCCTCTCAGTGACATTACATCCCTGGTTTACTGAAACATCTGCTGCTTTTTGAAATAACTGTTTTCCTCTTAGTGACCCTCATTCCCTAATTTACGCAAACATATATTGTTGTTTAAAATTGCCATTTTCTTCTCAGTGTTCTTCAACCCTGCTTTACTCAAAGCATCTGCTGTTGTCTTAACCACCACTTTTCCCTTCTCAGTGTACATCCTGCCTCACTACCATGCCATGTTGTGCAACCTGCCCTCACCCCTACTGACTTGCAGGCCCAGGCTCATGATGCAGCACTACAAATCCTCCAGTGGAGGCTGTGTGATGACATTCAAATACATACAACATACAACAAAAGCTGTACAATGAAGGTGGTAGATGTACGTTTGTGGGGAGCCAACTGCACATCTTAAGGGCTGCCACAGCGAATGTTTCTGGACTTTTGTCCACTCAGCCAAATGCAAAATCTGAAGATTTCTTTCTTGTCCTCTCTAGAAGATTCTTCTTTACTTCAGTAGGATTTCATTTCCCTTATCATGAGAAGCCACATATGATTCATCTAGCAAAATATTCTGCATGCCAGCTCTGAGAAGCAAATAAACATAGTTGTTGACCTCAGGATCAGGCCAAACACTTCTTTTTTAATTTTCTTACAGGAGCCAGAATCTAGTACGAAAAGAGTATTAGAACTGATTCAAGAATTTGGTCATGTGGCAGGATTTAAGCTGAACAAGTCAAAAAACTAAAGTTCTTGAGAAAAATTTAACACCGATTGAGAAAGAGAGGTTTCAGAAGGAGACAGGTTTAACATTAGTTAAGAAAGTAAAATATCTGGGGGTTAATATGACTGCTAAGAACTTAAATTTATTTAAAGATAACTATGAGAAATGTTGGACAGAAGTGAAAAAAGATTTAGAAATATGGTCAAATTTGAAGCTTTCCTTGTTGGGTCGAATTGCAGCTATAAAGATGAATGTTTTGCCAAAAATGTTATTTCTGTTTCAATCATTACAAATTTTGGACAAGATGGACTGTTTCAAGAAGTGGCAGAGAGACATTTCTAGATTTGTCTGGCAGGGCAAGAAGCCCAGAATAAAATTTAAAATATTAACTGATGCAAAGGAAAGAGGCGGATTTGCCCTGCCAGACCTTAAACTTTACTATGAATCAGCAGCATTCTGCTGGTTGAAAGACTGGCTGCTTCTTGAGAACACAGACATTTTGGATTTGGAAGGTTTTAATAATGTTTTTGGGTGGCATGCATATTTGTGGTACGACAAGGTTAAAGCACATAAAGCATTTAAAAACCATATTGTCAGGAAAGCATTGTTCAATGTCTGGATAAGATACAAAGACTTATTGGAAAATAAAACCCCAAGGTGGTTGTCACCAATGGAAGCGAAGGCTCAGAAAAAGCTCAATATGGAGGCCAAATGGCCGAAATATTGGGAAATATTGGAACAAGAAGGAGAGAAATTGAAATTGCAGAGTTTTGAGAAATTAAAAGATAAAGTGCGAGACTGGCTTCATTATTATCAAATAAGAGAGGCCTATAATTTGGACAAAAAAATTGGCTTCCAGGTGAAAAAATCAAAATTGGAAACAGAACTGTTAGATCCTAAAACTAAGATTTTGTCAAAGATGTATAACTTGCTGTTAAAATGGAACACGCAGGATGAAACGGTTAAATCTGCAATGATTAAATGGGCACAAGATATTGGTCATAACATTATGTTTGCTGACTGGGAACAGTTGTGGACCACCGGTATGAAATTTATGGCATGTAATGCCTTAAGAGAGAATATTATGAAAATGATATACAGGTGGTACATGACACCAGTCAAGCTTGCAAAAATCTATCATTTGCCCGATAATAAATGTTGGAAATGTAAAGAAAATGAAGGTACATTCTTTCACCTTTGGTGGACGTGCCCAAAGATTAAGGCTTTCTGGGAGATGATCTATAATGAAATGAAAAAGGTATTTAAATATACCTTCCTGAAGAAACCAGAGGCCTTTCTCCTGGGCATAGTCGGCCAATTGGTGCCACAGAAGGATAGAACTTTCTTTATGTATGCAACAACAGCAGCAAGAATACTTATTGCTGCTGTATTGGAAGACACAAGAGTTACCCACTCTGGAAGAGTGGCAGATGAAGGTGATGGATTATATGGAACTGGCGGAAATGACTGGCAGAATCCGAGACCTGGGAGAAGAGTTGGTGGAAGAAGACTGGAAGAAATTTAAAGACTATCTTCAGAAACACTGTAAAATTAATGAATGTTAAAATGATGTTGGATTGAAAATAAGTGGCATTAGCAACAAAGTTAATAAGAATATGCAAAAATGAATTGATAAATGGATGAAAATATAGAGTTATAATATGTTAAGATATAGAGTTAAGATAAAAGAAAGAGGGTAAGGATTTGCTGATTTGATTATTTAAATGGGAATACAAAAAGGGGAGGTGTGAGGAGGTCAAGGAAACAAGCTAATGAGTTTAAAGTTACTAAAAACGGATTTGTTTTTAATTCTTTTTTATCTGTTTGTTTTTTGTTTTTTGTATTTCTATTTTTCTTTTTTCTTTTTTATGTATTATTCTATGTCTTTATTTTTGTATCTTTTTCTTTCTGTGTGACTTTTTTCTATTTTGTAAACTCATGTTTTTGTAAAATCTCAATAAATATCTTATAAAAAAATAATTTTCTTTTTTAAAAGAACTGCTTTGCTGCTTCAACTGCAGAGTTTTCAAGAAAAAAAGAACATATAGTAAAAATAGTGTGACTAACAATACTTTATGTGGGGTGTTCCTCTGCCATTAGCAATGACACATTTTTCTTTCTTTCATAGTCTTCATTCTTCCACCTGACTGCAGTAACCTTCAAACTATTCTTTATTCTCAAATGCTTACAAGCAAATAAAGATAATTAGAAAGAGTAAGGTTGGGGACAAGTGCTTATTATTTTCAAATGTGGAAACATGAATACGATCACTTTCCATATACATAAATACTTTACCAAAAGATCAGAATATTTGCCCAGATAGTGCAGCCTTGTCTACTGTGGCAACATGAAAAGCTAATGGTGGGGGAATCTCTTGCCAACAGGCCTAATTTGACCCACCCGGCTTCCCCATTAGGCCTGTAAGTTTGCTTCAGCCAAGCCACATCCACCTTCCCCACCTTTACCTGTGGGGCAGGTAAAGCCATGGCTGTGCCAAAAGGGGATGATGGTCAGTGGTCACTACGCCTTGGCCCATTTGGCTCAAACTGCATGGGCCACAATGGGTCAATGAATGTCATTGTAATGCCAGGCAATTGACAGGTAGGAAGCCATATGGGATCCAGTGTCCCACCCCTGTTCAAAACAATTTTCAGAGGAGGAGTACTCCTACAATAAAACCTACACTGAGTAGTGTCTCTGTGCACCTTAAAGGCAAACCCTAAATCTGCACCGCAGTAAATCTGCCAGTATTTGAGGTGCCGTTTCAGAATCTTTATTGTTTTTCAGCAGAACACAATTACGAACATAATTATAACAAAAGCAAAAAGCCGGATCCCAATCCAACAAAGTGACATCTGAAATGTTTGCAGTTTAGAGTGCTGGTGGAGGAGGTGTGGGGAAGACAGAAGCAGCTGAATTTCGAGAAAAGCCAAAGTAATTTACTTGGACCTAAGCTATAAATCTACTAGGCAATAATGACCATCTCTTGACACTGTGGTTGACTTTGATCAAGTGCACTGTCCGAGGCTTCTCCCCCTCCCCTCTCAACCTTGAAGCGTTTCCTGATGGTCTCTGCTAGTATTTATGTGCAGATGTCAAAGGAAAACTTGCAGGAGATAGCAGAGGTGCCTCACCTTCTAGGATCTCTTGACCATTTACTGAAATGACGACAACTGCCCATCTCTCTCCCACAGAGATATGTTTGGATATCAGCAAATGTAGGCTTGGATAATGCAGAGAGTCTGAACTGAACAAATAGCCATCCATGCACAGAGTGGGGATTCAATTAATGAAACTCCATTTTTAACTCACCCATTTGGAAGCGGGTATTGCAGCAAATATTGATCACTTGCTGTTTTGAGACCGTTGTTCAAGACAGAAATAACACAGGAATTTGCCATTGTACTCCACTGGATTTCCCGAAGTTTCATTTTCCTCAGTTGTTTCTTGTCAAGTTATATTTTTTTATCCAAGAGATAGATGGTGAAACAGGAATAGTTTGGCACCTGCACTTCCTATTTCGTCCAGGCCATTGTCACACCCAAAGCTATCTGGCAGCATGAGCAGTTCAGGTAAAGGTAAAGGAACCCCTGACCATTAGGTCCAGTCGTGACGGACTCTGGGGTTGCAGCGCTCATCTCGCTTTATTGGCCGAGGGAGCCGGCATACAGCTTCCAGCTCATGTGGCCAGCATGACTAAGCCACTTCTGGCGAACCAGAGCAGCACACGGAAACGCCGTTTACCTTCCCGCCGGAGCGGTACCTATTTATCTACTTGCACTTTGACATGCTTTCGAAATGCTAGGTTGGCAGGAGCAGGGACCGAGCAACGGGAACTCACCCCGTCATGGGAATTTGAACCGCCCACCTTCTGATCGGCAAGTCCTAGGCTCTGTGGTTTAATCCACAGAGCCACCCGCCTCCCGAGCAGTTCAGAGGTGAAGTACTTAACAGATGAAGTGGTTGCAGTAAACTCCTGGTGACTGAAAACATAGGAAACAAAGACTGGGTCCATTGTTTGTTCCTTCAACTTCTGCAGTTCCCTTTTGGCTTGGTTTTTTTTTGGGGGGGGGGAATTTTACAATCAAGCAGTTCACAATTTGGAAATAGATATTCCTTTCAGGCTTGATTACAATATGTTTTAAAAGAGAACTGCAAAAGTTCAAGGCGTTTGTATCTAACTCTACTATCGCATAAAAGCAGGAAATCTATGAATCATTAAGCATTTCCTTTGGTTGTTGGGTTGTTTTTCTTTTTATGCTGAACATTACAATCAGCTGTGAAATGACAAGCACCCCGCTGTTGTCTTCTTAGGAGCGGCTAACAAAAGAACCACAACACTGGCTTCCTTTGTTGTCCTCCAACAGATAATGCAAATCTCTCCATGCAATCAGGCTTTGAAACCCAGCAATAACAAACAACCCATCAGAAACCATGTTAATAAAGTGCCACGGATGACAATACTAGGCGGACTTGATTACAAGGTGTTTTAAATGCAACAGATAACTCAGCGAGTTCACGGGATATAACTTATTAAGATATATCCGAGACTTGCTGTTGGCACAATTGGAAATGAAAGGAAGCTCTTTGCTTCCTCACTTTCTTCTTTCGGATGCCATCATGTATCAGATCAAAGGCAGTGATTAACAGCCAGGGCCAAGCACAGTTGTGGAGTGGCTCTGGACAAGATCTGGGCTTGAAGGGGCAGCTGGCACCAGAGGCAAGCAAACAGGGCTTGGCAGGAGCCAATATAGAAGAAGAGGAGAGATGAGCCAAGTCAACTACCTGGAGCAGGCGATAAGGCAATGGGTAGGAACATCCATTCTAGGGCAGGCAGGATGCAGGCTGCAGCTAAGCGGTAGAGCACATGTGTATGCAAAAACTTAATTGCATCTCCACGTACTTCTAGGAAAGACTTCTCTTTGAATGATAGGAGAGATGCTACCAGTTGGTGCTGATGATGCTACCTTCGATGGTCTAATTGTTTGAACTAAAAATAAGGAAGCTGGTACATGTCATGCTTAAAATGTGCAGATGTGGTCTCATTCTATGCAGCAATCTGAAAGCTACCTTTGTTCCTATTTCTTGATAGTGATCTTCCACTCCAGCTCCCACCAAATTTCCCACCAGTCATTCTCAAGTCTCCCAGACCTACTTCCATAGGGTGGTCCTCTCTTAGGGCTGCAAAATGATCCAGGAGTGGCTAACCTTGTGATTTTGCAGATGTTGTTAGACTGCAAGCCTCATCATCTTTCACTGTTGGCCGTGTTGGATGGGTCTGATGGGAATTCAATAACATCAGGAGGGCCACAGGTTAGCCGTCCCTGCTACATCCATTTTCCTGAAAATAAGCCACACGGAACTCAGCTGGGTTTACTTTTGAGTAGACATGTCTACGCTTACTGTGTCAAGTCTCAATCTCTGTTTTACCTTCAGTTCCCACCCCTCACCAGTTTTGCTGCTAGCTTGATCTCCCAGGGGAAGAACAACTCTCCATGTTACCATCAAGAAACTAGGGTGGTTGGGTAAGATGTCCCCAGATGCAGCAATCCTATTCAAGGTGAGTCACCAATTGCCAATTGGTAATTTATTGCCAAAGGCAAACAGTCACACAGGGAGATGTTTGTTTGAGCATCTGTCTGCCTAGCAAGGAGAATTTTACCATGTCATTGCAGCTTTTTTAAAAAAATAAAATAAAAAATTCAGGCAATCAAAATTTTATTGCATAGCTGAAGGCCATAACAATCGGGACAGATTATATAGGAGTCAAAATACAAGGAATACAAACTGGCCAGCATAAATAATTAACACAGGCATCTCTCAATCATCACCTTTAAAATCAACAGCACTAGTTTTAAACAAGCTGACATTTACATTTTTAGTGGCTGCTGTACCAAACAACATCACGTCTTCTGATAACAGATTTATTTCTACCCTGTAACAACATTAATTCTCCTCACTACATCTCTGCATTAACACTGCAGTCCAAACCCCCTTTGTGCTGGCCTGGGGGAGATGAAGGATGTTGGATTGGGTGTCCCATTGCCCAGCCTTGCCAGTCTCTGCCTGCAGAGTGATGCCAGCATCACATCCCTGGCATAGAACTCCCCATTCCATCTGCTGGATGTGTGGGTGGAAGGAAGTGCTGCCGTCAGTCAGCTCTTGAAAGCCCCCAAAACAGGGCATCCGAAACTTCCAAACTGGGGGAAAGGTAGCCAACCTTAGTATGAATATGGTTGCTGCAGAAGTTTGCTGCGAGTCTAGAATAATCTAATGAATATTGACCCCGCTACAAGTAAACCGTTCTGTTGTAATATATATTCAGCCCTCCATGTTCTTAAATCAGCGAGGAATGTAGTTCCAGAATCTACTATGGGAAAATAAAAGGCTTGCTTTATTAAAAGTTGCTGCCTTAGGGTGTTGTCATTGTGACAGTATCTTTAAACATCTATAAACTGAAAGAGAGAGAAATAAGTTATTGATTCTTCACCTGCACTGCTTTATGTATTCTTAAAAAAAGTATTGCAGATTTTAAACTTCAGCCTCTTCTTACTTGGTGGTGGTGTTTTTGCTTTGTTTTTTCATTGAATTTTTCTATAATTCAAGAAAAAGAAGAAGCATTTTTACAGTTTTCCAAGCGCCATTACCACATGTTTCTGCTCTGCCCCATTTTTCCTGGTGCTGTAAATTCTCTTTGAGGTAGCTGTGGTAACTATAAGCATCAGATTTGCCGCCTTCTTCTTCTTCTTCTTCTTCTTCTTCTTCTTCTTCTTCTTCTTCTTCTTCTTCTTCCTCTTCCTCTTCCTCTTCCTCTTCCTCTTCCTCTTCCTCTTCTTCTTCTTTAGTTATTTATTTTAATTGGATTATGATTTGATACATTAATGGGATGTTTTTAATGGAAAATTAATAAAAATGATTTAACAAAAAGAAAGAAAGAAAGATTTGCCTTATTTCATGGAAGGCTGAGAAGGCTTTAGTGAAGACGTGAGATATGAACTCAATCTCTTCTGACAAAAACGGTACCCACATAGGAAATGCCCACTCAGATGCAGACCAAGTCTGTTGCCACTTAGTGGCTAAACTGTAAAATCACACTAGCAATACACTTTTTAAAAAGAAAGTACTGTGTGAGAGACCCAGTGGGGTTTGAAGGATGTAATGGAGATTTTCAGAGTCAAGTTAAGTTTGGACCAAGCTTTCAAAGTAATAGAAATTTGGAATAGGGGTGGATAAATCTGTCTATTTCTGGTCCATATCAATCTTCCACATGCTTATTCATGCACTTGCCTCATCTTGTTTCTGCATTAATCTGTGAATCTTCTTAAAAGTTTACATGAAAATTCATGTTGAAATAACGTGTTTTATTACATGTTTTAATTAAAAAATCCCACTGTGTATTTAATTCTAAATGCATATTAACACATTTAGTAGTGCATTTTGCTATATTTTCCGAGGCAAGAGCAGTAACACAAATTTTGGGAAAGTGTGAAACACATGTTCTGATCTGCACTCCATCATCTGACCAGTTTCCACTGGAATTCACAGAAATCAAATTCCTCAAGCATCCCTAGTGAGTAATTTTCCTTGTTGTGGATATTAAGAGCTATAACACACCTTAGAGTGCAGCTATGGTCTCTTGTGGAGGCTTACAAAACTCTTAAAAAGAAAAAGTTAAAATATTGATTGATTGATTGATTGTAACAATCACAGCCAACCTTTTTCCTCCAATGAGGTTGATGTACATAGTTCCTTCCCTCCCCATTTAATCCTTACAATGACCCTTTGGGGTAGATTAGGCTGAGAAACTGTGACTGGCCCAAGATCAATGAGGATTTGAGCCATAGTCCCCAGACCCTCATCCAACACTCCTAACCCTAAAATGGGGTTGGGTCACCACCTGTTCCAAAGTTCAAAGGGTACACCCTGTTTTCTGGATCTTCTTCTATGTGATGATAAGTGAGATCCTGAGAGAGCACAGGATGGATAGTAACCAGTTGGCTTCATAAGAGCTGGCCAACCCTTCTTTGACACAGCAGTAGACAATTTCTGTTGACATACAGAGTTAAAACATTTAGAGCAGCCCTGTTTCTTTAATTAAAAGGTCCTTTAAAAAAGGAGCAAGAAAAACATGAAATTATCTGAGTTCTCAAAGAAAATCAATAGCCACTTAGAAAGTTCGGGTTATTAATTGGGAAGAGTATTCATAACATACATAAAACAGAGAGAAACTCTTCCCTGAAGAAAGCAATTGTGCCCTCTAAAACTGAGAAAAGACTGTGGTGAGAAAATAGAGGAGAGAGAGAGAGATTATGGGCAGTTTTGACATCTATGGGCAAGCAGCAGGCTATTTAAAAACTGTCCATAGTATGCCAGATGCCATCAGCTGAAACTGCATTTCCATCCACTTTCTGGACAGTACATTGCAGAATTCTTGGAGCATTGGGTAGGCTATCATCTGAAGTGGCAATTACGAAATCAGTTACCACTCAATAGAAGGAAAGAAGGGAGGTTCCCTTTCCCTCATTTTAATTAACTAGTCAGTGTCTTGGGTTTATTACCTGTTTCATGCTTTTTTAATGTGATTTTTATTCAAACCATAGCCCCAAGGAAAGGGGATTAAGGCTATCCTTTTAATTAAGTCAATAAATGATTTAACAGAATGCAATCTTCCCCCAGCCTTAATTATGGCACCTGAGAAGGTTGGGTATCAAGCAAATAAATATTTTACTTTCCATTAAAAAACAACAACACCCCAACAACATAGACAGGAGATTCTCTGAGCAAAACCATCATCTCAGGGGGCACAAAAGGACTGGGGTTTGGCAGTCTTATGACTTAACTTGTTTAACTTGGAAAGCTGTGCATTTTCTCTCCTCTTGTAATACTGATGGACTCTCAATGAAGCTGAATTTTGGATGATTCAGGACAGACAAAAGAACGTACCTTTTCTCATGGTGTATAGTCAAACTATGAAATTCCCTCTCACAAGGGGTAGTGTTAACCAATAACTTGGGTGGTCCTATAAGTGCAGCAGACAGATTTATGAAGGCTATCAGTGGCTACCAACCCTGGTGGCTACATCAACTCAACTCAACTCGTTATTGTCCAGGTCAACGTCCAGTATTGAGACAAGATACAAAGCCCATAAAGCACATCCTCCAAATGTGTATAATAGAGTAAAAGAGAATAAAAAAATACAAATATAAAATTGGCATAGACAATTTAAAGTCAGGAACTCCAAAGAAGAATCAGGATCAGTTCCTGGTGGGCTGCAGTACTTGGCCACACTGAGAGTGATGGATCCATTTTTATCCAAAAGGAGTAGAAGGACATAAAATGCATCTGAACACCCAGGCAGATTTGATAAGAAGGATTCAATAAAAATTTAACACAAACCACAGAAAAGGGAGCAGTACAGGAAGACATGGGTCTCTGACTCAACCTTTCCAGAGTCGCTGGAGTACTTGTGTTCCATGGTAGGTTTCTTTTTCCTTTTCCTTTTTAAAGTATCTTCCCTCCAGGACTCCTGGGGGGATGGCATTTAAATGCATCAGTGTGAAGGCTCTGCAATGCTTTTGGACTGAGAGTGCAGAAGGATAGCTGCTCTGTTGAACTGGAGTGCTCTGTCAGTTAGAGCGTTCTTGGAATTTGAGCATAGATCATGCTGGCATTCAACATCTACAATACATTACTTAAGAGCCACTCTAGCCTTGTCCTATTCCAGAGGGATGAGTGAACCCAAGTATAATCTGTTGTGCTCTGCCCTTCCCTAGTGGCAAGAGGGGAGAGGAGCAGATAACATTTGATCCGTTTCACATTTAAGGGTGAATCAACATAATCCATGTTTCCATAACAGCAACAACAATTTGTTAGATTCAGGTAGGTAGTCGTGTTGGTCTGATGCAGTCGAAATATATACATATAGAAAGAGAGAGAGTCCAGTAGCACCTTAGAGACCAACTAAGTTTGTTCTTGGTATAAGCTTTCATGTGCATGCACACTTCTTCAGATACGAAGAAGTGTGCATGCACACAAAAGCTTGTACCAAGAACAAACTTAGTTTGTCTCTAAGGCGCTACTGGACAGTTTATATATATATATATATATATATATATATATATATATATATATATATATATATATATATTTCAACAATTTGTTAGTCACTTTGTCTTGCCCACGGCAAGCCAAAGCGACTTACAACCAAACAAATGAACAGGCAATAAATCTCACATAGAGATACATTCAAACTAAGAGGAAAGAGAAATACATTAAAAACATCCAACTCACCACTAAAAGGCCACATAGTTAAAGCCCAAAGGCTTGGATACAGAGGAATTTATTTTTTTGCCTGTTGTCTAAAAATATTTAATGAAGGCACCAGGTGAGCCTCCTTGGGGAGAGCATTCCGTGAACAGATAGCTATCACAGAAAAGACCGGTTCTTGAGTTGCTACCCTCTGGACCTCTCATGGAAGGGACACATGAAGAAGGGCCTCAGAACATGAGTGCAGTGTCTAGGTCAGTTTACATGGGGAGAGGTGGTCCCTGATGTATTGTGGCCCTGAGGCATTTAAGGTTCTATAAATTCACTTTGAATTTAGTCCGGAAAGTCAGGTCAAACTGTCTTGCCCCAGTGAGGAACTTGCCCAATCAATTTTGAACCTGTGGAAGATTCTAAACCATTTTCAGAGGCAGCCCCACATATACCCTCTTGCAGTAATCCAACCTAGAGGTTAACAGATCATTGATGACAGAAGTTAGGCTATCTCTGTCCAGACAGGGGTGCAGCTGGGCCACCAGCTGAAGCTGATGGAGGGCACTCTGCAACACTGAGGCTACCTGAGCCTCAAGTGACAGCAAAAGATCCAGAACAGTGGGTCCCCAGCCTGTGGGTCCCCAGATGTTGTTGGACTACAACTCCCATCATGCCTGACCACTGATCATGCTGGCTAGGAATGCTGGGAGTTGTAGTCCAACAACATCTGGGGACCCACAGGTTGAGAAACACTGATCCAGAAGTACCCGCAAGCTGTATACCAACTCCCTAAGAGGGAGTGTAACCCCACCAAGAGCAGGCAACTTCCCACCCACCCCTTCTAGGGGTGTCAGTCTTTGGATTGAGATTTAGTTTGCTGCCTTTCAGGTAGTACTTCCACTGCCTCACCTGCAGGTGTAAAGGAGTAGAGCTGTATGCCATCAGCGTATTGCTGACAACATACTCCAAAACCCTGGGTGACCCCACTCAGCTATTTCATGTAGATGTCAAACAGCATACGGGATAAAATAGAATCCCAAAGAACACCACCTTGAAAGTTCCACTGGGCCAAACCCTAGTATCACCCTCTGGAAACAACCAATCAAGTAGGAACTGTCAGGAGTTCAGCCTACACTCGAGTAGGACCCTGGCAGAGACACATGCCCGACTGGCATGTTCCCTCCCTCCTGGTCAATTGTTCAGGAGCTTCATAAGCCTTCTTCAGCCCGAACATCACAGTGACCGATACCAACCAACACCGGCACACTTAGGGATCCGCAGAGTTTGCGCATCATGTGTAACAGACCTCAGCAACTCAGCATTTTGGCTAATCTACTTTTATTTACATATAAACACACACGGAGCACTGCAACATGGCTCCCTCTCTCTCTAGCATCAGACAGCAAAGAGAAAAAGGACAAAGGACAATAGTCCCACTTCATGGAACACAGTAACACAAACATCCTATTTCTGTCACTTCCCACTCTGTGGAGTCAAAACATATATCGTCATGTGATAGATAAAAGTCCCATGACTGCAATCATGGAGCAGGAATTCTAACAGGAACCACCTTTGTGGAACCACAACAAAACAGTGCCACTGATCCCCAGCACAGTCACTCCAGAAAGATACCATGGTTGATGGCATTGAAAGTCACTGAGAAGTTGAGGAGAATCAACAGGGACACATTTCCCCTATCTCTCTCCCTACAGAGACCATCATACAGGGCGGCCAAAGCAGTTTCCATCTCAAAACCATGCCTAAGATGCAACTGAAATGGATGTAGAATATCAGTTTCCTTCAAGAGGGCCTGGATAATACTCAAGCCAAATTACAGCCATCCTTCAAAATTTGCACTTCTCCAAATTTTGCAATGCAATTCTGTAGCCAAGCAATGTGTAGAAAAATGCATGTGCTGAGGTAAAGTGTGCATAAAAAATGCACATGCCAGTAAAAAAATAGCACAAAATGCATTAGAGCAGGGAAGACATAAATATTAGAAGAAAATACACTTTGCAAAAATGTGCATGTTAGCAGAAAGTTGCACACAAATGCTGATGAATTTTCAGAAGGGCATTTTTAATATTTATTAGGCAAATTGACGTGGAAATGTGGAGAACTGAATTTAAGATTGGAAGAATGAGAAACAGAGAGAAATTGAAGATGAGAAATTGGGCTGTCCCTATTTTCTGCCCCTTTCCTGGCCTTTGTGCAGCGGAACCTCTACTTACAACCATAATCCGTTCCGGAGGTCCGGTCAGAACTAGAAACGTACATAAGTAGAGGCGCACTTTTCCATAGAAAGTAATGGAAAGGTGAATTGATCCATTCTAGATGATGAAAAACACCCCCTAAAACAGCAATTTAACACGGATTTTACTGTCTAATGAGACCATAGATCCATAAAATGAAGGCAATAATCAATGTACTGTACTATGAAATAAATAAGACAGTATTGTAGATAAAAAAACAATTATTTATTTTCTTATGTGCGCTGAAGGTGGGTGGGATTACCTGGCTACAAGCTGGGGGTGGGCAAGGGTCAGTAAAGAGCTGATTCAGGGTCACTTTTTTTTCTTGCCAGGCCAGGTTCTTCTCTGGACTTCCTGAGGTTAGTTCCTCGGCGGGGTTTGGGGTTGCAGTGCGCCCTGCTGTGCCTCTTGCAGGCGGCACCTCTTCCAAAGCTTTGGGGGTGGGATGGGGGCCCTTTACTTGGCAGAAGAGGCTTCAGCACTGCTCTGCAGCCGGCGGGGTGAGCTTTGGACTGCTGGCAAGGCCTCTGTTCATATCTAGAGGAAAGTTCATAAGTTGAATTACCTACTGAAGTTTGTAATGGGAATCGTACCTAAGTAGAGCCGTAGGTAAGCCGAAGTTCCACTGTACAGGTGATGCTCCCAGTGGGCTTAGCTTGCTTGGTGTATTTCCAAACTGGCATGAGACATGTATGCTTAATCTCAAGGTTGTGGGTTCGAGCTCCACATTGGGCAAAATATTATTGCATTGCATGGAGTTGACTAGATGACCTTCATGGCCCCTTCCAACTCTACAATTTCTATGATTCCATCTCTCAGCAAGCATTTTGCACTTGGCTTGAATGAGAGTTACATCTGACCACGGACTTCACCTTTTGCTGATGCTGGCCACTTTCACCTTAAAGGTGATTCCCTTGAAGCAGGCTTTTAAAATAAGATTTGTCTGGCAAAAGGACAAGTAGTGTTCCGCTAATTAGCAAAACCTCTACTTAACATTTCTTTTCTTGGTCAGGGTCATTTCTGGAAAGAAACACAACTGATAATGAGCTCCTTTTGAATGGAATCCAGGAATGCTGGGGTGTTTTATATGTATCTGGAATGTAGTTAAATGTGTGGCTGGAAAGGGAAAGAAGCATTCGGTTAAAGGACTTGCCTCATTTAAATGGTAATGGATATATTGTAACATAGCAGCCTTTCCTGAAAAAGGTTCTAGACGGCAAGAATGGCCAACATGGTCTATGAACCACAACTTTTTCTCCTCCACCGTTTGATAGGCTTGTCGCTGTCACCACCCACTGTTGTGTTACAAAAGGCGTAACATTGTCACTGGCTGTATAGTGAATAGAGGAATTTAAAGAGTTGTGGGGAAACTGCCCATACACGAGGCTTGGTGTAAAATTTGGAAATAGAAAATGGAACAGTTAACACAAAGGATATCAATTCTACTTGTATCCAAACACAAGCAGTGTTCCACTAGTGTAGCATGGCTTCATTCTGCTCTCCTCTCAGGAACGGACTTTGACCTTTCAAATTTCAGGGGTGCCATGTATATGGTAAAAAATCTGTGCCCCTCCCTCTCTCACCTTCCATTCTGCTCAGCTCACCACATCATAGTTGCTGCACCCTGAAGCACCCTTGAGGCTCAGCACCCAGTAGAACTGGTCACACTGCCCTGAATTCACCTCTGCCGTTCTTCCCTATTATTGTTTAGTCATTTAGTCGTGTCCGACTTTTCGTGACCCCATGGACCAGAGCACGCCAGGCACTCCTGTCTTCCACTGCCTCCCGTAGTTTGGTCAAACTCATGCTGGTAGCTTCGACAACACTATCCAACCATCTCGTCCTCTGTCGTCCCCTTCTCCTTGTGCCCTCCATCTTTCCAACATCAGGGTCTTTTCCAGGGAGTCTTCTCTTCTCATGAGGTGGCCAAAGTATTGGAGCCTCAGCTTCAGGATCTGTCCTTCCAGTGAGCACTCAGGGCTGATTTCCTTCAGAATGGATAGGTTTGATCTTCTTGCAGTCCATGGGAGTTCCAAGTTCCCTTACCTTTCCCGCCCCGACCTGGACACAGTGATCCATGTGATGGTCACCTCCAGGCTTGACTACTGTAATTCGCTCTACGCGGGGCTGCCCTTGAAGCTGTCCCAGAAACTCCAGCGGGTGCAGAATGCTGCAGTGAGGCTCCTCACGGGGTCTCTGCCATGGGAGCATATTCACCCAGTGCTTTTCCAGCTGCACTGGCTCCCAGTGGAGTACAGGGTCAGATTTAAGGGGCTGCTTTTGACCTTTAAAGCCCTTCACGGCCTAGGACCCTCGTACCTACGGGACCGCCTCTCCCGGTATGCCCCACGGAGAGCCTCAAGGTCCATAAATAGCAACACCCAAGTGGTCCCGGGCCCTAAGAAAGTTAGATTGGCTTCAACCAGAGCCAGGGCCTTTTCAACTCTGGCTCTGGCCTGGTGGAACGCTCTGCCTCATGAGACCAGGGCCCTGCAGGATCTGATTTCTTTCCGCAGGGCCTGTAAGACAGAGTTGTTCCACCTGGCCTTTGGCTTGGAGCCCATTTGATTCCCTCCCTCTCTTTCTTTTTTCTTTTCCTTCTCCTCCTGCGATGAGGCATTTTAATGAGGCATTTTAATATTTTAATGTTTGAATATTTTAATGCTGTATTTTAATTTTGTTTTAAGTTGTAATCATTCAACTTGTTTTTATTATTGCTTGTTAGCTGCCCTGAGCCCGGCCTTGGCTGGGGAGGGCGGGGTATAAATAAAAATTATTATTATTATTATTATTATTATTATTATTATTATTATTATTAAGAAATATGACAAGGTAATGTTGAACTCCAAAATCCAGGGTGACTTTAGAATGAAAATGTTGGGATCTTTATTAGACAGAAACCTGAAAGTTGGAGTGGTACCCATAATGCCTTGCAACACTGATTCAAAGGGTTGGATGACTGGTTTGGGTCTCTCCACTAACTCAAAGCTCATTGAACCAGAAGAGGTTGTAAGTGAAAGAGACATGGTTTGTGTTGATTGTCCTTGTCTTCACCAGCTTCCTCCCTCCCTGCAAAAAAAAAGTTTACTCCAGAGGGTTATAGAATATACTGAATATACAGTGATAGCATAGCAATAACAATAATAATTAATAGCCTAGGAGGTGACCTGGGGTGGGTGCTGCAAGAGAAAGGGAGAATCTGCAAAAATCACTCTCCCCCTCTCTTCTTCCCATGGAAGTTCCCAAAGAGCCTTCTTTCAGCAGAGGGACACAGTGGGAAACAGCCCATAGACTTGTTCTGCATTAGCCCATTAATCCAAACTGTAAATCTGGGAGATGCATGTCATCCTCTCACAGCCTGGACTGATTCTTTCCCCCCTTTGGTCCAATGAGGAAAGATGGATTCTTCCTTTGTTTGTTTTGCTTGTTCCCCAAACACTTGCAAAGCAAAATTAAACTCTGGTTCCTGTGTTAGAGAAGGGGTGGTCGTGGAATGCAGGTTGGTAAGGAATCGTTTCACAGCTTTGTTGTCATTGCCTTGTCTCAGGGTAAATAACTCCTTTTATATGCTTACCGAGGTCCTTCTGTAAGAAATGAACTGCACAAGCTAGAGACCGTAAAAAGCAATACACTAGATGTGTAAGGTTTAATGAAATGTCAACATGAGATGGGGGCATCTTTTGCATTTTAAGTTCTATCTGCTTTCTGACAAATCATGATCTTTGAGGTTCACACATTGAGCAGTTATTGTTTTTTCGAAGCTCAATCATTGATTCTCTTGTGTGGAAGCATTTAGGATCTCAGGGCTATCAGCTACTGCCTGGAATATTAGGACTAAAAAATTGCAGCAGTAACAATATTGTTTTAAAATACAACTTCAAAATGCACTCTGAAAGAGAAAATATTGCATTATAGGGTTCCCCCCAAAATTTCAACATTTTCTCCCCTTTACTGTTGGTCCAGACCTTTGGGCCCTGCCTAATATTTCTTTCTTTATTAACATTTTCATTCTTATCTTCCTCCAAAGATCTCAGGTGGGCTTATAAGCTTCCTCCATTTCACAACAATCCTGTGAGGTAGGTTAAGTTAAAAGAGAGTGATGAGTTCATGGTCACCTACTGAGCTTTCACAGTTGGGTGGGCATCTGAACATGGCTCCCCATGGCCCTAAGACCTATGATATCACAAGGCCTTGTTCCATAGCATCACAATGTTCTCAGGCTTGGGGATGTTGGAGGTATGTGGTTCCAGTGCATGGGGCAGTATCCAACAAACATGTCCCATCAGTGCAAGGAATTCTGATTGAGCAATGGTGCTTTCCCCCCTCCCAGCATGCACCACACACCTTCCCAAATGTGTTCTAGAGGGTTGTGTAGACCCATAGAACAGATTTAGTTGGTGCATGTGTGAGGAACAGGGAAAGTCTCACTGTGCAAGTTAAAGTTGAAGCATGGATGAGCCCTTAGTGGCTGAACAAGACGCTCAGGAATTTCAAATCGTTCATGTGGGAAACAGCTATTTTATAATGTGGTCTATTTGCAAGAGCCCTCTATTTGAAGAGTATTGCAGTTGCAGTCTCTTCTCTCCCTTCATAGGGTGCATTATTTTTAAATAGGGTGCACAGGTCTTGAGGTTGCCCATCAGCAAACACACAGTTCACCAGGTCAGAGTGTTCCCCTCTATGGTAAGATGCATTGTATTTCTTTCCAGTTTAAAGTAATGTAGGAAGACAGTGTTTGAGGAAACCACTCGCTGCTCCTTTAATCTTGTGCCCCAGCTGGGAGGACACACCAGAAGTCAGGATGAAAATGGGGAGGTGAGGCAGCAACTCTTCCAGAGTTGGAAGAGCAGCTGGAAGCACATTCTCAGCAGGTCCTAAAAAGGAAGAGAGGTGTGTGTGTGTGTGTGTGTGTGTGTGTGAGAGAGAGAGAGAGAGAGAGAGAGAGAGAGAGAGAGAGATGGGTGGGAGGTAAAAGTCAAAGGCAAGGAGAAATTGAAAGGGGGGAAGAGGAGAATGGGAGAAGAAGGGCAGGCAGAGGGGAAGTAGGAAGAAACAGAGAAGTATTTAGGTGAAGATCTGGAGCCAGTGACACCAGTGACAAGTTACATGAAGAAGGGGGAGAAAGATTGTGATAGGTTTGGGCTAACAATATAGCAAACAAGTAGACAGAACAGGATGGGATCCAATCATGGCAGGAGTCCCAAGGGCTCACCGGGAGGTCTCTGAAGGTAACAGACACCCTGGGGTTCTGCAGGTCACTGGGATCAAAAGGATGGGGTGGAGGAAGTATGACAATGGTTATTTCTTAATTTGAATTAGAATATGCAGCTTTTATGCAAAACCCCACCTTTTTTCTTGACAATGTGTAGGTGGGCACTGTAGGAACATTATCACAGCCTTCAACGTCTGAAACTGGGCTTCTTGAGTGTGACAATTTCAAACATCTTGGCTGCTTCTTGTGCAGCACCTACCAGAACATGATAAATCCTGCCGCTGCTTAACCTGGCTTAGTTCAGGCTTATTCCAATCTTCTCTGAAAGGGCAAATGTAGCCTTGGTACTCAAGCCAAATTAAATGTAAGCTTCAATGTTTTGGTGATGTAAAAATGTGCACTTGTCTGCCCAGAACAAGGTTACTTGCTGTGCTTATATAAATCCCATAGTCGGGAGGACTTGTGGAATAAAGTAAAACTCGTTAAGAGAGGTATTTTCAGGTAACCCGATTACACTGAGTAAACTCTGCCTTGTGGTTCACAGTCTTCGTAAGGCATACAAAGCTCTAAGGCTGAGTACGAATTGTATTTTGCTTGTTTAGATGTGGGGGGAATTGAAAGGATGACCAGTCGCTCATCAGAAATGCACCATTAGCCTGAGGCACTCAAGGAAAGCTTGTAACTCCCACTGCCCTGTCAGAACATTTCCATATTCTGAAGGGAAATACCCAGTCAACAGGAAGGAGAAAGAGAGCTAACAGTTTGCATGGAAGCTGAAAGGCTTTTGTTTCTTCCACTGAGGACATGAGTTGGTAGCCGACACTGCTTGAGGTGTATACCAAGAGATTATTGGGGGTGGGATGAGGAGAGAAGAATGGAGGCAGAGCTAGCTAATGTGAACTAATTTGCCATGCTCCCCAATAATAGTACCTCCTGCACCTTCCTTCTCCCACACATTGTAACCACTAACAACCTTTTCAAGTTCTGCCCACTAATGAAGTCACTGTCTCTTCCTATTCCACAGCCCCTTTCGTCTCCACCTCCATTACCATGCTTCTTACTCCTGCTTTTTTTCAACTTTCTTTTGTACCCCATCTTTCCTTCGCCTTCCTCCTCCTCCTTCCTTATCTCAACTCTCCCTTGCGCACAGACCACTCTCAAGTCCATGACTCTTCCTCTCTACTATGCTGCTGCTCTCTTTGAACATACAGTGGTACCTCGGGTTAAGTACTTAATTCGTTCCGGAGGTTCGTTCTTAACCTGAAACTGTTCTTAACCTGAAGCACCACTTTAGTTAATGGGGCCTCCTGCTGCTGCCGCGCCGCTGGAGCACAATTTCTGTTCTCATCCTGAAGCAAAGTTCTGAAGCACTATTTCTGGGTTAGTGGAGTCTGTAACCTGAAGCGTATGTGACCTGAAGCGTATGTAACCTGAGGTACCACTGTACTTCCCACAATGGCATATGTTACATTATCTTTAAGATGAATAGAACTGTAAGAACAAGGCTGTCAGTTAGCATGTAGAGCAGGTTAAGTTCAGTTGATAGATGTCGTACATACATATGCGGATGCTTGTTGTTAATATCCATTCTAAAGGAATGTTGAAGGAATGGTACCAAGAGTGAAATGCATTGTGTGAAGATACTATGAAATATTTGAGGGCTCCACATCCTTTAAATCCATCCATTTCCATCTTCTCCAAATTCCTCCTTTTCTCCAGCTTTCATCTCCCCTGTCACCACAGCCCTAAAGCTTTCTCTCTCACACATGCACCCACCTTCCTCCCTACCTCCCATATTCCTCCTCCACTCCTCCAAATGCCACCTTTAGCCCCACAAATAGTGTGGGAGTTTTTGCAGTCAAAACTCACAATGCATATCTATGCTAGTTAGTAAATGAAGGGGTTAAAGACCACAGAAGTGTAAATTGCTAGAGATGGTACAGCTAGGTCATGCCTCCCCCCTTTGGGGAGGGAGGAAGTATTGTTTGTTTCCTGTCCCCTCCCCCACTTGAATCATGTAACCTGAGCAGATCACATGAGGCTGGAGCTCCCATGCCCAGACTCCATGTTTGAAAATACTTTTTGTATTGTGTAACCAAGCATACCTTGCCTTTGTTGTTTCTGCTGTAGCACTGAATGGTGCTTGAGTGAGACCTATGGGTACTGTAAGTAAAGCATTTAAACTTACTCAAGTTTGTGGTCTATTTGCTCTGAGAGGGGTATAGGTCAGGGAGCAGCATTTTAACTGCTCAATACTGGGACATTTAAAGGTCTAACAATCTATATTTTTGTGCTTTGCAAATGCTGCATAGATTTGTGTTTTAAACTCTGATGGGGGTTGTGGGTTTTTTGCTAAAGAGTGAGTCAAGCCACTATTTTTGAATTCAGGAGTCACCCATTTTTCTTGTAGTTCCCCACACATGTGGGACTTCAGGATGAATTGGTATTCACAAGTTATTTCCCAACAAATAGTTCCACTTGACCCTTCCCCATCCCTCTCTGTCACCACATAGAGCCCCCTCCCCAATTCTTTCCTTAACCCCTCCACAGGTCATTTACTACAGATGTGAATCCCCTCCTATTTATTCTTGCTTCCTCCTCCTTCTGTTGCCCCTGCCTTTAGAGCTTTGGGAAACAGCCAATGAAAATAAGTGAGATGATGGACTAGCTCAAATATAGTATAGAGAGAAACAGAGCTAGATCCTTGGTATGAAATTTTAATGGCTTGATTGAAACATTTTATGGAAAGTTTATCGTTACGATTAACATTTTATAGACCTTTCTGCACAGGGGATGCAATTTTGTTATGCAACCAAGCAAGCAAAGTGGGGGTGGGTGGGGAGAAATCCAATTTCTTTTTGCTTGAGTTCTATTCTGAAAGAGGTTACTTTCTAGGTGTCATTTAGTTTTCATGGAAACAAAGTTTGGGGGAGAAGAAGCACATCGACTACAAATGCGACAATAAAAGCAATAACGTTTGAGTTCTTCTTTTCAAGTACATCGCGCAAAGTTTTTGCATTATTTGTTCCAGGCTTTTTGGTGAGCGATGCAGTTGACTCCTTTTCAACTCCACTCCTGTAAAAGAAATCATTGTCAATTGATGTGGTTTGATTTCCCCCCCTCTGCTTGTCTATTCTGAGCATGTAGAGCTTTGAACACACAGCAGTTGTACTGCATATTACTAACCTGTCTTTTAGACATAATATTTTGTCTAAGAAGAGGATAAATATTGGAACTTATTGAAAAGAAAAGAAAAAGAAAGGATCAGTGGTGCTAGTTTTTACAAAACTTTATTTTTTAAAAAAAATCCTAAAAGGTTTTGGAACCAATATACAGTCTTTTTAAAAACAAACAAACCAGCAGAGCAATCCTATGCATGCATACTCAGAAGCAAGTAATCTAATGTTACTCCTAAAGTTTGGTTAGGAGAGCAACTTCAGTTACACTGTAGTACAGGGACAGGGACTGTGTGGCCTGCCAGAGGTTGCTGAACTACAACCCCCATCATCTTTGACTATCGGCCATGCTGCAGTTGATGGGGACTGGAGTTCAACATCATATGGACCATTGGGCCATTTAGGACAGACATTTTAATAACAAGTATTAAACAGATATCAAACAGAGCTCCGTTGCTTATAGCATGGTGCTGATAACGTCAAGGTCGATTCCCATGGGGAACAGCTGCATATTCCGGCATTGCAGGGAGTTGGACTAGATTGTCCTCAGGGTCCCTTCCAACTCTACGATTATATGATTCTAAGTAAGCGCACGTGTTTGTACAACAATGACGAACTGAACTGAACTTAACCTTTATTATTAACTGTCAAAGCTAACTAAACAGACCTTCCCTTAGGAAGAAGAAGAGTTTGGATTTGATATCCAGCTTTATCACTACCCGAAGGAGTCTCAAAGCGGCTAACATTCTCCTTTCCCTTCCTCCCCCACAACAAACACTCTGTGAGGTAAGTGAGGTGGAGAGACTTCAGAGAAGTATGACTAGCCCAAGGTCACCCAGCAGCTGCATGTGGAGGAGCGGGGACGTGAACCCGGATCACCAGAGTACGAGTCCACCGCTCTTAACCACTACACCACACTGGCTCTCTAGGATTCTAAGATCCTAGGACTCTAAGATTCTATTCATCTTCAAGATACAGTAACATATGTATATCATCCCACCGAGTGCTAACTGTGGCTCAGGACTGCAATACCTCTTTCCATATGGACCTATCCGGACCCTGAGATCATCTTCTGAGGCCCTCCTTCATGTGCCTCCTCTTTGAGAGGTCTGGAGGGTGGCAACATGAGAACAAACCTTCTCTGCAGTTGCTCCCAATCTGTGGAATGTTCTCCCCAGGGAGGATCGCCTGGCACCTTCATTATACCCTCCTCTGCACGTGTTCCAGCTTGTCAACATCCTTCTTAAATTGTTGTGCCCAGAATTGGACACAGTATTCCAAGTGTGGTCTGACTAAGGCAGACTAGAGTGGTACTGGTACTTTCCTTGAACCGGACACTATATCTCTGTTGATGCAACCTAGAATAGCATTAGCTTTTTTGTTGTTGCTGCTTCTTCTCTTATCTTTAGCGATCACTCGTAGCCGAGTAAGATTGTCTTCCATAAACATGGTTTTAACACTGAGTCTGTAAGTGACTATGGAGGCCAATTCTGGACCCAGCCGTCCTTCTACAGTGGGGACATTGATTCCAGGGTGGGAGTTGATCACAGTGTGGATTTGCCAAGTGTACCTTCCTCTTAGCACGTTTCTCCCTTGCGTTCTGAGTTCGAGTGTCTTCAAAGTCCATGACACCTTTGAAAGAAAAGAAAAGAAATCAGATTGGTCTGGCATGACTTGTTTTTGAGAAACCCATGCTGGGTCTTAGTAATCACAGCATCCTTTTCTAAATGCTCACAGACCGACTATTGAATCATCTGTTCTAGGATCTTCCCTGATATCGATGTCAAACTCACGGGTTGGTAGTTACTTGGGTCTTCCTCTCCCCCCCCTCTTTTGAAGATGGGGACAACATTTGCCCGCCTTCAGTCTGTAGGGACATCACCTGCATTCTCCAAGAATTCTTCAAGATAATAGATGAAGGCTCTAAAATTACATCTAAAAGCTACCTTAGTATGGATGCAGCTCATCAGGCCCTGGAGATTTGATTTCATTTAAAGTGGCTAGCTGTTCCCTTACTACCTCTTTTCCTATCTTGGGCTGCAGCTCCCCCCTTACATCATTTATTCTGTTATCACCAGGTTGGGCATCATTTTCCATTTGCATGAAGACAGAGGCAAAGTAGGTGTTGCATAGTTCCACCTTTTCTCTGTCACACAATAGCATTTCTCCATGTTCCCCACATGGAGGACCTACCACTTGCTTGTTCTTCCTCTTACTTCGGACATAGTCAAATAAACCTTTTTTATTATTTTTAGCCTGAGCTCATTCTGAGCTTTAGTCAGCCTGACTTTCGCCCTGCAATTGTCTGCTACTCATGTATACTCCTCCTTTGTGATTTTCCCTTTCTTTCATTTCTTATACATGCCCTTCTTAACTCTCAGCTCATCTGTATGCTCCTTATGCAGCCACAACAGTTTCCTTAGATGCCTCCTACTTTTCTTTCTTGTTGGTATTGTCTGCATTTGGGCCTTTAGTGTTTCTCCTTTTAGAAACTTCCATCCTTCTTGGACTCCCTTCTCACTGAGTATTTCTGACCATGGGATCACACCCAGTAGCTGTTTCAGCTTTTCGAAACTGGCCTTCTTAAAGTCCAGAGTGCATGTCTGATTACATTCAGTTTTCCCTTGCCTAAAGTCTCTGAGTCGACAGAAAGCTTTTGGAGGGAAAACCAGCAAAATACTCTAGGTGAGTATTTTCTTTCCCCCTTCCTTTTGGTTAGGCTGACCACTAATGGAAAGAATAAGAAAATAAAACTCTTTTTTGTTCACTTTGCTTTTTGACAGCGAATAAGAAAGGTCCAGGGAATTGCATGGAAATCAGTGGTGGCTGCTGTCCACTGGGACTGTTGGGGCAGAAGGGAGGGAGCACAAACAGTAGGCGGAGCAGGAGTCAATGATAGGCAGATCCAATTAATTCATGTTTCATCTCCATCATCCCTGTTGAGTTCTACAAGGGTGACACTGAAACTGAGCAGGATGAGAAAGCTGATAGGCAGCACTACCCCCCTGTTTGGGTTGTAAGAAGGCAGGCAGGAGCTAGCTGAGGGTAGTGTGAGGTTGGTGGGGCAATGTCCCATTTATTATTGTTATTTTATTTATTGAAGTCATTAGTCACTTGCCCAGGGCAGCCCATAGTGACTTACAGCCAAACAGACAATTGTCCTAACAGGGCAGTCTCTACTACTGGGAAGACATCAAGTGCAGCAATTCCGTTGAATCTGGAAGCTGGCTTAAGGGTATAGCACCTGGGGACAGAAGCTTCTCTTTGGAGGAAATGTATGGTATAATATAATAAATAAGCATAAATAAAGTTGGCCTCCAACTGTTTTGATCCTTTCATAGGACCTTAACGCATCTATTAGTCAAGAAATGCTAAAAATAACTTTTCTTCTTCTTCTTTAGGATGCTGATTGCAGATGTTATTTTCCTGAAACCAAAAGTGACAGTAAAATTGTGATCTACTCTGGGGAAAATGAGCACAGCCTTTACTTGATGCAATACACAAACTTGAACTTTAATGGATTTCTCAAGAAAGCTCATCTCACAGCAAGAATTCTTTCATCCTGCAGTAGTGACAGAGAAAATGGGTTCACAGGAGGGTTTCCCCTCCCCTCTCTTTCCCAGTATTAAGTTAAGAAAAATAAAATAAAAAAGTGGAACTGATATGGGAAACTTTTTTCAAAGCCTTTATACTTATGAACCACAGCCTGTGAAATAATGTCCTATGCATTTTAAAGACATGGTGAAATCAAAGTACTGCATAAATAAATAAAAAAACCATTTTCCGAGATACAATCATAGGCTGGATATATTATTAAAAGTTTAATTACCATCTCACTGTATATATGAATATAGAAGATCAAGAGAAGATTTGAGGTGAGAAAAGCTGTTTAATTAAAAATTTACCAAACTTTTTTAAAAATAAAAACGTGAGATGTATAGCTGCATTGTCTACTAAAGACAAGTTTATTATTCTTTTATTGATTTGATACATGTATTAGTCACTTTTAAATGAAACCCAATCTCAGAGCAATTTACAAGAAATGGAACAAAATGTACCACTTATGACTCATTATGTGAGTAAAGGTTACTGTTCTTCAACAGTCTCAGGAATAATTGCTAACTGGAGCTCATCAGGCTTCTGAAAGCGGTCCCCAATGCTCTGTGTATGCTACAACCTTTTCCCTAAGCCACACCTTTGCTCTCCAAACCCCCTTTCCCATGTTGCTGAGCTGTAATCGCCAACTAGCTGAGCAGCATGGGGAGTGGGGAGGAGATGTGGAAACCTTCCCAATCTCCATGCTGCTCAGTTGACTGGATATTAGAGCTCAGCCACATGGGAAGGTTCATCTGCTGCTAGCACCGTGTTTCCCAAACTGGAGTCTCCAATTGTTTTTGAACTACAATTTCCATCGTCCCTGACCACTGGTCTGCTAGCAAGGGATGATGGGAGTTGTAGTTCAAAAACAGCTGGAGACCCAAGTTTGGGAAACACTGTGCTGGGTAAACTAGAATCCCTGAGCAACTGAGCAGGGGAGAAGCAAGAAGCTGACCAACCTTAAATAAGCCAATTAGATATCAAAAAAACTTTTGTAAGACTTTAATTACTAGAGTTGAGCAGAGCTCCTTGTAAAAGCTGAGCTTCTCTGCAAGTGAACCATCTCCTCCTGGATCTATATCCATATTGGGTACAAACACATATGTGAGGGTAATTTTTCAATGGGAAAAGTTCATTTTTAAACCAATTAAACTTATCTCGAAACACAGATTATTGCTTACACCAGAACTGAAACAACAAGAACCACCAAAGCAGGCCGCCTCTATTATAAATCTTTGGCTCATTTTCACAGGAAGGGGCTTTAAAAGAAATATACAATGCAGGAGCAGGCAACAAGCACCAGTAATTAAATGTACTTGCTCTTCTTCTTCTGTTAAGCTAAATGATACTGGGGCCCGACACAGAACATCAGCTGAATCGAATGCTAAAAATATTGGAGATAAAAGCATTGCCAATTAAGTTCTTCCGTCTGTATCAAAAAAGCTAATGTTATGTGTCTGCAAAGCTAATTGTGAGACTCTGGGTGGAAGATGCTTGGATGCTGATCGGGAGGAAATTGTCTCACCCAGCGAGGTGCTGATAATATCACCTGCCTTTTGTAACTGAATACATTAACACTGATGGCTGCATCTTGCTAAATCAGCTCCTAGGGACTAGCAGAGTTAGATTTCTTTCTTTCTTTCAGCTTACCTATTGATTTCTGAAGCAGCAATGCTGGGTCATAGCTTAGCCGAGCTAAGTCACACAACTCCTTAGAGTCCATCAAAGAGATTAGATTGTCAGTTTGTCTCTGTCCATTTGTTGTTTTGGAGGGAGGAGGAGATGACTTGATGATGCAGAATTCCGACAATGAAAGAGAAGGCACCACTACAGCCCATTTAAAGAGAAGGATGCTAAATAAGTGGTAGAGTACAAACTTTGCATGAGGAAGGTCCCAGTCCAATCACCAGGTAGGAATGGTAAACACTCATTTCTGAAACCTTAGAGAACAGCTGCCAGTCAGTTTAGACAAGAGTTTCCCAACCTGTGGCTTGTGAAGTCTGTACTAATGGGTTGTGGGCTTTATGAGTAAATTCAAAATAATTATTGCTTTTAATCTTTAACTAGTACAATGATGGTGGGACGCAGGTGGCTCTGTGGGTTAAACCACAGAGCCTAGGGCTTGCGGATCAGAAGGTCGGTGGTTCGAATCCCCGGGACTGGGTGAGCTCAGTTGCTCGGTCCCTGCTCCTGCCAACCTAGCAGTTCGAAAGCACATCAAAGTGCAAGTAGATAAATAGGTACCGCTCCGGCGGGACGGTAAACGGCATTTCCATGCGTTGCTCTGGTTCGCCAGAAGTGGCTTAGTCATGCTGGCCACATGACCTGGAAGCTGTACACCGGCTTCCTCGGCCAATAAAGCGAGATGAGCACCGCAACCCCAGAGTCGGTCACGAATGGACCTAATGGTCAGGGGTCCCTTTACCTTTACCTAGTACAATGATGATGGGGTGTATGGGGTGTTGGGGAGGGATGGTGCCTCTGGTGAGGGACACATTGTGCTCCCCCTGGGTTAGGCTGCCCACTTTGGTTCCCACCGTGCACTCAGCTCTCACCTGTGGCTCCTAGAAGCTGTCAGCATGTGACAGTGGCCGCCACCCACCCCCCGGAAATGCTTTTGACTGGCTGGCTAAACCAGGTGAGGGCAGCCAATGGGTGTCAAACCCTCCATGAGTTAGGGACTTCCCCTGCGTGGGAAGACAGATTCCGGCAGATTGAGGGGCCAAGACCAATGATGGGTCCAACAATCAAGAAGGCAGTTTCTGCATGTGCTGTAGAGGGAAGTGAGGGACAGCTGGGGCTTGACAACCTGGGAAGGAGAAGAAAAACTCTTGAGGCTAAGCCTCCACTGGCTTACAACTATACTCAATCGTGAGAAATGCTTTTGGAGTTAACCCCAAGGAAAACTCTGTATCCCCTTGTGGGACATCTTCAGGAGAAGAAAAGGCCTAGGAGAAAACCCTACACAAATCCAGAGTGGATTCCCTAAGATGGTTGGTACCCCTCTTTCTAGCAACTCCTGCAGCCAAGCTGGAGTCTTGGCTCTCCTTTGGACCACATTAGTGAGGCCAAGAGGCGGTGGTGGATCTTGTCATCTGGGACTTCCCAGGACTTCCATACACACACTCCAGGCTTGCGCCCTGGAGAAGTCACTTCAGTGCTGCTAATGCAGTGGTTTGACTTCGCCCCTGGAGTTGCACTCCATTGTCTTTCAGATGCTAACAACAACAGTGATGCTTCATACAACCTATTGTTTTTGTTGGCATATTATAATGCTGTGTTGACACCTGTGACAAGCATCAGAAAGCTACACTTACATTTTGTGTGTTACATTTTAATACTTGGGAATTACTTGTGGCAGCTGCTGGCAGATCCAGTGACAGTTTGCCACAAGGTGTTGATATAGGGAGTTGTTCTGAGTGACTATTACAACTTTCCTCTGATGTGCAGGTGCTGTTTTTGTCATGCAATCCCTTGTATGAGAACTGGATTTGCTACCAGGGTTAGTTAGTGGTGAAGCCAAGGGTAATTTGAAATTTGCTTAGTCACAATTTGTCCACTACTTTTCTGCTGAAAAAAGAGAGAGAGAGAAATTTGAGTTGGTGTGAAACCCATTTGCAGCTGATGTCACAAAGTCTGTCTTTGTGCAAAAAGAACAACAGCTGATCAAACTGTCATTTGATAGGACCCTCAAATATAAAATTCTGTTTTTTGATTTCATGTTGCCAAAAGCATCCCAACTATTCTTAGCTTGTATTTGGTAGTACAGCCCTTTGCAAGACATATCCTTTCTTGCAGTGACTGCTACAAAGATGAAATAAGCTGAAGACGAAATAAAATAGCAGGCTCTGTATCAATAATGATCCAAGACTATGTCTGACAAACTTCAGGCCCCACAATGACCTACATTTTTGCAAAATGTAAACTCAGCCATCCCACTGATACTTGCCCAAATGGATCTTACTGTGAATAAAATTATTATTAATAATAATAGTTTGTAATATCTGTTTGCTTAACCATTTGGAATTCTGTCAGTGGAAGTCCTGCACAAGGACTTCTGTTTGTGCAGTGAGGCTTCCCCCGATCTTTCCCCTGTGGCCCCACAATTGGCTTGAGGTTGTGTGCACGTCAGGCCTTTGTACAGTGCTATGGAAAACAGCATGCCATGACCTGACGGACTTCATAGACTGCCTGATATTACATGAGGTCTGTCCAAGTCGCCTCCATGTCCCACTATTTGCTGCTAGGAATTTTAAAACTGGCTATAACTTTCCCCACTTTTGACCGTGGCAAAAACCTACCAAAATACAGGCAAATTGGTCCAGAGACTTTTGTGCTGGACCTTTTGAGAATTTGCTCTCTTTATTTTAAAGGAAATATCTATAGCAAATATATACTGTATTGGCCTGAATATAACCTGCACCCGCAAATAAGCCGCACCTTTAAAATCCGGTGGCTTGGGTGTGGCTTGGGAGCCGCAGATGGGACAGGCGCCATTCCCACACTCCCAGGCTGGTTTTTTTTTTTGGGGGGGGGGGAGCCACGCCGCATTGCCAGCAGCATAAGATCGCAAATATAAGCTGCACTTTTCACGATCAGAATTTGGAAAAAAAAGTGTGGCTTATATTCGGGCCAATACAGTATGTTTCAGGCAGAAATTTTCAGTCAAGGTTGCCCCTTCTGAGAGCATGGATCCTGCCAGATTTCAAAATGATAGCTCCAATGGTTTGCTTGTAAGAACAGTAATTACAGTTTTGAGATGGGTGAAATAGGAATCACTCTTGTGTTTTGTGGGCAATTGATCTGAAAATTGCAGACACAAGAGAGGTCCTCCTGGGTACGGAACCTGCTAAATTACAGATAAACAGGTTCAGGGGCTTTTGTGCTAGGCACCTTACAGTTGATTTTCAAGGAAGGAGAGAACTAAAAGGGATAAGTTCCAGGTAAAATCATCCCTTTTGTTTACAAGCTTGACCTGTCCAATCAAAATGAAGCTCTCCATCTGCCCCCTCTGGAGAAGAAGAGCAAATACAAGAGTGCAGAGTGGGCAGATGGAGAGCTTCATTTTGATTGGACAGGTCAAGCTTGTAAACAAAAGGGATGAATTTACCCCGCTCTCTTGTTATTTGTGATATGGTAAGCGCAAGACATTTAGTTTTGCTTTTAATAGATGCTTGTCTATAGCATTCCCCCTCCCCTGTCTGGATCACCAAGGTGCTACAAAGCACTTCAGGCATTCATCCTGCTACTTGTGCTGTCTTGTACAGATTCCACTTTGCATCTAGCAACCTCTAAATCTTCCCAAGACACCCCACTTTGATTTAAGACAACCCAACTTGGGCAAAAGCCAGGGAGATATATTTCGTTTTCTTGTGAGTAGCTTAGGGCTCAGACCACCCCTATATTACGCAGGGCAGGTGTAATGGCTTTAGGGGTTGCTTGTGCATAAGTTGCCGCTGCTCTGGGCTAGGTTGGCTGGTTAAACCATTTCTCGCTGGACAGCCATCCACTCCGTGGCTGTTCAGTCGCTGGCAGAATCCGTCAGTGGGCGTTTCTTAAACCTTTTCCAACATAAAAGTTGTTTGACGCCCAGTCTCCTCCTACTCTCCCTGTGCGGAAGTCTTCTGCGCAGGGAGGGCGTGGGTAGCGGAGGACCTGTGCTCTCACCGCTGGTGTCCAGTGAAGAGTCCTGGAGCCTGCTCTCTGCTTCCCCCATTGGCCCCCCTCTATCCCTGGTGTTGCGCTGATTTTCTTCCCCAACAGGAGACCTGCCTCTCTCCCTGCTTGGCCCCTCTCCAGCATCGCTGTGGAGCCTCGCCTCCTCCTCTAGTTCCAATGGCAGTTCCCTGACAGCAGGATCCAAATTTCATCCGGAATGCCGGGAATTGGAGTCCTGATGAAACTCTTCCCCACACTGCTATTACCCCCAGGAAAAAAGATCTCCTATTTGTCTCAGTGGGAATATTTTGCCCCCACTAAAGATAACTGCCAGGGGTTAGGCTGGCCATTGGGGCAGCAGCTGGAGACTTCCCCTCCTTGCATGCTCTGGTCTTGATGAAAATTGCTCCTCTGCTTCACATTGAAAATAAATAAATTAAAAACCACAGACAATGCTGCAAGCATTCAAGGTAACATATAGCCCTTAGGTGTTCATGAAAGGCTTTTCCTTCAGTGAACATGTACATTCAAGAAGAAAATTGAAATTCATGAAGAATTAGCCCAGCTCTAATTCAAATGCCCTACAGTTTAGAGCTCTTCAAATTCACTGAAGACCAGTTTCTAAATGTTAGACAATAGATACTTAAACACATTCAGTTAAGTTCATGATTGCCAATATTCATTTCAAATTAAAGACTCTCAGAAATGAGGAATTACATTTACTGATAGGTCACTGGACTGCTTTTTATTTTCCCGAGGAACAGAGTAGAATCATAGATTCGTAGAGTTGGAAGGTACCCAAGGGTCATCTAGTCCAACCCCCTGCAATGCAGGAATCCCAACTGAAGCATCCATGACAGATGGCCATCTAACTTCTGCTTAAAAACCCCCACAGAAGGAGGGGCCCACAACCTCCCAAGTGAGAGTGTTCCACTGTTGAACAGCTCTTACTGTCAGAAAGCTTTTCCATATGTTTAGTTGGAATCTCCTTTCTTGTAACTTGAAGCCATTGGTTCGAGTCCTACCCTCCAGAGCAGGAAAAGAGTAGCAGATGGGAAGGTTGGGTGGTAGCACTCACCTGATCTCTGGTGCTGCATACTAGGATGGAGAGTGGCAAGGTGATAGCAAGGCTGGTGCACTGCAGACGCAACAGGGGAGATAATCCGGTGCCCCCACCAGTGTGTTTGCACCGTGCTCCACTCTGTCGTCCACTACTCTAAGTACAGATATGTTCTAAGCTATGTTCTAGGTCTAGAGCATTGTGGAAGATGCAAAATAATGGCTAGGCTGCTGATATAGATGCTTCTTGCAGTGACAGCCACACCACCACCTTGGAACAGAAGTGGCTAAATGGTGCATTCTAGATGATGTTGGACTACCAATTAAATCATCCCTTCCCATTGGCTTGCTAATTGACAGAGGTTGTAGTCCAACAGCATCTGGAAGGCACCATGTTGGTTGTTGTTGTTTAGTTGTTTAGTCATGTCCGACTCTTCATGACCCCATGGACCAGAGCACGACAGGCACTCCTGTCTTCCACTGCCTCCCGCAGTTTGGTCAAACTCATGTTGGTAGCTTCGAGAACACTGTCCAACCATCTCATCCTCTGTTGTCCCCTTCTCCTTGTGCCCTCCATCTATCCGAACATCAGGGTCTTTTCCAGGGAGTCTTCTCTTCTCATGAGGTGGCCAAAGTATTGGAGCCTCAGCTTCAGGATCTGTCCTTCCAGTGAGCACTCAGGGCTGATTTCCTTCAGAATGGATAGGTTTGATCTTCTTGCAGTCCATGGGACTCTCAAAAGTCTCCTCCAGCACCATAATTCAAAAGCATCAATTCTCCGTGCCTTAAGGAAGAAAGAGGGAAGCTGTGCTATTGGCACTGCTGATAGTAAATCCCACCCCTGAATAAATGCCCCACCCACCCACAAAAAGGATCTGTTCACAGATAGGGTTGAGAATTCTAGGAAGCGCTTTGCACAAAGCTCTACTGAGCAAAAGCGTTTTAAGATTGGGGTGCCTTGAGATCACAGCTGGAAACAGGCATGGATGGAACTTCTCAGCATATGAAGGACTAATTCTTCTCCCCTCTCCTTTTGGTATGTAAGGCATTAATGCATTAACCACTGAAGTTCAGGAAGGCATTTGTTGACTCAGTAGAGTTAGAAACCTAGCTGTTTCCCCGGTTGCAGAAGGAAAAACAGCATCTAAATATGCAAACAGTTTGCCTCTTGTGTTAAATGTAAATGCAAATTCCTATGAAAATATCATTTTGAAAGCAAGGTTCGTCAAGTGCTAACGGAGCTGTGGTTACTGGATGCCCAGCAGGCTCAGGCATTAACACCTGATGAAATGCTGCTGCTTACGAATGGGACTCAAGGATTGAGAGAAGCAAATACTTTACACCTTAGTGGTACTTGACAATGGCTGTTTAACAACCCAGTTAATCAGAAGTGGATTGTAGCAACCAAATTAATGAAGCACTAAAAGTCTTTAATGAATAATGGAGGATTCTTCCCATTCTCCAGAGCTCTTATGTTTATTCATTTAAAAACAATTTGTGTAACGATCACACTCCTATAAACAGCTTTTGTATTCCATTTATGCATTTTAGCATGGTACTGTGATAAAATTTTAATTTTCAAAATCATTTCTGTTTACGATCATATGCAGAAATGCCTCCCAAGCAGCCTTTCCCAACCCGGTGCTCTCCAAAAAATTAGGACCACAATTCTTCTCAGGCCTAGTCAGGATGGAATTATGGGAGTTGTGGTCCAAAAACATCTGATGGACATGAGGTTAGAGAAGCCTGTTCTTAAGCGTGGGTATCATTTGATTACAGGCAAGCTGGATGAGGGACACTGATCAGCAGGCAGGCAGCTGATGATATTTTGTAGCCAATAATGTTTGGCCCATATGATCCTCTTGGGCTTGTCAATCAGAAGGTCGGCGGTTCGAATCCCCGTGACGAGGTGAGCTCCCCTTGCTCGGTTCCAGCTCCTGTCAACCTAGCAGTTCGAAAGCACCCCAAAAAGTGCAAGTAGATTAATAGGTACCACTCCATCAGGAAGGTAAATGGCATTTCCATGCTCTGGTCTGGTTTCGGTGTTCCATTGTGCCAGAAGCGGCTTAGTCATGCTGGCCACATGACCCGGAAAAACTGTCTGCGGACAATGCTGGCTTCCCTCGGCCTGTAAAGCGAGATGAGCACTGCAACCCCAGAGTCGTCTGCGACTGGACTTAACTGTCAGGGGTACTTTACCTTTGTTTTTAGTTCTATCATTTTCAGAAGTCTAAATTATCTATGAGCTCAAATCCAGGATGGGGAATCTGCAACCCTCCAGACATTGCTAGACTACAACTCCCATCATTCATTGAACCTTGGCCATGCTGCCTGGGACTGATGGGAGTTGGAATCCAACAATATTTGGAGGGCCACACATTCCTCATCCATGCTTTCAATGATTAAGCTACTGTCAGGGCAATTCTATAAATGTCCATGCAGGAGTAATTGCCATTAAGGTCAATCAGATTTAGTGCCAAGTAAATAAGCACAGGGTTGTATCCTAGCAGTTCAGCTCTAAGCTAGGAGCTAAGTCCCACTGAACTCAGTAGGGCTGACTTCACTGTAAACATGCTGAGGTTGGTGCTTGCAGAAATTTAAGTTATTTACTGTTCTGATTAAAACAATTAAAGTTGCAGAGCTAGTTAAGAGCCTGGGATAAAAACCTAAGGGGAGACAATTTCATCTGTTTATCTTCCCCATTTGCACCATCCTCTTCTACAACCTTAATTTAAAAACCAAAGAAAACTAAAATGAAAGAGAAAACAAAAATGACTATATATTTAGTGCAAGTGTTTCCCATTAAATTAATCGACACAAACTTTCCGGGCATGGCAGTAAATAACATTAAAAATGTGTCTTGGAGTCAGAATAGTTCAAACAAACGTCTTTGCTGACATATTCTGACTAATTTTACCCTCTCCACCATGCACCACTCCTGCCTCTTAAACAACTATTTTCAGTATGTTACTCAAATCCCAGGTGTATTGCCTGCTGCTATTATTACTAGTCTGATGCTGTGCTATGTCGTTCACTACAAGCAAGCTACTCCTTCCAGCCGCCACTTTGCTCTGTTTTCATTTTTAGTGTAGCAAATACATCTGTTCCTAATTCTGATACGGCATTTTAATCAATCAAAAAGTGTACTTTATAAGCGAGATGCAGAAGAATGGTTCCAGACTAACAGAACAATCCTGTGTCTACTCAGAAGTACTGTTGAATTCATTGAGGCTTTTGTTGTTTAGTCGTGTCCAACTCTTTGTGACCCCATGGACCAGAGCACGCCAGGCACTCCTGTCTTCCACTGCCTCCCGCAGTTTGGTCAAACTCATGCTGGTAGTTTCGAGAACACTATCCAACCATCTCGTCCTCTGTCGTCCCCTTCTCCTTGCACCCTCCATCTTTCCCAACATCAGGGTCTTTTCCAGGGAGTCTTCTCTTCTCATGAGGTGGCCAAAGTATTGGAGCCTCAGCTTCAGGATCTGACCTTCCAGTGAGCACTGAGGGCTGATTTCCTTAAGAATGGATAGGTTTGATCTTCTTGCAGTCCATGGGACTCTCAAGAGTCTCCTCCAGCACCATAATTCAAAAGCATCAATTCTTTGGTGATCAGCCTTATTTATGGTCCAGCTCCATACATCACTACTGGGAAAACCATAGCTTTAACTATACAGACATTTGTCAGCAACGTGATGTCTCTGCTTTTTAAGATGCTGTCATTGAGGCTTACTTTCACATAATTGGTGTTAGGATTAACCTCAGTCATGCTAATGCTTTATCTGGCATTAGCCAGATTTCCATAGTTTATGTGGATTTCTATGAAAGTATCCCATTAGTGCATTGCCTTTTCTGAAATATGCCACAGGGTTTCTGTATCTTCCTATTGTTAGTAAGTTGAAGGGGGGAGAGGAAAACTTGGGTTGCTTTGGCAAGTCAGCCTATCCTTATATTAGCTTTCATGACATTGGTGGTTTTAGGAAAAATAGAAAATGCATCCTGACCATCCATATTTACCTTGACTTGCTTCAGATCCTATGAACTCCGAAGAGATTTGCATAAATCATTCTGGGCTTTCTTTAACATAATCAAGAAAGTTTAGAGCACAAATAAATGCTTTGCTAAATCAATAAACAATCCAGGGAAATATCAAAAGACCTATTCAATTTACAGTACCTCAGCTGAAATTACCATCAAAGCTTTATGGAAATTATGGAAGAGAATGAGTTGGAGAGATGATATACCTGCATGGGAAAAGAAAGTGTACCAAACAATCCTTAAGAGAAGCACTTCCTCAAACAACTAGGCTAGAAGCATCAAATTGCTGGTAACCATTACAAGAGTAATCTTGAAAGAGTGCTCAAGGATATTGCTTTTGTGAGACCATTAAAAAATGTGAGACTTCTTATCAGATTCCCAACTGGAGCTCTTTATTTTCCCATAATGACATAGATTCTTTTTTTTTCTGGTTGAGAAAAATTCAGACAATCATTTTTAGTGCATTACTTAACATAACTGCTTGGTGCAGAAGGAAGACAGCAATTTCTTCTCCCTCCCCCCTTTGTATCAGACAAGAGCATCTATTTGAGTTGGTACAAAGTGGAAAAGGTATGCACAGATTCTGTCGGTATCTTATTTTCCTGTATTCGTACTGAGACAATGACTTGGAGCTCAAGGTCAGAGAACTGCGGCATAAATGAAGAAAATGTTCAGCTTGTGCCACAAGCCCTTTTAGAGGAAGAAAATGGAAGAAAAGACTAATGGTCAGGGAATGTATGCAATGTTCAGCAAGTGAGAGGGTTGTGGTGAAAGGACGTGCTGAAAGCAGGGCAGGTGTGGGAGAGTGCTGAAAAAAGGGTGGAGGCGCTTACATTTTTGGAGAATCATACGAGCCCTGACCACAAGTTATGCACGTATACAAGGTATACACATAATTGTGGAGGATCAAGGCCGTACCACTGGCTCTGCCCTGATATTGCACATACCACCCATCATCATCAATATCTGCACATTGAGCATGGATGTCTACAAGGTGAGTCATGAGAGTGGGTCACAAAGACAAAAGGGGAGAGTTGAGGCGAGAACTGTGGGAGGTATTTTAGCTCTTCTGGTGACTGGCAGTCTGGCTTGACATTTCAGAGCTTACTGTATACAAAGTTTGCCAAACTACATGCAATCTTGGGGGAACTGGCACCCACTGCAGGTCCCCACCCCCAGGGGCGGAGGCTCATGCTCCAGCACTGGGGAGTGGAGAGCAGGTGGGGGCAGGGCTGGCGCACATCCCAGGGGCATGATGTGCCGCCCGCAGGGGCGTGACACACATCCTGGGGGCATGGCACGCATCCTGGGGGCATGGCACCCAGCGCGGTCAGGGGGGGCAGCCACAATGGCACCCCACTGGGATGCACTGCCGGGGGTGGTGCGCTCCCCCGCACTCCTCTTCCTCCCCCAGTGCCCATCCCCAGCAACAGAATAGTCCACCCCGGTGAGCAGGTGAGCTGCTGCATTCTTAAGAACACAGAAAACAACAAATCTGAGATGAGTATTATGGTCATATTAGTTGTTCTCTGGATGAAATTGCAATCCAGCCCTCTTTTCCTTAGTGGGATGGGATGTTTTCCTTCCTCCTTCCTCCTTCCTGGAACATTGCTACTGAAAGGGTGTGAGACACACATTTATCTCACTGCCTCAGCCACAGCCGCCACAGATCGTTTAAAAGGTAGAGACAAATGTTTTACAGCAGCCAACCAAGGAAACTGTAGAGACCTGGAGAAATAATTGAGATCACATCATGCTCCCTATGATAGCTCAGCACTTTGCTCAGAAATACCTCACTTGTATTCTGACTACTTAGGAATATAGCTTGGTTTGATGAGCCCCATTACCAGCTCAAGCCTGGAATGGTTTACCCATCACCACTTGCTACCAAATTCCACCCCTAAATGTTGAAAAGACCTTTCGAACCAATCCTCATGAAATCAAGGCAGTTTGTGAACTTCATGGATAACTGTGCCAATGCTGCGAAGTTCAGTAACCGATTTCAAACATCATTCAAAATCTTCAAGGTTAAGACCAGGGAGAAGAGTCGGTGGAGGAAGATTGGAAGAAATTTAAAGACTATTTACAGAAACATTGTAAAATTAATGAATGTTAGAAGGATGTTGGAATGACGTTAGGTGACTTTAGCAGGAATGATATAAAGAATTTGGGAAAAACTGACTGTTAATTGGTGAAAGGAGGGAAAGTAAAGCTACATTATACTAAGACTAATTACAGGACTAAAATTTGAAAAGATGGAAAGGATTTGCTGAAATATGTAATCGATCTAGAATACAAAAAAGGGAGGTGTGAGGAGGTCAAGGAAATAAGCTAATGAAAGATAAGTAATGGGAAGATTTATTGTATTTTTCTTTGTTTTTTCTTTTTTGTTTAATGGATTTTATTTTTCTGTTTTTTTTCCTTTGTATCTTATCCTTTTTTTTTTACCTATTGTGATGTGTTGTATTGTTTTTTTGTTTAAAATGATGTTTTTTACTTTTTCTTTTTGTACCCCTCAAAACTTTAATAAATATTATTTTAAAAAACACACACAAAATCTTCAAGGTTAAATTCGAAAATTCAGATACCGTCAGTGGATATTTGACTTAGATTTATTTATTTCCGGTGTAGGGATCTGCTTCAGTGGGTTCAAAGGCAGAGCCAGTCCTTGCTGGGGCTACTGCTTTGAAGGACAGGGTGCATGGGTGCTTAATCAGAAACACTATACCAGAGGGAAAGGCATAAATTCACAGGCTCGTAACAAGAGCAGACCTATACTAATTTGTCCCAGCGGCCTAGAGATAAATGATGAAATTAATGATTAAGTGAGCTATCATAATGCCAATAAGACCATATGTAGGGCGTAAGAGAAATTACTCTGCTTCATTTGCTTAACAAGTAGAGTTTACTTTTAATGACTGAAGAGATTAACATCTGGTAAGTAGTTAATGTTCTACTGGATTTTGCGTCTGCTCTTGCAGGCTTCCTCTAAGGAACCCATTCCAGGTTAAATTAATGTAATAGCCCCACTGATGACTCATGCGTAGTGAAATAAGCGATGTATCCATTTTGTTTCCCATTGGGTTTTTCATGCCCCCCCCAATCACTCACATTTTTACTGGCTTTTGCTGGGGGGGGGGGGGAGTCTACCTGAAAATGCATTTTCAAACACTTATTTATTTACACAATTTGGTTTTTTGATTGGCATATTTATCAGTTGTGTCATGTTCCTGACTCTGTGGCAGCTACCTGATTGCGGATTTTTGCCCCAATAATGGTCTCATTGTACAGCTTTCATCTGATGCCAAAGACACATCTATTTAGACCCTGGTCTTAAACAGATGAGATATTGTTTTCTATTTTAAATTTTATTTTTATGTTATGCTAAGTATTCATTCTATTTTATTTTAAATTATACAATTGTTTTGTTATAATCCACCCTGATATTTTCTGATGAAGGGTGTGTAAGAAATCCTATGAATATGATTCTTGGTTGTGCCAGAGTATCACAGAATATTTAGGACTGAATTTTACACAAATACACTTGGAGCCTTCTTTCTTCTCCTTCTACTGCAAATTGCCAAAGAGACTTGCAATTGTGTTTGTTTCTCAGTGATGAAATATGATAGAAAGGCCCGCCAATCCATCAGCTCTCATTCCAACTGTTGTGCAGGCACGAGATGTCAGCAAGCTAAAATATGTAACACAGAGACACAGGGATATTGGGTGGATTTGTCAAGCAAATCCTGCCAACTCTTAAAAGGTCAATATTTTCTTTTACACAATTTCAATTCTCAGTGATGAATGCATTAAACCACATCAGATCTTGGAAGGCCAGAATGCACTCACCTGCTTTTGTTTGCTAGCCACAGTTTCCAAATTCAACTGTTGACCCTAGGAGCTGTTTTATATTTAGATCTTCAGAATGGACAGAAGGAAGCTCTTCGTTGTGCATAACTTATGTATGTGAGTTCATTGCCATGAGATGCTATGATTAATGTAAGTGGCATCTTAAAAGAATTAGAGGATAGGTGAGCCTATCACTGACTGCTACAAATGACAATTTCCCACAGTGGCAAACCAGGTGCCTATGGGGATTCCAGCAGCAGGACATGAGTGCAATTGCCCTCTCCCGATGCTGTTTCTTAGTCACTGTTATTCAGAGGCATACCTTCTGATCCCGGCGTTAGCAAATGGCCAGCATGACTAGTAGCCTTTGATAGCCTGTTTGTCCTGATTCTCCTTCCATTCATCTTTATTAAACATAACAACCTAACTTCCATGTCTTGTCACTCAGGCTCTAAACAGTTGAACCAACGCACCAACATGACATACCTACTGCTAGACTGTACCATTTTAGAATGCAGGTGGTGGGGCATCAAATATTTTGACTGCTAGTATGAAATATTACCTTTTATGAAGGACCCAAACTTGCACTTCTGCTAATGTGCCATTTAGAAGTTTTGCTTAGGGGTTTTGCTTTTTGTGAGGAGACATTAAAACAGCGAAGGTGAACTTGGTGCCTTCCTCTCGCTCCATCAGTCTAAGACAACAATCAGAATCTCCCTAAACAGGATAAGCAAAGGGTTTTATATAGCTGTTTTTGTATATTAAGTCACCAAACATTTCCACTTTCCAATTGGTGACTTCAAAGGATGGGCTGGTGGCCAAAGGATGCAGTTCACTTTGCCCATGCATCGGAGATGTTCGACAGCTCTCCTGTGCTTTATATTGATGGTCTATAAAGGAAGCCCACCTCCCTTATGACTGTACTTTCTCACCCTGTGGCAGGGCACCAGCTTGTGAGGACGATTGTGGAAGCCAACATTGCGCTTGTGATGTCATGTGAGACATTGACATCCCGAAGATGTAAGTACAATGTCAGGGCATTGGGAGGAGCCACCAGTGGGAGGCTACTTCAACCCTCCTTCCCCTCTATGGCAGGAGGAGGAGAAGAAGAAGCCAGCCATTGGAGCCATGCTGTGCTTGGCTCCGTGCTTTGTCTCCAAGCGTTTTGGACATGGGGGCAGCACCCCAAAATGTTTGGGGGCCCCAAAAGGGTTCGGTGCCCAAGAGCTGCTGCCCCTGCCCTGTGGTCTTAGTAGAAGACCACAGCCCTTTCTCATGACATACCGGTAATACATTTGTATACAATTAACTCCTTATGTAGGGCTCAGCTTAGAAGGATGTTATTAGCTAAGCAGTTTCAGGTTACCATACAAGCCCTACATCAGGCCTCAGAGAGTTAACCTGCGGGAATGCCAATCTCTTCTCGTGATCACAGGGTCCAGTGACATCAATGGTGGGACTGCTCCTCTGAATGGTTGGGAAGGGAAGCCTGCTGACCCTCCTAACCATAGATATGGGACAGATTGGCAGAAAGGTATTGTCTAATCCAAACCAAAAAATAGAGTTGCCTCAGCAGTGGCTATCAATACCTAACTCCTGAGTCCTGGGCCAATTCGTCAGCCATTGACGAACAAATAATCTTTCACAGTAGGATCAATGAGCAAATGGCCAATGACTTGTTTGAAGTGAATGATTAGTGCATGCCTCACTTGAGCTGAGCTAAGGATTTCGCAGGCAATTGTGCATCTGAATGATGATCAAATTCATAAGAAGCACAGCCTGCTCACTGTTCTGTTCCAAACAGATAAAGGGGTAAATTTGTCAAATAAATTATTCACTACAAAAAGTTCAACCAGCTTTTTGTAGTAAATAGCCTAGAGGGACTGGAAGAGGCAAAGGAAGCAGACAAGCCACAAAACCTAATTTGAAATATGCTTTGATGTCTGGAATCTCAAGCCAAAAAAGTAGGGAAAACAGCTGATATGAACTGATGCAAAATTAAAATTAACTGAAAATAAGCAAGCAGCCCTATTCTGAAATGCCAGCATTTGCATGGGTTATACTGAAGTCATGATAATGTTTCAGATCTTAGGGTCATTAGCCCATTTTCTTGGAATTTCAAATAATTAGGATGATGATATTTTTATTCTCTTGTCCCCTTTCTTGACTTGCTCCTGAGCCAGCAAGTCTTGCATAGTCGTGATAGTTTGCCCTCCATGTTGGTGGTGTTGCTTTTGAATGCCAAGTTGGTCCACAATAAAAGATCACTCACCTATTAATTCCTCATGGACGGGATGGCTGGGTGGCAACCAGATGTGTATCACACAGACCTAGGCTGGCAAGTTGGGAGGTCCTGACATGACCCAACTCTACCTGCCCAGTTATCTGGTGCAGAACCAGGTGAGACTGGAGTATCTGGAGCTTTGTGCGTGTTGTAGTGCAGTTGTTCATTATATTCACTGTGTCACCAGGAAACCAGTCCAACTGGGAGTCGTATGTGAGGATCCGCACCTGGTGTTGGGCCAGAGAGACAGAATGAGACTCCAGTCTCCTTGTAGATGCTGCCTTGTTGAGACCAGCTCAGGATTTCATGGCCACCATGACGACTCAAGTCATCATAGTCTATAGCATAGGAGGGCTTAAGTCCTCAATCGGGTTCTTGTTACACGTGTGCTGATGGTTTGTGTGCATGTCTATCACCCCAAGTGCCATGGATGCTTAACCACATGGTGAGGTTTGAACTGACTGTGGCTGACCCACCCTTCAGACTTACAGTATCTGGAGGATTCCTGAATGATAGTTTCGATTCAGCTTGGTTGGCATACCTGTCAAGGTCCTTGTCTCACTATGGAGTGGTGAGATGCAGAAGATCATCAACATGTCAACTCTTGGGATCCTTGGAGCCAAGAAAGCTCCTTGGGTTTCTGAGGAGATCCCGCTATGCAACAGACTGGTAGCTGGTTAGAGAACAGGTGGTGCAAAACTAGGAGCAAATATGACTCAACACTGGTTAGAAAACATAATTGTGCCTACCAGGTGATGGCAGGCAACAAAGGAGGCTCACTTTCCTACCGCCATTGCATCCTCAAAGGTCTGACCAGCAAAACTCTTCTGAATATTGAAGGGGTTGATGAACTCAGACCTTGAATGAACAATGACAGAACACTCGGTGGAATGCTCTGCTGGTTTTGTGAAACATTTCAACAGCAAAGCTACTTGCATACTCACTGAACTTGTTTTCACAATTGGTTGCAATGGCCTGTTGATTGGGCACGACACTTCCAGAAAGCAAGCTGACCATGTGCTCTTTTGATGCTTGTGCATTCCAGCTAGTCAATGTTTTGGGAAAGGTGATTGAGAGTGTGCTGGCTGACCAACTGCAGACATTCCCGGAGAGATGGATTGCCTAGACCAGAGGTGGAGAACCACTCACCTGTCACCCTTTAGCTCCAACTTTGAAAGGGAAGTTGAAAGAAGCTTGAAAAAGCATTTGTGAGCTTCCCTCCTTTTAAGATCAGAGCAAGAAGGGTGCTTTCAAAAGTCTTTGCAAGTCTCCCCCCATCCCTTTTAGGTCCTGATCTTGCTCCAAACTTGAAGTTGGGAGAGAGAGATTCACAAAGGCTCGCAACAACTTTTGCAAGCAAAGGCGGTGGGGGACTCTTCTCCAGCACTCTGCCTTTGCTTGCAAAACTCATCTCTCTTTCTCCCTTCCCTGTCACTTGACACACACACATTCTTTTAGGTTAAGTCTTCAAGCCCAAATTGTTAATGGCACTGTTTCTCTTGCCATGAGCAAAGTACCTTTTGCTTATCACTGAGGCTTCATGCATGTGTGATTAGAGGGCAACCAAATAAAAACTTCTTGAGCTGGGTACTCCTCTTGCATAAAAACTCCCTCTTGCATAAACTCCCTCTTGCATAAACTGCTAATCTTGGCTACTTACAACCTGATGCTGCCAGCTACCCAGGAGACAAAGTGCAATGGTTCGTTGATGGAGGTCGAAACACTTCTGGCCAACTTTAGCTGTAATTCTTCTCTCTAGCTTGCAGATAACTAACTGAGACAAGGCATGGTAGTCACAAATCACAGAAGCAAAGTTGCAGGAGAGCCAATGAGGTAGCTTTGGGTTTTTTTGCAGACTGTTGATAAATCTGCCAGATGTTTTTCCCCGCTCCAAAAAGCCACTTTGTAAAAGTAATAAATGGTTCTGGAGTTGGGTAAATTTCAAGGCCAGACAGAGAGGTCTGGACTTGCTGTAAAAGCACAGAAGTTTCCTTATTGTTGTCGTAATTTAACAGATGTAAAATCATTTCATTAAGAGTTTGGAGATGGCAGAGTGAACTGTGGCACTTCAGAGTGCAGGTAGAAGATTTTTAATTGCCCTCCTGTGTTAAAAATAAATAAATCCAAATCTTCCACCAAATTCCCTGGAAGTGGACACTTGTACAGCAAGGAGTGGGCTAAGCTAGAATCTTCCTCCTATGACATGTTTCCTTTTGTTGTTGTTGTTGTTGTTGCAGGCATACCACTGGAGAATACTCCCTCCTGCAGTAGGGGATGGTGTGGTGGGGCAGAGGCATTTACCACAGCTTCCAATGGGTGAGCTTGCTGCTGCTTACCAGGAGACGGAGGCGGCAGGCAGCAGCAAGGTCAGCGCAGTGCGAACACACCAGTCAAGCCAATCCAGCTGTCTTGTCAGTGGCTTTGCACTGTACCACCCTCAGCACCCGCTCCCTTCCTTGTAAGCTGCAGGTACTCAACAGCCAGTTGAGGGTCAGGTAAGTACCTGCATCACGCCATCTGCTGCTCTCTCTGTGTAGGGAAGCATTCTCATATGGATTTACCACACTGGCGGTTTGAGGTTGCAGTTTATTCTTCTCACCCTGCTGCGTATATGGAAGCATGGAAGACAAAGCAACTTACAAATCCCAAACTTACAGTAGGAAAGAATGCTCAGGAGAATGCTAATTTCTAGTTAAGAGAGGATGAAGTGCAGCCTCCCAATCACTAGTTGCTCCTTTGCATGATACATCAATGGAGCCCCTGTTGGGGAAACTGGCCAAGGATGAGGTATACTTCATTCATTTTTTAACGCATTCCTCAATAATAACTACCTACCTACCTACTTCAGTGTTCTTTTTAAAGCTATGGTGAAGGAGAGTTGAACAAAGGCTTACATCCAATACACTGAGTAACCAAACAATCAGTGCAACGATTTGTGCATATGCAGCATAAGTGCACCTACTTGGTCATGCCTCATGCCCTCCCCAAATCTGCTCCAGAAAGTTGGGAAAAACCCCAGGACAGGTTTAGGAGCCACACAGGGGGAGGTGGAAATTCCAGCTGCACAAATGCAAATAATTCCACCCATGGGGTGGTTACTTAACACTGCATTGAATAACAGTCACAATGTTTTTGAGGATACTGGTCATCTGTACTTTTCCAAAGTGCAACTGGAATTGGTTTGGGGTTCAAACGCACATTTTCCCCATAACACATTAGTATGTGATTAAAACAGTGCCCCCATAGAGGGCTGGAAATTATGCAGACTCGTAATGTTTGTAGCCAAGGTACCACTTTAACTTTCAAACCAATTAAGTATAATTGTTGAATGAAATGCATTTCATGAAATACCATTCTTTACAATGTGATGGTTAATTTTAAATTGGATTTTAAATTAATAGGTGACACCTACTAACTGTCAATCATGCCGCTGTTTATCTGAAGACTTGGAGAGGAGAGGAATTGTGTGCTGTGATTTTAAATGCCTAAATAGTAGGAACAAAGAAGAATAGGGGAACAGCAAGTTTTGGCCTAAAAATGAATGGCATTTTTTTTACTACATCTGAGATTGATAGTCCCACCAGCACCAAGTTCTTGTTGACCGCAGTAGTAATTCTGTGCCTTATTACATCAAGTCCTTGAAAATCCACAAGATTATAAGAATCCTATTGCATTAAGCCAAAAAACCATTAAGTATTGCATTCTATTCTCACAGTGGCCAACAAAATGCCTATGTACCAATCCATTGATTTCTTGAAGGCATAGGAAATTCAGATCATGAGAACTGCATCAGAAGTTAGAGGGACAACATTTCCAGTTGAACACCAGTTCCTGGGTGCTGGTACAATGCAGACGTGGGACGTGTAAATTTGCCAATTTCGATTTCTCTGATTCTCATTTTTCCAAACTTAACTTCAGTTCTCCAAGTTTCAGCATCAGTGTGCAAAAAATAAACAGTCTTCAGGAAAATCCACCAGAATTTTAGTGTGAATTTCTCTTAAGATACATGCTTGTGTGCAATTTTGTTTAATATGCAGATCTTTGAAAAGCAATTCCCCCTAATACAGTGTATTTTGTGGGTGTTGTTTTTTTTACTAATATATGCATTTCAGGCACAGTTTATTCTGGCATATGTGTTTTTTGTAGCATTACTTGGCTGGAGAGCTGAATCTCCAACAAGTGCATATTTCAAAGGAAGGCTGCATATTGGTTTGTGAATTGTTATGGAACATGTGAATTAGGTAGATTAATCTTTAAATGCACACTGATTCAAAATTCCCCCACAATCATTAATAGAAGATGCTAGAAAACCTGGTCAGTGGCTCAACCTAGGGGATTTTTACTGCCCCTTGGCAAATTAAGGAAAAGGGACATTTTCCACATTACTCTGCTCCAACTGATTACTTTGGACTATTTTGGGATGTCTACCAATCACTATTCTATTCTACTGCCCCATCATAAACCATCTATGTGCTATATTGGAGTGTTTTTTTGTGGCTGCACTTTCATGCCAGTGTGGCTATTTGCACAGACATACTCAGTTGCATCAGTTCAACATCCCATCATCTTGTGAAGCAGTGTAATGGCATCATATGAATGGGACGTGAAGGCAGCACTAATTTTGATCTCTGCATTGCATCTAAATGAAGCTATAACACCAGGCTACCATCAGCAGTTACTTCTAATTTTGAAGTCCATCAATCATAAATCCAGCTTCTGTGTCTCCATACGTTTTTCACGGTGTTAAACTTTTTTAAAACAAAACCAAAACCCTGATAATAAATAGAATATGTTTCTTTTTATTATCAGTTCAGAAATAACTCTTAGCACCAAGAGGTGAAATGTATGTGAACCCAACAGCATTTAACACTTTTCTTTAAAAAAACACACATACACACACATTCCAGGAAAATAGAGCAGAACAGCAATCACTGACAAAAATAAAAGCACCTTTGAGGAATTAATAATTTTGCTGCCACGAGGTGAAAACTTTGGAGCTAGCTAGTTAGAGATAAAAACATTTGGGGGAAAAAAACCACTTAGGAAAAAAATGTTTGAGGAAGAAGAAAGAAAAAAGATTAATTTCCATGGCTTTCAGGACAGACAGTTTCTCCCATCTTCAGGGAATGAGACTGGGAACTGAGAACAGGAGAGGGAATTGTCATCACAGCCATTGTACAAATACCTCTCCAACCTTAGGAGGCTACATTATCGTCCTCTGACCCTGAAGATTTCAGCACAAAAGATCTAATGAAACCTTATTCTATGAGAACTGACTGTAGCAGACTGAGCCTCTATAAACAAAGACCCTCTTTACTGTAAACCATTTCAAGATATTTTGTTCTAGTAACTGATATACACATGTCTTCATGTGCCCCAGACCTCCCTAAGAGGCCACCAGCTCAAAGATATATCAGATAGAGCCCCAGCTCCTATCTAAGGCTCAGTCTGAGGGTGACTGGTGCTGAAATGACATTTGTGGTCTGCTCTTATAGAGTCTCCAGGCTGAGACCTGCACGGACCTGTCTAGGGTGCCACTGAATCCTGAAACCCTGGCCTTGCCTCAACCCAGATCTTTGCCTTGCTCTGCTTGCCCAAACCTGAACTCTTAGCTTGCATCAGAACCTGCATGCTGCTGAAGACTTCTTGAAGCGGGTCAGTGATTATTTGTAAATCAAAATTGAAACATATGGGAGTGCTAATAAGAAGGAATCTCTGATGTTATACTGCTGGCTGGTGAAATGAAAGTTCCTGTACGTTATGTCAAGTAATGTTTAAATTAGGATTAAGAAACTGGCTTCAACATTTGGAAGCAAAAAGAACAGATTTGTCATCATTTTGTATTTAATAAGGCCTTCATGCTTGGTTTAATCATATAAAATCTCTCCTTCTCGAAGTATACTTGTCTATGACTCCCTTTGCTTTCACACACTTGCAGAATTTAGTCTCTCTTCCACACAACCATGTACACAATCACATGTTTTACAGCACAATTATTCCCTTGGCAACACAGAAGTAAGCCCCATGGCGTTCAGTTGGACTTACTCATAAGTATGTATGCATAGAATTTCAGACCTGTTGAAGCTGAAAGGCAACAAAATTACATCTTTCTCCCCTCACACTTTCCTTTTTGGAATTATTATTTTTAAATGATGTGCATTCAATTAAGAGGGATGGCAGCAAATTTGCTGGTAATTTTCTCAGCTGCCAAATGTTTTCTTCTTCCTGCTCTCTGACCTTTCAGGAAAATTGCCTTGCAACTTGAGCATACAATGGAGAGCATTTAAAACAATTATCCCCACCCCTCCCACACACAGCCTCACACACCCTCCTATTTATTTTCCCTTTCAAAACATTCTGGTATTCAGTACTGCCATAGCACGGACAATCTTGCAGTCATAATCTGAAATGAAATGTGCTGTACATTGACTACTTGGAAACCATAAACAAAAACCACACGTGCTGGGCTTCAAAGGAATGGTGCACTATTGTGTTTGAACCCATATTTGCATCAGATAATTTGTGCACTCATGCACACACATCAGTGAGGACCCTCTGTAGGCTGGCCTCCAGGCTGGTGGTGTCCAAGAGGTGAGAACTGGGGATGTCCCTCTTTGTCTTGGACCAGTGCATCTCTCCATGTGCCCCTGGACCTGTCTCTCTGAGAAGCTTTCAGCTCAGTTTGATCAAGCAAGGCAGAGGCGGGTGTACTGCCAAGATGTGGGAGACTTGCAGAGCCCTATTGGGTCTGTGAAATGGATGGTTTCCGTTGTGAAGCAGAGAGGTGTCGACTCCACTTGAACACCAGCCTGGAGGTCAACCCGCACAAAGGGCTTTCCTTGATGTGATAAGTGGAAGCTGGTCCATTAGGGTCTGCCCTGGGTCAGCCCCCACCTGCATGCCTTCTGAGGCTGCATTCACAAGGAAGTTTGTTCCTTTTCCTGCAAATGGTTGCATTATATGTGAGCAGAATATAGTGCAAGCTTAGCACGCTTTTCTCTGTTATTTGCCAATGGATTTTTTTTTCTCCTGGAAGCAAATAACACTGAAATCAGCATTAAACTTGTGGTATATTCCACTATATTTCTAGCAATGGCTTTAGCATTGTATAGAAGCTCAAATGCAATGTGGAAATTAAAAGCTAGGGAAACATTGGGAAAATAGAATGTACTGCTATGTGTGTGCAGCCTTATTTAGAACCAGTCAGGGGATGACTGCGGTTCCAACTATTATTGGGCTCCCTGACTCCTGTCCTACCAGGCTCCAATAGGAGAAAACTATATGATCATCAGGTCCTGAATCAATATGCAACCAAGTTTTACAGGACCAGTCCCATCCTCCTCTTATGGGGCCCTGAAGTAACCACACGGCCACAATACATGATTCTAGGGGGTAGCTTAATATTGACTGACTACTTATATTCTGCCATGTGTTGTATTGGTCGCTCATTTCCCAATAGTTGGTGAGCTCTGTTCCTCCTTTGTTTGGTGTAAGATATTCAGACAAAGCTACGTTTGGGATCGCATGGCTTCATACTAAGTGTTTGGTAGTTGATACTATGCAAGCACGTGCAGAATCAGTCTTCTTGACCACTGGACCCACTATTGGTCTTGTCCGCTCCATGCTCTGGAACCTGTCTTTACATGCAGGGGAAGTTCCTAATTCACCAAGAGTTTGAGACCCATCTACCCTTACGTGGTTCACCTGGCCAGTCAAAGCCATTTCCCGTGGTGTGGCTACTGTTGCATGCTGACAGTTTCTAGGAGCCACAGGTGAGAGCTGAGTCCAGGGCAGGGACCAAAGGTGGACAAACTACCCCAGAAGGAGGCCGGTGTGTTCTCCATTAGAGGTACTAAAGGTAAAGGTAAAGGGACCCCTGACCATTAGGTCCAGTCGTGACCGACTCTGGGGTTGCGACGCTCATCTCGCTTTATTGGCCAAGGGAGTCGGCGTTTGTCCACAGACAGCTTCTGGGTCATGTGGCCAGCATGACTAAGCTGCTTCTGGCGAACCAGAAATGCCGGAAATGCTGTTTACCTTCCTGCCGGAGCAGTACCTATTTATCTACTTGCACTTTGACGTGTTTTCGAACTGCTAGGTTGGCAGGAGCAGGGCCTGAGCAATGGGAGCTCACCCCGTCGCGGGGATTTGAACCGCCGACCTTCTGATCGGCAAGCCCTAGGCTCTGTGGTTTAACCCACAGTGCCACCTGTGTCCCTATTAGAGGTACTACCCCTCCCCTAACACCCCATGCACTAATGTGCTAATAAATAAAGTGGAACACATCCCCCGTATCTCAAAATAACTGCAGATTTTGCACATTACAATGGCACACTAGTAAGTGCCATAGTAAATGTTAAATTGCCCCTTTTCCACTTCATCCAGCTAAAGTAGGGGGATTTAATTTTCCAAATGTCATTTATTGTGTAAAATGAAAGCAGATGGAAATCTTTATCCAAGGTAAGGTGTGGTGTCAAGTGCCTTATTGCCATGGCTTTATACTGCAGCAACATTATTGACTGAATTCTTTACAGATGGCTTGAACTATTGAGTGATTCTGTCCCAATGTTGGGCAGCAGTGATGGTGATTGATTCTCCAATCATAATAAAGTTATCAAGCCTGTGGACCATTACAGATCAAATTAACATGACATCTGCACTCAAAAATGGGCACAAAAGGTTAATTTTGGAGCGATAAATTACAGGGCATAACCGATTGCCTGAGGAAAACCAGGATGATAGCTAGTGTCTTCTGTAAAAATCTATTTTAACATTTTACAGATAATTTTTTGCAGCCGTGTTGGAAACACAATGCTAATAATTTAATTGTGTGCCTGGTGTTATTAAATCTGCAATTGGCTCAGCGTTGCTGTGAATGTGCTTTAAAAAATTGCCACTGGTAATATATATAAACACTTCACTGCTCCATTACAAACTGTGGCAGTGCAGATATTCTAGGCTTCATCCAGAGGTAGAGAATTAAAGTGCTATCAAAGTACAATAAGTGTTCTTGAGTTATGGCTTCAGTGGCTGAGTTAATCTTCAAAGTAATAAACTGCTGAAAATATTTCTGCTGAAACAGAGGAAGAATGGAAATGGAGACATTTTAAAAGCAATAGAACACAAATGCAATGACACAGGCGCATATGGTTTGATGCTCATAGACAGGGCTGGCTGCTGATTTAGAGTGTCATGAAAGGGCAACAAATTGTTAGTTATTTAATTTATGGTTGTTGTATTTTTACTCCCAGGCAGAGGTGCTGGTGGTATTTTATGTCGCATGTGCCAGAATAACTTAGCTAGCTGTGGGTATTATGCACCTTGACCTGTGAAGGGAGTCATAGGAAGCTGCTGGGTGGCCATTGAACCATCTAACTCAATACTGCCAACACTGGCTGGCAGAAGCCAATGAGTTTGTCTCTGTACTGCTTGTAGAAGCTGGGGATTGAACTTTGGACTTTCTGCATGCAGAGTAGATGCTCCTCCATTGAGCTCTGGCCAAACAGATCGCCATTTACTTTTCTGCCTCAAGCAGCAAATTGCAGGTGGCCCCTGCTAATGAGAAATGGCAACCAGGCAGAATATAGATTTATAATGAAATAATTCAACAGGTTGCTCACCTGTGGACATACGTGCATTGAAGCTGCCTTATGCCTAGTCACATCAAGTATCTGTCAAGCATGGCACAGTCTCCCACTGCTGGCAACAACTGTCTGGGAGATCTTTGCCAAATCTTATACACTGCTACTGCTTCCCAATATTCCTTTTCACTTGGGGGTGCCCAGGTCTGAACTTGGGACATCTTGCATGTAGTCAACTATACTGGGGCTCCTGTGTCTACTCTGTGCTGTGTCCAGCCCAACTGGATGTAAACACAGTCTGGCTGGAAGTTGTTTGTGAGGGTGGTAGCTCTCTTCCCAGCATTTTCTACCCTCTCGGCTCCCATATAAAGATCAGAGACAACCAAGGAGAACGGAGGCAGGGAGGATGTTGAGAGTACAGGAAGGTGCAGGCATTGTTGGGATGTCAATGCTCCTGGAACCAAGACTACCTCTTTTTCTCGTGCTGAAACTATCAACTGGAAGCAAATGACACCTAGTTATGTTGGGGTGGGGTAGGTTTTATTTGTTCAAATATAGTCTAAATTTAAATTAAAATAAGGGAAGATTTGCTGAACAATCGATAAGAATTTGGAATACAGAAAGGGGAGGCATGAGGAAGTCGGGGAAGATAGGATATGAAATTAGGATATGAAATGATACATGTTTTTTGTTTTGTTTTTGTTTTTGTATGTTTATGTTTGTTGTATTGTGTTTATATGGAAAAATAAAAATATTATAAAAAAAAAATATTTGTTCAAATATAACTAGAGCATCTGCAAACAGAACCAAATTAACCAGACCTAACCAGATTTAGCTGAATCAAAATATTTTCCAAGTAGGAATTTCTTACTTAATTGGGAGATGGATGAGGAGCTGGAGCCATGCTCCATTATATATATATATATAAATATATATATATATATATATATATATATATATATATATATATAATATTTTAATTCTATTAATGTTTATTTCTAAATGATACCCCTATATTTTAGCTGTTCTTATTTTATTTTTAAGCTGCCATGAGCCCGTCAGGTAAAAAGGTGGGGAATAATAAATCAAATCATCGTCATCATCTCTTGGGCACATTTACAGTTACCATTTGTGGCCCCACAGCAAAGCTTAGGAAGTTAATTCCCCCTCTTTGCTATGAGGACTTTGGGTATATAAATTTGATTAGACCATTGGCCCAATGTTCAGCCCAGTGCACATGCCAAGCCTAAAGGGGACCCCTGCTAATGACCTCCAAAGCAGTGGCAGGTGAACAAAGGGTGCGCTTGGCCCAGAAATGCTTCAGGTATTTACCCAAAATGAAATTTTATTTCCTGATCAAACTGAAAGCCAACGAAAACAACAGCAACAAATAACGCTCACCAGTGTGAAGTACGTGAAAAAGAGGAGTCCCAAGGCCAATTGGGAGCTCCCCCCCAAATTCTATTCAGCCCCCAAACAGGCATCTAGCAAAGCCCACAGTACAAAAGGTGTGTGGGAGCTGCAATGAAGAAGTGAGGGATATTTTGGGGCAGGGCAGGCTTATAAAGCATGAACACCACCCTATTCCAATTGGCCAATTGGTTCTCATGTGACTATCTCAGCAGCTCCTCTTTTCAAACCATTAGAGTATAATTTCCCGGGGGAGGCAGGGCTTGGCAAACTCATTCCCACTCAAGGGTGGGTGTGGCATTGCCTGATATCAGTCACATTGATGGGCACATCAATCTCAGTCTCACTGGAACAAATTCTGCCCTCTTCACACACCTGTAGATCGATGTCTCATCTATCCTTTTGAACCCATGTATTGTTGGGGAAAAAAATCAGATGAACACAATAAGGAAGCAAAATGCTCTCACTGTCTTCTTTGTATTTCCCACTGGCTCAATCACTCTAACAAAATGTGAATACTTAGTCATTAGGGGGCATCTTCTCTTCTTTGTGTCAGAATGAGGCACATGCTGCTACAGGGAACTGTCTCAATCCCCACTATTACTGAATACGATGACAATGATATACTACCCCAGGAAGATGATCAGAAAGGAGGTGAGCTTTTCTTCCACGCTACAAGTGAAGGATGCCACAAGCACATTCTTTTTCTGGAGAAGGAAAATAGATTCCCACTTGTAGACAAAAGGTGAAATGTAAAATCATGTTTCACCTTTAAAGAAAGAAAGAAAAAGAGGATGACAAAAAGAACAGTTGCATATTTGGAGAACATGCAGGCACTCAGTTAAGCGTAGATTAGCTTGGTTTGAATGAACTTTATTACGGTCATAGACCAGGATTGAGAAAAGCATATAGATAAAATAGCAGTTGGGATTTTTGACCGATAATTGTTAGGGCAAATGAGGACAAGGAAACAGGCATAAAACATCCGAATAAAATACAAGATAATGGGTTGATAAAAAACTAATAATTAAAACAGATAAGAGCTAAAAACCACCAAAGACACGCAGTTAAAACAACTGTTAGCTTGGTTTATTATTTGTATTTTGCTTTGCCTTTCTGCTCTCCTTTCCTTTCCTTTTTTTCAAAAAAAAAATACAATAAAAATATTTAAACCAAACTTGGGTTCAACAACCATTCACACAGAGGACTGTCCTCTGTCAAGTAGGACATTTGGACAACCTTTGAAGACCTACCCATCACTCGCTACTGTCAGTGAATTTCAGAAGAGAGATGGGAATGCAATCTGAGAAATACTCCAGCAGGAAGTGAGGCCAAACTGGATCTCTTTCAGATTGGACAGATCAAAGAAGGTATAACGGCCAATCCAAAATTGTTTGCATGGGGGAGCTTCAAATAATCTTGTTTCCAGTGACTGCATCTGTTTTGGAGTGTTTCACATCACTGCCGCTGCTGTTACTTTAAGTTGTAACTGTTGTGAGCAGCACCCATGCTGTTTTACTGTAAATAAAGTATAATCATTCAACAGCCCCAAATTTCTCAGATATGGAGAAATTTTGTTGCTTGACTAGGCCGCGACAGCCCCAGCCCCCAGGGACCATAAGAAAGGAATAAAGACTCTGACAGCATGTTATAGAATTAAAATTAGGCCACAACTTTATTAAACTTCCGAATGCAGGAAGACCTTGGCTTAGGCCTTGGGTGTGTATCCCTCACAGCCCCGCAGCCGGGGGGGGGGGGGGGAAACTGGGGCTCATCAGGGTAAACAGGATATGGGGGTGCTCTGCAAGACGTAAGTGTACGCAGGCAGCCCAGTCCATATCCCTGCATGCAGGGTAGTTCATTGTATGGCTAGTGACACCCATTATATAACCCCTTTTAAGAGGGGGCCCTGGAATCGCCGCTGCAGGGGGGTGAGGAACCACTTCATGCCCCCCCATATAGGGAAGAAAAGACTAAAGGATTCCACCCAAGACCATAAAACACCAAAGTTGTGATGAATTGCTACAAGGAAGACAAAACCTGCCAATGCAGGAAATTTTCTTCCCGGTCCTTCAACAGCAAACAAAGACCTTAGCAGCGCCCACTAAACAGGAAGAAAAAGTTAACCTGCAAACAAGAAAACATTAAACTAAGGGAGGGGAGAGTGGGTGAATCTCCTGAGCCGACTGCCTGGCTACTGTCGGTTCCACCCCATATATATAAATGCAACTGGCCCCACCTCTCAGCAATGAAACTTGACTACTGAGACTGGGCATGAACCTCCAAATAATAACACTGAGAGGCAAGCCAGCCCCTGTTTGCCATTAAGTTCCCTGGCAACTGTAGCACCACACACGATCCCACAAAGGGCATCCACAATGTAAAATGTGAGTGCTCATTTTGTGTTCCAAAACCAGAATGCCTTCATGGTCAGTTCAGAGGGCATGGGTTTACTGGCACAAATAGCTGTCCTCCCCTATGCACTTATGCCAATTGGACTTTTACCACCAACTTCCAAGATATATGCTTCTAATTTCACTGGGCTAGATGGTTTGAAAGCCATTTATTAAGAAACCAAAGTGGAAGAAATAAATGGCTTCTTGAAACAGTGCCACATACAAGGAGTACTTGGTCATGATGAAGAACTCTCTGCTGTGCAGTCCTGTCACATCTCCGCCTGTCACTGAGAAAGGAGCAACTCACATTAAATAATTTCCACTAATGCCATGAGTATCATATAGGCAATGTATTTGATTATAGATATTTTTGGGGGAACTTCCGACAGATTCCCCCCCCCCCCGCGCCAACACTCTGCCCCTCCTTTCCATGACCTAAAGAGAATCCAAACACTCAATAAAGCAATTTAAGCCATAAAAACAATTATGGACGTAGAAAACCATAAGACATGTGAGGGCTTTCCACTATTTTGCACCTTCTACCACATGTATGGTTATCTCCCTGTTAGACAATAGACATGGGTGTGTCCATGGTGCAATGAGCTCCTGGCTGTATGGGAACAAGTTTGTTCCCTTGAGGCCGAGGTAGCAAACCGTGAAAAGAGGTTAAGAAATCCCCCACCATCTTTCCCTAGGCAAATATCATCAACCAGGGTGACCAAGAAGAAGAAGAAGAGGAGGAGGAGGAGGAGGAGGAGGAGGAGTTTGGATTTGATATTCCGCTTTATCACTACCCGAAGGAGTCTCAAAGTGGCTAACATTCTCCTTTCCCTTCCTCCCCCACAACAAACACTCTGTGAGGTGAGTGGGGCTGAGAGACTTCAAAGAAGTGTGACTAGCCGAAGGTCACCCAGCAGCTGCATGTGGAAGAGCGGAGACATGAACCTGGTTCCCCAGATTATGAATCTACTGCTCTTAACCACTACACCACACTGGCTATTCAATGCCATGGCAGGCAATGTCAAGGCAATTTCAATGCAATGTCAAGGCAGTTTCAATGCCATGGCCAGGCCGTATGGATATTCAATCACCCCAAAACGTGTCTGAAGTGGGACCACCAGCATCTTCTCAGGCACCATGCCCCCAAAGGAGGCATTTGCCACTAGGCAATTGCTAACACATCCAGGGCCAGGTGATGCACCACCACCTCGTTCAAAGTGGACAGTACCTTGATCAGCCCCAGACAACATCATACTCTAAGAAGCCAAGACGGGCAGAGGTCAAAGGGCAGGTGGTCAGCCACCCTTTTTCAAGCAGCTTGATACATCCCCAGGCCGCAATAATCAGAACTGATCCAGTACAGATGGAACACTGGGTGGCTCTATTGATCTAACTGTGGCACCCAAGTTTATCTGAATCTGAACAATTTCATTCCTAAAATGCCTCACAGAGTTGCTACGGCAAGCCACTGAGGGTGTCAGGTCAATGCTCCCTTAGCCAGATGACAAAAGCCATTCGGAAAAGCACAGTTGCATGGTTATACGCTATATGCATGTTAATGATTTGTTGCTCAAACTAGGCCTTTGAGATTGGCGCCAGCTTAGAGGGGAAATGAGCTAATCAATAAATCATCAATTCCTGACGTTTAAACTGGGGGAAATCAGGAATTTGTGGTTTGAGTTGCCAACCTCTTATTGAAGTCACTGAAGTATGTCCATTGCACAGCCATAACAGGTGGAGGCGAGAACTTTGAAGGTTTTCCCTTGGAGAGGGAAGTCTGCGATTAATATTTATTAGGAGATATATATATACTCCCCTGGCCTAATCTGACTAGAATCAAAACCAAGCCGAGCTGAACAACACGGCATAAAGATAAGTGCAAACAACTGAATTAATATCCTCTGACCAAAATAATGCATGCCTTAATTGAAAAGAAAATGCTGTGAAGGGAAAGGATGTGCATTGTTTATTTGTTTAGAGGATGTGTATGCCAGTCTTCAGGTAAAAATGCATCCAGAGTAACTCATGTACCATCAGTTAAAATTAGGTAGTCCCTGCCATCAGGCTTACAAAACACACACACACAAAAACCACGATGCACAAGGGGAAAGTGCACAGGGATGGAATAATAGAATTGTAGAGTTGAAAGGGATCCCCAGGGTCATCCAGCCCAACCCCCTGCAGTGCAGGAATTATTATTATTATTATTATTATTATTATTATTTATTTATTTATTTATTTATTTATTTATTTATTTATACCCCATCCATCTGGCTGGGTTTCCCCAGCCACTCTGGGCGGCTTCCAACATAATATTAAAATACAATAGTCTATTAAACATTAAAAGCTTCCTTAAACAGGGCTGCCTTCAGATGTCTTCTAAAAGTCTGGTAGTTGTTGTTCTCTTTGACATCTGGTGGGAGGGCATTCCACAGGGTGGGCGCCACTACCCAGAAGGCCCTCTGCCTGGTTCCCTGTAACCTCACGTCTTGCAGTGAGGGAACTGCCAGAAGGCCCTCGGAGCTGGACCTCAGTGTCTGGGCTGGATGATGGGGGTGGAGATGCTCCTTCAGGTATTCTGGACCGAGGCCGTTGAGGGCTTTAAAGGTCAGCACCAACACTTTGAATTGTGCTCGGAAAAGTACTGGGAGCCAGTGTAGGTCAACTAACACATCCAAGACAGATGGCCATCCAACCTCTTCTTAGAAACCTCCAAGGAAGAACTATTCACCACCTCCCATGGGAGGACGTTCCACTTTCAAACAGCTCTTACTGTCAGAAAGTTCCTCCTGATGTTTAGTCGGAATTGCCTTTCATGTAACTTGAAGCCATTGGTTTGGGTCCTACCCTCCAGAGAGGAGAAAATAAGCTTGCTGTCATCTTCAAAGAAAAAAAATGTTTGAAAGGGGGGAGGGGAAGAGAGGAAGCATCAGGCACCAATTATTCAACACCAGTTCTTGTGTGCCCCACCTGATGGAGGACCATCCTCTGTTTAAAGGGCTGCCCTGTCCAATTCTGGGTTTAAGATAATGAAACATAAGAGGGAATGGGGGCCCTGAAGTTGCCCATCAACATTTGCACCTGCACACTATGGTGAGATGCATTGCATTTTCACTTAAATCACAGGAAGTACTTCTACATTTTCACACGCAGATGTTTGATTTTACTTTGTTCATATCAAAGCATTTACGATAGGACTAGATGAGCCATTGGCTTGATCCAGCCGAACTCTTCTTCTGCTCCTGACATGAGAAATAAAATATTTATTTTATTTCTGAATATTCTCCACTCTCCACCAAAACCATGAGGTTCCCAAAACATTTACAGGCCACTGCCCCCTTGGTTCCATAAACTGATCCCCAATGCCCCATACTCTATCCTATAAAAGGCATGATTCAGAATGGCAGTTTGCACGACCCGCTAAGGAAAATAACAACACAATAAAATTCAAAATGGTAACGATTGCACATTTATTCAAAATCCAATTCAAAACTATTTAATTAATTCAACAAAACTGATTAACTTGATCCATTGATACCAGCTTTAAAATTCCAATACTGTAAGTTGATATATATCTTATTTCCTAATACGGTAAATATATATATATATATTTCTGTTTTTCCTTGTTGTTATAAGTTATGTTGGATATTTTGTTGTGCAAATTATGTTGAAAATCAATAAAAACACTATTAAAAATTAAAATTTTGTGTTCAAATAATATATTGCCTACTTTTTATGCCCTTGAAGAACAAATGTTTGTGTGTTGTTGTTTTTTAAGAACAAATATGTTGAGGGATGTGTGTGCATGTGTATGCAAATGTGCAGTTGTGTGTGTGTGTGCCAAACTGAGTCTTTTGACCCAGGTGAAAGAAAGCCTAGTTTGGCCCATGGCATAAGTGCTTTGTTTTCTCTGCTGGCTGGTTGGCCCAATTAGTGTCATACCAAAGGATGATTCCTGGCAATACAGTTGATATATTAAGGTCTGGTGTCACCATAAGGACCTGATACTCAGAACAAGAAGTGACTCCTTGTGGCAAAATGCTTAGTGCTGCAACATAAAAAAACTTAAACCGGTGAGACAACTTACTGAACCGGTTAATTAAAGGGGGAGAAAGTTGCTTTTCATACTTGTGAAGTAAAAGAGATTGCTGAGCAAATCCGGTTGGCTTAATAGCCTGTCTAAACCTCTATAGAGACTAGCACTCTCCAGAGGGATCGCTTTAAGAAAAGTGGCAGGGAGGACTGCAACAGAACAGAAAAAAATTCACTGTGTCCATTTGGCCATGAGAAAGGGAGAATTGCTTGCACTGGGCACTCCACCCCACATGTTGTTGTTGTTGTTTAGTCGTTTAGTCGTGTCCGACTCTTCGTGACCCCATGGACCAGAGCACGCCAGGCGCTCCTGTCTTCCACTGCCTCCCGCAGTTTGGTCAAACTCATGCTAGTAGCTTCGAGAACACTGTCCAACCATCTTGTCCTCTGTCGTGCCCTTCTCCTTGTGCCCTCCATCTTTCCCAACATCAGGGTGTTTTCCAGGGAGTCTCTTCTTCTCATGAGGTGGCCAAAGTATTGGAGCCTCAGCTTCACGATCTGTCCTTCCAGTGAGCACTCAGGGCTGATTTCCTTCAGAATGGAGAGGTTTGATCTTCTTGAAGTCCATGGGACTCTCAAGAGTTTCCTCCAGCACCATAATTCAAAAGCATCAATTCTTCGGAGATCAGCCTTCTTTATGGTCCAGCTTTCACTTCCATACATCACTACTGGGAAAACCATAGCTTTTACTATACGGACCTTTGTTGGCAAGGTGATGTCTCTACTTTTTAAGATGCTGTCTAGGTTTGTCATTGCTCTTCTCCCAAGAAGCAGGCGTTTTTTAATTTCGTGGCTGCTGTCACCATATATATCTATCCTATTTCATATATATTTCACCATATATATATATATATATATATATATATATATATATATATATCCTATTTCATATTTTCCTGTAAAACAACAATGTATTTGTAATATCCTGATGCCTTAATATTGTTTGCATTTGTATCCCCCCTCATAGCCTGCACTGAATGTGGAACATTAATCTTAATTTCAATAAATATTTGCACTTAAGGAAGGCAATGTGAGATGCAAATGTTTCAGATTTTGTATCTAAACCAGTCACCAGCAAGGCAACACAAGGGGACCAGTGTGCCCACCAGTACCTCCTGTGGTTCCCACAAAAGGTCTCAGCAAACATCCCCTCGGAAATCCACAGCACAGAAGAGACTATTTGCTCTCCTGCGCAGTTCCTGTTTGCGCTGGCTCAACCTCTCCTGCATTGGATACACCTCCTTAAACATGCCTACATTTCAATTGATGCTAAAATCAGACACTGGCCCACCTGTGTATTCTAAACTAAAGTAATGGGCCAAGAGCTCCTTTCTGTGAGTGAGTGCAGTAGTGTCTGATGTAGGAGCTTTCTCCACTCCCCATTGATGGGGTGGTTGAAGGGGGTGCATTCCCACAACATTTCATAACTATGTTTCTTTCTCTTCTCTTTAGAATGCAGCAACCATTTTGTCACAGCCATGGAGGGTTGCACTTGCTCAGAATTGCAAATGTGCCCACTTACCACAAAATGATGGTGACCCTCATTCTAGAGTGGGCATAGGCAAACTCCAGACCTCCAGATGTTTTGGGACTACAGCTCCCATCATCCCTAGCTAACAGGACCAGTGGTCAGGGATGATGGGAATTGTAGTCTCAAAACATCTGGAGGGCCAGAGTTTGCCTATGCCCTAGAGTTAGATATGGATGGGGAAATGCCAGATCTTGAAGGGTAAGTAATACAGCAGACAGGAGGAAGGAGCGTGAACAGGGCAACTGTCTCCAATGGCCCTGGGCTTCCTAGAGATGCCACATTGTTAGAACAATGTGATAGTTAGCAGTGAAATACAATAATTACTCTCATGCTGTGTGCTCCACGTTAATGCTACGCTGCTAACTTCTATAATGGAATCTATCATTTCTCCATTTAACCAGGTTTCCTTACTGCGGAAAGATAATAACACTGTGGTAAAGGAAAATGCAAAGATGTCCATGCTCCACCCTGAAAACTCAAACACGGCATTACAGAGACCATAGAGTGGTTTCCCATTCACTTGCCGGCGCTTAAAGGATTTCAAGGCAATAACTGGAAGTAATTGCAAAATTTATGGCCCAGAAAACAAGGCTGGTAATCCAATTACTTGTAAACAATATAAACCATCTCTAAATAAAGCAGATACACACAGAAGCGGATGAGGCATCAAAAATGATTAGTTCAACATGGGAAAGCGATGCACTGCTCGCTGTGGATTGGAAGGCATTTGCATAGGGACGGAACATAATGCCTAGACATGCCTTGACCTTGGCCAACACAAGTGAGGTGGCCTTTATAGATAATCTTGAGAGACTGTCATTGCATTCATTATGTCCATAGATGCAGAGTAAGCAGGCTTTAAATATGCTCCCTGACAGAAGGGTTACTTTGACTGAGTCAGCATAATGATATTATATGGCACATTTATCACCACCAAAGGTACTGTATATACACATATATACATGTGAGCTATTTTTGGTTTTGGTGCTGCTAAAGTTTTTTTTTTAAAGAGTTGTACTGTTGGAGGCTGCAGCGGTAGCATGATCTTAATTTTGAAAAAGAGTTGTTAAAAATAATAATCCAAATGCACCAAGTTAATTAGATTATGTTTGAGAAGCAGCTACCACTGGTTAGAGGTTAGAGATGAGGCAGTTGGGCAAATATTTGAGCTCCAGAAGAGATTATTCTTTCCCTCCCATGTCCTGCAATACTACATGAATTAGAAGAAGAAGAAGAAGAAGAAGAAGAAGAAGAAGAAGAAGAAGAAGAAGAGTAGGAGTAGTAGTAGTAGTAGTAGTAGTAGTAGTTTGGATTTGATATCCTACTTTATCACTACTTGAAGGAGTCTCAAAGCGGCTAACGTTCTCCTTTCCCTTCCTCCCCCACAACAAACACTCTGTGAGGTGAGTGGGGCTGAGAGACTTCAAAGAAGTGTGACTAGCCCAAGGTCACCCAGCAGCTGCATGTGGAGGAGCGGAGACGTGAACCCGGTTCACCAGATTACGAGTCTACTGCTCTTAACCACTACACCACACTGGCTCACTGAAAACCTAAACATCATGTAGGTCTGTTATGTATAGTTTGGAAGTAAGTATCAGCACCCAGTGAATGAGTGATTATACTGGATGTTGGCCAGAATATGGGCAAAGTGGCCTACGTATGTAGAGATAAATTTTGTGAGCGATACTCAGTGTGTATGACACAATTTCTGCCTACGTGTATATAAGCACAGTGCTAGCAATTAGCCAGGTCAAGCACTTCCTGAAAGCCCTTGCGGGTCAGAATAAACTCTCGCAGCCTGACCCAGATGTGTTGCCCGACTACCTTCATTGCTAGGCCCTCAAGCAGTTGTTTTAGTGGTTGGTGGGTGCTACTTCTGAATGGGAGCCAAGACTGGCTCTCATCCACTGTGAATGCCCCCCATATTAATTCATCGGCCATGCAGTGCACTAGCCCATATACCTATGCCATCTATAGATGTATGAGCCATGGGATTGTATTCTGGGTGAATTAAAATGCATGTCACACCATATGCATATAGAAAATATTTTCTGAAACAAACCTTTTGGCCATGCCACGTGCCCAACCTGACTAACTAAGGGCAGCTCTTGCTCTTGCAATACAATTCCACCCTTATAATCTCAAAATGGCAAGATTTCACAAATGTGAGATGAAAGGGCAAACCCAAGCTAAAATATTTTACCCCACCCACCCATCCCATCCCACTGTGCAAAATCCTTTCTGACAAGGTTTTATTATCTTATCTTTCTGCATTTTGTTTCTAGTGATGAGACTGGGGAATGGACAGAATTAAGCTATTTAAACATGTTCAGTTCTTATAGCTATAAAATGATGTTTTGGATTCACTTGGATTCTTTAATTTCCTCTGCTTTTAATTACTTAGGCAAAGACCTTCTTGTTCAAACAGGCTTTTGGGAATTGACTGCTTTTAATGAAAGGGCTGGGGCTGTGCTGTTTTCATTGTAAATATTTGTAAGTTTGTAAACATATTTGTATGTTTAAAACAGCTTTTTAGATGTGTATAAAGTTTAATTGTTTTTAATATGGGTTTTTCCCCCTATGGTTTTTAATGATCTTGTTTTTATCTGTAAGCTGCATTGACTCCCACCAAGGAAAATGGTAGGAAAGAAAGAAAGAAAGAAAGAAAGAAAGAAAGAAAGAAACTAGTCATACTAATAATATTTAGGCTTCTATTCAACATTATGCTAAGGTTCCATCTGTGTAAGCATTTCCCTTGTGTGATGCAACATTCTCCTCCCCAGCTCCCCCACCTAACTTGCTAATTCACTAAATCTTGTTCTGGAATTCCCCTAGTCCTTCTGGGAAGATTTGGGGATGGTGCTGGATATGTGTGGATGGAGAGGTGGGAAAATTCACATTGCAGTAGTGAGGTTGGCAGGAACCCCAAGGACGTGCTCTACGGGGAGCTGGCTTCAGGTACCAGGCCCATTGGCAGACCAACTTTGTGTTACAAAGCTGTCTGCAAGCATGACATGAAGTCTGGCAACATCAGCCCCAGCGTGTGGGAGTTCCTTGCAGATGAATGCAGTGCCTTGAGACAGGCAGCCAGGTCATGCATCCATAGTGACCAGAGGCAGAACAACTGCTGGGAGGAGCACAGAGAGAAGAAACACCATGGTGCATCTGCAGCAGCACAACTTGACACCTTTATCTGCCCCAGCTGCAACAAAACATGTCTTCACCCCCCAAGGCACACTCCTCCCTTGTCTCTTGAGACAGATGTATGCCAATGACAAGTGGTAATCCCTGCTCTAGTTAAAGCTATGGTTTTCCCAATAGTGATGTATGGAAGTGAGAGCTGGTCCATAAAGAAGGCTGATCGCTGAAGAATTGATGCTTTTGAATTATGGTGCTGGAAGAGACTCTTGAGAGTCTCATGGACTGTAAGAAGATCAAACATATCCATTCTGAAGGAAATCATCCCTGAGTGCTCACTGGAAGGACAAATCCTGAAGCTGAGGCTCCAATACTTTGGCCACCTCATGAGAAGAGAAGACTCCCTGGGAAAGACCCTGATGTTGGGAAAGATGGAGGGCACAAGGAGAAGGGGATGACAGAGGACGAGATGGTTGGACAGTGTTCTTGAAGCTACCAGCATGAGTTTGACCAAACTGTGGGAGGCAGTCGAAGACAGGAGTGCCTGGCGTGCTCTGGTCCATGGGGTCACGAAGAGTCAGACACGACGAAATAACTAAACAACAAATCCCTGCTCTGGCTTCCACTAATACAACGGATTAGTTGAATACAGCTCATAGACTTGAAAGGGGGCTCAGTTTCCATCTTTCTCTGCTCTCTGCAAGCAAAATTAACCTTGAGCAGTGGCGTAGCGTGGGTTGTCAGCACCCGGGGCAAGGCAAGTAATTTGCGCCCCCTAACCCGTGGATTTGCGCCCCCTAACCCGTGGATTTGCGCCCCCTAACCCGTGGATTTGCCCTAACCCTAGATGTTGCGCCCGGTGCGACCGGCCCCCCCTGCACCCCCCACGCTACGCCACTGACCTTGAGACTAGGTAGGTGGCTTTCTAGCTTTGAAAATGGTGACTGGAATTTTTGGCAAGTTCCCACAAAACATCGGCACCATCCAGCCAGTATTCTAGATCCATATACATGGAAACCCATTTATACTGCAAAACCCCCAACTTTTGTGAAATATCCAGAACTGATCCTCAATATTTTCAGTTGTGCAGAATGGTACAAGCATATTCCCAGTTTCTGTGCAGAGGGGTCAGTACTTGCTGGGCATGCTTTGAAAGATGTCTGTTTTGTGACACTTTTTGTCCGACCAGTGCAAACTGTCCATTTGCAGGCTCAGTTCAGAGAAGCTATATGGCAGGGAGAGGTGGTGTTACTGAGTCAAAGCACCACCCATGAGAGCAATCATTAGCTGTGCGTAAAATGTTATGAGAATAACAAGGTTGTTCAGGTGAGCCATAATTCAGGCAGACACGTAGTTCCTCCTCTAATCTGCTATATTCCTGGAAGATCTATATTCTGGGATACTAGGCATTAATTTTATTATTTTTTTAAGCCACAAAAGGACTGTCCCCTGTGCATGCTCATAACTCAGACATTTACTAGCTGGAGGAACATGAAGGGTAAGTTAGGGATGTGACTATAGCCATGGAACTTTTCTCAATTCAGGCACAATCTGCCATTTCTGTGGGAAAGGAAACCTCCACACTCACTCTAATAACAGCAACATCTAAACCAAGGTGCAGACAACCAGCTACAAATTCACTCTTAAAAAGGTCAGATCAAACAGCAACTATCCCACTACAAATGCTAAGTGTGGAAAGGTCCACAGTTAGTTTCATGGCTATTGTATCAGTTCCTGATACAATATACCAACCACCACATCACACTGACTTCTTGTTTCTTTAATTGTACTGTCTCTTGTTCTGGGCATAATGTATTAAGGAGGATATTGACAAACTGGAATTTATGGAAAAGGTGGTGAGGGGCCTGGAGACCAAATCTTACATAGAAGATGATCCATATTTTCCTGTTGTTGCAGAGGATAAGGCGCAAATAAGTGGGAATGGGTCTCAACTACACATCATCCTAATGATGCAAGCTATTTGACTGCCTTGGGAGGTGCTGGACTCTCCTTCATTTGAGGTATTTAGGTAAAGGTTGGATGATCATCTATCCATGTTGCTATAATATTGGACTTCCAAAATTGGCAGGGACTTGGGTGTTCTATGATTGGAAAGTTGTACATGCTACTTGTACCTTCACAGCAATACTGAGAGGTAGGTTAGGCTTGAATAAAATAACTGGTTGGTGGTCACTCATTGAATCTGGGTCTTCCACCCAGTCTTCCAGCCACAAAACCACACTTCTTATTTATTTTCCTGCACCCTGAAATAAATTTCACATGATGTGCAAATACAAATTTTAGAAATATTTACCAGAAGCCCAAAAACAACTTCAGAAAGTTGTTGATGAAGTGTATGATCCTGTTTGTGTTAATTTTGATTAAAAAGTTTAAGAAAAAAAGAGAAATGCTTGCCCATTGTGTTGTCTATGGGGGGGAAATGGCAAGTGATATTGTTCACAGAATATATGACCATGCCTGTTGTTAGAATTCAACTTGCAGTTCTGGTAGCATTCAAAAGCCAATCATAACAAATGATCCCAGTGGAAAGATCATGGGAGAGGAAATTTCTCATGTCTCCGATCCTGGCCAGAAGGTTAATTACCAGAATATGGAATACACAGAGAAAAACGAGCATATCTAGGCCTGCTCAATTAACCCACACACCTAAAAAGAAACAGAGCACAGTGAGAATTGTACAGTGTATGAAATAGCCTGTATGAAACACAATGCAAGAAGATGGATGGAGAACTGTGAAAAACAGGATTGCAAAAGAGATTGATGAAACCAAGCAAATCATGGTTTCCTAGATATTTGTGGACACTTGTGATGGACCAGTGACAAGCCTATTTTGATGGATGGTGTTGGAGGCGGTATGATCTAATCCAGCGGTAGCCAACATGGCACCCTCCAGATGTTATCCCCATCATGCCCTTATTGTCCTCACAGAGCAACAATTCCCAGAGTTCTGTGGGAAGAGGGGTTGACTGTTAAACCACTCTGGGAATTGTAGCTCTGTGAGGGCAATGGCAGTCTCCTAACAACTCTCTGCATCCTTAACAAACCACAGCTCCCAGGGTTCTTTGGGGGGAGCCATGTGTGATGGACAGCAGAGCCAGATCAGAGTCTGGTGATGCAGTCACCCTGAAACTCCATCAGAGTATTGGAGCCTCTCTCTGATTAGCTACAGAGTGAGCTAGCCACTGTGGGGGGGGGCAGAATTTGGGGGGGGGGTAAAAGCAGCAGTTTCTAAGGGATAGAGTTAGATAAGGCTGGGTTTAAGAAGAGAGATAGGGCTGGATTTGAGATGTTAGATTGGTTTTAGGCTGGGAGATAGGGAGTGAGATAGGGAGAACTGGTTCTGAATTCAAGTCAAACATACACGTTGAGGAGACTATCCATAGCGAGAGGACAGAGCGGCTTGGAAAGGGAGACCAGATTGAGGGTCTGGGAAAGGTATACAGACTGGAGTGTTCTGGGAGGGCTGTGATGGAACTGGGAGAGGTCAATATTGTGGGAATACAGGCTACCTAGGTGTCAGTATAGTCAGGAGGGGAGAGTTCTTCTAGGTACTGAAGACTCCCAAACCAGTAACAAGGGGTGAGGTGATCCCCTGGGTCTGTTATACCTCAGGTGTAGGATTGTTAAGAGAGTGTGTAACTGAGGGAAAGTGCCCCTCGCTCATGAACCAAAGTATTAAGCTGTGAAGGAAGTGGTATGTGAAGGAAGTAGTTGAAAATATTTAATTGTAATAACTAAGTGACAGAAACTGAGTTGAGCATTTTACTGTCTATTCTGGAAACCTGAATATTTATCTACCTGAAGTGCACCAACCAACTTTTAGTAACTGAAGCTTAAGAAGAGTTGTGCCTATAATATTTTTTTTAAGCCTGGGGCATCTTATAGTTAGTTAAAGTAAGCTTCTACCTGAAGGAACACATTTCCTGACACACTTTGTTCATAAACTTCCTTTCATTTAATAAAACTGTTCTTGTTTGTTTGATCAGCTTCTTCCTGAGACTCTAAATCATTAAGTTTTCCCTCACACCAGGCCCCCACTAGATAATCCATGGTAAATCGTAGAAATTCGTGTAACTGGTGTACTATGAGGTAGGTGCACTATATTTAATTTGGGGCAGTTAGCAGGACTGGATCTGCCACATTATTAATGGTTGTTATTAAGTGGTCAGATCTGCTACACCATGAGCATTAAAGGGGGTATGATACAGCAGTATTAAATACGTAGGACAGATTAGGCCTCCCTCTCCCTCCCTCCCTCTCTCCTCCTCCCCTTCCTCCTTATATCTTACCTTTTTTTTGCAGATGTCTCTGTTTTTACCCAATTGACTGAGCTCCACACACCCGACTATTTCTCCGCAAGCGGCTAAGGCATCACCTCCACCAGGCTCCTGCATTCCTGTCAGTTATACTAACTTTCCCTCATTCTTTTTAGACTTCCAGCACAGTAGATTGAAAGTCTGAGTCGCATCCCCACAGCCTGAAGCAGAGGTTTCTAGAGAGTAGGAGAGAGTTATATCTCCCTCACTGTCAGTATGACTCAGTTGGAAGCAATATTGCTTTTAAGCTGGAAAGTGTGTGGATTCCTATCTTACATCATAACTGACATTATAGTACACAATTGGGGTTGCTTCTGAACAGCCAGAAAGAAGCTTGCTGATAATGAAAAATGTGTTTGTGTTTCAGCCATTGTTTAAAGAATGACCCTCTGCTTTTAAAACATCACTAACAGCACAATAAAGTAGCTTTCTTTCTTGAAAGCCGGTTCTCATTTACCCATTTTGTTATCAGTCTGTTTGTTACCATTGTGTGCACAGGTCCATTTATAAAGTTTCTGTTCACCATACAGTGCTTTCCAGAAAGCTTGCTTAGAAAGAAAAAAGGGGAGTGAAACATTCTCACTGGAGCTGGATGTAGAATGCAATGTGCAAGGAAATGCACAGCCCACTTCAGGTGCATAACCTGAACATGTGCACAGATGGATAAATCTTTTGGTTTTCATTTTTCCAACCTTAACTTCAGTTCATCATGTTTTCCAACCAGTATTTTTTGTTGCAAATGCCCTTGCAATAATTCATCTGAATTTTAGAGCACATTTATCAACACATACACATTTTATGCATTTTTACCAAATATTACGGGTGTGTGTGTGGTGGAATTCAGTTCATTTTGCATCTAAAAGCAATCCTGCTTGATTCACACATTCTGAAACTGTGTGAACCAAAACACAGCCATCCTTTGAAATTTGCAATTCCCTAAATTTTGCATCCTGTCCCTCTCCCCAAGCCCAAGATTGCCAGGATGACACACTGAAATTAGTCCCTTTCCAGGTTACAACAGACATGCTCCAGGGATTTGTTCCAATCCACCATCACTTCTCTACAATCCATTACATGTTTTCATGGTGAAACAACAAACTGATAGGCCTAGAAATGTAGAGTCCGTTAAAGAAGCTACCCATCCTGAAATGGCATTCACTTTTCTTTACCATTTATGTAAGTCTTTTCAAAACTTGATCACCTCATTACCTGGGCCTAAATCCATAGGTAACATGCCCCCCAAGTTCTCAGGATTTATTTCAAAGCAAAATTCCGTATCCAAAGTAATTCTTTGGGATTGGGATGAGCAGAGGCCTACAGTACAACTGTTAAAAATGCATAGCTATTCATATGACGTCAATTAGTAAAGAAGTTGTCTAATATTTCCAAAACTGGCTCCCTAATAGGAACCACATTTTTATTCTAATATTCAGTGGACCTCTGCTCCTTTGAAATACAATTCATTTTGTTAGTTACTAATATGGTACATGATATGTGTGTGCAATCTTTTGTTTAAAACACTTGGATGTAGTGCACCCCAGGGTTGCTTAGCATCGAGAGAAATGCATCCTATATTATGATTTGGAATCTCATAAAACATTGCACTTGGTTTCAATATTTTTAACATTCAGAAATTTCTAACATTGTGTGTGTGTTTAAAAAAATCAAAAACATTTGTGGTGTTATATATTAGCTGACTTGCAGAGCAGTAGATTACAGCCTGCCATTCTCAGTACTCTACAGAGAGATCATCATAATCCATTTTACACTGCCCATAAATAAACAAGCAGTTCAGGGATGGTGTATTTCTTTTGTGAATTTCTAATCGAGAAGGTGTGCATCACCTTAAAGATTAAAATGTTTACAATGGAACCCATTATTTTTTTAAAAAAATAATCAGCTTGAGGCTCATTGTCATGTCCTACTTAGACGCTTTCCCCAGTTGGCAACTGAATAGGTGAGAAGCAGTGAATGAAACAAATAACAACACAAATACTGCTCCCAACCATAAGAATATTACAAGGAATCATTTTTAATGACATTGATATGTCATCTCCCCCCAGAATGACAACTCGACCAATGACTAGAGACTCCTGACTTTCAAAGGCAAGTTTCCTGAATCTCTTGAGAGATCCCCTAGGGATAATCAGTGAGTTTAAGCAAGCTGCCACCAGATGTCTCCACTTCTTTATGCATAAGCAAATGGGGCTGAATAGCTTCAGATTGCAGTCTGTAATGAGATTACCAACAATTTTATTTCTTGTCTTAGGTTGGCTATTTGCAGTGAACAAAAAGGTACACATACAGAGAGAGAAATTGCTCAGTTCTGTTTTGAAAGACACAGAGAAATGTGTCCACATGACAAAAACTCTAAAGTTTTACAAGTTGAAGGAGGGAAGGACAAATATAACAGATAAGGATGTATTAGTATCCTTGTGCTCATCCCAAAAGTGGCTCGTTTAGGGATGGAGGAGAAATTCTTTTGGTTTGCAGTTTAACAAAAAGTCGTCTATAATTTGCACTTACTGAACCATTAAGAGCACCAAAACACGAATATTATTCAAAATTCACACTTCTCTGAATTTTGTTCAGCCAATCAAAAATTGTGGACAAAAATACATGTTCTAAGTGAAACTAATGTACAATATTATATTAGGGAAAATTTCTTGCTCAAAATGTATGTTAATCAAAGTTGCACTAAAAATACATATCTTAGAAGAAATAATAATAATGATAATAATAAATTTTTATTTATATCCTGCCCTCCCCAGCCAAAGCTGGGCTCAGAGAGGCTAACAACAAGTAAAAATAGCACAGTATACATAAAATCACACAGTCAATTAATTAAAATACATTCTAAAATCAATTCAGAATTACATTAATGGCAACCGTTGGGCTAGAGTTCTATGAGGATTACAGAAGGAGAAAGGGGGTCACACTATGCCTTGGCCAAAGGCCTGGTGGAACAGCTCTGTCTTGCAGGAACCTGCAGAAAGATGTCAACTCCCGCAGGGCCCTAGTCTCTGGTGACAGAGCGTTCCACCAGATCGGGACCATGGCCGAAAAAGCCCTGGCTCTGGTTGAGGCCAGCCTAACCTCCCTGTGACCCGAGATCTCCAAGACATTTTTATTTGAAGACTGTAAGGTCCTCCGTGGGACATACCAGGAGAGGCGGTCCTGTAGGTACAAGGGTCCTAGGCAGTATAGGGCTTTAAAGGTTAAAACCTTTAATGTGCACGAAAATGCATATGGGATTTTTGTGCTAACCTTTCAAAAGAAAAAAAAGAAGGCAAATTGATTCTGAAATGAGACAAGTTGAACTTAAGGTTGCCAACATGAGAAGCTGGGAGAAGAAAACCAGCAAAGCAAAGAGTAGATCTTGTTGCGATTCACAGTTAAGACCTTCCCCGTGTGACCCCAGTCCTGTTGCTGCAGGCAATGAACACCATCAGGGAATTTCAATGCCCTCTGCCACCTCTGCTGCCTTCCTTGCTACCACTGCTTTGCCACTGGACCCCAGAAGGATAGAGAAGGATCGAGACAAGGGGGAGAACAAAGCCTCTTGAGATGTGATTCAAGAAGGTCTTACATTTGGCCTGCTCATAGCTGTCTATAAACTGTGCATTGCTTGACTTACACCAATTCAGAAAGTGTGATCACAACTCTGATAATCAGGGAAAAATGGATATACTAAAGGGAAGCATACACAAAAATGTTGAAAATAATGTGCAAAGCTGCACTATATTAAGGAAAATGGCTTCAAAAAGATGTGTATATTGGGAGAAAAACCCCACTACAATGCAGATAGACTTTCATGACAACTTTTTCTTTAAAAATTCAATGGCTTATGTGGAAACTGAACTTAAGAGTGAAAAAAAGAGAGAAACTGAAACCCACTGATCTGCCCATCCCTACTCATGTGTTTTATTCTAGATGGGGTGGCACTTCCTCTGAAATACGTGGTCTGTACTCTTGGAGTGCTATTTGATTATAACCTTCCCTGCTCCAGCTACTTTGGCACCCATGTTCCTAGACAGGGACAGCTTGACCACAGTGATCCATGCTCAAATAATCTTTCCTTTGGACTACTGTAATTCACTACACCTGCGTCTGTCCTTGTAGATGGTCTGGAGAGAGCAACTGGTGCAAATCCAGCAGCCAGAGTATGATGAGGCATGTCTGCATGGAATCAAGGATTGGCCATGTGCGTGGGACAGATTCAGAGGGGTGCAGGCCTCATATTGGTTCTGGAGAAATGATGTTTGAACACATCTCAACCTATGATACCTTACAAAGTTACTGCGGCAATGAAATGACACAATCCCCATACACACCATCGTGAAACTTGGAGAAAGAACTAGGAACAGATGTGATTCACTGAATATCAAGGGGAGTAACAATGTCCCCAGCTAAGAGATTAGCCTGATAACGATGAGCGGCAAACTAGAGACACGACAATAATCTTGATATTTCACACTACTTTGCTCTTTGTTGTTTCCCTGTATGCAATGAGGCTAAGGAAGGGTTTGCTTTAGTTCAAGTCTCTTTGCTCATGCTGAATTTGTGAAAGACCTACAGGAGTTGCTTGTATTGAGCTACGAGCATTTTCCCTGCAGACACAGGGGGAAATCAATGTTCATTCAACTTCATTTGCCATGAAAGAATACAGTGCAGTATGGCAAACTTTTGATTTGATTGAGTTCTGCTGAAATTTCTGCTTAGCTTCGTCATTTCTTTCAAGCTATTAACCACAGTTGTCATGTAGGCTTGCCACTAAACAAGACTTCCTCTGCCAATCTCCAGTTAATTTATTGCACAGAGCTCCTTGTTTTAAAGAACGGTACAGATTTCTGCGAAGGAAATGACTGATGCTTTGTATTTCTTTCCCACTTGTTCTATTCTACCTGCCCCTCCCACTTCCTCGCTGGTCCAATTTGACTGGCTTATTTGTTTTACAAGTATAGGATGGTATGGCATGCTAACAAAGATGGAGTGGTATGCTGGGCTCAGAAAACGCGTAATTTGGAAAACTATGTGGAATTGCTCAAAACTGCCAGAAATTGCTTCGCTTAACAGTGGGAGTAATACGATAAAATCGTGTACATTTTTGAGATGGAATAGCGATACCAAGTCAACAAGTTTCTTCTTTTCTGATGCCGATATGCAAGCAGGTAAAAACTGGATCTCGAAGCAGCACACAAAGGGCCAATGAAGAAGACCCCCAGATCTGTGTGTTGATGTATGGTGAAACCATCAGATTCCCACTGTGGACTGAACTGAGAGATAGATTTTGCTCAGGGACAGCTTCAGGTTTAAGAGAGCTGGGGCTGGCAGAGTTCCAACTGGTGACTACTGGCAAGTGAGGGGTGGGTGGGCTTACTGATGAGATTCACCAACAGGGGGCAGCATTGGTGCCACAATCTGTAGTAGGTGAGTGCGCTCACCCTTTTAAATGTCCTCACTATGCCCCAATTAGGGATGGGGTAGGATTTTAAGACATCTAATTCACAGACACATCATAAGATATCAGACTCTGTAGGCATCTTCAAAGTTCTCAGGATTTGTCCATTAATTATAAGCTAGAGAAGTTCCCCCTCCATAATTCAGGTTAACATCACTTGATTTCCTAAACTTCAAAGGGGAAGTTTTCATCACCAGTTCTCATCCTTCAGTCTGACTGTGATGTGATGAGCCTGAAATCACAAATACACAACATCTGGCACCTTCAGAGAGTAAACCTGCCCAAGGCTGTTTGCTTGAAGATTCACCATAATGGAAGCTACCCTAGAGCTTATCAAAGTCACAAAGATGCTAGAGCATACTGCCTTTGCAGTAAATATTTCTGCATACTTGAGGCTGCCTAACATTCAAGTTTCTAGTCTTATGTAGAACAATGAAAACTGCTGTATTTTTTCAGAATATCACAAAAGCAACTACAAAATCAGTAGTACCTTAGGAGCTACTCCCACCCCCTGCCTTTGCAAGTCTTCCAAGTTGCTGCACGAGAGGGGCTGTCAGCAACATCATGGCAGAAGAGTTTCCATCTATTTTAATGTCTGCATTTTAAAGCATTGTAAGGAGAAGGGCGGTGAATGACATCATGGAAGAGATGTTTCTGGGACCAAGTTGAAACTGCCAAGCTCCTTTGTTATTTTTGCTGCTGCCAGGAGGGTGAAATGCTGTTATTGTAATATTGTTATATTTACGATACTGCAATGTTGCTTTTTGTATATATTGTAATATTTGCTATTAAATTGTTTTTTGTTTTTTTGTTATGTTATTATGAAATTGTTCTTGCAGTGGTTGATTTTGAGATGTATTCATTTTTTCTTTCTTATGAGCTGCTTTTAGCACGATGCTTTTGGCAGAAAGTTGGCATGCAAATAAAATGACAGTGATATAGTTTGCGGAACTCTGGTTAAACACCCAGCTTTTAGAAGTCAGAAACTCAAGACTTAAACCCTGGAATACAATAGTGAGAAGCTTTCAGAAACTAATCTATCCATGGATTCAACAGATGACTGGGTGGAAATGATTTGTGTAGTTGAAAATTAGTATATTTTCACTAACTGTGAGCTAACCTTCACATAATTATTAATTAAACTACAATTTTATTCGGATTAGTCTTTGAATAAGTAATTCATGGATTAATTTATTAATGGAGTAATTTATTAATTAATTTGGTGGATCATACCATGTGTATAAATCATTTTGTCATACAAGAAGTGTGCTGAAGAATATGTCACAGAGATTAGGAGTATTAACACCAGCCCATTTCTTACAGGATAGCTGTTTAATCTGTGTAAATATGGAGTCTTCCTTCAACTACATATTGAGTGTCCTGCATTCTACTTACAAAAGTGACTTGTAAGAAGAACTAATGACAGGAGAGGTAAACTGTCAGTACCTTGCCAATAGACTATTTTATTACAAAAGACACCATGCTTTGAACGAGTTCGTTCCGAAAACACTCAGGGAAACCTTTGGTACTGAACAAGGCCTCACCACGGCAGAACTTTTGCTTCATTTCATTTCGCCTCTCAGTGCTCTGATACTAATTCTTGAACTTGTCCAGTACTTGTGGACTTCATCCTACTACAACTGTGGGCTTGGAATCCTATATTGATTTTCTCTTCTCATAGAATAAACACTGAAAGTATGAAAATGCACCCGTGCTCATTAATTGTGCACAGTGACCATCCCTCCCTAATTTTTAGCACCGCTTGTGACTAAGTGTCACAATTTTAAACAAGGATGTCGGAGAATCCAGGGAGAAATGGAAGCAGAAATTTCCAGTGCTCACTTATCCAGCCCATGCTGGTATTGGAAAGCAATCCTGCAAAGAAGAGCAGTATTTAATGTTGTTGCTTTCAGTCTGTAAACAATATGCAATTGATTGTGTTCTCCCCATTTGCATTGTGTTTCCTTTGCATTGAAATGGATTTTACATAATTTTAGTAATTAAGTACGTAAATTATGTAAGTTTTCCACAGTGGACAGCGAGACTAATAACATGGTTTTTGATGAACGATGAACTGCGGTGGAATAGAAACAGTGTTCTGTGTGACGAATACAGAACAGAACGGAAAACAATGCCTTGTTACATTCCTACTAATTAGTAATTCCTCTGAACTTTAGTGAGACTTACTTCCAAGGAAGCATGCATAATACGATTGCACTGCCTGAGAAAGTAGCCAAAGATAGATAATATAACAAAAGTAAGGAGACAAAAAAAGTTATTTGACTTTAATTGTGCAATTCAGCAACAGTCTTGACAGCTAGAGCCAGCACACACTGTGCAATAATGAAATCTAATAACAGGCTAGCTCATGTACCGTATCAAACATTATGGAACCTGGCACCAATGGGTTTATGTTTCTGGCAATGCAAAGTGCCAAGAGGTTATGGACAGTTAAATACCTATCATGAAGAGAGCCATCTTTTAGGATAATGGCAATAATGAACTGATTGCTATGTAGGGGAAATGCAATGGCTTTGATTAAATACAGATTGTCAGTTCTGTTTTTTGGGCAGCCATCAAAGCAATGCAATGCCAAATGTGTTTTCCTTTCTCCATTGCATTCTGGAATGAAAGTCACTGCTGATTTCGTGAAGCTTATGTGAGAAGGCGAGGCCAGAATCAAGGAAGAGGAACCTGAATCTGCTCAGTCTTGAAGGCAAATCCATCCACTTCACCATCACACAGAAATTGTCTCATGTTTATGTCTGAAATGTTTTTGTGACAGGGACAAGCTCCAACAGGCATGACTAAAGAAATAAACTTTGGTTGCTAATGGCTTTGTAAAAGAATTGGGATTTGAATTCCTATCCTTGGAATAAAGAGGTGAGGCACTCATTGTTGGATTAACTAGGGCCACAAGGAGATCTGCAATGATTCTTCAAACTGTCCTCCTGAAACTCTTCCAACCTTGGTGCTGCCTCCTGGTGAATGCAGCAGCACCATGAGGTGGATGATGTCATTAATGCTCCACTCCTCTGAAACATCGCTGCTGTTTAGAATTTCCGTTTAATTCTGTGGACTACATGATTGGCCTTGCTTTATCATTGCACAATGATGAGCATGTGGATGGTTGTGCCTTTTTCTTTCCATGAAACATTTTTTTTAGTACTCTGCAGTGTCCCTGGCTGCCCAAACTTCCTGATCTAAAATAAAAGCTCTGTGGAAGAAATTATTTCACAGAGAGGGCAGACAATATGCTTAAAATGACCTACAAGCTCCATCCCTGCCTAGCATGTAAGCGCTGTGTGTGTCCACCTGCCAAACACAGGTGACTAATCTACTCTCTTCCCCCCAGATCTCAAAGGAGGGGCGTGAGGTCTGCAGGAGGGTGCTGCCTTATATGAAGGGAAGATGGACAAATGTCAGTTCTGGTGCATGTTGCACCAACACACTACAAAGGCCCATGATACCCCTTGCTGATCTTATCTAGGCCCACCTGGTTTTGTTGTTTGTTCCCCAAGTAGGCAAAATTGGCTGATGGAAGTGGAGATTTTTGCCTCTTCCACAGTGGGTGGAGGAAATGCTGTAGTGGATGGCATCAAATATTTACACTGGTTTCATGGGGACAAGACTGTGGGGAAAGGCATTTGCCAGCAGCCTCAATGGTGACTGCCTTGAGGCATCAATATAGTGAAAAGAGATTCCCAAGATTTGTGTCTCAGGGTTTTGGAAACTGAGAGTAGTGAGGAAAAATAATAATGATACAGGTTTTTGTATGCTGCCTATCAATCAGTCAGAGAAAATGCCAAAATCCTTCATCTCAAAGGGTGCGCTGTGCATTCAAGGTGATGATTGCCAGGAACATAAGGAGAAAAGGCCCCTTTAGGGCTTGTGAGGACCATCTACTCTGAAGCTTTTAGGGTAAAGATTTAGGAAGCCTCCTCAGCACCCAAAAGTGTAGCCTGATGGGTCAGAAGTGGCCAGTCCATTATTCCACCTCAGGCTGTTTTCTCTCCTGCCAGGCTTGTTCTTCACTAGGTGTATTTGGAGGAGGTTATGAGGCCGTCATCTTCAGCCAGCTCTCACACAGCTTAGATTTCACATTGTCCTTCTTTGATAAAGTTTTGGCCCATGTTTTCCTCCGCCCACCACCACCGTGTCTTGCATTTTTATTCCAGACATGGGCACAAACAGAATGAGCTGGATTCTGAGCCACTTCCATTGTTCATCTTCAGTTGGCCTTGATTTTGTTGTATACCTCAGAGACAGCAAAGTGCATGAATCTTTTTTTCACAAAGAAAAGAAAGAACATAATGGCTGAGAGGACTGTCTGTGTCTCAGTGCCAACTACATTTTATTCATCCTCCCAGAATTTGATAATCATTATTATGGCATTTCCTTTGTGCCGAGGGAGGCCATGCATCCTACTTTACAGAGAATGGCACTTTGTTTGAAGGAGTTATCTATCTGAAGGGCAGTCTGACCCAAGTCTGGTTTTAAGACAAAGAATCCTGAGAAGGGAGAGAGGGGACAGGAGCGGATTTAATTCCATCCCTCAACACTGAACACCTGACCTATCTGTGTCATCCTTTGTCCTCTTGATGCATTCTGTCTTTTGTGGAGGGATGGATTCAAATGGATCCACTCTGTTTAAGAACATAAAAGAGAGGCCCGTGTCCCATCTAGTCCAGCACCCTGTTCTCACAGCTGCCAACCTGTGGGAAGCCTGGAAGCAGTATCTGAGCACAACAGTATTCTTCCTACTTTCCACACCTGCAGTTCCCAGCAACTTATATTCAGAAACCAGACTCCCTGGAGGTAGCAAACCTGTAGTCATTGATAACCTTACCCCTCCATGAATTTGGTCCAATCCCCTTTCAAAGCCACCGAGACTGGTGGCCATCACTACATCTTGTGGGAACGAGTTCCACAATTTAATGATACACCTCCTTTTACCTGTTCTGAATCTTCCATCATTCAGCTTTATTAGATAGCCTTCGCTGTATCATTATAAGAGAGGGAGTTGTATGTGTCAGTCGCATGCTCCTTTAAAAATGAGTCGGATGAGAGAAGCTAGGCGGTTAAAGTAGATTGTTGAGGAATAGAGCCAAGGCTGGGAATAGGAGTTGGCCTTAGGGTTGGCTGGTTCCAATGCAAAGCAGAGAGGCTAAGAAGGCCCAGTCCCCATACAGTTTGATCAGCACTTTCGGCTCTCAGCTTGAACTATGACATTTCAGGTGGCCAGCCAAATGAGCTTACCCACTACATCTATCTGTGTTTTGTTCCTGCCACCCAGCTGGCAGTTTTCAGTTTGGAGACAGACGTTTTAGAGTTGTGTGTCACTCTGTTTATTTAATAATTTTATTAATATTTAATAAAACAGAACACAGAACTCAATTACAAATAAAACCACCACCAGCAACGTAAATTCAACCATCTAATTCTTTTGTTTTATTGAATATTTATACACCCATGTAAGTGTATAAGTGTAGAAGTAAGCACATGTCAAGGCTTCAGGGAAGCCCATCCCTCCCACGGTGAGATGCCAAGAAGCAGGTAAACAAGAAGAGTTCTTACCAGTAGTTTATTCAATATTCACAGAGAGAGAGAGAGACAAAGGAATGTGGTCTCTTGTATATAATGGAGTTGCTCCAAGTAAAGTCCTACCCCATATGTATGTCTCTCCTATTCTACGCCACCCCTGAGCAGTGGCATCGCAATGGGGGGGGGCGGTGCACCCCAGGTGCCATGTCTGGGAGGGTGACAAGAAGGCGCCCCGCGGGATGGCTCACAGCCATCGCGCCGCCGCAGCCGCATGTGAGGATCCTCCGTTCGCAGCTGCAGCCGCGAGCAGAGGATCCCGACACTGTCCGTATGGTGCTCAAGCAGCGCCACTGGCAAACCGCTATGTACAGTGCATGTGTGGCGTTGCTACGTACGTTGCATGCATCGTACGTAGCGATGCCGCACATGCACCCTATGTAGCGATGCCCCGCCCCGAGTGTCATGATGCCTTCATTTGCCCCTGAGACAGCTAATCTGAGCTTTCTGCCTCTGAGCTTTCTGTTCTGCTACCCTCAATTCTCGTCTGGTCCTGGGAGGGTGGGGGTCAGGAATGCTTTCCAAAGACACTGAGTCTGTCAGCTGACTCTCCCCTGGTGCTTCCTCTTCTTCCTGCTCCTCTCCCAATATTTCCCAGCTTCTCCTCTCTGCAGCCTCTGAACTATGCCCTTCTGCAAACCACTGTTCTAAATCTATACTGTCCTTCTGTTCTCAGGAAGGTTCAGTCGAAGGGGGGCGGTGCCCCCCTCAGTCCAGCCCCTGACAGCACAGCTGAGTTAAATGGAATTTGCCCCAGCTGAATGTGTATTGGATCACAACCATAGAGAACCAGTGTACTGCAATGGATCCAGTGCTGGGTGTTAATATGAAGGGCTCAAATTCCTTACACAAAGTGTCTCTCAATATTTATCGCAGTTCAGCTAAAAAGAAAAAGAAAAAAGAAATCACCCCATCATCTTATTTAACTTAAATCAATGAAAATGAAATACGCATAAAATCATCCTGTATTACCAAAAGGCTATGTCATATAAGAAAGAGCTGAAATGTGATAGAGTTTGAATGAAACAGCACATGCCGCTCTCTTCACCAAATATCTAAGAAGTAAATCAGCTCACATCTTTAAAAAGTGTGCTTCTCAATATGATTTTTATTGGATGACATATTGACAGTCAGAGGCATCTGCAAATTCCAGTTCCTGGTGCGACATTTCCCATTGTAGCCTCATGTTGGTGTGTGTGTGTTAATTCATTGATTGATTGATTGATTGATTGATTGGAGCACACGGTTCTTCTCCTGACCTTCACTTCACCCTCACAACAACCCTGTGAGGTAGGTTAGGCTGTTGGGCTCAACCTGTACTGATCAATATTGGTTCCTTTGTTTTTTATGTATGTCATGGGCCAGGAAAGAGAGTAATTCTTAATTCCAAACTATGACTTTAAATCCCAACTAAAAATATATTATATTAATCCACCAATATAAATAAAGTATAGAGCTTAATGATGTTGATTTTTGCAGCTTTGTGACCCTGAATTCCCCTATCCCTTGCAAATAAACCAATATCTAAAGTTCAGAGGAAAGAACATGACACGTTTTATGTCCTAATAATTTACTTTTGAAAAATAGAGTGTAGTTCACCTCTTTTTTAAAAAAACAAACAGAGATGCTTAACTTCATTTTAATGAAATTCAGCAGTATTTTCTTGAACTTGAAAGACATTAACATAGTAGTTTAAGTGGTTTTAAGATACAACAAAAGGAAAAGGAAAAGAAAAGGAAATATAGATACAGAATATCATCTGTCTCTCATCTATCTGCACCCAACAATAAAATCACATCCATGGGGGATGCTCATCAAATTTGCAGATGACACAAAACTGGCAGGGGGTAGCTAATACCTCAGAAGACAGAATCACGATTCAAGATGATCTTAACAGATTGGTGATGTGCGCCAAAAGTTACAAAATGACTTTCAATAGAGACAAATGTAAGGTTCTGCACTTAGACAGGAATAACCAAATGCACAAATATAGGATGGGGAACACATGGCTTGACAGCAGTACATGTGAAAAGGATCTAGGGGTCTTGGTAGACCACAAGCTTGACATAAGTCAACAGTGTGATGCAGCAGCAAAAATTCTAGGCTGCATCAACAGAAGTACAGTACCGATCAAGGGAAGTAATAGTATCACTCTATTCTGCCTTGGTCAGGTGGGAACCTGCAGTGCAGTCTCCAGTTCTGGGTTTAAGCAGGATATTGACAAACTGCAATGTGTGCAGAAGAGGGAGACCAAGGACATAAAGCATGGGTAGGCAAACTAAGGGCCGGGGGCTGGATCAGACCCAATCACCTTCTAAATCCAGCCTGTAGACGGTCCAGGAATCAGCATGTTTTTTCATGAGTAGAATGTGTGCTTTTATTTAAAATGCATCTCTGGGTTATCTGTGGGGCATAGGAATTCGTTCATTTTTTTCTTCTTCAAAATATAGTCCGGGCCCCCACAAGGTCTGAGGGACAGTGGACCAGTCCCCTGCTGAAAAAGTTTGCTGACCCTGACATAAAGGGTCTGGAAGCCAAGTTCTGTGAGGAATGGTTAAGGAATCTGAGTATGTTTAGCCTGGAGAAGAGAAAAATGAGAGGCCTTCCATACCACATGGAAGATGCAGTGAGCTTGTTTTCTGCTGCTCCATAGGGTAGGAAGGACCCGAATGAACGGATTCAATGTAAATGGATTCTGACTAAACATAACTTTTTGATGGTGGGAGCCATTTGACCGCGGAGTGGACTACCATGGAAGGTGATGAACACTCCTTCATTGGACGTTTTTAAAGAGAGGTTGGATGCCCACCTGTAAGGGATTATTTAGTGATGATTCCTGCACGGTACAGGGTAGGACTAGATGGACTTCTGATTCTCTGGTCCATAATAATAATAATAATAATAATAATAATAATAATAATTATTCATACATCAATCATCATAATAAGTAATAAATAAATACATAATACATAATGATAAGTAATTAATCATCATAATACATAATCATACATTTAAAGCACTCCTATACCACTATAAGAGCAATGGCTTTGCCCAAGTAATCCTGGGAGTTGCAGTTTGATAAGGATGTTGAAAGTTGTTAGGAGACATGGAGCCTCGTTTGCCATTTATTCATAACGCATTGGTTTCCTGACACAGGAAGGAGTGTTCTGTTATAATGAAATTGTGGAGAGTACAAGGTATTAAATGCTTTCATCTCTCTTTGTGTCAATGAAATGTGATACAATAGTATTCAAATAAGCTCTTTGCCATTTCATTGTTTAAGAATTGCTTGGAGGGAGCATTTATCACTGAAAAGAACAAGGGGTGCAATTTGAGGGGAATTGTCGATTCCCTTAGCAAAACTGACATTTCATCACCACAAAGTTTTCAAAAGTTTATTCTGGAAATAACTTAGCAATTTTTTTTTTATTTCCCCCTTAGAATTAGAATAAGCCAAACATATTCAGAATTATAATGGAAGCTAGCAGCAATTAAACTTCTTTCCTTCCTCTCAACTACGCTGCCTTTCAGAGGAATGAAGAAAAAAACACACCATACAACCTTTCTTAACACTTTTTATGAAGTCATCTTTTGCCCACAGAGAAATAAGTAAACATTTTTCTTTTGCTGAGAACATGGAACTGGACTATGGTTGAGAGATCAGACTGCAGTTCATGACTAATTATACATGAGTTCATTAATTGAATTTTAGACTAATTCCTTGGGGCACATTTCCATAATGGGAAGTGGAACATCTTTTCCAACCTATGCTACTAGTTCAGGCACATGCAATTTAAAAAAGGACCATAAATTTCAGGAATGTGCAAAAATGAGAGTAAACTGCAAACAGGACGAGACTAAATTCCACAGTACATTCTGCATTCCAAGTACAGAAGATGAGTGCACTGGCATGCACTGAATATGGTTATGAGACAGCTTCCTCCACCATACATGAGGACAATGAGGAGCATAGGGCAAGGTTTATGGTACTTTTGTATTTTACTGAAGAGCCACCTAATTTGTACTACTCAAACCACAACGTGAACTGAAACACAACTTTTCTTTGAATTTTGCAACACAGTTCTTCTCCCAACACCGGGGGGGGGGGGATAAATATATTAGGGGAAATTGTGCATATATTTGTGAAGATAATGCACAAAATGCATTACAGTGGATGCTCAGGTTGCAAACGTGATCCGTGCTGGATGCACATTCGCAACCCGCAGTGTCCGCAACCTGCAGCGGCACTGCGCACGTGTGGGTTGCGATTTGGCGCTTCTGCACATGTGCAAAGCACGATTTAGCGCTGCTGTGCATGTGCGACCACCAAAACCTGGAAGAAACCCATTCCGGTACAGTCAAAATTTCATACAAAATGTATTTATTGGGAGAAATTTGCACTAAAATGCTAACAAATTTTCACGATACAGGTAGGTAGCCATGTTGGTCTGCCGTAGTCAAAACAAAATAAAAAAATTCCTTCCAGTAGCGCCATAGAGACCAACAAAGTTTGTCATTGGTATGAGCTTTTGTGTGCGTGCACACTTCTTCAGATACAGTGGTACCTCGGGTTACATACGCTTCAGGTTACAGATGCTTCAGTTACAGACTCCGCTAACCCAGAAACAGTACCTCGGGTTAAGAACTTTGCTTCAGGATGAGAACAGAAATTGTGCTCTGGCGGCGCGGTGGCAGTGGGAGGCCCCATTAACCTTTCAGGTTAAGAACAGTTTTAGGTTAAGAACGAACTTCCGGAACGAATTAAGTACTTAACCCGAGGTACCACTGTACACTTCTTCAGATTTTCACAAGGAGAAAGTTCCTGTGGGAAACTGGGTAGCTGAATTTAAGATCAGAAACATGAGAAACTGAGAGAGCTGAAATTGATAGAATTGACAGATTCGTCAGTTCAGAGGCAGGTGGATCAAATCAAAGGCCCACCTCCTGATTCTTACAGTTGCCAACAAGTTGCCTGTGGGAAACCAAACAGCAATGGCTACTAGCCATGATGGCTGTGTCCTGCTTCCAGGGTCAAAGGCAGTAATGCTTTTGAACACCAGTTGCTGGAAACCAGTAGAAGGGAGAGTGCTGCCAGCTTTTCCCTCCCTGCTGGTTTTTATCAGCCAAGAGGGGCAAGGGTCTAGAGTGCAAGTAGTTGCTCTGACCACTCTGAGCACCATGTCCACTTCCTTGAGCCTTACCAATTGCAATTCATCCAACACAACAGGACTAGGCTGTGTTCTGAACACCCCATGAGATTCATCTGTTATAACAGCAGAGTCAAGATCTTGGTGGATGCAAGTGATTTTATCCTCAAAATGCTTTGCAAATAAGTCACAGCGAGCTACTGTTGGTTCCACCACCTCCTCTGGGCCTAATAATGTTCTCTGCAAATGGCCATTGCTGCCTCCCGTAGGAGCGACTTAGTGTCAGTGGGCCATATCCTTATCTCCCCCACTCCCTGCAGACTTGGTGTCAATCACCTGGCATCGCAGTGACACTGAACTCAAACCCCACAAGGAAAGGTACAGTGCTTTGCATAAACAGTGCCTCTGCACATACAGCTGCACACCAAGGTCCTTCTATGGTGGGTAAAAACTGCATAATATGAATGCAAGGGGGGAAAATGTTGAATATGAAATGTATATATTTGAACCAGCTATTTCACAAAATCCTTAGCAGCCAGACAAGAAGGAAGATCAGAGCACTCGTAGGTGGAGATGTAATGCCAAGAGAGAGAAGTCTGATGCCTGTGGGTTTGTTCTTGTGCATTCTCTCTTCTGCATTAATAATACATTTACAAGAACTTTGCAAATAAATGCCTTCTTTTGTTCACATTCACACATCAGTTGTGCTTTTTATTGGGACTGACTCTTATTCCCCGTGTTCCTTCCTGCAACATATGCAAATAAAAATGGTCTTTAATTTTTTTTTCTTCTGAATTCCAGTTCACCTGCTGATGAACTTTTTTTGAAAATGGGAAAAAACAGCAGGAGCTGTACCTAGTCAAGAAGTGTGTGGCGGGAATGTTTTGTTCCAGGATGATTGCTGCTTTGCACCATGTACCTGTTTGACTGCCATATCCAATCAGTGTTGCTTTTAATCTGTGCATTCTGCTATTGGTTTATAAAACAGCGAGGGAATGGCCCACTCCAAATTCAGCAACTAACAAGCATCAAGTTTTTTTTTAATGCAGTCAGTTTTGTTGCACAGAATAATTCCTCAAGCAAAAGCAAGCTTTGCCTCGAGGGAGGTGTGTGTGCAACTGAGGGTGAAATCTAAACACCCAACCCCTGCTAGTGGGGTTCTGCAGAGTGGTGGAGACATCAGCATGTCCTCAGGTCAACTGCTCACAGCAGAAAGTAGAGAGAGCAGGATAGTCAGGCCTGATGCCATCACACAACAGCAGTGCAACCAAGTCAGCTTCCAGAGAATCATCTCTACACTTGGAGGAGCACCCGATCTCAGAGCTCTCTGACCTGAAACCATCGTTGTGCCTCCCACCTGCTTGCTCCTTTGGTAGCTGCATGGTGGGAGGCTGGCTCAGATAGCAGAGCTCAATCCAAGCACCCCAACAGCACCAGAAGCTAGATATAAGGGTTTTTCTTTTTCCAGTTGCTTAAGTATTGGAGAGAAATTCATCTGAGCCTTCTTAATTTGCATTTCCTGAACCAGTACAGTCATACCTCGGGTTACAGATGCTTCACGTTGCATTTTTTCGGGTTACAGACCTGCTGAAACCCGGAAGTACCAGAAAGGGTTACTTCCAGGTTTCGGCGCTCGCACATGCGCAGAAAAGCTAAATCGTGCTTCACGCTTGCGCAGAAGCGCCGAGTTGCAACCCGCGTGTGTGCAGATGCGGCGCTGCAGGTTGCAAATGCTGTGGGTTGCAAACATGCCTCCCACACGGATCATGTTTATAACCCGAGCATCCACTGTATATGAAATTCACCCCCTCTGAATTTTGCAATGCAGTTCTTCAACCCCAAAACCCCATGGGATATATATATATATATATATATATATATATATATATATATATATATATATAACACCATGCACAAAAATGCATTGTTTTAGGGAAGGCTTCTTGCAAAAACCTTTGAGCACATAACACCATTCCTGGTCCGAATGCATTACCTGCCAATGAATTTCTGGGCTCAATTCAAAGTGCTGACCTATAAAGCTTTAAATAACTCAGGACCTCAGGTATAACCTTTATACCTCAAGGACTCCCTCTCCATTTTGTGTCATGGCTAGGCCTCAGTGATATTAGACAGCTTCATGGGAAACACGGAAGATATCCGAATGAGATGGGAAACTGACATAGGAATTTCAATAAGTGAAGAAGCATGGGAGTCAATACGGCAAAATCCATCTTTAAAAACAATTTCGGCTTGCCTCCAGGAAATTTCCCTTAAAATTATCTTTCAGTGGCATTGAACTCCCACATGCCTTGCAGAGATAAATCCTTTAAGCTCACCATTGTGTTGGAAATGCTGTGGAGAACTGGGTTCCTATTTTCATGTTTGGTGGGAGTGTACCATGGTCCACACCTTTTGGGAAAAAGTTTTTAATCTGACCTCCAAAATCACTAAACAATCTATCCCTCTTAATTTAGCACTTGCCTTATTATCATTAGATTTGACCCCAAATTCTACCTTTAAATCTAAAGAATTTCCATCCTGTTCATAGCAGCTAGACTAGTTATTGCCCAGTGATGGAAGGAAAGTTCTAAAATACCAATAGAGGCTTGGGTTAATAACATCTGGAGCATTGCTCTATCAGAACTCCTCACATACCATTGGCAACTAATCAAAGGCATCTCAAAAAAGATACCTTTGACACAATCTGGTCTCCTTTTTTCTCTTATATTGAAGAACAGGGTATTTTAATGCCACCATCATCACAGAGGTCTCTGTGGAGGGGGATACATGATTTACAATGTATTGTATTGTAACTGTATGGTAACTTTCGAATAAATGTGTGGTTGTTGTTTTTTAAGGGCCCCCCTCTCTCCATATGAACCAACCTGGACCCTGCAATCATTATTTGAGGTACTTCTTCATGTGCCTCCTCCATGAGAGGTCCAGAGGGTTTTATTTGTTACTTTGTTGTGTTTTTTTGTGTTTTTATATTGTAAACTGCCCTGTGAACCTTGGATGAAGGGTGGTATAGAAATTTAATTAATTGATTGATTAATAATGCAGAAATCTTCTCTCCAAACAGCCTCCCTGGAACAAGCAGAGGGACCTGGGGAGTTTGCAGAGCTAGCATGCTCATGATTGTTCTCCCCACCCCATCTTTTTATATAAGTCCCAGTCAGAAAGCCTGGATTGGGCTCTAATGTGCGCCTTAAAAGAACATTGCAACATGTGACAATCCCCTGTTGTTGTTGTTACAGTTCAGGGTTTCTCTGATTGGTTGTGAATGTCCTGGATCTTAAGCAGCGAATATTCTCAGCTCTGTTACCTGCGAGATTGAACCTGGGCCCATTTATATTGAAATAATGTGCTCCACCACTGTGCTCTGGCTAAATGCACAGTGTTTGAATAGCATCCTGCATCTAGTCCCCAGCAGCTGTTACTTTCTAAAATGCAAAACTAGGCCCCCAAAGTGAAGTTAAAATTAGACACTGCTTGGGGGATCATTTAATATGACTTTTTGTCCTTTTTGTAGGTAAAGCTTCTGCCTTCAACATGGGCCATCCAGGGATCAAGATAACCTCTGCTTCTTCTGTTCCTTATGGAAGCTAAAAGGTAAAGGTAAAGCGACCCCTGACAGTTAAGTCCAGTTGCGAACGACCCTGGGGTTGCGGCGCTCATCTTGCTTTACTGGCCGAGAGAGCTAACGATTGTCCGCAGACAGTTTTTTTCGGGTGATGTGGCCAGCATGACTAAGCCATTTCTGGCGAAACCAGAGCAGCACACAGAGTGATACCTATTTATCTACTTGCACTTTGATGTGCTTTTGAACTGCTAGGTTGGCAGGAGCTGGGACTGAGCAATGGGAGCTCACCCCATCGCAGGGATTCGAACTGCCGACCTTCTGATCGGCAAGCCCTAGGCTCCACACCACAGCACCACCCACATCCTTTTTATGGAAGCTAGCTAGCATTTTATTTAATACGTGGGCCCAGCAGGTTTTTTGGGTGATCTTTGATAAGGCTTCCAATTCTTGCAAACCATCTCTTTATCCTTACTATGATGATCATCATCATCATTCCTTAAATTTTGTTCTACATGTAAATAAGATTCATGCTAATGAGATGATTAAAATGGAGTAATTGAACAGAAGAATAAGCCCATGATTCATCTAGCACTTCCTCACCCAATATAATAGAGGTCTACATATCTGAACATTTAAAAAAAAAATGCAGCATAATTATTACTAAAGCATAAACAGCACAACAGCTATATGTCTTCTTATGATATAAACTGCCCTTTCATTACATGGAGGGATAAATTAATAACAAGAGATAAACACTCATTTAATAGCAGTATAGGGGCAGTCTGATTTGCAAGGTCTTTATTGCTGACATATAATATTAGGAAATATTTTGCCATTACTTTACTACATAAAATATTAACAGCATTGGTGCAAAAATTTACAAGACTTTTCACTTATGAATTAAAAATGCAACACAAATCACAGCTGCATGTTCCTCTAGGATTTTGCCTGTTTCTGTTAGCATGGACTAAGGAACAATTAATTCCCCAAATTTCTTGGTGTGATGCTGAGGTTACACAAGTAGAGGCCTGCTGCATCAGACCAAACAACAAACTAGTCCACCTTTCTGGGACCAACAGCGACCATCCAGCAGGTAGTTCATAAGCATTAAGCAGGAAGCTCATAAGCATTAATGCAGCTGTCCTTCTTTAGTTTCTTCCTCCCCAAGAATCCCATACTCTGAGTCACTTGGCCTCTGAACCTGGAGATTCCATGGAGCTCTCATAGCTAACAGCACTTGGCAGTCCACTGGCACCATCAATGTAGGGCCCTGGGCCCAGAAGAATGAGTAGGAGGGCCTGCAAATGCAGCAGAGCTGGCCTACAACATTGTGAAGTAAAATGCACAACCCAGTGGGAGAGACCATTAAGTCCTGAATCAATCTGGACCACTAAATCTTCCATGTATCTGCCTAATCCTTTTAAAAGCCATTTATTTGTATACAGTACTGTATATCTTACCCAGCCTTTCCCATAAGGTCCTAGAATGGATTACAACACTCTAGCATACCATTATAAAACAAACAGAGGATCGCTCAGTCAGTAGAGCGTGAGACTCTTAATCCCAGGGTCATGGGTCATCCCACATTGAGTGAAAGATCCCTGCATTGCAGATGGTTGGACTTGATGATCCCTGTGGTCTCTTCCAAATCTTCTATGATTCAAATACAACAGCTACAATTATAAAAACAAGTAAACCTGTCTCAAACAGATAACAGAATAGCATAGATTGGGCTAATGTTCATTGCTACACTTTGCAGGATTCCTCAAGTCAGTTTAGGTCTACTGAGACAACCTTTGGTAAAATAAGGAAGCATGGGAGCGTATGCCACTGAATTAATGCCTGCCTGCCCAAACTCCACAACCCTAATGTGCATCAGAAACTGAGCATCTCATTGAGTGGATTGCACTCCAAAGTTTCTCTGATGTGCAGATTAAAAGTACATTAGATATCTATCTAATGTCAGAAGGAAAGCAAAGGGTCAAATAGTACAGACTTGATAGAACCTACTGATTTCCGCCACCACCCTCCAAACACTCTTGGAAATTACACAAATCCTTTTTGTATCACTTACAAACCCTCAAAGGACAGTCATCTGATAGGAGCACATTTCTCCGGTTTTACTTGCTGTTCTAAAAGCAACTAAAGCAAGTTCGAATCAAAAGCTATTACTCTGATTGTTATCTTGAAGCTTCCACATCACACCGTTATTTGTTTGCCTGGAGCCGGGTCTTCAGATATGCTTTGAGTACTGTATAATTTAAGCTGCCGCAGTGGCAGATTCCTTTTGTCTCATCAAACATTCCTGATTTAGTTAGACCTTTAACAGAAAAGGCTGCACAAAGAAAATGAGCTCCAGGCTCCAAGAAGGGTAGGAGCTGGGATAGAGAAGCTAAGGTAGATATTGACTGAGAATCAATAGCTTTGAAGATGTTTGGGCATGTAAATGGGTAGGTAGCATTTTGCACATGCACACACTTATTTGCAAATGGAAATGCAACTGTTTCCAATCAAGCTTCATTCAAGTGTGTTAAGTGGCAACATAACTCCAGCAGGCCAACCAGCAGAGGACAATATGACCTCCAGCTGGTTGCAATACTGCTGCTTACTGGGAGGTAAGGCAAAGGGGTGAGGAGGTGCTGAGGTCAGCATGGTGCAAACACATTGGTGGAACCACTGGTGGAGAAACGGGGGGGGGGGGGAGCGCACCGCCCCCGGCACCATCGGGGAAGCAGTTACCATCGTGGATGCCTTCCCGACATGCGCTGTGCACTCCCCACCGCACCCCCCCCACTGCGCCAGGCACCACGCTCCCGCGGGCAGCATGCAACGCTCTCAGGATGCATGCCACACCACTGTGGGGTGGGACACCACGCCCCCAAGACGTGCGCCATGCCCCCAGGATGTGTGCCAGCCACGTCCCCACTGTGCTGGGCCCAGGGGTAACCCGTGAACCATCCCCACATCTGGAGCCAGGGCAGGCTCAGGCGCCTGACTCAGCCCAGCTGGTGTTTTTTGCAGAGGAACCTGTGCAGACTGGGACTCTTCAGAATCAGGCCCCAGACTTGGTTCAGATGATGGCTGAGGCAAAGGATTCGGTACAGACTGAGTCTCCTCTGGTTCCGAGTCCGAGCCCGAGTCACAGGCTATCACACCCGCCTGCTCTCCACCTCCCGGTGCTGGAGCATGCAGCTTCGCCACTGGGTGGAACCAATCTGGTGCTCCTGCAGGTGTGCTCCCATTGCACCAATCTTCCTGCAACCTTGCCCCTCCTGCTTCCTCGTAAGCAGCAGTGGCACTACTGACTTGGACCAAACTAACAACATGAATTTCAACAGGGACAAATGTAAGGTTCTGCACTTAAGCAGGAAGAACCAACTGCAGAGAAATAAGATGGGGTACATCTGCCTTGCCAGCAGTACATGTGATAAGGACCTAGGAGTTTTAGTGCACCAGAGGCCTAACATGAGTCAACAGTGTGATACAGCAGCAACAACAACAAAAAAGCTAATGCTATTCTAGGCTGCATCAACAGAAGTATAATGTACAGACCAAGGTCAAGGCCCCACCCGGAATACAGTTCTGGGTGCCACTATTTAAGAAGGATATTGACAAGCTGGAACGTGTGCAGAGGTGTGTGTCAGGGACTGGGCAGAGGAGGAATGGTAGAGACCACCTCCCCAGCCTGACCCTTCAAGAGAAGAGGAAGACAGTTCAGAATTACAACAGGGGGTTGAAGGAGGTCACAGCTCAGAGGCCGATGAGGGGGAAAGTTGGGAAATAATGGAAGAGAAGGAGTAGGCAGAGCCAGAACAGCAGCTGGCTGACACGTTGTCACTAGAAAGCATTCCAGACCCGCCATCTCCCAGAACCTGGCAAGCCTTAAAAGCAGGAGAGCAAAAAGCTCAAAGACAGAAAGCACTAAGCAGCAGCCGTACAGGAGGTGATGACGACGACAAATGAGGAAGTGGGAGAGAAGGAGGATAGAGATTCACTTGGGACAATGCCATTATCCAGGAGGCTGTGTTCCAAATATTGAATAAAAAGCAGACAGTAAGAAACTTTTCCTTGTCTTTGTACGTTCCTGGCAACCGGCTGTGGGAGTTGCTTGCAGCTGCCTGACAGAGGGCGGCCAAGAAGATAAAGGGTCTGGAAACCAAGCTTTATGAGGAACAATTGAGGGGGGATGGGTATTTCTTAGCCTGGAAAAGAGGAGACTGAGAGGAGATATCTAAAGGATTGTCACGTGGAAGATGGAGCAAGCTGGCTTTCTCCTGTTGGGGACAAAAACTAATGTCTTCCTATATTGTAATATCCCCCTTCATGGATCACTATCTTGCCATGGTGAAGGGGCTTGAATAATTCAGAGAAACTATGAGCTATGCCGTACAGGGCCACCCAAGATGGACAGGTCATAGTGGAGAGTTTTGACCAAACGTGATCCACCTGGAGCAGGAACCGGCAAGCCACTCCAGTATCCCTGCCAAGAAAACTCCATGGACAAAGACAACAGGCATATAAAAGTTATGACGCTGGAAGATGAGCCCCTCAGGTCGGAAGGCATCCAACATGCTACTGAGGAAGAGCGGAAGACAAGTACAAGTAGATTCTGAGCTGATGAAGCGGCTGGGCCAAAGCCGAAAGGTCGCTCAGTTGTGGATTTGCCTGGAAGTGAAAGGAAAGTCCAATGCTGTAAAGAAAAATCAGCCCTGAGTGCTCACTGGAAGGACAGATTGTGAAGCTGAGGCTCCAATACTTTGGCCACCTCATGAGAAGAGAAGACTCCCTGGAAAAGACCCTGATTCTGGGAAAGATGGAGGGCACAAGGAGAAGGGGACGACAGAGGACGAGATGGTTGGACAGTGTTCTCGAAGCTACCAGCATGAGTCTGACCAAACTGCGGGAGACAGTGGAAGACAGGAGTGCCTGGCATGCTCTGGTCCATGGGGTCATGAAGAGTCGGACACGACTAAACAACTAAACAGCAACAATATTGTAATATCATCACACTGTATAGTACCCTCTCCTGCTTAAGTTCTATAGGTGCCACTGGTGGTGTCTTGCGTAGGCCAGGGAAGAGCACAAGATCAATGCTACAGCAGTGTTGGGGTTAGAGTGTTAGATGAGGCTGAAAGAGACCCAGTTCAAATTCCCACTCAACTATAGAGCTGATGGGGTGAGGTAGGGCATTGGCTATACTTCCTTACAAACTTTGTCAACACTTGTTCTTTATGCCTAAGGCTTACTACTGCAGCTGAATATATGCAAGTTGTTGTGCATTCTGAAAAATGTTGCGTCTGTTTTGAATTAATTCTCATGTAAATGTTACATATTAGCGAGTGCTGTTTGACAAATATTTCACTGCTCTTTTTACAGTCTTTTTAAAATGTAATTCTTAATAGAACCATCACAGCATATTTACAATTCTTCTTTTCCAAAGGCATCTTTTGATATCTTAATTTTTTTCCTGAAGTACATAGTTGGCCCTCATTAGGGATTCATTGTTTTCAGGACTCCTGGATATAATCCTGCTATAATTTACACAGAATTGAAAATAATAAATATAATTTGCACAACATGATCTTACTTAGAAGGATTGAAAATCCCTGCTTAAACAATATCCCTTAATGGAAGGTATATGCTAATGAAGAGAACCGTGTAATGAAAGAAAACTCGTTCGCAAACAAATTCATTACATGCTGCAGGTGCACAGCACCATTTGAAAGATATTTTAGAAGATGTTATTTGTACCCCATCTGCTGGAACCACTGCAAATGAACATTTCACATCCGCAAAGATGACTGCTCTACAAAGAACACTTTACCTTATAACAGACTTCCCCAACCTGGTGCCCTCCAGCTGTTTTGGACTACAACTCCCATCATCCCTGATCATTCGCTATGCTGACAAGGACTGACAGGAGCTATTATTCAAAATATCTGGAGGACCCCAAGCTTGGAAAGGCTGCCTTGCAAGATAACTGTTGGGGATTTTGGCATACCCATACATTTAAATTGCTGTGATACCAGTAAAGGCTTCCTGCAAAGCATTCTGGAACTCACTGGTACTCAGTTCTGGCACCTCTCATGTGGGCACCATTGCCATTATAAGGCGATGTGAGTTCCGGCACCTCTTTTTTCAAGAAAATTTGCACTGGATGTCCCTGTTTTCATTGGAGAAATATTGGAGGGGGCTTCTCTATTTTCATTGGGAAAATGTTGGAGGGTATGTAGCTGCTGCCCCTGGTACCATTAGACATGGTGAACTGATGATGTATTTTATATATATATATATATATATATATATATATATATATATATATATATTTGAGAATAATACTTTATTTAGAATTCAACAATAACAAAGGAAAAAAACCACAGTAATTGCTAATTGGTGAACTGATGATGTAGTTGTTCCACCCATTCAGGAAAAGAACAGGACTCTGGCCACTAACACTGCCAATTTGACATTTGCCCAAGGATTACATCCACGAATTCATTCATTTACCAAAGTCCACAGCATTGCAGGAGATTAGATGATACTTACAGTGAACTGCTTTGATTGGCATGCATGTACTTCAGAATCCCAAGAATTAGTCCGTTTCAAGGGCAATGATCTGTAGATTACATTATCAGCTGTACTTTTATATTCAAATCTTAAAGTAGCAGTCTGCTCTGCCAGCTGAATAGAGACACCTAACTTAAATGTTCTTGAAATTCTCTCCCCTCAATACGCTGGTTTTTGTGATGCAATAAACAAGTGGCTAGGATATACAATTTGCACTTGCATGTAAAGTTTAGATCAAGTCTAATCCCTCTTTTACACATGCCTTGAACTGTGTGATGTTGTTGCTTTTTTGTGCTATATCAGTGACTAATGAATGAAGCAGAATAAACTACAGGTGTTCCATACTTCTAGGAATTCTCAGTGGAGCCATCAACACCAAAGGCTTTGATATTTGTGGGAGCAACAATATGTTCTGTCACAAACAGCACAGAGCATGAACAGGGAATAAATCCCAGAAACTGTGATATAAAGTACAGATTGGGGGGGTGGGAGACCTGTGGCCCCCCAGATGTTGCTCAAGTTCAAGTTGTAACATCCCTGAACACTGACATGCTGCCTGAGGCTGATGGGAGTTGGAGTCTAGCAAAAACTGGCAATCCAAAGGCACAGAATAAAGCAACCATACAAAAGCCAGCAGGGTGTTAGAATAATAGAATCATGTAATTGTAGAGCCTGGAAGGGGTCCCAAGGGTCATCTAGTCCAACCCCTGCAATGCAGGAATGATTGTCATTGCCTGAATCAGAAATTCCCTGACATCCCCATGCTATTCACCATAGGTGAATTCATGGAGAGAATCATCCTTTAAATCACAGGTGGGGAATCTGTTTCAGCCCAAGAGACACATTCTTTTATGGGCAGCCTTCAAAGGGCTGTATTTGTGGTAGAAGGAGCCAGAGGCTACAATTCAACACCCAGGTCTAAAGTTCCCCACCCCTGTTGTAAATGCAGCACTTGGAGTGGGGTGGGTGCTACTGTGGTTTAGTGGTTAAAAGCAGTAGACTCGCAATCTGGTGAACCGGGTTCACGTCTCCGCTCCTCCACATGCAGCTGCTGGATGACCTTGGGCTAGTCACACTTCTCTGAAGTCTCTCAGCCCCACTCACCTCACAGAGTGTTTGTTGTGGGGGAGGAAGGGAAAGGAGAATGTTAGCTGCTTTGAGACTCCTTAGGGTAGTGATAAAGCAGGATATCAAATCCAAACTCTTCTTCTTCTTCTATTCCAGGTGGACCTAAAATTATCCCACTTCTTTCCCTGGTTGTTTTAGTCAGTACACAGAGAACTGAGGCATCCATATTTCCAATTGCAACTAAATATTGCTTTTATTTTTAAAAAGGCAAGGGACAATTTGAGTCTATCTTGACCAATTGTTGGAAATCTTAGAGCAATGAAAGCTACAAAAATGACTTTGAAAAATTGGTCAAATTATAAAGAGGAAATAGTGTGCTTTTTAGAAAATCTAGACTTTTTTAAAGCAACCCATAAAGTATAGTGTTGCTTTTTATTTTGGAAGCACTGAGGCCTTTACCCATCATAATCTTTTGTCTTCCCCCACAAAATTATAAGAAAGCAATATAGGGTGATACAAGAGGCCTCACAATAGCACAGTGAAATCTAAGGCAAAGTTATTACTTTGATATTTTAGATGAAAGTTTCCTTTCCAAAAAAGTCACATACAGTGAATACACATACAACAACAACAACGATTCATTTTAGAGCTTTGACATCAGATCTGCATTTGGCAATAAAGCACCATTACACCATTGAGGCTGCATTACAATTCAACAGGTTAGAAGGACAACAGTACCGCCATGGTCACTGCAAAGATCAGATTTCCCATGCACAGTGAAAGATCCAGCACATGTGAATCCCAAAGAAATCTAGGTCAAACTGAAGTACAAGATGGGTTTGTGTAAGGCAATGGTGGCAGGAGATCTCAAACCAGGATGGATTCCCAGCATTGGGACTCCTGCACCCTACCATCTCTGCAACCAACACTCAGACTCCATTGCAAACCCTTTGATTCAAGGACACCCTCCAGGCAGCATTTTCAGCTGCACCCAACAGTATAAAGCCCTAATCTCAGGGCTTGCTTGCTCCTCAGTGCAAATGCTCTAAGGTCACTGCCTAAACTCCTGACTGCTGCTCAGGATCTTGGTTCCAACCTGGCTTGGACCATGCACTAGCTCCTGGCTCCTTTGGACTGATAGCCAGTGCTCCTTGGTTTTGCTGGCCCAGATCCTGATGGTAGCTGAGGCCTGGCATGCCAGTCTAGTGGAATGCCTACATTGGGCAGCATGGAGACAAGTTTCATAACCAGTAGTAGTCAGCAAACAATCTGAAGAGCAGACTAGAAGATAACATCACAGGGTTTTCAGTGTTACAAATCACAGTTCTTAGCAGGGATGTGCACAAAGCCACAAAAATGGTCTTGGATCTGTAGCTTTGGGAAGTAGACCCATCAGTTTTTGGAGCTGCTCTGTGTTTGTCCAAATCAACCTGTTATTCCAGACTGAATTAGACCTGTTAAAAATGAAGCTTTGCCTCCCCTCCCTCCACTAAAAATGGCTATAATTTTCTTACTGAATTGGGTGAAATTTTCAGGCAAAGCAGCTCCTCCCAAGGCTAATGCATTATTTGAAATTGTAGATAGATACATCCAGAGTTTTTCATGCAGCACATCTTTAAAGTTTGCTTTTAAAAGAAACAAAGGGAAAGGAATTGGGTGTATTTTGCAAGCATGGTTGCTTCTTCTGATGATATGAAATCCGCCTGCTTTCAAGATTATAGCTGCAGTGGTTTCCCCACAAGGCCAGAATTTACTTTGATGCAATGGGAAGATAGGCAGGTAGTTTACCTACCTATTTACCATTATCATTAATCAAAGTGGCTTTGCACCCCACAATGGAAGAGAGTCATACACTCAAGCATTAGCAGCACACAAGGGTTACTGTTTACAAATGTCTGCAATTTAATCTTACAGCTAATGTTTGTCATTGGGCAGATAATGCTCACCTTCACTCAGCAACATTTTTAATTATAACCAGAGGGATTTCTCTTTTTATTGCTGCTTCTGTCTTCCTATTAGGTTACATAGTTAAATTAGAATTTATTCCTTTTCTATTAATTATAAATAGGCATTCCTTGGAAACGGGCTGAAGCAGGAACTGCGAACTCGACATTCAGTAATATCACAGACTGATGTAGGGATTTCCCTGGCAGATGCTGGGTGAGGCATTGCACCAAATCCTATGCCAGGATCTCAGCATGTCTTATATATGGATATCTAGAAGATATATGACTCCCTTATTATTGTGGCACTGGCTCCAAGTTGCAGTGACCTCTGGCTCGTTTGGGGGGCAGTTACAAGATAAGATGACAAAAAACAAAAGTAGAAAACCAGCATCACACACCAACTTAACAATGGATTTTTGTACCATTAGAGAGCATCTTTTTGCTCACTTTCTCACTTCCTGTGTTGCAGTGAAAGGAAAGAAGCCTCCCAGCTGTCACTGCAAAACCTTAAATATCAGTTTTCCAACTTAAAGAGGTGCTAACAGAAGTGAAACGTTTGGCTTTTTTTTGGGGGGGGGGTGAATGGCTGGTGTGAATTTCTTTGATGCCAGCTGGTGCTGTGAGCATGAAACTTGAAGCACAAGACAAAGAGGTTTTATGTACCTGAGATGGAAACGGTGAAATGCAAACCTTCACTTGCATCACAGTTTCCGATGGGAATTAAATGAGTTTAGAAATGGAAACTGTCATTTCAAAATTGTGAGAGCCCAGACACATTGCTCTCTACTGTGTTGCTGATTCAGCAACTAGTGAATTTAAGTCAGTGGTTAGGTTTGGAAATCAAGTGGGGGAAACTGAAAAGGATCCAGTATAAAAGGAGAAGATGTCAGACCCATTCTATTAGACCCATTCTATTCCCCACTAATTTGGGTGATGAAAGAGATACTTCTTGGTGGGTGTGGGAATAAGGTGCAGGATTGTGTCCAATAGTCCTATCCCAGGCATCTGCTGTATATAGAGCATGTGTCTGTAGGAAGGGGGTCTTTGCATGTATAACACTCCTTCCTGCAAAAATCTGGGCACCACAGACGAACCTCAGGGGAAGTCCTAGACAGGAGCATGTGATTTGGGGAGTGGGTTACTTAGGAACATAGGAAGCTGCCTTATGCTGAGACATAATATTGGTCCTTCTAGCTCAGAATTAGCAACAGTGGCTCTCCAGGATTTCAAACTGGAGACATACCCAGCTATACCTAGAGATGCCAGGAATTGAACCTGGGTCTTTCTCCATGCAGAGCGGACGTTCTACCACTGAGCTGCATTTGCACCACTGTTCCTTTGCTCATGAATATGGGAGCTACAATGCCCACAAAGGACAACCATCACACACACACACACCCTAAGGAGGGAGCAGAAGGAACACTCTCCATTCAGCTTTTCCCCAAAGCCTGCCTAAAGAGCTATGTCTTAAGTCTGATTATGGGATAGAGCCAAGCAGGTTTCTCTTGGCATGGAATTCCAAAGGGTAGGTGCTGCAACTAAAAAAGGTACTGTTTCTTGTAAGCAACTGCCGTGCCTAAATTTAGTGGAACCTACATAATAGTAATAATAGTAACCAGTATTTACATATACAGGTTGTATATGTATATTTTGTGCATGTCCAATTGACACACAAGCACCAACACGTGCACCATAGTTCCCAGAACAATGGTACTTTATGAGGAAATTTACTCAAATTTAATTAATTTCTTAGCGTATTCTTTATGCCATTCCTCAGTCACTCCCAAGGTATCTAGAAACAATTAGATCAATATATAATTTACCATGCTAGTGTACTGGAGTGTTCTTCTTGTCCTACTCATTTCTCCAGAATCTTGGTGATGATGTAACAACCAAGTTGATGCAATTTTTGGTGACATTGCTACAATACTTTAAGAGAGATATATACTCTCTTTTACTGATTAATTTGCTGGCTACTTGCTCATTTATGGTCCAAACAAAAACTTATAGTAATGTCTCGACCACGAATAGTAAGGAAAGACCGTTACAGTCATTCATGACCATGAACCTCAGAAACATTGATTGTCTATTTGAAAGCGGGTGCTCCATACCTTTCAGGATTTAATCTGCAAATGAATAATGGATGTGAAAGGGGGAGGTCAACATTATTTCATGGAAAAGTTCCAGCTTCCAATATGCTGTTTGTATTATTTGAGGGGACAGAGGGTAAGAGGTACTTAATCACCTCATTTTTCATTGTCACAAACAATTTCTGCAAGGACTTTTCATGAGCATACAACCAGTAAAAGGCAGCTTATTAAATTATATTTATGCGAATGAAATGCAGGACTCACAAAGGCCCAGGTTGTGGTTTTATTCAAACTGCACCTATACTAGACTATGTGTAATAACATGACTAAGGCTAGACACTGCTCATCTTTAGACTGGGCTGTCATGAGCCCAGGAGTCTGAGTCCATCTGGCCCCAGTTGTTTCCACTGCCCCAGAACTGTTGGGAGACCTGTTTTTCAGCATCTGTCTGGGCTGATGAGATCACATTGCTCACTGATGCCCCAGCAGAGCCACAGTCTCACTTCTGCTTCTGGAGTCAATGCTTCTTGGAATAGGCTGGACCCTTTTCACTGAAGAGGTTTCTCTCCTTGGAGGTGCGGCTAGCAACTCAGATTGAACTACAGCTCTATTCGAGCCACTTGAGAAGCAGCATCCGTACCTCAGAGGATCAAAAGCTGTTGAGCAGAGGCATTGATCCTGCAGGGCATCAGGCACCCAGCTACCTTCTTTTGGGTAGAGACACATGCCAGTCAGTTATGCCTTGGCCCTTTTCATGACTTCTCTGCTTCACCTTCCTGTCTGTTGCCCTGCCCCCTGACAGCCATTGATCACTATGGGCCAATTCAACCCCACTTGCAGTGATCCATAGTTTTGTGTAGCAGAATATGACCAATTTGACTTAAATCCTGTGCAGGGTTATAGTGACAACCCCTAAAGATCAAATGTTAGAACTTCAAATATTGCAATCATTATGTATATGGTTGTTTATGAAAATATCTTTAAAACCTTAATTGTTAATCTGCCATTATGCAGAAATGCATTGTGTTTCTTGGCACAGAGAAGGAAAGAACTAGATCAGAGTACAGATCTATGGTTCATAATCTATTAGGGCTGCACAGATCTCCAGCTCCAAGAGTCAATGTTTTCTTTGTTGCATCCTGCTTTGGCACTGAGTTATGTACTGTGATTATTGTGAGCTTGGTGACTCAGAAATACAGCTTTCATGTAATTTATTTCTCTCTCAAATGAATAAAGCATACTTTGGTATGTAAAAACAGACACGCACACGCACACACCCCAGCAACAACAACCTTCATTGATGCCTCTTGGAAAAATGCTACAAAACATTGCAATTCATCATTGCTCATCTGCCTTGAGATGGGTTTCTCTTACATTAACTGTAGCCAAGAGGGTTTATTGAAAATGCAGGGAGAGGGGGGAGAAATAGATTTGCTTTCCCTGCGCAGACGGAATGAATGCCCAGACTGCCTTAATGGAAGAACTCATTTAAACATTTGGAACTTTTATGATAGGCTTAATGTAGGAGTTATGTGATGCTTATGCTAATGTTGCCCTTCTTATTCAAGCTGGACTAATTACTTCCAAAGATTAGTCTTACGGAATCATGGAGCCCAGTTTTGTTCTCTGCCACCTTGGCAGAAGTCCTTGAATAGATTTATGCCAATTATGCCAATTCACTTCTCTCCCATTATCACAATCTTTGTCATTTGGGCAATCTACCCCCCCCTTGCCTTTGTATAAAACTGATATATGTATAAACAGAGGTGTCCATAGCTCCCGATCTTAACAACAGCACTTTCATAACAGTTGAGTTCCAGAGTAGTAACCATGTATTTATCAACGGGAGTTCCCAGACACGCTTCTGCCGCTTTCCACAGCCTCCATCACCACTGGTGATTTAAGTCTGATCTCTTGTCTTCAGGTTCCATACATTATGTAGCTTGTGTGACCGGTCCTACAATTAGGTAGAGGGCAGTGGCTGCCTTGTGAGCAGGTTGGGACTGAGACACATTGAGGCCCCTAAGCAATGCAACGTTTAAGAGGCTCCAAAGCCTTACTCCCCACCCAAATGTGTATTATTCCAAGAGAAAAGAAAAAGAAAGTGGAAATAATATCATTTTATATTTATGTATATACTGACACATACTTGCCCCAAACTAGCAATATAATGGAAACGCGCATCTTGCAAGAAGCCTATTTGCTTATGAAATGCTTTTAAGTGAAAAAACCTTATGATTTCTTACTTAGTGTAAATGGAGAATTTCTCAAAATTTATAAAAGCTAGGTGACAGATGATTGTGTAGCTGTGGAGGATATTTTACTCATAACAGAATGATGAAAGTCTGCTTTAGAACCTCCTTTCCCTTTAACAAAGTATATAGAACATTAAAGTTTCTTGTTTATAGAGACCCCTCATAATTCTTAAATTGTAGTTTCCTTAGCTTGTGCTGGAAGGTGCAGGAAAACAGAGCTGTGTGGGATGGAGCGACTATGCTACTTGCAGGTGGCTTGCTGCTGCTTACTGAGATGGAGGGAGGCAGCAGGGAGGTTGGCATGGTGCAGATGCACTGGGGAAGTCAGTCCTTTGTTCCTGCCACTGCATTTGCACTGCACCAGCCTTCCTGCCACCTTAGCCTTTTGCCTCTTCCTCCTGATAATGACAGTGATCCACCTGCCAGGAAGCAAGCATAGCTGCTCCTCCCTCCTGTTCCCCATCTACAGTCCTTCTCTACAAAACTCAGGTACTCTACCTACTTACTTACCTGCAAAGTTAGTAAGAATGCAAGACTGCCATTCTTGGTTCGCTCCATTTCTCATTTTTCCAGTCTTCAATTGAGTTCTCCAAATTTCTCATGAAAATTCACCAGCATCTTATTGCAATTTTCTCCTAATAAACATATTTCTGTATATGCAGTGTTGACTAATGTACACTTTTTTGCAAGTACTTTCCCATAATATGATGCATTTGTGTATGCTATTGTCATTTGTGTATGCTATATCATTTTTGGGCACACATACTTTCCCCTAACACGTGCATTTTTGTAAACATTCTTTGGTTTGCAGAACTGAATCACAAGATTTGGCTAATTGTAAATTTTGAAGAATGGTTGTGTTTTAGTTCATAAGTGCAAATTTGACAGATTTGGCTTTAAATGCAAATGGATTTGAATTTCTCTTGTGTCTGTAGCGTGTGAGTGTGTGCAAGCATACACACATTTTAGGAGACGTCTTCAAACTTTTGAATGGAAGAATGAAGTCCAGTGAGTATCTCATCTTTCCAACATGAGTTTTTTCTTTTTCTTTTTCTTTTTCTTTTTCTTTATCTGTCATTTCCTTTTCTTATCATGAGGGATGTCTGAATGAAAACTGCACCTTTGTTTCTTTTAAGTTCACCTGCCCTAAGGCTTACTCTGCACTTGAAGTCGTAATTCAGTCTTTGCAGTGCCATCCATTCCACCACAGCTAATTACAGTGTCACAAAAAGGAAAGTTATAGATGATGTTGTGGAAAAGTACCAAAGCTAGGTACACTTTCAGGTAACCCGAGTCCAAAATTCCAGCATCCTAGTTCAGTTCAACCCTTGCTTATGCTCAATGGGAGAATGGGTCAATTAAGGGTGGGAGACTAGGGCACCCTTTGAATGTTCTCTGTCCTTCAAAGGGGGCACAACAAAGGCACAATTCTGTTTACACCTTTCAACCTTCTCTTAACTGGATGTGCTTAGCTTGTTTTGTGTGGTAGGGCAAGGAGTTGTGAAGAAAAGAGGAATGCATATTGACACTCATAAGATTTGTACACATACTATTTCTTGCTTATCTGAATGTGTAGCCTCCCTCAAATTAACATCAGTTACCTGTGGCAATGCACAATCAACATTTCTCGTAATGAATACATTACCTCTTTTTCTCTCTCTATCCACCAGCCTCAAGGACAGGAAGTGAAGTTCACTAATGCCTGATTAAAAACTTTTTGTTTGACTTAACTAAGGCAGTAGTTCCCAAGACATCCCTTCCACTTGAACCACTTGAAAATTGGTGAGGGTTGGGGGCACTTAATGACTTTTCTCAGCGCAGACTTTAGCATATGCGCTGCCAGAGTGCAAAGATCTGCCCAGCACCCCCAAATAGAGTTTAGCCCCCAAATTAATTATTAATATTTTGATGTAAGTGTTAATTTCGTGTGCACAGCACCATTGAGAATGGCAAGCGCTGCCGTTGTGAATGACAACCACCATCACTGAGTCAAGCATCGCCACTGTGAATGACAAGTGCCACCTCTGGCATGGCACATCTTTGGTAAATGGGTGTACAAAGTCAAAAGTCCTTTAGTGAAACAGTAGGTATACATTTCAGGAATACCTAGATATATATGTATTTTGTTTTTCTAGCTTGATCAAAATTATTTATTATTTCATAACAGGTAGATAGTTAAGAGCTTAGGCGGCTTCAGCGGTGGGCACCTGGTGCCCCCCGGGTGCCCCGCACCCCTTGCACCCCCAGGTAAAAAGAGCCCTGACTTTTCTGTCTGTGCTAGATGCTGTATGATTTTCAATTGCATTTCAATTGCTTCTTTTATTCCTTATATTGTATTTTATTGTATGTCAGGGAGGATTTGGAGGAGCAATGGACAGAAGAGGCAGAACAGGGGCTCAGGGATACTGAAGAGCCCTTCAACCGCCCAGAGGCTCGGGAAGGAAGCTCAGACTCAGGAAGAGAGGGGGCTTTCAAATCAGCACAGACAAGGAGGGAAATGAAACATAAGGATCAAAGACACCTTGCACGATTCCCACGCCTACTTTGTTGGCGTGTGAATCGTAGGAAGCCACTCCCCAAATCTGATTCAATGGGTTCGGATGCGTAATTCTGAACTGTAGCTGTTTCTTGTATATATGTAATAAAGAATGTAAATACCAATGCTGACTGTGCCGGAGTGTTAATGCGAAGGCGAAACACCACCTTTACATTGTATAACCATCTGAATTCCCTAGAATTCATAATGTGATACAATAGAATACAACGCAAGAAATAAGATAGGATTTCAGCTGCTAACAGTTTTATATTAACTTTTCTCTACTAAGGTTTCTCAGTTTTTTCATAATTGTGGGCAAAAGGCTTCTGCCTGAAGTCAAATAGCCACCCAATAAATATAAGCTACTTTAACACAGACAGTTATAATGTCTTGTAAGGAAATGACATTGTCCTATGATTAACATTAATCTTTCATTCACACTAAGGTTCCTAAAGTGTCAATCTGGCACCAAGACTATATTTCATCTCTTATGAAACAATTTTACAGGAGGAATGCATGGATATTATTCAGAAGGCAATCACAAACATGCTTTATAGCTCATTTATACCAATATCAAGTGAATTCCATGACAAGTTAAACACAGTTCCCCTTTGTCACGGAAAACGATAAGGCATTTCATCTAAATACATTAGGGACCATTAAGGAAAACTCGAAATGAGTTACCGTCTTGCAGTTCATTATTTTTAATTTGAAACTTTTATTTCATGATCAAGTCTATTTCTTTTGATGACCAGATCATAGAATCATACAGCTGCATGGGACCTCAATGGCCATCTGGTTGAAACCACTGCAGATACAGGAAATGGACTCCCAGACATCTCTGATAGGTGGCCACCCCAAATTTCAGATGCTTGGGCATTTTCATAACTTTAGTAACTGCGGGCAGTTTTCAATTAATGAGCCCCAGCAGAAGAAGCAGTGTAGGGGCTTGCACAATGAGGCTTTCCTCTCTCACACCCCCTCATGTGCCCCTGCACTCCCCAAAATTGGTTCGGAGTGGTCAGGAAGAACCTTCCCCACTAGAACAATATGTAGAGGGAAAAGATTGCTGCATCTGGCAAGCCTAAATGCTTGCCCTGTTGGAACAATTGCCTTAGCATGCTGTTGGATTCCTCCCTAAGGCGCAATCTGGCTGTGGCCCTTAAGAATTGGGTTAATTTTCTCAACAGAAAAATTGTCCAAGCCCATGCAAATGAAGCAGTTGCATTGTTTGCAATTGAAGAGTTATTTCCTAACTAGCCACAATGATGTTTGCTTCATGAAAGATATACTCAACCACTTCCATATGGCATGGCTAGAGGGTCCAGCCAATGCAAAATATGACTCATCTACAACATCCTATAGGAATTTCATCCGTGTTGTGACATATATGTCAAAGTATCTCTGATCTGGATTCAGCAGCTCACTTTCTCCCTAAGTGCTTTGTGGTCTGAAAAACTAAAATCCAATCCCCCAGCCCCATTCACTGCTATCGGGAGTAAAAAATGGCTCCACCTTCATCCACCTCTTTAAGCAGAAGCAAATCCTTGCACAAAGCTGGGCTTCATGATAATTTAGCTACAGGTGCATCCACTCAGAAGCAAATGGACCACTTCATCTTGCTGTGATGCATGATAGTTTTATTATTATATTTATGCAGGAATTAAAATGTATCCATTTTTATTAATATTATGCCTTGCATCTTTGGTTACATTGCTAGATCCTGAAGATATTCAGGAGATATTTGATATAACTCTTTTTGTCATCTGAATATTGCGCTAACTATTCAATGCTAAATTATGGTTTTATATTACTTTATATTCCTCTCTGTAGGGAGATAAATATAAAAAATCCCGTCATTAAAGGTCTGGGTTCTAAAAAAACCTAATATACTATGGGCTTTTCTCTTTCAAAATGGAACAAGTTCCCTAGAAGCCAACTTCTTCTAACTGTGGTTCCCACCTCTAAGACCAGCATTCGATAAGAAGATTAAAGGAGATGTAAAATTACTTGAATCTAGGACTCTATTTGACTTCAACTTGATTAGTTCTACTGCCTAACGATATTTAAGAGACTGAGATCACTTTCATGTTCAGGAAAGTAAAATGTCCCCCTCTTCAACTTTCATCTAATTATTTATTCAAGTCATCACATCCCTTGCCTTTTAGTAGGTTTTTGCTAGAAATTGCACTTTGCAAGAATCAGCAGATCCACAAGGAGCTTACATTACATTTATCTGCACCCCTTTCCGTCATTCCAAAGAATGTCTTTGAAAAGGATCAGAATTGTAGGCTTTCAAACAGTTCTGCATTGCTGGAACTCATTCCTTCAGTCTTAAATTTGCCTCGGAATGGTTGTTGGGCAAGGAGAAGTAGTTAAAAATGCAGGATTTATTGTTTAAATCTGCTTTTGTCAGCCCTCTTAATACATGAATAATTTGACTCTCTTTTTCATTTACTAGAGACAGACCACACATTATATTCAATGTGGAAATGGTCCTTAGTCAATAGTTGAAAATAAGACCAACTCACAAGAAAATAAAAGCAACGCACAAGTAACTAGATGAATAAAATGCACCAGAGGGTGATGAAGCTATTATGAACCACAGTTAAACTGGATTTAGGAGCATTGTGATATTATGTAAAAGAGAACCAGTGTTGTATCATAAATAGTGCATTGGACTTGCATCCAGAATCGTGCTTTGCTGTGAAAATTATGGAGCTGGGTAGCTTTGGATATTGTCTTTCAGCAGGGTTGTTGGGATAACCCCATGTATGCAATCCTAGATAGAGATATGAACTAATTATAAGATTAGGGAAGGGGCCAGAATTTGGTGGAAGAATCCATGATTTGTATGTAATTGCTGGGGCTGCTAGTCCCTAACATCTCTAGCTAAAGCTGTCTTTCCCAACAAGATGGCCTTCAAATATTTGGGGCTACAACTCCCATCAGAGCCGAGCCAAACAGTTAAGATATCTGGGCTGAAAAAGCTATCTGGGCTGATTGCTCATAAACAAAACACACCATTTGATGATCTTAAGGCACAGATATATACTGAACTCAGCAGCAAACAAAATAATTACTGGACATATAACCCCCAAAGGCCTGGAGAATAAGATACCTCATCAGTTGATTCCTGAAAGCTGTTAATGACAACTCGGTGATAATGTACCCAATGCACTTCTTAAAGATCTGATGACATGTGATCTCATTTTGCTGTGCTGCTCAAAAACCTGGCAGCTACATTCTGCACCAGCTTCTGGATCAGCTTCAAGGGTAGACTAACAGGAGAGACAAAGAAAGTACCACAGACTAAAAGCTAGGTGCTTTTAAGAAGACAGAGAAGTGTTAAGAGCTCACCTGAAGCTTGAAATGGAGGGAAATAATCAGGTTCTACATCCTGGGTGCTGCAACAAAGAAGGCTCTGTCTTGCATCCCATCAAGCCATGCCACTAAAAGGGGTAGGATGCCAACCAAGGCCTCTAATGCTCACGTAAGTGAGCAGGATTGTAGAAGAGGAGTTGGTCCTTCAAATAGTTTGGTGTCATACAATTGCATGGGGTTTAGGGGTGGGGTATTCTCCCCTTTATTTTATGTTATTAGCTTTCTCCAGATGTATTCCACCCTGGGGTCTTATGGTAAAGGATGGGTAACAATAATTGAAATTGTATGCAACTAACTTGTTTCATCAGCACAAGGATTTACACTTGCAAAATGGAACTTCCCTTCCCCTGCAGCTTCCCCATATCTGCTATGGTAAGTGGAGAGAACAATCAGAACAGATTTAGGGGGTGCATAGGAGAAAGGAGGGGGAAAATTCCGTTGCACAAGAGGAAATACTTGTGGCGATTGAGCCAGTTACTTAGCACTATGTTGGATAAAACACAATGTTATTTGTGACTTTCTGCCTGGAATGTCTAGTTGGCTACCAGGGGTTGTAAGAGCTGATGTTTACCCAAATGCTGTCTAAGGGCAGCTCCACGTGGAGTGCTGCTATCGTAATCCAATCACCAGTTTCTCTGCCACAAGATGGACCCCCGCAGAGCACATTCTTTTTGTCTAAATATATATATTCACAAAGCAGAAATGGCACCAGCCTTTAGGTTTAGTTTACATGCACAACAACAATGCTCACACATGCACAGTGCGACTTCCACACCCAGTTTAGTGGCAATATCTCCTCCTTCCACGGGAATATGCGAGTTTTGGGTTTGCAAAACTGGATCATGATATCTGATCCTTCTGAACAAATATGGTGAACAAACTCAAGGCTTCCATCTTCAAATCTCCATGGCTTTCAGAAAAGTTCCTTTACAAGAATACACACACACACACACAATCTGCTGTTCTTTCGGCATAATGACATGGAGGCTGAACATTCCTCTATGAGTGTTCAATTTCCACCTAGTTCCAACCCTCCTCAGAACTATATACTTTAATGTCAATTCGGAGAGCACCCAAGAGAATTTTTATTGTTCCTGGGCTGATTTTGGTTTTGAAAATATGTTTTGGCTCTGTATAGCATTGCAGATGGTAATTCTGCAGCAGACCTGTCCTTTCTTATACGCATGCTATGATACCCCTAATATTGCACATTTAAACTCAGATAGCATGAATTATTCAGTACAGCAAGAAAAGCAGCTGCTAGACCAATTAGTCTCTAATTTTAAAAATAGTAAACTATTTTGAAGACCAGCAGGAACAGCTTAAGGGGGGAAAGGGGAAGGAGGGGAAATGAGTTGTTGTCCAATATTCTATGTGCTTTAAAATTTGCAAGGTGTGTGTTGCCGGAGGTAAAGAATGCCACTGGCTTGAGTGAAGGATACAAGATTCAGTTGCAAAAGTGATAGAACTCTAGAAGGTGGGTGATGGTGCAATAGAACTGCATTGCAAAATTCAGACAAGTGCACATTTTGAAGGACGGCTTTATTTCAGTTCACATATTGGTCTAGGGAGTGGACCATATTGGTCTAGATACCTAAGAATTATTAATTTGGTTCTAGGGAAGTCTGTCTCTGTCCAATAGAACACGGGAGTGGGCAAATTAATGCCTTTGGTCAAAACAGTGTCATGCCATTGTAAGGCTTCTGGGAAGGGAAAAGAGGACCAAGGTCTCAGGGCTTTAAAGGTACAATCAAAACACAAATTAAAACAGAGATAGCTAAAATATGTGCTGTAACTTAAGTTTTATTAGGAAAAAGATGAGATGAACATAATCTGTGAATCCTTGTCTAAATACGAACTGGGAGGTTTTTCCAAAGGGAAAAGAATAGAGATTATTTCCCCTTCCTCTGATGCATTGAAACTGTCAGAAGAAGACAAGTCCATTGAGCAGCCCGCTGTTAAAAGGCGATGATGAGATGAGATTTTAATCAGTTGGTAAGATCTGATGTGTTTTCAGAGTTTCTTTTTATTGCTTTTTTTTTTGTTTGTTAAGCACTTTGTAACTTACACAGAGCCTTCAAGAAAGGCCAGGGCAAACATTCAAATAAATAACAGGGATGTGAAGGAAGGTGATATAATGGAGGGCTTCAGGATTTGAGACTTTCATTTCCAACATTCTAAATAAACCAAGAATAACTTCATTGGAAACTAATGGAAAAGCAATCTAATGAGAGAGGAAAAAGAGACTGTCGGTGTATTGTAAAAAGATTGACAGTAAGACAAATTTAATAATTACAAGTGGATTATCTTGGGAGTGGAGAGGGGATGTGGAAAAACTAAAGATGATTCAAAATGTATTCAGAAATCATGAGCTTAATCCTCAAAGGTGCTGAATACCTCTTTCATACCAACCTCAGAGCAAGGAATTAGTACAATCTGGAATTAATTCTGTCTATTCACCCCCATACACAGAGGAAGAAAATGATATTCCATATCCTTGAACAATACCATGCTCCTTAGACAATGATACATAACATGGGCCATTAAGTGCCTCAGTTTTTTTCTCTCCTTTTTAGCAGAAAGGGATCAATATCATCAAACAGGCTGCTCTCAAGTGCTTATTTTTGGAAAGCTAACCACCATTTACTTTTCAAAGGTCTTCAACTCAATCCTTATTGAGACAAACTCTCCTAGGCATAATTTGGAACCCAACATATAATGGCCAAGATCAGAAGTTAAAACAGAACAAAACTGTTACTAACCTACAAAGAGGTTTCTCAGGGAAGGTGGGAATTCACCACATGCATGAAGATACCTTCTGCCTAAAAAAGAACAATACAGCAGTGATAGATGGGTTGAGTACTGTGACAGAAAATTAAATTTTTCACTAAGGGTGAGTTGAAAGTTGAACTTTGAAGAATTCAGAGTTTAACAGAAAGCAAATGGTAAGGAATTGTCTCACCGTAAACCAACTTAGGGCAGGAGAAGAAACTAGAAACCACAGGAAGATGATGGATGACAGAATTTAGGAAAGAAGAGGCATCATGAAGTGATAGATGCTGTTTTGCAACATGTAGTGCTGTACCAAAAATTTCTCCCACATCATTCTCCATCAACTAATGAGAAATGAAATTGCATTAGAAAATTATTAAACTTTCAGGGCTGGAGGAAGTGTTTTTGTTGTACTAACTTTTGAGGTAGCCAAGAGGTGTTTGTGAGTCTCCCATTTCCTTCATTCTGCAAACCATCTCTGTGGTTTTCTGGACCCTGCAGCCTTCTGGGGTTCCCACACTTCTGGAAAATCCCATGCCAATCTTGGCTGGCCTTTCCTGTAATTGCAGATAGCAGGGGGCATTGTCTACTCTTCAGATGGGGAAAGTTAAACATCGGGCTCCAAATGGGCAGACTCCCCAGAAGTGGGTGTGTGCCTATGAATGTGTGTGAAAAGCCTCATCAATGGCTGGCTTCAGTTAAACCCATTGGCATGAAGTCCCCAACTATGCACCCACCATTGCATGTGGTCTACAATGAAGTGCAAATAGCTCCAGATGATTCAAACAGTTGCCTTGAGTTAGGCCAGCCAACTCTAGGCGGAAACAAGGAGCTCACATATTTCTTTGACCTAAGCTCAAAACTGACCAACATTGCAGCAAGAGCATGTGAGTTTGATGGACCACAAGGGTAGACAGCAAGGGGGGTGGACAATATATCACTCTCCTCCTTTGAGTCTCAGTCCTCCCATGACCACAAGAATTTGAAACAGGGAGAAAGGAAGGGTGAGAATTCATCTTCCAGTTCTCATTTATAATCCATGCTAGTCTTGCACTGCTTCTCTCTGCTATTTGAGAAAGCAGATAGAGGAGAAAGCAGATAGAGGAGAAGTTTAGGAATGCCTTCTTCCTTAAGCATCCTCACTTTATGTCCTCCCACCAGCTTAGTCTGAACACCTGATAAATATTGCTCATTCTTACCACTTAGCATAGCTTCACAATGAGTTATCTGCTTGGAATTACTCGAGCTCCTGCTTGCCCTTGAGCAAGTTATAGCCCCTGAACTGTTTGCATTTTCTAATAGATTTGTGCATTGTTATATTCACACTCCTTCTTGGTTTTCTTTCATTGAACCTGAACAGGGCATGGATGTCTGCTCCAGAGATCAGTTATCCATTCCTAATTAGAATAACTAATTCGTCAAGAGATGTAAACAATGAAGTCGGTACTCAGCTTTGACCCAACCTTTCAGTCAGCCTAGTTCCATATTAATTTCAGGAGTTATTGTATATCACCGGGAAATCCTAGAAAAGCATGCAGCTAAATATTTGACGGTATGTAGATCACCACTTTTTCTTCCGTTGTTCTCAGTTATTCTACCTTTTCTCAATTTCCTTTCTCACTTTGTTTTCTTTCCTCTCTAGAGCTCTTCTTTTAGCCCTCTCCTCTGATCCACATTCTTTTGCTGTTCTTATCTTTCTTCCAGACAACTCCCTTTTAGCAGGGGTGGGGAGCACCTTTATCTCTTTCTCAGAACTTGTTTGAGGCCCCATCTCTTCCTCAGCTCCACACATTCTCCTAGGCCACATTCCTCACCACCCCTGCTAACATACCCCAGATGGGAGACTTTGCTGGTCTGGAATGAAATCTTGGAGCTCTTATTTACATGGCTGGAGAACAGAGAGGGGTGCATATTCAGAAAGCAGTTTGCTGTACATGGTAAAATTTACACCTGTTGCTTCACTCATTTTTTCCTCTGACCTCACCCAACCCTTGCACACGACTATTGGAAGGTTGCCCAGATGGGAATGAAGGTCTGAGAGTGAAACAGGTTCTCTTCCACTGCCTTTCCTAGTTTCCACCAGCTTCTGGTGGAAGGCACTTTGCTAGGGAGGCACTTGAGCCCTCTGGAAGCTACAGAGGAACATACATTACATGGACCTTTTGGGTGACGGCCATTTCCACATTTGAACTGGGTCCATTCCTGCTTCCCCACCCAGCATGATACTTTGCATCTGCACAGAAAGCAGCTTGCAGGGTGACTTGCAACAGGAGCCCAAGGGAATCTTTCCTCTCCATGCTGTCTTCCCATCTCTCTTTGCTGGCTCTGCCCCAGGTGGAGCTACATTCCTGCATGTGCATTCCATCCCGGCCAGGCTCTTCTTTTGCTCCGAGTAGGGGCTCACCCACATTTTGCACAGGGCAAAGCAGCAGCTCTTGGGTCGTTAAACTGCACACTATTCTCTCTTATTTTCAGTTATTTATAAAAGTATTTACACATTACCCACTCACACAAATGTCAAGGCCATGCATATAATAAAATATTGTAAAACTATACAAAATAAGTAAAATAATTATTGACTCAACTTAAAAAAGGTAAATCAAGCAACTATAGAGAGATATCTGAAGGTTAGCTGAATTTCTATTGGAAGTATATTCCACAGTATGGGACCAGTGATATGTGGGACAACTAATGGCGTGCCTCTGGATGATCTCAGTAATCAAGCTGGAATATAAGGGCACAGATGGTTCTTAAGACATCCTTGAAATAGACCCAAGTTGTCCAGGTCTTTGAATATTAATACAAGAACCTTGCCCCTGGTCCATTAACATATGGGCAGCCATTGCAGATGTTTTAGCGAAAGTATCTCATGCTGTCAACCATCTGCCCCCACCAGCAGTCTAGTCACTGCACTCTTCATCGAGTTTCTGGACCATGGCCAAAGACAGTACTACAAAGAGTGCTTTTCATTAATTCAGTCTTGAGGTCTGATGGAGTAGAACAGGGGTCGGCAAGGGTTACCTCGGCTGGGCCGGTTCACTCCAGCAGAGATCCCTCCATGGACTGGATCTCTCGCGCACATGAGTGCTCATGGCCATGATTTCCGGCGTCTGCGTCTGTGCAGACATGAATTCCGTTGTCTGCATCTGCGCAGATGCAATTTTCGGTGTCTGAGCATGCACAGACGCAATTTCCGGCATCGTGGAAGCGAGTCCCTGCGCCATGCTGGGTTGGTTTAGCGCAGTGCGTGGGGACTCGCCGAGTGGGTGGCTCGGTTTGGGGGCGGCTCGTGGGCCAGTTAAACGACCCCCATGGGGCACTTGTGGCCCATGGGCCTTAGGTTGCCGACCTCTGGAGTAGAAGCTATTGCCTTTTAAAAGAACAACTCCCCCTGGGCAAGAAAAATCAGGAAGTAGAAGGCAAGCAATGATATGCAAGAAGTCCTTCTAAAAATATTAGACAAATTCATTGACGATTATGCTATCAGTGACTAGTAGTCATGACGGCTATGTTCTACCTCCACTGTTGCAGACAGGCTTTTTCTGGGATCTGGTTGCTCGGATTCACAAGTGGGAAGAGTGTTGTTGCACTGAGGTTCTGCTTCTAGGCTTCCCAGAGGCATGTGGTTCACCACTGGGAGAAGAAGATGCTGGACTAGATGAGGCTTTGGCCTGACCTAGCAGGGCTTTTCTGATGTTCTTATGAAAGATCACAACATGCAGGTGCAACATGATGATATGGGAAAGAAATGAGAAGCCAGAACATGACCTAACTGTTATGCCTATGAAGAAATAATTGCAGAGCAACAACAACCCCCTTACAGATGGCTCTGCTTTCACTCCCAGTGGGAAGGTTCAGCAAGGTTGGATTTTCATGGCTCCCTGTAGGGAGCAGTTATATTATGTGCTGTCATGACCTTGCTTTCTTCCCAGGGGGATAACTTTGCCATCCTCACCTGCGCAACAATCCAAGAATATCACTTAAAGCCACTTAGGAAGAAAAAGTTCCCCACTAATAAAAACATCAGGGGATAAAACAAGACCAGAAAGGAGCATCTGTGACTGACGGCTCCCAAAGAACAGCAGGGAATCCATTGACTACACAGACCGTTCTGCACTCCCTGGAAATTCCCTGCCACTAGAGATCATTTCCTCACAGCAGGAAAACCGCTGCAGGCAAAATCAGTCTCTCCCCCCCCCTTTTTTTAAGTCTTAGAAAATCAAACCAAAGTTTGGTTTCTCTTCTCTCCCTCCCACCCCCTTCTTCTTTCTTCTCCCTATCTAGTCAATTATCTTGTGTAAGTAACAATTCAGGTTGTAATTGGAAAGTTAATCCAGTTCATCTAATAAATCAATTAATCCTGTCCCATGGCAGGTGCCTATTTGCAATTGTTGCATCATTACCTTCTGATTGTGAGCTGAGCCTTGGCAGTACAAAGGCACTGAAAGAGGCTCTTTCGCAGCGCTGTGAGCTACAACTAGTCATCTTTGAAGATTCAGGGTCCCTTTCAGGCATTTAGCGGCTTTTTAAGTATATCCCCTTCAATTTCTATTAATCCACTTGAATATGTGAAATGGAAATGGGGCCGATTCATTTCACGTACGTGGCAAAGGTGTGCATCGCACAATTCATCAACCTGCAGCAGAAGACAAGAAGCAGAGCCACTCCATGGGGCGTGCTAGAAAAACAACAACAACCCAGCTCCATTTGGCTCCTCCTCTCCCTCCATTCCAGCTAGTCACTATAATAACTGTTTAACTCAAGCACTGATGCCTAAGTTCGTCATTGTTTTCCTCCTCCATCCCCACCCTTTGTTTTTCCTTTTGTGTTATGTCTTCCATATTGTAAGCCACAAGGCAGAGACGGTCTTGTCTTTTTTCGGTATCATTATTGATCTGTAAACTGTACTGGGAGTGTTTTTGAAGAGCGGGGCAAAAAAATTAATGCTTCAAATAAATAAATGGTTGGTTCCAGATTGGTTGAGCCTCCCTATTGAATGAATAGTTCACTGCAAACTTGGCTGTGTTACGCTGCAACATGTGAAACAGCATTGAGAGCTGTCTCTAAAGCTAGTGCCAAGGAGAAAAGAATATTCTCCTTCTTACAGTGCAGTTTGCAGGCTGTTTTGAGAGCTGTTTGAAGATGCCCCCAATACCCTCCCAGAGCCACAATTCCTGCAGTGCTTTAACAATCCCTCTTCCCAGGGGACTCTGGGAGTTGTAGCTCTGTGATGGGAATTGGGGTGTCCTAACTACTAAGAGCACCCTTAACAAACTATGGTTTCCATCTTGGAGGGGGGGTGGAGTCATGACTGTTTAGAGTGGACTCATGGTGCTTTAAATGTATGGTGAGAAAGTGGCCTAATTTATACTCAGAGCAGACCCAACAAAATCAATGGACCTAAGTGACTCGTGTTCATTAATTTCAATAGCTCTACTCTCAATAGTACTAGCATTGGATACAAGCCATAGTGTTTCTGACATGCAGCACACACATACTATAATAATGTAAGAATCTACAAACCAGTTCATACAGCAGTTGCCAGAGAGCTAGTCCCCTAGGCAAAACCATTGTTGGTTGTCGATATAGTGTGGAGAGACAAGGGTGGAGGCAGGGGCTGTCTTAGTCAGCAATACTGACATTCATGATGGTTGAATGTCCTCTGCCTCTGTTGTCTTCTCTTTGGTGCATATGGAACCTCTCTATGTCATTGGCCACCACATAGTTTTTTTTCCTGGTGGACTGCTCATAGGCCACTGCTGGGTTTACACCCGGCTGTAGTGTGTGTGTGTGAGAGAGAGAGAGAGAGAAAGAGAGAGAGAGAGAGAGAGAGAGCACAGTGCTATAGGCTTCTGAATTATGAATGTTCATGATATGATCCTCTCACTTGTACCATGGTTGGCAACTATCCATCTGAATGGTATGGTGGCGCATACCTTTCTCATGGTACCTAACCTGTGGAATGATCTCCCCATAGAGATCAGGCAAGTATTGACGGTCAGTTGTTTCCACCTCCAAAATTAAAAACATGCCTCTTTTTTCACCCAAGCTTTTCCTGACTGTTAATACCAGCTCTTGGCATTTCTGGCTACAGTAATTAGGGATGTAAGAAATCATCAATTTCTGTTCTACTTTATATTCACTGTTTTCATTTTGCTACATTATATAATTCTCCACTATGGCAAAATTTTACATAATTAATTGCATTATCATTGCATTATCATTGCATTATTCCATACAATTTCAGGGCAAAGGAAACACAATGCAAGTCAATTGTCTATCATTATGCATCATTGTGGGCTGAAAACAACAACCACCAGCACAAACCAACCAACCAAACAGGAACAACAACTATACGTATTCACTGCATTGATTTCCATTCCAAACATGGCACAAGATGTATAACTGAATGTTGGCAGTTTCTACTCCTATTTACATTTTCATCAGAATTATCAAAAATCACTAACTGTAACTGATACTTATGTTTTATTGATATGCTTTCAATTGCTGTTTGTTCTTTTGCTCTGCAAACCATCTTAATATTTCTTTGAAATGAAAGACACAATACAAAGGATTTAAATATATAAATCAATACATAAATAAGACTCCTGTAAATCTGCAAGGGAAAGCCAAACATGACTGCATTTCTTTGTCTGTCTGTCTGTCTGCGCAAATTTGTCTATTTTGAGAAGGAATAGATTTATGTGCTTTTTTTGGGGGGGTGTTCTTTTCTAAATTTCCAACCCACCCCCTAAACTTGATTGTTTATTTCTCAAAACATTGGTAGCTCTGCTCCACTTTTGCCTGTTTTGGTTGCTCAGAGATTGCAGGTGGACAAGAATTCTCTTGCCTATGAATTTCAGTGAATCGGCAAGCACAAAAACCTGTGAAATAGATAGCTTGCCCTCTACCTCCCACTGAACTACAGTATGATAACTAAGTCTCCGTCTGAAAGAGCGGGTGGCATGGAGGGAAGTAACTAAGACATCCAGGGCCTATTGAAGCACAATAATAAGACTTATGAAGAAAGTGATCCCTGTGAGGCCTCATTACACACATTCCTATGGCTAAATAACAGCTTCAGAGGGTGAAAGAGGCATCTTTACAGCAGCCTCACCGAAACCAAATGGAACATTTGTGTCTAGCTCAGTCTTTTGTTTTCCCCTAATAGTATCAGAGTAAGCCTGGCTAATTGGTACATGATGCACTTTGTCATGCATTTTTTGTTGTTGCGCCATCGTTATTTTCACCATCAATATAAAGCCCCTTCTTAACACGGAGGCATAACTGTCTCCAATTAAGTGATGAAAAATGACATCCCTGTGACTCTGCCCTGTGCAAATCCAATCTCATCCATCTGAGAAGCCTTTGCAAGCTGTCTTTCCCAAAGTAAAAACAAAACAAAACCAAGAAACTGGATGATTAAAACAAACATGCAAACCACAGCGACAAAAGCCATCCATATCGCCTTTGGTTTCTCAGCGCAGATATATTTTGCTGTTGCCAAATAAAGAAAAGTGGGAGGGAATGAGTGCATCATCTCCTGGTTTATGGGGTGGGTTGGGGGGTGGAATTCAGCTACATTACCACCAGAGATGCATAGGGGTGGGGATGGACAAATTATGTTTTGACAAGAAAATTGCCGGTCTGCCAGCCACCAAAAATACATTGCAGTCTCATTGTTGCTATTATTATTTGTCCTTATTACTAACAATTTTGGGGAAATATAGATGGTGCAAAGGGAAAAAAGCTCTTGTGCAACAGAGCTAAGTGGCAGCTGCCTATCTCCTGCAAAGCAGTTTAAGAAATTGGGTGTTACACTGAGCATAGAACAACTCCACCAGTGGCTGGTTGGTGGTGCTGTGGATGGTTGCTGTTGAGCACTGACCAGAAGGAGCTGGAGAGGGTTTTTGACATGCAAAATATATGATTTGCCCTCCTCTTCTGTTCATACATACAGTCGTACCTTGGTTTTTGAACATCTTAGTTCACAAACAAATTTACAGACTGTTCTCTTTTGAAAGAAAACTATATGAAAATGATGTATAGATGGTATATAACACCAGTACAGATAGCAAAAATGTACAAAACTGGATCAAATACATGTTGGAAATGCAAAGAAAAAGAAAGGACTTTTTATCCTATGTGGTGGGAATGTAGAGAAGTTAAAATTTTCTGGGAAATGATATATAATGAATTGAAGAAAATGTTTAAAATGACATTTGTAAAAAAAACCCAGAAGCATTTTTGTTAGGGATTGTAGGACAAGACCTGCCAAAGAAAACAAATAACTTATTTATGTATGCTACAACAGCAGCAAGTGTCTTAATAGCAGAAGGATGGAAGAATGAGGAAACCCTGACAAAAGAACAGTGGCAAGAGAAATTGATGAACTATGCAGAACTGGCTAAATTGACATACAAACTGCGAGACAAAGGACAACTGTGACTTTAAAGAAAAATGGGAACTTTTCACAAATTATTTAAAAAGACAACAAAATGAATTGGACTCCTTGGCAGGTTTTGAATAAACATACACAAATTTATTGGTTGATAACATGGTAGATAGATAATGTAAGGATCTGTATAATTTTATAACATGCAGAGAATAATATGTGCTGAGAAATCAGAGAGAGGAGCTGAGGGAAGTCTCTGCGGGGGGAGGGAGGGTTTGATGGGGGGAGGGAAAAAATGAATATGATATGTTTTGATATTTTGTTATGTTGAAATTGTTAATAAAAACATTTTTTTTAAAAAAAAAGTTCACAAACAACTTGGAACTCGAAAGTCGCAAACCCGGAAGTAGGTGTTCCAGCTTGCAAACTTTGCCTCAGAAGCCGAACACCCGGCGTGACTTCCACGACTTCCAATTAGAAGGGGAAGAGGGCCTTTGGCATTGTCCCTCAAGCAACATCACTGTGTGGTGGTAGAGAAGGAAAGACTGCTCATAGAATTGCCACCTCGACCCCATGTGGGATGACTGTGTGTCCCATTTTAGAGCTGACCCTGGCTGGACAGAACAAATGCATCTTTAGGATAAAAGGATGTCAGTAAGTGGGATGAGAAGGACAGATCGTGAAGCTGAGGCTCCAATACTTTGGCCACCTCATGAGAAGAGAAGACTCCCTGGAAAAGACCCTGATGTTGGAAAAGATTGAGGGCACAAGGAGAAGGGGACGACAGAGGACGAGATGGTTGGACAGTGTTCTCGAAGCTACAAACATGAGTCTGACCAAACTGCGGGAGGCAGTGGAAGACAGGAGTGCCTGGCGTTCTCTGGTCCATGGGGTCACGAAGAGTCGGACATGACTAAACGACTAAACAACAAGTGGGATGAACATGTCTCCAATGGGAGGGAGTTCCTCAACTGGGTAACCATATCCCTTGCCTATGCTACCCAGGCTACACACACCAAGCTCTCTTCTCCTTATGTAACGTCCTAGGGAGGCCATACCACAGTGGTGTCACTCACAACTCACACAGCATGGCATGCCACCACTTGCTCAGATGCAAAGGAGGCTCTTGCAAGTATAGAAAATGGGTTTGGGAGGGGGCAGGTGCAGCTGGTCATGCAGGACCTTCTGAGAGGTCCATATCTGTCTTTAAAATATACACAAACTGGTTCTTAAAAGATACATGAGCCCTGTGCTCCTTTGCTTCTGGTCAGTGTAGTGATAATATAAGATTTCATTACTGTAGTCATAATAAAGCTTAATTAACTGTATTACTACGTGGGAGGGAGCAGGAATAAACTGTATATACGCTCTAGTGGACCCCTATCCTAGAGAAAAAGAAATCTGTCAATTTCAGTTTCTCATTTTTCCATTCATATTGCATTCATCACACTTCTGGATCCCTTTGTATCTTTCTTAAAGTCCTCATGAAAACTCATCAGCATTTTAGTGAACATTTCTCCTCCTATATACACTTTCAAACACAATTTTGCCTAATGTACACATTTGCAAGCAATTTCTTCTAATATAATAATTTATTGTTTGTTTTTTTTCTTTTCACCAATATATGCATTCTGATGCACACTTTCACCTAATATATGCATTTCCCCCCCCCCTACTGATTGCTTAGTTGGTATATCGTAACAATCACCAAAGTGCAAATTTCGAGGACAGCTGCATTTGGGGTTTAGCAAGGTTTGGGAAAGTGCAGATGCAAGCAATGTGTACAAAACATAGCAGAATATTTAAAAATGCAAAAGAGAGAGAGACCGGGGGGGGGGGATAATGAAGCTGGAATATGTGCAGAGGAGGGTAACCAAGCTGCTCAAGATCTGGAAACCAAGCTTTATGAGGAACAGTTGAAGTAGCTGGGTATGTTTAGTCTAGAAAAGAGGAGACTGAGAGCAGATATGATAGCCATCTTCAAATATCTTAAGGGCTTTCACATGGAAGATGGGGTGAGTTTGTTTCTCGTGATCTGGAGGGTAGGATCTGAACCAATGGATTCAAATGATAAGAAAGGAGATTCCGATTAAATATCATGAAAACCTTTCTGCTGCTAAGAGTTGTTTGGCAGTGGAATAGAGGTGGTGGACTCTGCTTCCTTGGAGGTTTTTAAGCAGAGGTTGGATGGCCAAGTGTTAGGGATGCTTTAGTTGAGATTCCTGCATTGCAAGGGGTTGAACTATATGATCCCTGGGGTCTCTTCCATCTTTAGGTAAAGGGACCCCTGACCATTAGGTCCAGTCATGGCCGACTCTGGGGTTGCGGCGCTCATCTCGCTTTATTGGCCGAGGGAGCTTCCGGGTCATACAGCTTCCGGGTCATGTGGCCAGCATGACTAAGCTGCTTCTGGCGAACCAGAGCAGCACACGGAAACGCTGTTTACCTTCCCGCCGGAGCGGTTCCTATTTATCTACTTGCACTTTGACTTGCTTTCGAACTGCTAGGTTAGCAGGAGCAGGGACCAAGCAACGGGAGCTCATCCTGTCGTGGGGATTCGAACCGCTGAGCTTCTGATCAGCAAGTCCTAGGCTCTGTGGTTTAGACCACAGCGCCACCCACGTCCTTTCATCTTTACAGTTCTATAATTCCATGGTTCTATTAGGAGAACCATAGAATTACTTGTTTAGGAGACATTTGCACTAAAATGATGATGAATTTTCACGAGGATTTCTTTTTTTTAAAAAATGCAAATTTAGCATTTTTTCAATCTTAAATTCAGCTTGCCACATTTCTGCAACAATTTGTGATTTATTTATTTTTTTAAAAAAAGAAATCCTCATGAAAACTTTCCAGGTGGGAAATGTTTCTTTCTCTTTTTTCACATGTGGAGAACTGTTAACCTATGGGTCATATTATCTCATGTCTGGGGCCAATGGTGGCTGAAAGTGGGCACTGTCAGAATAGATGGAAAATCAAACCCCCACCCCCCTCTCTCTCATTTGCCATCTCTTCTTCTCTCTTCCCCTCTGGGCTCCCTTCCACATGTCTATTTTGCCCCCCCTCCTCTTTCTCCATCACTCCAGCAGGCTATTAAAGTGCTTTTCAAGTAGACATGACATAGAATATAATGACTATTATAATGGCTGGGATCCTGTGCACTGTTACTTGGAATTAAGCCATGGTGGGATTTGCATTTGAGTAAAATTACACAGGTTTGAGCTGGTAAGGCTATGACATTCACCCTTTCCTAGCAATGAGGCCATCCAAAGTTTTGTAGAACAGAGGGCAATTTGTGGCTGCTCTTTCTGCTTATAGATAAAACATGGATGTTCTCTTTGACCATTGGTTGTTGTTTGTTGTTTAGTCATTTAGTCGTGTCCGACTCTTCGTAACCCCATGGACCAGAGCATACCAGGCACTCCTGTCTTCCAGTGCCTCCTGCAGCTTGGTCAAACTCATGTTGGTAGCTTCAAGAACACTGTCCAACCATCTCATCATCTGTCGTCCCCTTCTCCTTGTGCCCTCAATCTTTCCCAACATCAGGGTCTTTTCCAAGAAGTCTTCTCTTCTCATGAGTTGGCCAAAGTATTGGAGTCTCAGCTTCAGGTTCTGTCCTTCCAGTGAGCACTCAGGGCTGAGTTCCTTCAGAATGGATAGGTTTGATCTTTTCGCAGTCCATGGGACTCTCAAGAGTCTCCTCCAGCACCATAATTCAAAAGCATCAATTCTTCGGCAATCAATTGTGCCTTTCTGAACTCTCCTTGTCTGTTCTCTAGCAGAACAGAAGACAGAACCACAAAATGAATTGGGCATGCCACCCATCAGCTGCACCATCAGCTACTGCCACACCTGCTGATACAGAGAGGAGCTCTTCACATTTGCCTTCTGTTCAGAATGGATGGGAAGGTGAGTGTCCAATCCTGTCATCCAATGAAATGTGAACACGTTTAAGAGGAACTGAGCAGGAGCAGCAAACAATCTTATGTGCTGTGGATTTTCGAGAGGATGTTGGCTGAGATCTTTCACAAGTGACATAGGAGGTATTGAATTTTCTGGACATAGCTGGGATTTGGCCGTTGTAAAGCTCAACAACTTTGGAACCAAACTGGTGATTCCTGAGTAAGGCATTGCCACAACTGGATGCCGTCCAGACTTCCCTGGGTGGCATTCCATTAATGAAATTAATAATAATGACTAAGTTAGGCCTATTAATTCAATGGGTTTACTCTGAGTAAAACTTAGTTGACTACTACCCTCTGTTTTAATTTGTTGTTTTTTTTCTTGGGGACAGCTATATACTCTTGAAAAGCAACACATTTTGCCTTTGTCCTCTATAAAAAGTAGATGAAATTAATCATGGCAAGATCCTACCACATTACTAACCTGTCCACAACCTCTGTGAGGTTTCACCCATTGCTAGCTTTTATTTTTACTTTTATGCAAAATCAAGAAGAGAGAATTATGAGAGGTTAAATGCAGCTTATCACACATCCCTTTGTTGTAGCTAATACCTGTGAAGTTTTTGACATTCACTCTTTTATGTCCTTTATCAATGATTGCCTGCATCTCCACATTACTTATTTCAGATTAGCTCAGGCCATTTTATTAAATGAAACCCAATTTCATTTTCTTTTTTTTAAGAAACAGAACAGCAAGAAATAGTATGTATATGCAGCACGATGCAACACTGATATTGTATTAGTGGGATTTAGGGGGCAAGAGGAATTCTCATTATAAGTGCACAGCCAGCTTCGACAGCTTTGTTCTCTCTTTATAAAAATCAGAATCCATGTAATTTCCCATTTGGAAGTTGGAGGTTGGATTCTCATTGTTCCTCATTGTGAAAGTTTCTTTATACTTTTTAATGAAACTTCCAGCAGTTCTTAGGACTCCTTGCAAGAGTTTTATCCTCAGGATTCCTTGATCAGAAGTGCAGCAATCCAGTGGAACTCTTGGTATTATGCAATGCAATGTATTTCCACATACCTTTTGTCTGCCCTTGATGTATAGCCAATCTATTCAACAATGCATATCTTTGCCTTACGACACGCTGAGCTATGTTCTACTTTAATGCTTTTTGCGTCTATGAAGCTGTGATATTTTTAGACACTTGCTCCTCAGACTTAGTATTATCCTGTCAAGTTTTCTCAGTCGCCCCAGCTTTGACCATCTTGGATGAAACATTAATATCTTTTTGGAAAGATTTTTTAATAATAATAATAATAATAATAATAATAATAATAATAATAATAATAATAATAGTTTTCTTCTTATCAAAGATTGAAGAAGTTAGCCACAGAGAGTTGTGTTGTGCAAGAACGGGGCAGGAGGGGCAGTTAAAAGTAGACAAACAGATTCCATTTTTCATCATTGATATGCAGTTTTGAATAATGACTTTATAGTGAGAAATAAACTGTTTTAAGGGCATGTTGATGCTACTTCAAGTGTGTGCCATATTTGTGTTCTTTGTTAGTTTAGTCATTTCTAAACAACATATTATGGGACGCGGGTCATTTCTAAACAACATATTATGGGATGCGGGTGGCGCTGTGGTCTAAACCACCGAGCCTAGAGCTTGCCGATTAGAAGGTTGGCGGTTTGAATCACCGCGACAGGGTGAGCTCCTGTTGCTCAGTTCCTGTTCCTGCCAACCTAGCAGTTTGAATGCACATCAAAGTGCAAGTAGATAAATAGGTACCGCTCCAGCGGGAAGGCAAAGGGCATTTCCGTGCACTGCTCTGGTTCGCCAGAAGCGGCTTAGTCATGTTGGCCACATGACCTGGAAACTGTATGCCGGCTCCTTCGGCCAATAAAGCGAGATGAGCGCCACAACCCCAGAGTCGGTCACGACTGGACCTAATGGTCAGGGGTCCCTTTACCTTTTCTAAACAACATATTAACTGTTGTTGGCATCCATATGTCTCGGGATTAAAGTCAAACTAATGGAAGTTTGCCGTGCCTGCTGTAACTGTAGAGACTGATATAGGAGAGACATGTTTTGCTGCAGCTGGGGCAGATGAAGGCATCTGGTTGTGCTGCTTCAGGTGCACCATGACATTTCTTCTTTCCGCACCCCACCTAGCAGTCATTCCTCCTCTGGTCACTGTTATGGATCCCTATCTCCAGGCATTGTGGTTGTCTGCAAGGGATTCCCACACAATAGAGTTGGGGTTGCCAGCCTTCATGTTATGTTTGCATCATTGTAACACAAAGTTGGTCACCCGGTGGGTCTGATGCCTGAAGCCAGCTGTGCTGGTCCCAAGGGTTAACTGTGCAGCGAAGTCCGAGTCCAGTCCGAGGTCGAGGGTGCGGTATGGAGGCTCTCTGTCAAAGCTGAAGCGGGGTTCAAGGCAGGGAGTCGGGTGAGGTCAGGACTCTGGCAGGAGAGCAGGACAGGGTGCAGGCAGGAACAGGCTACCAACAATGTTGCTCCCGCAACCTGGGACTGGGGCTGGCTGGCTTTTATCTGCCCCGAGGCATAGGGCGGCCCCGGTCCACAGGTGACTCGCCTCTCCTGGCCTGGAGGCGAGCACTCCTCCTCCGGGAACTTAGTTCCCTCCGCCTCTCTGCCCTGAGCCTCCGCAGCTCAGGAAAGGCTGGAGGATTACCGGACCCAGAGGCAACCTCAGCTTCCTCTGACGGGGCTGAGAGTGGAGCACCTGCAGGCAATGGGTCCTGGAGCCAGAGCAGACTCAGGTGGTGCCTGCACCTGAGGATCCAGCACAAGTGAGGACCTTTCAGGCTTAAGCCCCAGCCCCGGCTCAGCTGGTTCTGGAGGCGGGGACTCCTGTGCAGGCTGGGATTCCTCAGGTTCAGCCTCCGAGTCCAAATCCCAGGCCATCACACCAGCTCTCCATAGAGCATGTCCTTGTGGATCCTGTCACCTTCCATTCTGTGGACATAAACTAAGCTAGAGCAGATGTCGCTGAGGCAGGAGTGTGAACATGCTGAAAATGTGGACTTGGGACACCACATCTTTCTTTGACTCTGCCCTGTCATGTGTTGCCCAAAATTTTCCTGATGCAGGCATTGAGGTATTGTTCCTGGTGGTTGTAAGTTGGGGGTGGGGGATTCTCAAGCACTGCCAAGTAAAGCACAAAATTGTTTCCAAAACTGCAAATTTCTATTCTCTTACGGATTTTTGTCTTTGTTAACATTAGTAATTGCAGATGCTGATGGGTTTAGGGATTTCATTTAGTGATGGGTGAGTTCCTTTCAAAAATCAATTTGGAATAGGCTTAGCAATTAGGATCTCACTTGGCAGGCATTTGGTTGTCAGTGTGTCTGCTTTCCAAGAGTTCTGCATTGCAACTATTGCCCCATCCATGCTATACCTTTAAAATAGCACCGTACCAATCTTGTCCACTAAACATTTGGAAGAACTTTATGACATTAATGACTGTTCACCAGTCATGAAGTGGGTGGCTTTTGCAACCCAGCACAAGCTTCCCTGACCCACGGGGTCACGCCTGCCCATTGATCCAACCCCTGGGCCATCCCCATAGGCTGTAGGTCATCCATGTGATCTGCACCATCAGTCAATTGGCTGCAGCCCCGGAGGCGGAGCTGGGAACCAGAATAGGAGGCTGCCAGCAATGCTGGTCAGCCATTCTGGTCAGAGCTTTTTGACGGTGCCCAGACTGGTACCTTTGGGAAGGTACAAGGCCAGGCCATGTGCCGGCTGTCAGCTGAAGAAAGTTCATGTTGGTAAAAAAAGGTAAAGGACCCCTGGACGGTTAAGTCCAGTCAAAGGCAACTATGGGGTTGCGGTGCTCATCTCACTTTCAGGTCAAGGGAGCCAGTGTTTGTCCACAGATACCTTTCCGAGTCATGTGGCCGGCATGACTAAACCACTTCAGGCACAACGGAACACCGTGATAGAAACCAGAGCACATGGAAACGCTGTTTATCTTCCTGCTGCAGCAGGACCTATTTATCTACATTCACTGGTGTGCTTTTGAACTGCATGGTTGGCAGGAGCTGGGACAGAGCAACAGGTGCTCACCCCATTATGGGGATTCAAACCGCTGACCTTCTGATCAGCAAGCCCAAGAGGCTCAGTGGTTTAGACCACAGCGCCACCCGCATCCCTATTTCATGTTGGAGACGTTGTTGATATGAACATTTGCCTTCACTTGCTGTCTTTCTGTGTCATTCTCATGACTTGTGAAATCACAGGATCCCTTTTGAGTGGCTTTACAATCTCAGCCACCATCTGAACATCATGGAAGTGTCACTGCAATTCTGGATGTACTGCAAGCCTGCCAGCGACTCCATATGCTCTCAAGCGCAATTGTACAAAGGCCGCCATCTGTGTGAACCTTAGTGTATTTCTATGCTGAATCTGATGATGATGCATTTGCAAGTTTGCAGGGAGCTAGAATCTCCAGCATCAGCAAAGGCTCTTGGCTAAAATATGTTGCTATGCAAATATCCAATAAGAGGCCCATAGAGAATTTAGGTGAGCAAACCAGCTAGAACAATTGCCAAAAGGCCAAGCTGAGCGTGTGTTGCTGTTTTGTTGTTGTTTTTCTAAATCAACTATAAAACAAATCTTGAACGTGTGTGATCAGTGAGATTCAACCTCTTTTAAGAACAGTGAATTTTGTCCAAGAACAACATGACCTCAGCTAAACAACTGTAAGTGTTGGAATGTGCTGACGAAGCCCTTCAAATATATTTTTGTTATTTTCCAGTAAAGATTCCTGACACTCTTAATTTGTGTTAGCTTGCTTTTAACAGAAGACCAGCATTTACATTTGCATTTGCGTTTAGTAGCGCTTAAATTTTTATGTTGAGCTGTCGGATAGGAAACGCAGATTTCCCAATGCTTCACATAATGAACCAATAAAAATGTTGGAGAGAGGGAGACAGAGGTTTCATTAAGCAAGAGGTCAGTTATGTGCCATTTGTTAGTTCCTGGCTTACAGAGTAACATGGTGATCTGCAGGTGAAAGGTGACTATGTGGGAAACAGCCTTATAACGATGAAATCATTTCAGCAAGACTGCTAGTCAGATGTGATTCTTCTCTAAGAACGAAAGAAGAACCCAAAGGCCCATCTACTCTCCCATCCTGTTCTGACAGTGGCCAGCTAGGTGCCTCTTAAATGCCTGGAAGCAGGACCTGTTAAGTATACCAGTAATTGGTTTAATTGACACAGAAATGGGGGAAACCCTGTGTGTATTAATGAAGGTTTAAAATGGAGAATGGCTAAATGTGTACTGCTAACTCGGGGGGGTTTTCACAGTAGTTTTCTGCATATATTAGTTCAAATAACACACAGCATAAATTAGAGAAGGGGAAATTGATTGCAAAAATTAGTCAAAACTGTACACAAAGTATGTTTAGTAAGAGAAATTCACATACATATGCTGATGAATGCTCATGAGATTTATTTTTTTAAGGGTCACAAATTGTGGAAAAGTGGAGAACTGAATTTAAGAATGGAAAAAATGAGAAACTTGGAGAACAAACACTGACAGTTTTGTCCATGCCTACTCATTGTGATTTTTAAGGTTTTTTTGAGAGGGGGTGCTAAATCTTCCTGTTCGTGATGGGGGTAGGATCTCTTGAACAATGTAGGAGGCTTCCCCCTTTTTCTGACAGTGGGAGCCTTTCCATCCACAGAAGAGTATGTCTAGATCTAACCCCACATCATTAGTATGATTCTTTGAATTAGTCTCAGCACCTGCAGTACAAACAATAGTTTACCCTTGACAATAGTTTACACTTTACTCCCTCGCTAGATCATCACCTTGTTGTGGTGTGTGGGCTTGCACGTTCCTATGACCCTTGTGAGTGAAACCATCAGCAGTCTCGTACTCCCAGCAGGGTCACCAAAGGTGGTAAGGTCAAAGGGGAGGAGCTAGACAAAGAATGATCCAAAAAGTCCTCAACAGTAGAACAGGTGGATGATAACAAGCGGTATGTTACAATGGCTGTGAAGGCGGATGAAGGCTGCACCAGATAAGAATCAATCAGTCATGCCATCGGAATACAGCCTTACTGCAAAGGCTGTGCGTTGGTCAGCATGTACTGATGTACACACACATACAGGAGTTTTCCAAAAACCCATTAGTATGATTCTTCGAATTAGTCTCAGCATCTGAGTACAAACAATAGTTTACATTTGACTAACAAAAATATTTGCTGTATCTTATTTGTCTTAAGTCAGAGACAATGGAAGCTATAGTGCTGCAAACATCTGTAGGGCCACAGCCTCCCCCTTCTCAGTTCACAGTCACCCAGCAATGGTGGGAAACCAATGAAGTCTCCTAGCAGATCAGCTTAGCAGGTCTTGCCAAAAGATGGGTGTCACCATGGAAAAGGCTGTGCTCTGTGGTTCTAGTGCACTTGCATCAAGAATAGGATAAGGCTGAGTAAAACCATATATCGTGTTCTCAAGGGCCATAGTGATATATACAAAAGGTGGCACTCTCAGAAGCAAAGTTGGCCCACGTTATTAAGAGAAGGGGACAAATGTTTCCTGCTCATTCAGTTGCTGGGACCAGTATTCCCAGGATCCTTCCAAATGTGGCTTTGGCAGAGTTATCATGCCTGTTTATTCCCTAGAATGTCCCACTTGGTTCCACATGACATCATTGGTAGTCCACTGGTATTTCAGAATAATGGAGGCACCAAGCTGATTTTCCTACTGTTGGAAAAGTTATATTTGAAGAAAGATCTGGTATGACCCCTCTGTATGTTCAGTGATGTTGAAGACGTTGGGTGTAGTTCCACAGCATGGTTGGGTAAAAGTGGAGAGTGTGGCTTGGGTTACACCTGTTTCACACCATTTCTGACTCACTAGCTGTCATCTGAGGAGAGCGAGAATGGCAAGCAGTACTGAAGGAAGTTCTGGGGTCTGCTGTAGGGGCCAGGGGTCTCATAGAGAAAGCAATAGTTATTTTTTTTACTGACAGAACATTAAAAAATTTCCAGAATACCAATGGTGGGATTTATTAATTATTTTAACTTGTGTGCATGAGCAGAAAAAAATCCATAACACTTTTGCAAAATGTATAATTGCAGGGTGTGGTGAATATACCACTAGAAATGTTAGATCTGGATGCCCCCCCCCCCCCATCAACACAGCAGCTCAGCAAATTCAGAGAATCACTGGGAAGTTTTAGTTTTTCACTCATGTTAAAGTTTAAGCAGACCTGTCAACAACAAAAATGTCTTCTCAATCCTTCGGAATCATTTCCAAAAAATCAAACATCCACATTTCTGTTCAGAAAGGGTAAGCAATTCTCTCAAGCCTCTGATTATTCTCTCAACCCAATTTTTCCAGCAGGTGCCAATTCCATTTGAGGTCAAATCCTGGAAAATTTGTGGGATTCTTTTCTTTCCATTTCCTTTTTTTTCTTTTCCTTTTTTTTTTTTTTTGCTGCTGGTGGAAGCACTGCTATTATATCATGCAAATATATACTGCAGAGTTTTTACACTCTCTTGCTACCTCCCCCCTCCATATTTCTTTGCTTCCCATTGCACTCGTAAAACCTCCATTTCAGTGCACACAGAACTGAATGTTCTCCAAAACCTGCTTCACACTGTGACTGGTTATTTGGGCAACATTTTCCATCAGAGTTGCAGCAGCCATGATCGAACTATAATTGCCTGGGATCTTATGCCCCCAGTAATTGTATCCTCTCTGGCATGAAGGTGGATAAAATGTCCATTAGACTCTGAGGGGCTCACACACCAACTCAGGATAACTTAGAGAATATTGAGAGAGAGAGAGAGAAAACTAAGGAAGCAGAAAGCACACAGCTGGAGCAAGATTGCTTTCAACTGGTGTATATCATCCCAAAACATGAGCCAGGATCTAATTTGCCAAAGGCTTCAGTCCTAAGCTCATTTATTTGGAGAAAAGTCCCAACAACATCAATAAGATTTGCCTCTGAGATAATGTGTTTTGGATCGGAGAGAACTTTGGTCTGTGCCAAATATTCTCTAATTTCAACTGTCACTTCAAATTAGCACATTCAGATCAGTCAATAAAATGTCCAAAAAGGTAGTCACCTTGCCAATTTCACATTAGTTCATTCAGAGTCCCTTTGTCCCCCTGGCTACCATTCCTTCCCTGTGCTATTTTTTCCTCTTCTCCCCTCCCCTCCCTGCCCTCTGCTTCATTTGTTCCCAATGCAGCTTGATCCTACTGACTGTGATTAGCCATGTGATTTTCTTTATGAGCAGTTGCCACTTCGTTGTTTGGACACAGAGGCATGAAGTCATTGGCAAAACAATGTGGGTCATCACCACAATCAGATTAAGTGGCAGGTTCAGCCTCACACGGTGACAGTGAGGGCAGTAAATGCAAAAAAAGAGGGGGCACTGAACCCTATCAAAACAACCAACCAATATGTTCTCAACAAGGGTTGAAAATAGTATAAACGAGAGGCATTTTTTAAAAAGGTGTTTGTTAAAAAATGGACACATGACAAGGTTCCTATTCAGCTTCAGGCCAAGCATCAGAATTGTGTGTGGGGGGGTGTGGGTGTGTGGGGGGGAGTGTGTGGGTGGGAGTGTGTGTGTGTGTGAGAGAGAGAGAGATCAGGGTGGCACACCTCGATAACTGTTCTGCACAAACTACTAGGACAAAAATCTCACTCCACTAAAAGAATGGCCATGTGCCTGGAGAGAGTTTTGTGCAATTTTTAAAATGTGGATGTAAGGTGGAATCAATTTTTATGATAGGCATCCAGTTCTTGGGGTCCTGTACCCAGTAAAGGCTGATGGGGACTATATCGCTAACTAAGCAATTGTAAGATAATTGCCTTAGCTTTCTACTTAATAACCTTCATTAGTATAACCAATGGAGTTGGGGTGACATACAGACCCTTCAAATATCCCTATTTTCCAGGGACAGTCCCAGATTTACATAAACCATCCCAGTTTCTGATTTGATCCCACAATGTCTCACTTTTCCTTAGGACGTTCCTATTTTCATCAGATAAATGTTGGAGGGTATGGAGTTATGTGACCCAAGAGCCAAGGAGATACTGTAAGTAACACAGTAAGTAAGTAACACAGCCCTGCATAGGGAAGTTTTTAAATGTTTAGTGTTTTATTATGTTGTTATATATGTTGGAAGCTGCCCAGAGTGGCTGGGGCAACCCAGTCAGGTGGGCAGGGTATAAATAATAAAATTTAAATTACACAGGACATCCCTATTTTCATTGCAGAAACATTAGAGGGTATGGGAATATCAATATTATTCACAGGATAGCAGGGTTAGTTACCTTTGACTGACAGAATTCACAGTCCCGTGGAGAAATATGATGTTGTGGGTCTGCTCTGAGACAATTAGCAGGGGATGTGCCTTAAACATCTTGGAATTATTCAACTAGAAATGTGGCCCTCCAAATGTCATTGGACTACAACTCCCACTGTCTCTTTGGCCATTGACCATGCGGGCTCGGACTGAGGGAACTCGGAGTCGAACATCATCTGGAAGGACCTAGGGGAGGCATAGGCAAACTTGGTCCTCCAGCTGTTTTGGGACTACAACTCCCATCATCCCTAGCTAACAGGACCAGTGGTCAGGGATGATGGGAATTGTAGTCTCAAAACATCTGGAGGGCCAAGTTTGCCTATGCCTGACATAGGGCACATTCCCCATCCCTTTTATAGGCTGTAGTTATTTGATTCATGGACAGCAAAAGGCTTTGGTGGGTGAGTGACCTTTCCCATCTCTGCTCTGCTGTTTCTCCTCCCACAATCTCCACAAATTAGACTCTAGAATAACCATCTGAATGTCCAGAGGAACAATCCATTTAAAATCCAAGAGGATGGGAGCCGAGGCTGTCCTACTGTCTCTAATGCAGTTATGACCATTCACAATGTGATATTTTACTACTTCTGCTGCGTATAAATGCTTTAAAATCTGCTCCGTAGCCGCTGGTGGTTTTATCCCTATTTTCTCTGTCATGCTTAGGTCAGAGAATTTTCAAAGTATTCAAGACACTTCAAGTAGCTTAATAATGTTCTGACTCTTTCCAATTTTCTAGTACACTCAGGTGGAGAAAATACATGTCTTGCCAAATACAAGCAAAAGTGGGGTCAAGTGATGAGTCTCCATCTCAAGTTTCAATCTCTTTTGTCTCTCTCCCTCTTTCTCTCTCCTTCCTGATTTGCAGCATCTTTGTGTCAGTTTTAACAGAGGACTTAAAAAAAGGAGCCTTTGTTGCAGAGGCACTGCACTCAGAATACTGCAGCTGGTCCAAACTAATGAAAAGAAGTAGGATGGAAGAAGAGAAGAAGGAGAAACGAAGCAATCTAGAGTGAGTTCACACTTACAGAATCCAAGTTAATGCTGCTGCTTTGGCAATGAAACCATTTTTGCTGTGTTCAATTTTTGCTAGATGTTTGCATCATAAAGCACCACGTGGGGAGAGAAACACACTTCCTGCTTCTGAAGAAGAGAACACACCTCATTGCAAAGCTGGTCTCCCTTTTGGTGCATCATTCAGAACTACATTTCCCATGATGCACTAGAGTTTCTTTAACCTTCTGACATCAAAGAATTTCCTCTCCAACTCCTATCACTTACATAACTGGAGTCACATAGTTTCCAAACTTTCCACAATCAAGAAGGAAAAATGTTGGAAACCAATGACGTGTAACTGTGCATTATTTATTGTTTATTATGGTGCTACTGTTTGAAAAACACAGCAGCAATCCTTCTTGAACACAGGGTTTTTTGTATCCTGGCCTAGGTCATTACACCAGTGAAAATAATCATAAAAAATCCATGCTACCAATAATGTAATACAGTATTTACTTGAGTCTAATGCGCTAGTGCACCTCAATTTTCTTTTTCTTTTTTTATGAGATATTTATTAAGATTTTTTAAAGTATTACAATAAAATAAAAAAATAACAAAAATACAAAATAAAAATAATTAAAAACACACAAATTTTCCATTGCTTATTTTCCTTTAGCTTTTCCCAGACCTCCTCATACCTCCCTTTTTTGTATTCCACCTCAAATTGTTGGTTCAGCAAATCCTTACCATTATGTTTTTACCTATTTATAACCCTTTTTTCATATTCTCTTAAAGCATTACAGCTGGAAACCATTTAATTTCTATCCAACATCATTCTAACATTCATTAATTTTACAATATTTCTGTAGATAGTCTTTAAATTTCTTCCAATCTTCTTCCACCGACTCATTTCCCTGGTCTCGGATTCTGCCAGTCATTTCTGCCAATCCCATATAGTCCATCACCTTCATCTGCCATTCTTCCAAAGTGGGTAAATCTTGTGTCTTCCAATACTTTGCAATAAGTATTCTTGCTGCTGTTGTAGCGTACATAAAAAAAGTTCTGTCCTTCTTTGGCACCAATTGGCCGACAATGCCCAGAAGGAAGGCCTCTGGTTTCTTCAGGAAGGTATATTTAAATACCTTTTTCATTTCATTATATATCATCTCCCAGAAAGCCTTGATTCTTGGGCATGTCCGCCAAAGGTGAAAGAATGTACCTTCAGTCTCTTTACATTTCCAACATTTATTATTGGGCAAATGATATATTTTTGCAAGCTTGACTGGGGTCACGTACCACCTGTATATCATTTTCATAATATTCTCTCTTAAGGCATTACATGCCGTAAATTTCATACCTGTGGTCCACAACTGTTCCCAGTCAGCAAACATAATGTTATGTCCAACATCTTGTGCCCATTTAATCATAGCAGATTTCACCGTTTCATCCTGTGTATTCCATTTCAACAGCAAGTTATACATCCTTGACAAAATCTTAGTTTTGGGTTCTAACAGTTCTGTTTCTAATTTTGATTTTTCCACCTGGAAGCCAATTTTCTTGTCCAAATTATATGCCTCCATTATCTGATAATAATGAAGCCAATCTCGCAATTTTCAGAACCTTGAAACCAAAAAAAAAGGTATTTGCTGGTGAATGTAAATATGCCATTGAATCTAATGTGCATCTTAATTTTTGCGACATAATTTGGCCCCAAAAAGTGATTTAGATTTGAGTAAATGTACTTAATAGTGGGTGCATTCAGACATGGAGATTATTGTGTTAGTTTTCCTGCTTATGATGCTAGGACTTCAGTCCTAGATTCCAACATTTCTTGTACACTGCATTACCTGTTGCATTATGGAGCTATGGCTTTTTGGTCAACATACCGCCATGCCATGCTAAATTTCATTCACATCAATGGGAGTGCTGTGAGACAACACTGGACATGTCACCGCCCTTTTTGTGCATGTGTGCTTCTGTTCCCTCATGATTCACCAATGAAAATGGTGGGAGAGAACTGTAGCTGGAATATCAACCCAAATTTCATCAAATGGAACAATCTGTGTAAACCGCAGAGAGATTACAATGCAAACCCACCCCCACCTCCACCCTGTGATTATCTGGATTAATTGGGTTGCAAACAGATCTTTTTCTAGAAGCAATTAACACTGAAATGAGCATGAAATTTCCTCTAGATTCTGCTAGGTTTCCAGAAGTGGCTTCTGCATTGTGTGAAAGATAGAATAACGCAGAGAAATTATCTGGCAAGGAAACTTCAGGAAAATTGCGGGGGGGGGGGAGCGCTGTCTGAATGCAACCAAAGTCATGATATATCAAAAGATCACATAGTAAAAATTTCAACATGCACGTGCCCTTAATCATTATACTTCTTTTTTTCCTCCCTTTCTGGAGCTATTCTATTTCCTTTTAGTGCTTTAATCATTCCAGGTGTCCATTTGTCCTGATTTTTCTACAGCATGTAGGGCTTATTATATTTTGAATTGTTATGGTTCTGGGGCAAAGTGGTTGACCAGACTTGCCCTCCCAGGACCCCCTACTGTTGTCATTCACACATCAAGGCGATTCGTGGTCATATGAGAGAGAGGAAAAGCAGCTTTCCCCCCTATGGAGCACCACAAGAGCAAGAGAAATGGATCAAAGAGGAAATTGGCATGGAAAATACAAGACACTGAGATGCATTGGGCAGATCAGAGATATTAAGTTATTATAACTAACTAACTAACTAAATTTATATACTGCCTTTCATCACAAAATCTCACAGTGGTTCACAGCATAAAATATAAGGTAAAAACCCAAGTAAATAGTTAAAACAACCCCCCCCCAACAAGCACATTTGAAATGTTGTAGAATATTAATCAGCCAAAGGCCTGGTTGAAGTGGAACATTTTTGCCTGCTGCCTAAAGATATGTAATGAAGGCGCCAGGAGAGTCTCCCTGGCGGGAGGAGGCACACGAAGTTGAATGTTCTGGGATCTTATTGGCATGTCAAGTGAGACAAGTCGGGTGTGAATCTGAATGCAAAAAAGTGCAAGCAATAGGAGGCACGTTTCACAGATGTGAGGAAAGAATGCGAAGTTCTAAATGAGTTCAACAGCAAGAGGAATCGTTCTGAAATCTTTATGCTCTCTCCAATATATTCTCAGGCACAACAGTAAAAAGCAAAACAAACTCAACCAGTCAAGCTTTTTTCAGGCAGATATCACAACAGGGGTGGGGGACCTCTGGCCTGGGTGGGCAGCTAATGAGACCATCTAGGGCTGGTGCTGTGGTCTAAACCCCTGAGCCTCTTGGGCTTGCTGATCAGAAGGTCAGCAGTTCAAATCCCCGTGATGGGGTGAGCTCCCATTGCTCTGTCCCAGATCCTGTCAACCTAGCAGTTCGAAAGCACACCAGTACAGGTAGATAAATAGGTACTGCTGCAGTGGGAAGGTAAACAGTGTTTCAGTGCACTCTGGTTTCCATCATGGTGTTCCATTGTGCCTGAAGCAGCTTAGCTTTCGGGGTCATGTGGCCAGCATGACTATCTGTGGACAAACGCTGGCTCCCTCAGCCTGAAAGCGAGATGAGTGCCACAACCCCATAGTCGCCTTTGACTGGACTTAACCATCCAGGGTCCTTTAGCTTTACCTTTTTTACCTCCAGGGTTTTCTCTAGTCTTTCGGACTCAACTGTTAGATCCCACACATCTTCCCAAAGCTGCACCCTTCATCCACCCTCTTTTGCTTCCATGTTATCTTTGCCTTATTTTTGCCTGCCTAGAATATACCAGAGCTTTTCTTTTGTTTCTCTCCTTGGCCTTTATGGCCTTTCCTTTGTGTGTGTGTGTGGGGGGGGAGGGTTAAAAAAAAATTAGAGCAAGAGCTAGCAATAATTAAGTAACATGGTTTATCCAAGACAGGCAACATGATGTGAAATGGACATCATTGGTAGAGCATCTGCTTTGCAGATGGTCCTAGGTTCCATCACTGGCATCTCTATGTAGGGGTGGGAAAGACTCCTGCCTGAACCCTGGAAAGCCACTGTTAATCAGTATAGCCAATACTGAGCTAGATCAGTATAAAGTCACTTCTCATGTTTCTCTTTCCAGCAGAAAACAGGAGCCATCCCCAATAAATAGGAACCATAGAAGTGGATATGAAGAAGCACGAGCAACTCACACATCTGATTCTTTGCGTTCTTATAATGGCTGGAAAGGGGGGGCCTGCAGATCTCCCCCATGGTTTTTTCCCTGTGACCTCAGTGACGTCTGTTTTGGACAATGCGTCAGAAGCTAGAAATGTGATTCATGCTTCTTTTGGAAGGATTGACTCAGCCCTTAAAGAATTTATTGTATCACATCCCACCCACCAAGAAGCTGGTGATTCATCAATAACTTGGGAAGATGTTCAAATTTCTTGATGATTCAGCTACTTATTGGTTGGTTAGATGTTGGTTTATACCTCTGCTGGAAAGCTGCTTTCAAGTTGGCTTCCATGGCCTTATTAAACTTTGCTTATTAGAAACAGAGTGACATGATTTACACTGAGTCAGACCACTGATCTGTCTAACTCAGTATTGCCTGCTTATAGGCAAACTCACCTTGGCTTAGTTCAGAATTTCTTGGTGTTTTTATATTTACTCCCCCGACAATGTTGCAGAAGTACCATCAAGGCAGCTGGTTTCATGGTTCATTTGTTTTGCAGTGATCAACAAGAGGCACAAAATAAGAGCTTCACCAAGAGTAAGGGACTAACATTAAAATATGTATTACAAAGAGTGGAGGGTGATCCATAAAGGGGAACAGAATTCTTCCTCACCAAACTCATTTGCCCTCAGTCAATGCTCCTTCCAAAGCCAGCCTGGTTTCTTACTTACAGCCTTTCCAAGCACTGAGTGTCAAGTTCCTCTTCCCCAGTCTCAGTGTTGCCTTGCACACCACTCAACTATCCCAAATTAAGCGGGACATCTTGGATTCACAGAAGCTGCCCTGGCTTCTGTTTGAAGTCTGAGATGTCCTGTTTCTTCTGCCTTGCCTCCTCCTCCTCCTCCTCCTCCTCCTCCTTCTCCTCCTCTGCCTCCTCTGGGGTGGCCACGGCAACTGTGGCAGCTTCCGCCATAGGCTCCGCTACCGCTATGGCTGACCTACTCCGCTGTCATATTCCTGGAAGCGGGTGCAGTGTTAGAATTAAAGAACAAAATGAGGAATAACTTCTTGAAGGATGGAAATATTTTGTGGAATATATTTTTTGGGGGGGGGGTGTCATGGTTATGTTAAAACGCATGCAGGATTTGCAGTATAGCAGCAGATGATAATTGGCAGTTTATTAAATTGGGATTAATGTATATAATAGGTAAAATATAAGTAATGTGGCAGCTTTATATGATAAGAAAAGAACACCATAGAAGGGTGGATGGGAAGTCAATGGATATGAGAGGTTTGTTGTTTAAAAGAATTTGTAAAATCTGAAAAATTAATAAAAAGGATATGCAAAAAAAGTAAATAAATGAAAGCACTCTTCTTGAAGTAGACGCTCCATTTCTGACCACCCTTCTCCTTCATGGTAAGCAGCAGTGAAACTTGACATCAGGAAGCTGTGCATGCAATGTTGTCCTGTCTGCCCTGTTATCTACTGCTGCAGCCTAAAGAACAGCGAGGAGGAAAAGGAAGAGGCAAGGTATTAGAGTGGACTTTCTCAGCCTTGGGTCCCTGCTGGTCTACAACTAGCCAGCAGGACCAGTGGTCAAGGATGATGGGAGTTGTAGTCCCACAACATCTGAGGACCCAGGGTCAACAAAGGATGCACTAGAGGACCAGAAGAATTAACTGGAATGCATCCCACACTTTTTAAGTGCGTCAATAAAATTCTACTAACCATCTGTCCTGCTTTGCATCAGACGCACCATTGACTGTGGTAAATTGCTCTTTAAGATCTCTCAACATAACATAAGATTTCTATTTATTATTAGTAAGAAAGATATTAAAATAAAGGCTGCCTATGTTCAAAGCATATGGCCACAATGAAAAAGCCATCTTCAGGGGGGGGGGGGCGGGCAAAAACCCCCACCTGCTCTCAAATTTCCCTGAAAGGGGAAACTGTATAGTTTTTTTATTGCAAGTTCTGAAGGGCGAAAGTCGATCCCATCAATCTTTGATTTTCTTTAATAATTCATGAAATTTGTAGAATCAGCAGGTAATTGGCTCATACAGTCAAGGCGTCGGAATGTTTCCCCTCTGCTTGTGTTGATTTATATCTCTGCATTTAACTGGGAACCCCTTTGTAAGGGGGCCTGTAAAAATACCCAGTTACATATAAACAACCTTTTAAAGAGCACCTATGATGGATTTCTCATATACAATAATGTCCCTTTATATTCTTGGCATATAATTTAGTTGACATTCCTGACTCCCATCCCTGCCCCGTCTTTTGTATCTGAATTTTTTTTTTAAGAGACAAGCCCACAACGATAATAATCCTTTATTATAAATTATCAACAGCTCTAATGAAGTGGTAAATTAGGCATGCTAAGTAGTTATGTTCTAATTTGGATGCTTCCTAGGGTACAATATTGCCAATTTAAGACTGTCTAGCAAGGCCTGCAGATAAGAATGTCTCCGGGAAGACATTGCCACAATCTTAGTGTAATTTGCAGATCCCTAGCCACCCAGGACTACCATATTGATAGGTCCTTATCACACGAAGAAAGTGACTGCACAGGACGCTTTCCCCAGGTGACTCGCCAGAACAAGTGAAGCACTACAGTCCAACAGGTAAATCAGATTCAGGGAAGGTTACAGCAAGGCTATCTCAGAGTGTTGTATGCTCTGAATGTTCCAAACATGGAGGCTTTTTTTCAGAGTGTGGAGATATCACCGATTACCTGTGATCAGACTCTATTGTCCGCTCTTCTCTATATGTTTTCAATCCCAGTTTGGAGGCGTATCCACATTAATACCCCACTTCACTTTCTGCAATTGGGCACCAACTCCCAGGGGCTGAGCTCTTTTGGCTCATATCCTCAGTATTTTTGGGAGAGGTCAGGCCCCCATAACATTCAAAGTAGGCAGAGAAGGCCAAGTGCAGAGCTAGGCAAAGGGGAAAGTGCAGGGAAGCAGACTCTGGCGGCAGCAGGAAGAGGGGGAGTCACTGGCTACTGAAGCTGTGCAGCCTTTAAGTTCAGCTCTGCCCCCTAGTTTTATAATGTACCGTATTTTTCACTCTGTAAGACGCACCAGACCACAAGACACACCTAGTTTTTGGAAGAGGAAAACAAGAAAAAAAATATTCTGAATCTCAGAAGCCAGAACAGCAAGAGGGATCGCTGTGCAGTGAAAGCAGCAATCCCTCTTGCTGTTCTGGCTTCTGGGATAGCTGCGCAGCCTGCATTCGCTTCATAAGACGCACACACATTTCCCCTTACTTTTTAGGAGGGGAAAAGTGAGTCTTATAGAGCAAAAAATACAGTACTTATGTACAGTGGTACCTCAGGTTACAGACGCTTCAGGTTACAGACACTTCAGGTTACAGACACTTCAGGTTACAGACTCCGCTAACCCAGAAATAGTACCTTGGGTTAAGAACTTTGCTTCAGAATGAGAACAGAAATCATGCTCTGGCAGTACGGCGGCAGCAGGAGGCCCCATTAGCTAAAGTGGTGCTTCAGGTTAAGAACAGTTTCAGGTTAAGAACAGACCTCCAGAATGAATTAAGTTCTTAACCAGAGGTACCACTGTATATGTTCTACAATGTGAGCATATGTTTAAAGTGTCCCAGGACATCCAAGAATGATAGAAGCCATCTTGGCTTCTGATTTGATCCTGGAATGTCCTGTTTTCCCCCTCCAGCACCACCACCACTGAGCTTGGGGAGGAGGAGACAATGCTTGCAGCCAGCGCTTGTAGCAGTGTGGCACTTTCACACGAATCAGCTGGCTCCTGTGAGAGCGTGGCACCAAAAAGACGTGTTTCCAGATTTTCATCTGAGGTATATGAGAGGGTATGTGTAAGTCACTTGAAAACCTCTTAGGTAACAAGTGACTAACACGTTTAAACTGGTGGTGGTGGCAGTGGTGGTGGCGGCGGCAGCAGCAGCAGCAGCAGTAGCAGCAATCTTTATCTAAGTAAGGAAAAATAATCTTCAGAGTTCAAGGATGTTTCCAGCCAGGCAAAAATACTCAATGATGGTGCAAAGCAGGTCTGTTGCTGGGTGTAGCTGGGAAGGGGAAGTTGGCCTAGAGAACATCCCAGTGGCCAGGTGGGGAGGGCTGAACGACTGCATCTGCCCAACAGGCTGAGGTTTCCCATCTCTTCCTTAGACAAAATGGGAGATAATTTTTTTTCAGTTCCTCAGTCCACATTTGTTTTTGCTTCTTAAGGAATGTTTCATCTACCAAAAATATATAGAGAGAGCTGTTCAAATGTTAATAGATTGCAGAAGGACCTCAGAGGTGGATTGTATGCTTCTCACATATGAGGGTTTAGTGGCATATTTCAGGATTTTAAGTAGCTAGAAAGTTTGTCATTCCTGAGAAACCTAATAGCTGATCTCATTCAGAATTGCTTGTACAGTCAAACCTCAGTTGTCGAACGTCTCAGCTGCTTTACGTTTCAGAAGCCGAATGCCGACAACCCGGAAGTAACTGCTTTCGTTTTTGAACGCGCCTCGGAAGTCTAACGGCTTCTGAGGCACATTTCTCATTTTTTTCCCAATGAGGTTTGCTGACAGCCCTTTGATCCTTGGTTGTCGAACATTTTGGAAGTTGATCGGTCTTCTGGAATGGATTACGTTTGACAGCCAAGGTTCCACTGTACTGAACTTGGTGCTTTCTTGGTCAGACTTGATCTTGCATGATCTGCACATGTCATTGATCACATTGTCTGATTTTGCAGTTCAGGAGCATCTTTCAGTGTAACAGGATTACTCTTAGGCTATCAACATTTCTCCTTTCACCTGCTCAGAGGCAGTCAAGAAGTGGTGGGTGGGGTTAGGACTATATATCTTGTCCCTTGGACCAGGGAGAGTGTGCTTCAAGGGAGCTGCTTCACTGACAGAAACCAGATTTTTAATGCCACTCAAGATTTCTCCAGGATAACAGACACATTTTTTTTCTTGACTTCAGCCCTTGGAAGCAGGCAATAAAGCTGATCCCATCGGTGAGGTGATCACCAGAACCAATTCACAACCAATCTGTGCAACAATCACAATGCAGATGTGCCTATAGCTTTACCCCCTGCTATAAAGATGGAAGACCAGGTTGCATGCTGACATATATCATTTTAGTGTGCAATTAGTGCTCAGAATTCTAATATATGCAAGAATATACTCAATATACCTGATAATCAGTGTTCTCTGCAGGAAAGGGCCTCCTGCAGATAACTTCTCCTCTGGAGGTCTACTGCACATGATGCAGGAATCATCCCATTTGTGTGATGGCCCCTAATCTTTGGAATACCTTCCCATTATGTATCAGACGGGTGCCATTATTTTATTTATTTATTTCTATACTTGATTGTAAAACAAAAAAAAACACCCTCAAAGCTTAAACAAGAAAACAAGAAAATCAAGAAAAAATCACAACCATACTTTAAAACATAAACAATTTAAAATACTAAAACAGATTGAAATTGCCTCGACTTTCTAAGCGTCTGGCATGGCATCTCCAAAAATAATGTTTTAGAGGTTGCCAAAAAGAGTATAGTGAAGGTCCTGGAGGTTTTGCTAACTATGATAAGAAGGGACCAGCTGATTCATGGTATTCAGGTCGGAGCAAAACAATATAAACTTAAAGCCTTTGCAGATGACCTTGTATTGACATTACAAGAGCCAGTACCTAGTACCAAGAGGGCTTTAGAATTAATCCAGGAGTTTGGTCACGTGGCAGGCTTTAAGTTAAATAAGTTAAAAACTAAAGTTTTGGAGAAAAATTTGACACCGGTGGAAAGAGAGAGGTTTCAGAAAGAGACAGATCTGACACTAGTTAAGAAGGTAAAATACTTGGGGGTGAATATGACTGCTAAGAATGCAAATTTATTTAAAGACAATTATGAGAAATGTTGGTCAGAAGTGAAGAAAGATTTAGAGATTTGGTCGAATTTGAAGCTTTCCTTGCTGGGTCGGATTGCTGCCATTAAGATGAATGTATTGCCGAGAATGTTGTTTTTGTTTCAATCATTACAAATCATTGACAAGATGGACTGTTTCAAGAGGTGGCAAAGAGATATTTCTAGATTTGTCTGGCAGGGCAAAAAGCCCAGAATAAAATTTAAGATACTTACTGATGCTAAAAACAGAGGGGGGTTTGCCCTGCCGGACCTCAAACTTTATTATGAATCAGCAGCTTTCTGCTGGCTGAAGGAATGGCTACTTCTTGAGAACACTGACATCTTAGATCTTGAAGGCTATGATAATGTATTTGGGTGGCATGCATATTTGTGGTATGGCAAGGTTAAAGCGCATAAAGCATTTAAAAACCATATTGTCAGGAAAGCACTATTTAATGTCTGGACAAGATATAAAGATTTTTTAGAGAACAAAACCCCAAGGTGGTTATCACCTATGGAAGCGAAAGCTATGAAAAAACTTAACATGGAGGCAAAATGGCCAAAGTACTGTGAAATTTTGGAACAGGAAGGTGACAAGTTGAAATTGCAGAGTTATGACAAGCTTAAAGGGAAGGTGTGAGACTGGTTACATTATTTTCAAATAAGAGAGGTTTATAATCAAGATAAAAAAATTGGTTTTCAGGTGGAAAAATCAAAGTTGGAAACAGAACTGTTAGAACCCAATGCTAAGATATTATCAAGAATGTATAATCTGCTGTTGAAATGGAGTACTGAGGAAGAAATGGTAAAATCTGCTATGATTAAATGGGCACAAGATATAGGACATAATATTATGTTTGCTGACTGGGAGCAGTTGTGGACCACTGGGATCAAATTTACGGCATGTAATGCCTTAAGAGAGAATATTATGAAAATGATGTACAGGTGGTACATGACCCCAGTCAAGCTTGCAAAAATCTACCACTTGCCCGAGAATAAATGTTGGAAATGTAATGAAATTGAAGGTACATTCTTTCACCTTTGGTGGACATGTCCGAGGATTAAGGCTTTCTGGGAAATGATTTATAATGAAATGAAAAAGGTGCTTAAATGCACATTCGTGAAGAAACCAGAGGCCTTTCTCCTAGGCATAGTTGGCCAATTGGTGCCAAAGAAGGACAGAACTTTCTTTATGTATGCTACAGCAGCAGCAAGAATACTCATTGCGAAGCATTGGAAGACGCAAGATCTACCCACCCTGGAAGAATGGCAGATGCAAGTAATTGACTATATGGAAATGGCTGAGATGACTGGCAGAATCTGAGACCAGGGAGAAGAGTTGGTGGAAGAAGATTGGAGGAAATTTAAAATTTATTTACAGAAGTATTGTAAAATGTATGAATGTGGATGACTTTGAAATAAAATGAAGAGGTTCTAGTAACAAGAGATAAAATTTGAAACTATAAATTTGGGAGATAAAATATTTAAGGACAAAGTAGTAGATATGAATTTGCTGAGCTAATTGCTAAAGAGGGATACAAAAAAGGGAGGTGTGAGGAAGTCAGGAAAATAAGTCAATCAAAGATGAATAACTAGAAAAGAGCGATCTGTGTTTGCCTTATTTTATTTGTTGAGTGTTGATTGTTTTTTCTTTTTTGTGAAAAACTGTATTGTGTCTTATATATTTTGTGTGTCTTTATTGTATTATGTTTGGTTGTATCTTTTTATTGTTAAACCTAATAAAATATTATTATATTAAAAAAAAGAGTATAGTGAAAGCACCTGCTTAATATCAATAGGCAGGGACTTCCAGTGTGCAAACGCGGCCGCACTAAATGACTGAGTTTTTACAAATGCAGTGTTTTACAAATGCACGAGTGTTATGTGCTAACAAGGCCTCACTCCTGTCAGCAATTGTGCTGCAGCATTCTCGACTAACTGCAGATCAAGTTTGTTGTCTTTTCATTGCCTACTGAAGACCTTTGTTGTCTTTTCATTTCATTCTTTGTTTGTTGTCTTTTCATTGCCTACTGAAGACCTTTCTTTTCCAATAAGCCTTTACAGTAGAGTTTTTATTTATTTACCGCAGCCTGTATCTGTCATGGATTTGAAATTATTTTTAAAATATGTTTTTATTATTAATCACTTTGGGATATTTCATCCCCCATCATCATGATCTCTGCTGGTTCCTCCAATTTTCGCAGAGCTTAATGGCGACCTATATCAACATCATTTTATTAACTTTCCTGCACTCTAGAGACCTGCCATTTTCTCTACCCTGTGAAGTTCTAAGACTACATTCAGTTCCAATGTATTAATGTCACCATTTATACTCGCTAAGAAAGGCGTTTGAAATAAAGATGTGCGTGTAAAGATCCCGTCGATATTCTGCATGTGATACAAACAAAGTCTGGCTCATCCACATCCACTGTAAAGATCAGTGTTGTACAACGCTCCTCGTAATTACCTTTTAATCTCAGTTTAACATTTCTTCTCTAACCTGGGCTGGCTCCAATGTCAGTCGCCTCCTTCCTTCTCCCCCCTCCCTCCGACGCGCATAATATAAACGATTCCCTCCGTGCTGAGCAGACAACTACCTTGTCAGCACTGAATGTGTCAGCAAAAGCAAGGTGAAAAATCCTGATTCCGCACTGCAGTGTACAGCAGCAGTCAAAAAGTCTTCATGAAATATTTATTCACAGTTCTCCCCTTCCCTCCACACACACACACACACACACACACACACACACCTTGCACTTTTTCCGCCATCTGCAACCAATTGTGGTGACTTAATTGATCAGAATGTAATCACAGGCCATGTAGACCTGGACATGTGCCAGGCTAACTGCAATCAACCAGACACCCTCTGAGATTGTCTTGGCCTCTGCCAAGATGATTTTCATATACATAAGCTCTGTGCAAAGTCCTCAAATCTCTTGCTGGGAAAGTGGAATGTTTCTTTCCAAGAGCATCCTCCAATGCTCTTGGGAAACAAGGGCTCTTTTCTCCCTTTCTGACGGTACTTTAGACTCACAGGGTTTTACTTGATAAAATTGGAAGATCCAGCCACTGGCAGTATCACACACAAAAGTCACTGACTTCAGGGGCCTGCATTGCCTGCCTAAAATTAATGGTGAGTGTTAAGGGCTCCAGTGCTATTTAAGATATCCCCAGTGCTAACATCTATAGGAAGCCATTGGGAACAGTCATAAAGGCATCCTGAGCAAGGTTTCACCTGTACATTGATGATACTTAGCTCTAAGTCTCTATTACATCTGAATCAGTTGAGGCCAGAGGTGTCAGCTTGCAAGGGCAATTTTGGGGGGTGGGGGTGGGCCTGAGCATATGCGTGAGCATCGTGCTTCCCTCCCTAAGCTGGGAAAAAGCTTCCTGGGCTTTGGAAAGAAGGTGCCAAGCCTCTGACAGGATGCTAGAGCTCTTCTGCCCACTTCCCAAAGCTGGGCATGCTTTGGGCAGATGGCGAGAGGACTCTTGGACCTTACTTTCCCCTCCCTAAGTCAGGCAGATGCTTCCCAGGCTTTAGGAAAGAGATGCGTGGCCTCTGTGGTGATCACACAGGGTCCCCGGACGTTTAATGGTCTATTGATCCCTGTGCCACCACTGTGCTCGCTTCCCCGCTGCCACCAACCAGTTACTCTCTGGTAAAACACTGAGTCCAGACAGTTGTTAAAAGTGAACCAAAAAAACCCAACAAGTTTATTTTACAGACATTAACAAGTTTATGGTTTCTCAGATAATACTCCTGTCAGTATCTTAACTTTAGTTTCTTTACCGGCTTATACCTTCCTAATACAGTGGTACCTCGGGTTAAGTACTTAATTTGTTCTGGAGGTCCATTCTTAACCTGAAACTGTTCTTAACCTGAAGCACCACTTTAGCTAATGGGGCCTCCCGCTGCCAGAGCACGCTTTCTGTTCTCATCCTGAAGCAAAGTTCTTAACCCGAGGTACTATTTCTGGGTTAGCGGAGTCTGTAACCTGAAGCGTATGTAACCTGAAGCGTATGTAACCCGAGGTACCACTGTACCTTCTGACTGATTAACTGTTTGACTGACTCCTCTTAAAAAATTCTCTCATTCTCTCACACCAGACTAGCCCAACCCACAGACTTATCTTATCTGTCTCATCTAACTCCAGACTGTCTTCTCCACCCTAACTCTAACTCTCCCCAAAAAACCCTCTGTGCTTAAATCTTATACACAGTTAACTCCACCCCCTGGGTTCCCATTGGTTAGCCATTTTACAATTAGTTAACCCTTTCCCTATGAACCCAGTATGATGTCACAAACCTAGGAGAGCAAACGCCACAGCCTCTGTCCCAATTTTTATTGGCAGAATGCTGGAGCATATTGCCCGCCACACTCAGCTCTGTGCTTCAACTATGCACTTCTGGGACATCAGGCGGGGATGGGAGCCCTTACCCCAAAAATATAGGGGGGCCCTAAAGGGCTCAGCCCCTAGGAGCTGGTGCCCCCGGTTGAGGCTGTGCAAATTCCACACCCATATCTGGGTGCAGTGACGGGATGAATGAAGGCTAATAAGCTGAAATGAAATCCTGATAAGATAGAGGACCAGTTCAGGAACAAAGGAATTTACCTATGCTAGACAAGGTTTCACACTTTCCAAAGCATGGATGAAGAACCTCTGGCCTGGGGACCAAATGTGGTCTACCAGTTCTCTCTGTCTGCCCCCTGGACATGCTGCTCCTTGCAAGTTTTTGCCTGCCTAGTATATATCTATCCACCCAGCCCACATTATCCCACACTGGAGCCATGTAGTAAGTGACTAGTGATCTGGAAGTTCCAAGAAGAGTCACAATGGGCTAGATGCTGCCTTTCCTACCCTTTCACTAATAGATAAAGTTAATGTTTAATGTGAAATTCTGGATATGGTCTTTAATGATTTGTGCAAATGGAAAGTGAAGCCGCATTGCCTAGTATACTATCCAAGATGGCACTAAAATGAGAAGATATTTCATAAAAGCTTATAAATCCCATCATTCCGGCAATCGGCAGAGCAGAAAATTAAATGTGATTATATGATGAAAGGAAAAGCTATTAAAAGTGGACGTGACCATTTTGGGGTTCACCAGTAAAGGCCTATATTAAAATAAAGCCTATCTCAATTTCAGAGACTTCCTTTTCAATATCCTTATCTATGTTGAACATGGGCAATATTAATTATGTCAAAAGCAGTACAAATGTATTCTCCCAAATGTCACAAACCTAACTGAAACTGCCTAGAAAATGCTGTCTTTTTTATTTTAAAAAAAGCATTGATTAAAATTAATAGAAGCGACCTTTTCCTGACTTGCATTTCATCCTCATCAATTCAGCATTTTTTTGCCACAACAACAAGAACAACAACAACAACCCAACCCCTGCAGGGGAGTTTGTTTGTGATTTCTTACATCAAGCACAGTGTAATTTGCAATCTTTCTTTAAATTCTTGTTGCATCCTCAATAGCAAACATGGCAGCATTCTACAGTCCCTTAGTTCTTTGGAAATGATATATCTGGATTTAGTTTCTTTCATGCAATAATGTGACTTTTTCTCCCTCACTCTTCCCAACAGAAACTATATTTTAACACACACAAAAAAAAGAATATATAGACATGTAAGCTTCCTTAACACTATGCAGGAAAATTATGTTTGTGGTACTGTACCCTACAGACCCAAAGATGGACATTTTCTACTTTTGTCTCACTACTATGGAATAAGCTTCCCTCTGTGGTATGTGAAGCAGCAGCCATGGGTTGCTTCAGATGTCTTGTAAAGACATACCTTTTCTGCCCAGGCTTTCCCTAACGCCTAAGATTGGACCCTGTTTTTGTCTTGATGAATTCTCTGAATTCTCTGAATTTATTTGTTTTGATTTCATATGCTTTTATACGACAGTTTTACTCGATTTCTATTACATTTTAGTTTTAGTGATACTGTGTACCATTTCTACATTGTACACGGCTCATACGCTTTTAACATATTAAGCAGTTTTAAATAACTAAAATTTTTGCAAGGCAAAGATTTCAGCAGAGCCAGAATCACCTGTGTCAGAAAGCATCACATGGATATGGCAATATTCAAGAAGGAAAAGTATAGAGAATTTGAGTTTTAAACTTTGGAGATATATCTGGCCGAACTATATTTTAATCAGACTGCAACACTTCACAACTAGCCAGTTTGTTAACATCAATACATGGCTAACTGCCAATGGTTCCATTGCTGTTTGAGAAGACTCAGGATTTGGGCAGTGTCTGTGAAGGGAAACTGTTCCATCCTTAAACAATCCATTTGCAGATTTTGTCATAGCTACCATGGCCAAGAATCAGATTCTTGGAGGCAACTATGCAGAGAAGAGCAAGCTTGTCCCAGGGGCACAGAGCCCTCACTTTGAGGGACCCCCAAACAGATCCTTTCAATAAAAAAGTTCCCTTCCTTGCATATTCCAACAGCAATAATGGGACACAGTTAGTTGTTCTTCCATCTTCAATTTATGCAAGCATGAAACTTGCAATTATTGGTCACCCTGAACTTATCCTTTAGGGACATGCTCATATTAGTATGGTCTCCTCCAACACCTTTCTTTTCGTATGGTTGCCTCATGCCTTGAGATCTGGTCCTGGTAGACAATCTTTCTTGAATGTGGTACAAACCCTCTAGATACTGTTGGGACTGCAGTTCCCATCAGTTCTAGCTGGTGATGGAGGAGAAATTCAATTCAGAACACATTTAAAATTGAATATATGAAACCCACCATTTCTGAAGCGAAACACAGCTATCCACCAAGATTCACACTGGCCCAAATTTTGCTCTCCAGTTCACCAGTCAAACAATGTTTGCAAAGATGCATCAGTTAGGGAAAAGTATGCGAAAAATGAGGATAAAATGCGAAAAATGAGGATAAAATGACGTACAATAAATCATTATATTAGACAGCACATGTGAAGGGCCTGTCCCAGGAGCTCTGCAGCAACCATGCCACCTGAGTCAGGCATCTCCACTCTGGGCAAAACATTGCTGGCAAAAAAAGAGGGGAAAGATACTTTCCCATTGGGTAGATAGCTGCTTCCAATCCCTTTGGAGAACCATCTGAGTCATCAAAATCAGATGAGAAATTAGAGGTAACGTTTCCATTGTACATCAAACAGGATTACTCATATCTTGATTGCACAAATGCAATAATTCATGTTCCTCCGTATCAAACCTCCCTAACAGGGTGTTTTGGACTACAACTCCCATCAGTCCCAGGCAGCATGCTCTGCCCAGTTGGCTAGGGCTGATGGGAATTGTAGTCCAAGTATCTGGTGGGCACCAGTTGGCGAAGGGTGCTCTGTTTCATATATTTTTATACAACATTCCATAACTCATTTCTGAATTAAAGCTACCACTCTTTTATCTGCACTGTGTAATGCGAGTGTTTTTCATACGACAGTTACTCATCAGGTTCTACAGTGAGAAGATTTGCAATTAATTATGCTCCTGCCCCTTTTGGTTTTATTCCTCTATGCATTCAGTGGCTAAATGATATTAAAGAGAATCATAAGAATAATGGAAGATGTGACCATACTGTTTTTTCACCATCAATGCCATTAGTGTGGGAGGAAAATTACTAATAGCAAATGAAATGTGCCCATGAAAATAGCTTCCAAAGGTTACTTATTCTTGGGGGTGGATAGGCTCAGTTTTCTTTTAAAAGTGATGGAAAATCACTTTGATGTCTGTGATTTTCCCTTTCTCTTTCATTTGATGCATACATGGAAATAATTTTCAAGTTTAAACATACAGTTTAAACTCAAGTGTGGGATTCAGCATTGCACCGTTATTCTATTATGTGCAAGCATAGCAGCTTCCCACATGGAAGGATCCCTCCTCTCCTCAGTGGTGGACTTGGGTACTCTGGCACCTTGTGCAAGCCCAAAATTTGGCCCCCCGCCACCACCGCCCAGCTCTTCCTCTGCCTTTTTAAAGGCAGGTAAGGAAGCAGTTGGCTTCCACCTCCTTCTCAAACCTGGGAAAGTGCTAACTAGGCTTTGGGAAGGAGACGGGAGGTTTCTGTTATGCCACTGTGCAGTGCTTGGAGTCACAAGACTCTGTTTACATTCCAGACATTCCAGACTGTTGGAAGTCGCACAGGAGATGGGATGTTGATATTACTGGTTTCCTGTTTCTTTGTACCAGTTGCTCTCTGCCTTTCACAGAGAGAGGATGTATATTCTTTTCTGTCTGCGTAGTTAGAAATAAATCATAGCGATGTAGCACACATTTCTCATCCTTCTGCTGCTGTTTGCATACTCTGCAGAATGGGAACGTGCCTGGAGCCTCATCAAAGGCTTAGGTCGTTAATCACCATCGGAGGAGATTACAGAGGCTCGACCGGAGGAGCAGCTCGGTCGTACGGAATTCCGACAGACTCTAGGACCCTTCCTCACTTACCAGGATTTGAGATGGCGCCCCCTCAGTTCAGCACCCAATGTGTGTGCACCACTAAGGTAAAGGTAAAGGGACCCCTGACCATTAGGTCCAGTCACGGATGACTCTGGGGTTGCGGCGCTCATCTCACTTTACTGGCTGAGGGAGCCAGCGCTTGTCCACAGACAGTTTTTCTGGGTCATGTGGCCAGCATGACTAAGCCGCTTCTGGCGAACCAGAGCAGCACACAGAAACACCGTTTACCTTCCTTCCAGAGCGGTACCTATTTATCTACTTGCACTTTGACGTGCTTTTGAACTGCTAGGTTGGCAGGAGCTGGGACCAAGCAATGGGAGCTCACCCTGTTGCGGGGATTTGAACCGCCGACCTTCTGATCAGCAAGCCCTAGGCTCTGTGGTTTAGACCACAGTGCCACCCGAGTCCCTGTGTGCACCACTTACACAGCCCTAAATCTGCCCCTGCTCCCCTCCCCCATGTGTTCTTTTGAGGGTTCTCCCACCCTCCACTCTAGCCAAAATTGGGGGCCATGGGGTACATGAAGGAAGACGGGGTGGGGGCTTTTGCTGATGGATGTCGTTAGGTGAATCCAACTCCACCTCCTACATTGTTCCTATGAGTGATGAAAGAGGGCTTTAGTATCACCTAAAAGAGAGATCTATTTAACCTGCATGGAATTTTAGAACTACATCATGTTATTTTCTTACCAGGAGGATACTCTGATTTCAAAAACCTGCTGAGAACTGGAAAGAATAGAACAGTAATGGAACTAATTCAATCTTTTGTTGTCCATGGCTTTCCCCAATCAGAACCCCATTGATTTAAGTTCCTTTATTCACTTTTTCTTCCTCTGTCCATTCAACTGCCAAATTACAGCAGATTCAAAAGAATGGAACTAATTTGGGACCTTCCCTGTTCATACCTTTTCCCTTAAGAATGCTTTATTTAAGTAACTTTGATTACTTGTTCTTCCCTTCCCATTCAATTCAAAGTCCCAACTTTAAGCCCAAATTGCTGTCTTTTTCATTATAACTCTAATTCATGAAATCTTTCCTTACCCCTTTTATGAAAGGAAGGCGGGCACTGAAGGAAGACTTTTTGGCCCAAATGAAAGGAGTGAAAGCTAAGCCAAAAAGTCTATACACACACAGCACATGGACTCACCGGCAGGCTGCCAGAGAGTGAGGTGTTGCTTCTAAATTTAAACAGTGAAGAAATTCCTGCAGACTTGCTGCTTCTATGGTTTGTGACAATTTGGCCCAGCAGTGAATGCATTTCTTTGTATTTGTAGTTGGTTCACACATACTACTAAGCCAAACTATGGCTTGGTGCAAACGCACAAGTGTGAGAGTTCCCAGAGGGAAGATTATGACCATTTTGCTCCTTCTCCGGCTCTACTGCTGCTGCAAGCCAAGTTATGGTTTGGTTCAGGGTGCCACCTGAACCCAGGCTCATAGTTTGTAGCCTCCAGGCAACCCATGACCTATAAACCCAAGTACAAATTTAGTTACAGCTGGTGGTTTGTCTAAAGTGGTTTGGATTATATGCTAAACCAAACAATGGCTTAATTCAAAGTAATGCCACAACAACAGAACAGGAGGAGCAAAGCATCCACAATCTGATTTCCAGCAGACTGCATGCTCATGCACATGGGAAGGCTGTGTGGCTGGCACATGGGTTTCTGCAGCTCCTTCCACAAATGCATGAGCCTTGATTAGGGATGCTGATTCCACTGCTATAATTTGTTTTAATGAAAAGGGGGGGGGGTCTCATTCAGACCCATCTGCTACCTTACAATCAACAGCTAAGCAACTTTAAACATACAATTAATGTCAGCATGTGTCTAACTGCCCCCTGAAATCAAAGGGATCTGCCTATGGGATTGTGGCTTTAGTTTTAAATATTATGTTCTCATTTTTTAAAAAATGTTTTCCCTAAATTCTTTGAATTAAATACTACAGCTTCCAGCCTAGATCCTTGACATTAAAGTATTGCAATAAACAGTCCATCACAACTAGAGACTCACGCTGTACAGTGGTGTCACAAGGGGGGGCAAGGGGTGGTGTGCCCTGGGTGCCATGTCTGGGGGGGGGTTGACAAGAAGGCACCCTGCAAGGTGCTCACCCTGCTGCCCCCGGGCATTGTGGCGCGAGCAGCCATCACGCCGCCGCAGCCACATGTGGAAGATCCTCCGTTCATGGCTGCAGCTGCGAGCAGAGGATCCTGCCACCGTCTGTACGGCGCTCGGGCAGCGTTAGTGGCAAACCACTACGTACAACATATGCACGGTGTTGCACACATGTGCTGTACGTAGCGACGCCGCACATGCGCTGTACATAGCGGTTTGTTGCCAGCGCCACCCAAGCGCCGTATGGACGGCGGTGGGATCCCTCCGTCACTGCTACAGCCGCGAGTCGAGGATCACGCCACCGTTCATATGGTGCTCGGGCAGCACCGGCAGTGAACTGCTACGTACAATGCATGTGCGGTGTCGCATGCATGCGCTGTATGTAGTGACACCGCACATGCACCCTATGTAGCATCACCATGCATGCGCCGTACATAGCAGTGCAATGCGTGCGCAGCCAGTGGTTTACCCCGCCCTGGGTATTGGTTAGCCTTCAATCGCCCCTGAAGCTGTATATAGCTTACAAGCCAATCAGGTGCTTGTTTTGGGTTTTTTAAAATAAAATCTAGCTATAGGCAGCGTAAAGCCAGAAACCATACTTGGCTGGATGCCCTCATTCAGCTTGGTTGGTTCCCAGTTGTTCAAAGCTTCTACAATAATAAAGCATGAGTTTTACCACTTTTGCTAAATCATTGTCAGAGAATGCTATTTTGCAACTGCAAGCTGCATCCGTATTATCAGAGAAAACATCAAACCCTGATAGTTCAGAGAATTCTGATTTCAGCTTGGGAGTTCCCACCCTCCCATTCTGCTCTTTGAAGAAAATAAAAGATGTTCAGGTTGTTTCTTATAAACACTTCTGCTGGAGGAAGAGAAAACGGTAATCATAAAGGCATTCTGCCCGACTGGAAAACAAAGACCCAAGGAGAATTCATTCACACATGGCACGGCAAAGAATTTTTATTTTATTTTTCTTGCATGTTTGCAAACCAATAATTGTGTACAACAATGACAGCTCTGTAGATCTGGCAGGAATGAATCGATTATAGCCCTTCAATCATACACTTCTCAAATACTTTTGCAGAAATGTGAAGCAGAACTGCAAATATAAAATACATGGAAATGAATGGACACACACTGGCATATGCAGGGACCTTTGGAAAAGGTGTTGGGGAGATATTTGGAGTGGGGTAGGCAGGTTTGGGTGCAGGAGCTGGAGCAAGGGCATGTGACAGTGTGCCACCCCCATGGATACAGCTAATGGGTGCCTGAAGAGGGCTAGCCTAAAACTAGAAACACAATTATTTGCCAATTATTAAGGGGGGAGGTCTCTGGGTCTGAACATGCAAATAGAGATGGGTGTTATAAGCAGGAATGGTAGTATAAAGGCTATCTCAACCGCTGTCCCATCATCCATCCAAACAAGAGAAATGCATGAGGAAAGCTATTCTAAATAAGAAACCTCCTGCTCCAGTTGATTCCATACAGTTGTTGACTGCTCTCTGCCTCCTGTCTCACCCACATCTACACAGAAGCCAGATCTGGCAGCACATGACTCCTGCAACATGCTGATCACATTCTATGGTGGAAGAGGCATTGGGATCTTATAGGCTGACCAGAAGCCTCTTGGCATCTTAAGTGCTTTCTGAATGAATCCCTCTGACTTTAAAGTACTTCCAGCTTTCTTTGCTCTAATGCTCAAAGATGACTTTATTATTATTATTTTATTATTTGAGAACAGAGTCCTCATTGTTCTTACCTGCTCTCACACAAAAACCTAGACAAGTCTCTGCACTGAAAGGTTTTGCAGCCTTGAATGTGTGCAAGGCAGACTTAGGACTCAGCTGTACAGCTGCAAATAAAACGTTTCTCATCCATTCTGTTTTTACACAGACAGGGTATGAGTCATCAACATACAATCACAACGCGAGAAACATCGTAGCCAGACACCTGAGAGACATGTCAGGAGTAAGCATGGACCAATTGTATCAAATAGTATAGGAAACAGCCTTATTAGAAAAACTAGCCAATAAACTGAAACTGACACAGGGACAAATAGAAGAAGACGCCTTCACCCCAGTTTGGTTCCCCTTTATCACATTCACAGCCCAACAAGATAATGACAAGAATCCCCCAACAGCATACAAATCAATTTGGCTAACCTGATTCAAAAATACACACTCACACCCCACTCACACACAAAAACAATTCTCACTACAGCCAACCAAAGACAACCAACCACACCCTAGGCCACACCCAATCTCCCTCACCACCAAGGAAATACAACAAGTGGATAGTAAGAGAGCCCATACAAGTAACGCTGACACAACCCCTCACACACACTGAGTAGAATAATAGAAGCATAACCATCTGACCCCACCCCACTTGCCACTCGCCACTCCCACTCCCCCTCTCCCCCTTTCCCCCTTTTCTTTTCTCTCTCCAGTGTGGTGTAGTGGTTAAGAGCGGTAGTCTCGTAATCTGGGGAACCGGGTTTGAGCCTCCGCTCCTCCACATGCAGCTGCTGGGTGACCTTGGGCCAGTCACACTTCTCTGAAGTCTCTCAGCCCCACTCACCTCACAGAGTGTTTGTTGTGGGGGAGGAAGGGAAAGGAGATTGTTAGCCGCTTTGAGACTCCTTAAAAACGGGAGTGAAAGGCGGGATATCAAATCCAAACTCTTCTTCTTCTTCTTCTTCTTCTTCTTCTTCTTCTTCTTCCTCCTAATTGTTTAAACTAATTCAAAAACCAAGAACTTTTACATTGACCACTAATAATGAAACATATGTTGTACATATTCTTCCACATTTATTATGCTATTTTTGCGATATACAAATGACATGAGAAAACTTGGTATGGGAAAGGTATAAAAACTTATTAGAATGTAAAACACCGTGGTGGTTATCTCCATTGGAAGCTATGAGTGTGAAAAAAATAAATATGAGTAAAAATTGGGTTACCTATGAGAAATTGTTGGGGAGGGGGAGGAAATAAATGGAAAATGAAACCATATGAAGAGGTTAAAGAATATGTAAATGATTGGTTGTACTACCGCCAAGTCAATGAAATGTATAAAAGAGGATTTAAAGGGAAAAGGATTTGATGATAAAAAAAAAATCAAAATTTGAAATAGAAATATTAAACAATGAATGTAAAATAATGTCTAAAAGGTATAAAATACTGTTGGAATGGCATTTGAAAGATGAGGAAGTGAAATCGGTAATGATACATTGGGCAAAAGATTTTGGATATAATATACAGCTTGAAGAATGGGAAAGGTTGTGGAATGAAAGGATAAAATTTACAGCCTGTAATGCTTTGAAAGAGAATATGATGAAAATGATGTATAGATAGTATATTACACCAGTGAAGTTAGCTAAAATGGATAAGACAAATAATAAATGTTGGAAATGTAAAGAAAAAGAAGGAACATTTTATCATATGTGGTGGGAATGTAAAAAAGTAAAGAACTTCTGGAAAATGATATATAATGAGATGAAAAAGATGTTGAAATATATATTTTTTAAAAAAACTAGAAGCATTTTTACTTGGTGTTATAGGTCAGGACATTAATAGGCAATATGTTAAATTGTTTTTATATGCAACAACTGCGGCAAGAGTATTGTTAGCTCAGAAATTGAAACAGGAAGAAATTCCGACGAAAGAAGAATGGCAGACGAAATTAATGGACTATGCAGAATGGAACAAAATTATAGGAAGGATTCGGAACCTGTGGGACCAGAGATTTACAGAAGATTGAAAGAAGTATATGAATTATTTGAAAAGCAACTGTAATCAACAAATTACACTAGTAGGACTACAAGAAGTTTTGTAAGGAGAAATATACGAAGTGTTACAAAGCAGAAAAAGATATGTAATAGGGAAATGTAATAGGGAAGATAAGAAATGCATACTAAGAGATTACCGTATTTTTCCCTCTATAACACGCAGATTTTTTCTCCTAAAAAGGAAGGGGAAATGTCTGTGCGTGTTATTGAGCGAATGTGTGGTCCCTGGAGCCAAATGGCAAAAAAAATCAGGCAAAAATCAAATCGCGCGTCTCGGAGAAGGGAAACCTGAAAAGAGGAAGTGGCTGCTTTCCTGCATTCTGCCTCAGGGTCTTACTGCCCACCCTCCTCTGTTTCCTTGCTGTGTTTGCTCAAACGGAACAAAGAGCAGGGAAAGCCCCTCCCCTCCAGGCAAGCAGAGGGGAAAGCAGAGTGTCGTCTCTGTGCTCCGGTGCTGCTGAAAACATGCAGGAGGGAGAGAGAGAGAGAGAGAGAGAGAGAGAGAGAGAGAGAGAGAGAGCTGGCTGGCTTGGGTGGGTAGGTGAGGGAAAACTTTTGCCTTCCTTTCCTCCCTCCCGTTATACCCCTCTCCTGCATTCTTAGCCAGCTGCTTCTCTGCACACCCCTCTCGTGCTCCTTGTCCATTCTGTATTTTTCCTTCCTTCCCCACTTAAAATGTGGTTAAAAAGCATGGATCCACATGGATCCTCAGGATCTTTGCATTGGGTCACCCCAAATTCACCATCAGATCACATAGCATGTCCATGGCTACAGCCTGCCCCCCAAAAATCACACACGCACTGTTGCCTGGGGCTGCAATGGTGCAAAAATGTGGTTAAAAAGCATGGATCCACATGGATCCTCAGGATCTTTGCATTGGGTCACCCCAAATTCACCATCAGAGCACATAGCATGTCCATGGCTACAGCCTGCCCCCCCAAAATCACACACCCACTGTTGCCTGGGGCTGCAATGGTGCAAAAATGTGGTTACAAAGCATGGATCCACAGGGATTCTCAGGATTTTTGCATTGGGTCACCCCAAATTCACCATCAGATCACATGTCTGTGGCCACAGCATGAAGCACAAAAATGATACATCCACTGTTTCATTCAGAATGTTTTTTCCCTTGTTTTCCTCCTCTAAAAACGATGTGCGTGTTATGGTCAGGTGCGTGTTATCGAGCGAAAAATACGGTAGATTGGAAAATTTTCAGACAGGATTGATGGAACTCAAAAAAAAATTGAATAAGATGTAAACGTATGTTTAATTACTGTTGAAAATGATATGTTAAGAAACTAATAAAAAAGGAAAACTTGGTATACTTGTTTCTATAACATTATTCTTGTTTATAAAACCCAATAATAAACAACAGCCACAGCAACAACAACAACAACAACATACAATCGCAACAACTCCAAAAGGGGCTGAAACTCTGAAGGCAGTTTTGTGCTATTTATACCCTGCCCATCTAACTGGGTTACCCCAGCCACTTCTAACATATATAAAAACATAGTAAAACATTAAACTTTAAAAAAAAAACCTTCCCTATATAGCCTTCAAATGGCTTGGGGGTTGGATAATTCCATACCCTCCGACATTTCTCCAATGAAAACAGGAACATCATAAGGAAAAGTGGGACATTCTGGGATCAAATCAGAAACTGGTCCGACTTCTGTAAATCCAGGACTGTCTCTGGAAAATAAGGGACACCTGGAGGTACTGTTATATTTACCTGTGTGAAATGCTTCTGTATTTTCATTAACATAATGAATGTGTGAACCTGTTCTTAGATGCACATTAGAAATGGCCCACCATCAAACAACAAGGCCGTTCATGATGGAATATGCTTCCTTTGTCAGAAAGGACCTTGACGGAAGGACACCAATGCTTACTTGTCATGACCTGGTATAATGTTAGCTATAGATTTGCCTCCAGGATGACTGCTCTAGTACAATAGCATTTGTGCTAATGGTTCTCTGTTGAACAAACTTTAAAAATGCATGTTATTGACTTCACTTTTTTAAAAAAGGGGGGGAGCTATACCTTTAAAGCTTTTGACCTTAGTTTTATGACTAAAGCTTTTGACCTTAGTTTTATTTCTTCTTTAGAGTTCAGTGCTAACCCCAGCCACTGCCAGCAAAACTTAACGGGGGGGGGGGGTACTGCCAGTTAGGGCAGAAGGTGAGGGTATATTGATCACTGTGCCAGTCCATTTTGGGGTGTTTTGCTGGCTTCTGCCAGCAAGGATCCCTCTGTTGGCATTTCTGCCTGCTCACAAATGCCTACTGCTGTCACTATATAGGGAGATGTTGGTGGAGGCTGGGTGGGGCAACATCTTCACCTGCTGCTTTTCAGCCCAGCACAAGGATGTTTCGATTGCTGTATCATTCTAGCTTTGTACTGAAGTATAACTCAAGATGCCATGAAGGCAGATGTGGAACTAATGAAGAACTGAAATACAATCCCACCTCAGTTTAGAAAATTCTCAGCATACCACTAGCTGAAGGTGGACCCTCTGAATTTGGACCTGGTTCATAGCACTGGTGGAGGAAGATGGGGGCAGGGGGAGTGCAAAACCCCCGGCAGCGTGATCCCAGTGGGGTGCCATCACAGCTGCCCCCTGCCTGAGCTGGGCACCATGCCCCCGCAGGCGGTGCACCACGCCCCCAGGATGTGTGCCACACCCCTGCGGGTGGTCGCCACACCCTTGGGACATGCACCAGCCACGCCATGCCTGCTCTCCACCCCCCCAGTGCTGGAGCATGAAGCTCCACCACTGGTTCATAGTAGGGGTTCATCCCTGCCATTGCAGCAAGCAATCCCTCCTTGCCTTGCTCCTTAGTTACCTGGGTGGCAGCAGTGATGATGCTGTAGAAGCAATACTCCTTGATTATCCTCTGTCCCCATTTTAAGTGGGGCGTAGGAGGGCCACGTTGATTTTCACAGAGTCTGGCCTCCTTTCCTTCCTTCCTTTTTTACAGTACCGGCAAAGCTGTTCAGCAGCACAATGGTTTCCAAGGCTTTGCGACATAAAGAAAACAAATCACACAATGCTTTAGCTTACAAAGGAAAATAAGAGCGATCTGAATTAAGAGCCTAATGTTTTGAAACTATTGATTTAAGGCATGGATTAAAGGTTAAACAGAAGGGGGTGGTAAGTAATGCCTATAAATGGGTAAACATCAGTTAGAAGTATGCTAAGTGACTTGCCCAAGGTCACGTAGCCAGCAGAAGGCAGAGCTAAGAATAGAATACAGCAGCCCTTCTTTCCACTGTCTGCCCTTGAAATGGCAGCATGGTTGCCAAAATAAACAACTAAATACAATGTTGGTCAAGGAGAAAGTCTTGGCAACATTGAGTTTTGTGCACATATTGGGTTGCATTTAATGTACTGCTAAGGAGAGTGTTCCATCAGCGGAAGGATTTCTCCTTGCACAATAGAACATTCACTCTTTCCTCTGTCTTTGTGCCCCCTGAATCTGTTCTGGGGTTTCCCACAAGCCACCAGAGCAGATATGAGGATGGTGCAAGGTGAAGAGGAGGAGGGCAGAAACCCAATGAACTAGCATTATTCCTCACACTAGCACAAATATTTTGTTTAATACCACCATCATTTACTTTGGTGGTGACAGGATTTTGCCTACAGTTGAGCTGCTTGGAAAGGGAACAGTTCCCCCATTACTCTTTGCTATGCCTAACCCTGAGGTGCTAGTTTTGGGGATGTGAATAGAAGCTGTGAGAGGATATATTTATGAGTTATCATCCTTCCTTTCTCGCACTTATGACTTCAGCAGAATGCTATCCCTTTGCAGCTTGAAAGGAAGCTTAGATAGGGTAGTTTTAGCCTTTAAGTTTAAGTAACCCAGGATGTTTTAAGGCAGACTGGATTTTTCTGGTATTTCCCTCTTTTCTGCCCATTAAACTAACAGTCACACAAACAGTCTTGTAAAAGGATACTTGTTGAAGAGCAACAGATGCAACTGCTTTGCTCAGGCAGGCTTAAAATAGTAATTCAGTTACAAAGACATACGTAAGTCAAGCTTAAAATGTAGTCTGAACATGGAGCTCAGACTTAGCATGTGTTCTTACATTGCTGACAGGGTGGAAAGAGATAGAAAGGGAAAGAGGGAGTGCCCAGGCAGGTGGAAGAATATATAGCTATGCCTCTATATATGTGCCCTGTGTTGGGGCACAGTGGGAGTATCTCCATAGCTGTCAACCGTCCTGTGTTTGGTGGGAAACTCCCTTATCCCAGTGCCATGTCCCGCTGCTGTCCCTTATTGATGATGTCCCTTAAATTTCCTGGGTTTCAAAGGAAGCAGCTCCTCTCTCTCCCTCCCTGCTGGCCAGGGAGGAGGGAGGCTCCAACTGTGTTGCTTGGCTGTGTTGCTCACCCAATAAGGAGTCTAAGAACGACTGGGGGGTGGAGCTTGTATGCCTTGTGCCGATCAAATCAGCCGCGTTGCCTGGGGACTCGCCTTTGCTCAGCGCTTCCCAGGGGAGAGGTGACGGTGGTTTTCCTTGCTGCATCCCCTTTGCCAGGTTACTGCGCTGTGGGAACCACTGCTTGAGGCTTGGTTTGGCTGCTGGCTGGGCTTTCTGCCTTTGGCTCGGAGGGGCTCAGAAGTTGAACATACCTGTGCCCAGAAAATCCCTTATTTTGGCTGCTGATGCCTTATTTTTGAGGCTGCTCGTCCCTTATTTTCAAATCTGTAAGTTGACAGCTATGAGTATCTCTCACAGAGTTCTCTCCAGCAAGTTTACAGGAAAAACTCTGTGAGCTTCAGCTCCTCTCATGCGCCTATCTAGCAAAATACGAATTGTTGGTTTGACTGCACTTCAAATATCCCACACTAGTCAGTGGACAGCAAGCACTGAGCCAGACTCAGCAGTGTTCAGGGCTGTAGTTGTCTCTGCCTTCCATCTTTTTCTTTTTCTTTTTTCTTTTTTTAAAAAAGAGGTTCCTGGTGAATTTTAGAGGATTCTGCTGAATAATTGCCAGGGAAACTAGAGTTTCAATAAGACTATCACATTGCCTCGGTTGCAAGGGAATTGAAAGTCATTGTTCATTTGGAGGCCTCTACTTGGGCAAAACAGCTGAGAAATACTGAAACTGTTTCAGTCAGATCAGCAGCAGCCTGTGAGGTGGGGTGGAACAACAGAGATGCTTTTCCAGCGATACAGTTGCTGCAACTTACCTGGAATGGGGTCCTGCAGTGCAAGGAGGTGATGAGAATGGTGCTTTGTGAGGGAACTGGTGGAGGTAAGCAGCTTCTCCTGATCTGGTGCACCCATGAAGCCCTCACCTCAGCTCAGTCCAGGTCAGCTGCAGTGGTGCCAGTGTTGGGGCACCATGGTTCCTCTTCACAGACCACTGCTGAGTGACATTCATGACATCCCTGTGTTGAATAGTCATTCACCACTTCCTAGGGCCAGTTTGAAGAGCTCCTTATGCAGGGTGGGTGAAGTCAACAAGACTTTGCAATTTCAGTGAATATGAAGATGGAATTGTCTACATCACCAATGAGGAAATGGACATCCTGCATACGATGTTGGGCCAGAACTCTCACCAACACTCAACATCGGCCATGCTGGGTGGTGCTCATAGGAGCAGGTATCTGAAAGACCAGGGGTTCTCTACCCTTGGTTTTGACTTGCAGTGACTCATCCGGGTTCTTTGGAGATCCTGAGGATTGAACCCAGGACCTTTTGCATATGAATCACATGCTCTGTCACTGACCCACGGCCCTTTCCTCTGTTCTTGCAGTGGAACTTTTTGTACCACATTTTAAAGGGAGCACAACCAACACTATAGGAGGAATTCAAGCTTTTGGTTGATCTATGACAATTATTCAGCTGACGCCTTGGTTAATTACAGAAAGGGCTACACTTAAAGGTGACAGTTATGACTATTGACTCCCTGCGAGTGGAGCAAAGTTTTATGTAGGTTTTTTTATAATTAATTGCTAACAGCACACCATCCTATTCAACAAAACCACAGTGCACAGATATTGTTCTCAGTGGGACCTGGCTATTTTAAAATTAAAAATGAAAGCGCCTCTAAAAAGCTGTCAACATGGTGGCTTGGATGCCTAATTGCCACACTTTAGTTTGTGTTGTTCTGTACATTTTTTGTTTTTTGTTTCATACGGACTATTACAAAGCACACTTGCCAAACTAATTTAGGAAGCATATATTACAAAGAGCAGGTAATTTTAACAGCATCACTCTAATTACTCCCTTTCATTATTTCAGTAACAAACAATATAATTGTTATGGGCTTAGGTTCCTGATGAGCGGCCTAGAGGCAAACCTGGAGCACTCTGGTTTCAGCTTAACCTTCTCACTTTGTCTCTTTTCTTCCCTGCCTCTCCCTCCCCCACCCTCCTTTCTCTTCTCAGGCTCATTAAGATGCAAAAAGGTGCTGAGAATAACAAAATTTGTATTTTGTTTCCCTGCAACATCATCTATCAGGCCATGTCCTTGGAGAACCAGGAGTAATTGCAAGCACACTAACAAATAAAAGTGTAGCAAGGCACATCCCATCTTTATTAATCTAATATGGAGAATCTTGGACATACTGAAATGCCTAAATATGTCTTAACATGCAGAAGTTAAGTAGTGCAGTATATTGCTTAGCACTGGCCTGTAGGAGAGCACTAAACCTTTTCTTACTAGAAAGGGAAACAAATTTCAGGGTTGAATTTAATGAAATCGTTGCATGAGTGGAATGACTTCGACTTATACAATAGAACTTCCCATCCCTCTCCTTACCTCTTGTGCTTCTGGCTCCCCAAATATGCTCTGAAGGATTGGGGGAAACCCCACAGCAGATTTTGAGGGTGCAAGGATGTGTGTGAAGAGGAAAGGAGCATTCCATAGTGTAAGGAGACTAAGTAACCTTAATATACATTTATGCCAAGTAAATATTTACATGTGAAAATCTCATGGCATAATGCTATACTTGGGGGTTATGCTGGTGGATTTGGTGAAAGGCCCACTACAGCCATGGAATGTGAGACATGTCTCCACCACGATAGATATGATAGCAGAATACTCCACCAGTAGACCTGTTCCACTAACTGAAGATATGCCAGGGGAACAACTAAAGGGTATGGAGGATGGAGCAAGTTTCTTTTCCCCTGCTCCAGAGGGTAGAATCAGATCCAATGGCTTCAAGTTAAAAGAAAGAAGATTCCAACTAAACACCAGGAATAATTTTCTGACAGTAAGAGCTGGTCGACAGTGGAACAGACTCCCACAAGAGGTGGTGGACTCTCCTTCCTTGGAGGATTTTTACCAGAGATTGGAAGATCGTCTGTGATGTATGATCTAGCTGAGATTCTTGCAGCACAAGGTGTTGAACTAGATGCTCCCTTCCAACTCTGCAGTTCTACGATTCTATGACTCTATAGGCCATGGAGTTGTAGGCAGGATAGGGGCAGCACAAAGAAAGACCACACTTAGGTTACATCCCATATCTCTTCCACTCGCAGTGCCCAGTGATGGTACAAATTTACACCAGACCTGGAACAAAGAATTCCTCTATGATTTACTTCAACGGTTGGAGGGGAGAAATTAAAATAAATAGCCATTCCCATATTGGCAATTGCCCCTCCCATATTGCCATGTCAAAGCATAGGAAATATTGTTTTTGTTGTTTAGTCATTTAGTCATGTCCTACTCTTCATGACCCCATGGACCAGAGCACGACAGGCACTCCTGTCTTCCACTGCCTCCCGCAGTTTGGTCAAACTCATGTTGGTAGCTTAGAGAATGCTGTCCAACCATCTCTTCCTCTGTCGTCCCCTTCTCCTTGTGCCCTCCATCTTTCCCAGCATCAGGGTCTTTTCCAGGGAGTCTTCTCTCCTCACGAGGTGGCCAAAGTACTGGAGCCTCAGCTTCACGATCTGTCCTTCCAGTGAGCACTCAGGGCAGATTTCCTTCAGAATGGATAGGTTTGATCTTCTTGCAGTCCATGGGACTCTCAAGAGTCTCCTCCAGCACCATAATTCAAAAGCATCAATTCTTCAGCGATCAGCCTTCTTTATGATCCAGCTCTCACTTCCATACATCACTATATTGTTACTGAACACCTAATCAAAGCACACCACCACCAGTATATGAAAAGGAAGACCATAACACAGATGATGGCTCATGGAGCAAGGGACTATAGAAGGTATTTTGTTTTGTGGGTCTCACCACTTTTGGTAAATAGATACTGTTCTGCTCCATTTGGAACAGTTTTATGAGTTTGATCATTGTAATGGTTTTTAATATAATTTTATATTCTATTGTTGTAGCTGGCCCTGGCACCTTATGATGAAGAGTGAGTAAGAAATCTTAAAAATAAATCTCATAAATGTATGATTGAATGAGTGTAACAGTGACATATCTTCCTTCCCGGCATAATTGGATTATAGGATTTCTCTGTTCATTAAAAAAAAATTCAATTTTTAATTAAGAGATTTAACATTTGAATTTAAAAGCTTGCGTTTTAGTGAACTGGCCATTGTGGGGTGGGGAGGGGAGACACTGTTATTAGGTGAGTTTTTTGTAATAAGATCTAGATTTCAAACCAAAGTCTGAATCTTAAATTATTATAATTATTTATTAAATTTGTATACCACCCTTCATCTGATGATCACAGGGTGGTTCAAAACAGTAAATTACATACAAGATTTGTTCACCGCTGTATTGCGTGGCAAGTTACCTCCCCCAGTGAAATGAAGACTCAGACACATTGTGTTAAGGTTAATGGGCGTAAAAGGCCACAACTTTATTGATTACGGAATTGAAGGTATTGGCCCTAGGCATTGGCTCCTATCGACTACCCGGCACGGAGACCGGGAAGGGTTGAACACAAACCGCGGGAGTCCTGTTGAAGTACGCCAACTAGGATCCCACGGGTGTCACCGCTCGGGGGCGTGCCGGCGGCCCTACCTCTCCAGGCTTCGGACAAGGCCACGCCCCCCCTGGGAGTCCTCTACCGGACTACCCCTTCTTCTTGGGGGAAGGTGATGGCGCTCCCTTCCCCCCTCCTTCTTCCTCAAATTGCCCCATGCCAATGCCTAGCCGCCACACGAGCAAAGCTCGCCGCCAATACCTTCAGGCCCGTAACCAGCCCCTAATCCCTGCTATGATGTCCCCCAACCAAATGTCATTTCCTGCATCTGAAAGATGCACGCCATCCCATCTGTAGAGGGCCTCATTGCTGTACTGGATGCCTGGGTGGCCGATGACACACCCGCCCAGATCCGCCACTCTACGCGCAACAGCCCGCTCCAAAACCTTTCTTGCTTTATTGATTCCTGCCGGGCTCACACAATCTCTCCATGTCCTCCTCTCGAGCAGCGAGGACCACAGAATGGTAATGCTTGGGTAAGCCGCCCTCAAATCAGACAAATCATCAAAAATGCTCCATCTCAGATCGATAGCTTTGCGGTACGCCAAATCATTTTCGCCTAACTGAATTAATAATGCATCGGGCGGCCCCTCAGCGGTAGCCCTCGCCATAACAGCTGGTTTAAATTCATTCCAGCGCATTCCTCTACGCGCAATCCACGCCAGCTCAACATTCGACGGCAGGTTCAAATTCTGCCCAATTCCGGAACTCATAGCGCGGTTTTTGGCCCAGTACACTATGCTGTGGCCCACCAACCAGATGCGCACCTTCTTGGATTCTGAAAGGGAAGCATACAGAAAAGCCACGGTCAGGATTATCACTGCGAGTCATAGATTCTTTCTGACATAAGCTCTGTACGCATTGGATTTCCACCTCCCAAGATCCTTGATCCTTTCCGTGGAGAGTCCTAGATGCATTGCGGTGGTAGCTGCCCCGATGCGGAAGGAGTGGGCTGCAAATTCCGCCGCGGGAAGACCGCAAGCTGTTAGTGCGGTGCGAAGCACACGCGTGAACTGGTGTCTAGCCAAGAGTGACCCATCCGCATGTATCAGAAATGGGCCGGGGCCACTGGGTCTCAAATAGAGGAAACGCCGTGTATCTCTTACGGGACAGGGTCCACTACCCTGCACGGCCGCTAATCGTAGGAGCGCCCCCTTACCATGTTGGTCTGTCTTAGAGCTCCGCACCTGGACAATTAGCTCGGTCTCGGACAGGGACACGTCACTTAATAATATACCCCTCTGGAGGTGAGCCGCCCCGCGTTCACAGACCACCTCCCCAATGCGGAGAGCACCAAAGAATGCAATGGAATAGGCGGCCGAAAACAGGCGCGCTTCGTATTTTGACCAGCAAATTGCCCGTAACTTCTTATGAATCTGGGTCAAAATGTCTATTGTAATGGGCCTCCTCTTATCCACACTGGGGGGGTGCTGCCGACGCCAACCCTCAAGAGTCTTACGGACAATAAAAGCTGAACATGGGTCTGTGGCGAAAAAGGCTTTACAAAAGTATGCAATCCCAGCGGACTGAATGTTAAGAGTTTTTGGGGCCCTGCCCAACCCCCTCAGATGAGCCAAGTAGCAGAGAACCTCCCTCGTAGAGGGAATGGAGAACAGCCCTGCGTTGGGCCTGGTGCTACGAAATTTTAAGAAGTCGGCCCAGGCCCTCTTATATGATCTCATCGTGGAAGGGGCCACGGCACCGAATAACCCTTCCATCACTTCTTGCTCCCAATACTCCAGAGGTGCTCCGGGAAAGGCATCGATGATTGCTCCACGTCCGGCGCTAACGATCGGAAGCGCTCCATCTGAAAGCGAGATAAAGCATCCGCGATGTCATTGTTAATGCCAGGAACGAATTTGGCTGAAAAGTATATGTTAAACTCTAAACACCGAAGGACAAATGACCGCAGGAGATTCCCGACCCTGGGGGAACGCGCCGACTGCCTGGACAGAACCGCTACTACAGCTTGATTATCCGTGTTGAAACAAACCCTATGATTACGGAACTGCTCTGACCACAGATGTACCGCTACTACGATAGGGAAGAATTCCAGAAAAGTGAGGTCCCGAGTGATGGATTGGCCCTGCCACTCTGCAGGCCACCTTTGGGCACACCACTGTCCCCGGAAGTAAACCCCGAAGCCCAGGGATCCGGCAGCGTCCGACTGGACTTGGAAGTCGGCCTTTAGGGACATAGACCCTTGCCATAAGGATACGCCGTTGTACATGTCGAGGAATTGGAGCCACATGCCCAAATCTGCCTTTACTTCCTTGGAAAGGCGAACCCTATGCTGGGGAGCCCTAAGTCCGGCGGCCAATCTAGCCAGGCGGATGCAAAAGGGGCGTCCTGGCGCAACAACTCTACAGGCAAAATTTAGATGGCCAAGCAGGGATTGGATTTGCCTAAGGGTGATCTTCTTAAGGGGCAGAAGCTGCTGGATCACCGTTCTAAGGGCGGACAGCTTCTCTTCAGGTAGTCGCGATGTTTGAGCCACTGTGTCCAGTTCAATGCCTAAATAAACCAAGGAAGTGGCTGGACCCTCCGTTTTTTCGGCGGCCAGGGGGACCCCTAACTCCTCTGCCAGGGCTGTGAAAGCCCCTAGGAGGGCGGAACAGCCCTGCCTACTATCGGCCACCAAAATAAAATCATCGAGGTAATGGGACACGCCCGCAGAACCTGTTCTAAAGCGGAGGGCCCAATCGAGGAAAGTACTAAAAGACTCAAAGGCCGCACAGGCCACGGAGCAGCCCATAGGCATCGCTTTGTCGATGAAATACTCCCCTTGAAATTTAAAGCCCAGCCAGCGAAAATCAGCTGGGTGGACCGGGAGGAGACGGAAAGCTGACTCAATATCACACTTTGCTAGCAGCGCTCCCCTCCCGAATTGCCGAATCATTTTAACTGCTTGGTCAAAAGAGGCATATTTTACCGTACACAGTTCCTGGGGGATGGCATCGTTGACTGAGCTTCCCCTCGGGTAAGATAGGTTATGGATCATGCGAAATTCTCCTGGGGTCTTTTTTGGAACGATGCCCAACGGGGATAGGTGAAGCCCTTCAAATGGAGGCGCAGAGAAGGGACCTGCTACCCTACCGGCCTTAATCTCTTTTTCTATCTTCTTCCTGGCTATGTCAGGCATTTCCCTAACAGACTTTTGGTTTTGCGGATCTCTGGGGGTAGGGGGAACAGCCACAGGGATTCTGAAGCCTTTTGAGAAACCCTCCCACAGGTATTGCGCAGCTTTTTGGTCCGGGTAAAGATCTAGCAGGGCTTTTAGTGGCTGGAGTCGGATAGGGGTATGGGCCAACCTAAGCTCGTGATTACTGGCGGTTACTAGGTCCTTGCTGAGATGGTCCGGGGGCACCTCTGGCGTTGTTGTGGAAGTACCCCCTGCCCCCCCGAAAGGGCTGCTGCTTATTCTTAAAGCACGAGGAGGCGGGGTGGTTTCCCCAACACCGCTCGCATTCATGGGCATACTTACAAAAGGGGCGAGAACAGACGCCCCGATTGAACTCCCAGCACTGTCGGCGCCTTTTTGCTTCGATCTTACCAGTTTTGGCCGGGTCCAGGTTTTTCTTTCCTATGTAGGGATTGACATCCTCGCCCCAGTAATTAGGATCAGTTAGGTCCCAACGGGTGGACGGCAGGAGAGAGGCATTCCTACGAAAGTTCTCATCATACGTTAATGCAGCATTTTCTCCCGCGAGTGAGTACGCCCTCCTCACGTGAGCCAGATAGGCCACTAGATCCATGGATCGCCGGGGATAAGCAGCACAAACAACGCCCATGAAAACCTGGTACCCATCTAACCAATTCTCAAAGGTGCGCTCCGCCCGAGGCGTTCTATACCTCCGTTTGCCGTAGGAACGCCTCTTTTCGCCCTTACCCGTTAGTTTGGCAGGGGGTAGGAGGGTAAAGATATCGACATAGTCCCCGTTGAGGATCTTATTCCTCTTCTTTTGGGACAAATGGTTCCCTAATATGAAATCAGTAGCCTGGTTGGTAGATACTTTCACATCCTCGACCAGCGCCCCATCCCTCCATTCCAGCACTCCATTGAACGTTTTGCGGTGGGAGTTAGCCCTCCTTTCATGTGCCCAGAGAGGAATCCCATGGTTGCTCTCGCCTATCCCCCAGTACCCATCCATCTGGTCCTCAGAGTCCGACTCGGAAGAAGACGTACCTGAGTCATCCTCGGTCTCTGACTGCTTGTTCCGTTTCCTCTTAGCCGATGTATGCTTCTTCTTAGCTTTCCTCTTACCCCCTTGTGCCTCACTGATTGGCGTGCTCCCGCTGGCCGCCGGCTGAGCGCTTGGAGGATCCGGTTGCTCCCCCTCGGAGGCGGAACATGCACTGTCCTCTGTTGAGCTGTGCTGAGGGTGCTGTCCCTGAAAGACACTAGGGATATCTGCAGCAAGTGAGAGGGCATTGCCGCTGGTACCTTTGGTAAGCGCCTTACCCTTACCGGGACCCTTCGCTGGCGCCTTCCCTCTGCCTGCGTTTTGGCTAGCCTTCCTAGCAATGGCCGCCTGGGCACGAGTATTAGGGCGGCTTGCTACTGAGGGTCCGGGGTGCGCGCTGACCACCGGATTTGCCTCAGTACCCTGCTGCCCTTGGATATTCGGGGGCGTATCAGGTATCACGTCTTCTGATGGCTCGGGTTGTGGAAGCGCTAGCGATCCCCTAGACCTGCATTGTCTGTAAAAGGTTTCGAAAGCCACAAAAAATTGGGCGAAAGCCTGAGGGTCACATGGCATGGCTGGTACCTGCTCACCACCAGCACTATTGGATGCTGGCTGGGAGCCAGAAGTAGAAGGCTGCTGGTCACCACCTGAAGCCATTCCCAACTCCCAGGCAAATAACCCCCGGTTCAAAGGACAGTTCAGTATGGGCTATGCAGGAGTTGCCCCCGAGCAGAAATGGGCCACTCCAGAAAAGGGGCACGCTGCAGCGGATTTTAGCTAGTTCAGTATTGTCTACACCCCTAAACGTCCTACTTGAGTTAATGTGCTGACCTGAGGTATGCCTAGTTCAGTACTGTCTACACAACTAAACGCACCTAGTTAAGTAACGGTGTAGACCTATGGGTACGCCTAGTCCAGTATTGTCTTCACTGGTCAAGGTCCGTTAATGCCACAGATGCTGTTCTACTTCTACTTGTTTACTCGCTTATTAATTGTTAGCAACAACTATTGAATAGCAGATGTAGCGGTTGGCAACCGCGCTAGGTAAAGGCTATTGGGTGAAACCTGGTGTTCTTATTTTATATTACTTTATTTTATTTTATTTTATTTTATTTTATTTTATTTTATTTTATTTTTTTTTATTTATATTTATTTTTATTAATTTTTATTTATTTATTTATTTATTTGTTTATTTATTTATTATTTATTTATATATATATATATATATATATATATATATATATATATATATATATTATTTATTTTATTTTATTTTATTTTATTTTATTTTATTTTATTTATTTATTTATTTATTTTATGTATTTATTTTTGAATTATTATTTGTTGTCCTTTGACTGCCTTATGCTATATCTTATGCAATTAAATCCAATAAGACTTCAATCTCTTAACAGATTAGATCACCCCTGGCAGCAAATGTAAACTTCCTCAAAATAACTCCGCGGTAAAATTAGACCACTGCCCACAGGATTAGAGTGAAGAGATGAAGAGATGCCTTGTTAATTAGCTGTCTAATATAGCAGTCTACCTAAATCAATCAATTTCCAGGAAAAAACAAGCGGATCTGCGAGTTCAATGTGTTCCCAGACAGTATGCAGCCTCTAAACAACCTTGCTTTCACAGGACGCAATATTTAAGTCCCTTGAGGAAATCACCGGGGAATTAAACCTCTTAAATCAATGAAACAGCGAAGTCGCGGTAATGCAGCAAATACGTAGTAAAACAATGGGGGTTTTCCCTGCCTGTTGATCCCTGCCTGTGTTAATGCGCTAGCTACAGGGTCGCGGGAAGCAATGAAAAGAAATAGTCCTCCCCTATTAAAATGGCGGCCGCCAGGCAAGCCACGTGGTCTCCAAAATGGCGTCGGACAAGACGGTCGCCTAGCAACGAGACCAGCACCTATGCAGGGCTAGCGCGCCAGCCCGCTGCAATCCCCGAATAGGCTATCCCTATAAGAGCGCCCCGTTCCCCCAAGCAGTGTGAAAAAAGGGGGGGAGCCGATCTGCCGGCGTTAATGCTGCGTCGGAAGGCAGGATTGTCAGCTGCGATCGCACGTTACCTGCCTCTGGCAAGATGGCCGCCACAAAGGAAAAAACACGTGTATATACAAAGAAATAAGTGATATGACTAGCGCTAACTCCCCAAGCGCAGCGGCTGCTCAAAAACACCCCAGGGGCTAGGCAACAGACGCGGCTCTCCTCCCGTACGCGGCTGAACCCCTACTAAGACGATAGAAAGCCGCCCTGTTTTTTACCTAGAGAATCAATTGCATTTCGAAGCGACTAATATCCCCGTGCTCCCGCGCTCCTGCAAATTCCGCTCCGCCCAACCAAAATGCAATTAATACGATCCCAGACCGAGAGTAGTGGAAAAGAACAGTACAACCTGGACTTCAAGGACTGCTGGAAATGCACGAAAAATCCACTGCGCGCTCGCGCTGCCGCCAGCCAGCTGATCGAGATCCCCGGAGCGCTGCCGCCCGTCAGCTGATCGCGAGGGCAGTTTCCGTTCGCCGCAGCCGCAGCCGGATCCCCCGCAGTCCGAACAAAGGTGAGGCGGAAAGGAGCGCGAACTAATTGCTGAAAAAGGCTTGCTGGCAGGGTTAAACAATCAACAGAACGACTCCGAGACGTCGGAAACTACACACGAAGAACGCTAAAGAAAAACCTCTCAGCTGCTGGGCGAGGGGGAAAAGAGGGCGGTCCCTGGGCGTGCCTGGCCTTAAGTAGCCCAGGCTGCGCCTCCCCTCGCCCGCCGATTGGCGGGCTGGGTTGCAGGCACGCCCAGGGATTCCCCAGCTCTCGCGGGGGCAAGGGAAGCCCCCGCGAATGTGGGAGGGCCCTGCCCGCAACACCCTCTCCTCTGCAGGCTCGGAAAGGGCTTAACAGATATTTCAAGAAACTGCACCAGTATAATGTTTGAAATTGAGATACATGGTTGATTAGATAACACACAGTTTTGAACACAGCAGAAATATCTTCCTTTGAATGAGTAAAAATCAGCCTCCTCTGGATTTTTGTTCTTTCAGTGACACATGCCTGTATACATCAGATGCCTAAAATCAAGATTTTGTATAAAACATCTGCTTATTCCTGCAATATATCAAAAGTGTTTCTCCCCCATTAGCCGGCCATGCTTGTTGGGACTGATAATTTTAGCTGATGTCCAACAATACCTGGAGAGCCATCCTTGGATTAGACAAAACTGGGTTTCTAAAGTCCACGGTGAATTATGCTGAATTTCCTGGACTCCAGGTGGTCAAGATAATATTTCCTGAGTAGAAGATAATTATCTTCTGTAGCTAAACAACCAGAATCTTATTTTCAGGAGAAGTTAGGTATTTTATTGGAAAGAGAAATGGAAGTCAATTTTTATTGATTTATTATTTCAAATTTTATAACCAACCTTTATTCTCCAAAGGGAGAACAGCAATCAACTTGCATTAAACAATTAAAGCCAGCATTCTAATATATTGCAGACACTAGGTGAAACCAGCAGAATAAAAACTTTATAAAATGATGAGTTAAAATTGTTCAATGTGACTATGCAATCAACTCACCAATTCCCTTTGGAGCTCTTAAGCAAGTTGATCTGGTCTTTCCAATTTTTAAACAAGATGTGGCAATTTGCCCACAGTTCTGCTTATAAGGGAAAGAAAATGATTTTCAAAATACTGTATATAACAGAGATCAGTGCTATGTCAAAACCTGTCATCTAATTTCTAATAATATTTTCTTCTCCTGCAAAAGAGGTTACCATTTTTCTGCCTCATCCTTGGGCACTATACAATTCCATTAGAATTTCAGTGGAGGCACGGTTGAACTGACCTTATCACTGCCATAGATAAAGGGTAGTGGTGGTGCAAATTTTGCTTTCCATTAAACATTTTTCAGTGCATTGCAGCCTCCCCAGGTGCCATTGCTTCCTGATCTGAAAAAGGCCCATGGAATGAGTTACTTTGTGATGTCTGAACTTTAAATGAAGTGTGAGATTCCAGGGACGATGGCTACTGAGTGTTTCGCTTTGGTACACTGATTTTACTTTTAAAGGAAGTTCTTCCTGTTAGTTTTTAAAAAACAAACAAAAAACCCCATATATTTTAGTAGTAAAAATACTTCATTTTAAAATAATAATAATGAACTATCAGGCACTAAGCAGGCAGCCTCTCTACCTTCCCATGTTTACAGGAAAGCTCAGCTGAGGACATCATGTGCTTTTGAGGAAGCCTGGCCACTGAAAAAGGTTAGACTGCTGGAGAAATTATTTGTAGAATGAAAGAAAGGACACCCTTTGACCACACACCCACACCCACACACACACACCCACTCCCCTTTGATCATTTTCAAAAGCAATTCTTTGTCTCATTATCTGATGGATAGTGGTCATGAAACGTAGGGGATTATTTTTTGCACAGCACTAAAAGTGAGATTCTATTCTTCAATGTTGCATCATCCTTTGAGTTTGGTAGGTAGGATCCAAACATACATGCTTCATCATTGTGAGACTTTTGCTGTTACATGGTGGCAACATTATTCTGAAGTCTGACCACCTATGAGAAGGTCAGTTTGGACTTCAAAATACACTTCCAGACTCCTCCATCCAAGAGTAGAGAGGATGGCCATCCCTGTTTTAAAATATGGTCAGCCCATGCACAGGTTCAGAATGTGTTTGTGCACTGTGGAACTAACATTGTTTGGAAAGTCTTTCTCACTGAAGGGAAGCTGTGATCAAGTGACAAAACACTGCAACAAATTCCATTGCCCAGCCTACACTGATGTATTGGAGAGAGAGCAAAAGTAAATATTACCAGGTACATAAATTGCTTCCCTGAGTCTGTTGCATCAAATCTTATTTGTGAGTTGCCATTTCAATGGTTCATATTCAGAACCATCATGGGAAACCACTGTCATCTTGCAAAACATGCATGACAGCATTACAGATTGGTTGTATATTCTCTTGTGGTCTCCAGAACTTATTCCCACCAGTTTTATCTTTTAAGAACTCACTTGGCAGGCACTACACATTAACAGCAGTGACATGACATTGTCATCTGTTTATCATGATATGAAAAGAATCTTGAACATCCTGAACAATGCCACTGTCACTTGTCTGACAACTTTTGGCAGGCTTCCTAGATGTGACACCTTTCAGAACTTCATGTAACTCGTAAGTTCAGACATATCCTCTTTGGGGGGTTTGTGTGTTAAATTTAATACACACCGACAGTTTGATCATTTCTTTAGACATGTGACAACATGGGACCCATTGCTCCCCCCCATCATCACGCCACTGCCCCATAGGTAAAGTAAGGACTGGCTCTGAACTATTTAAAATCTATTATAAATCTCAGTAAAATTAGAGGTTTAATAATAATAATAATAATAATAATAATAATAATAATAATAATATGTTCTATACTGCCATTCATCCAAGGATCGCAGGGTGATTTACAATATAAAACATTGGAGTGTTTGGTATCATAGATGTGTCAGTACTTTGGTACCACTCCTCAAGGATTTTTTCGAAATGCAGTTGACTAAGAAAAGTCCATGTTCATGTCAACAACCAGGAAGAGGCTGCCACTTGGATGTTTCAGCTCAGGCTCAAAATAAGCCATACCTGAGTGACTTTGCTATGATGTAATTATATCAAGAAATTCATATTGTGATGACTTCAAGGCACCTCCTTTATAATTGCTTTATAATAGTACAGTAGGCGATTCCCTAAAATGAGATCTAAGGCAGCCATCACGATTCACACTTGCATTAACCTAGTTCTGCTTTCTGTTAGGATAGTAGCCAAGTATGCACATGAGGGATGTTCATTGCACCTTTTCAGATGGGCCACATCACACCAACTCAGCCTCTATAACTGGACCTCAAAGACTGCAATCCTGCACACATGTCCCAGGGAAGGGACAAAGCTAATCGTAGAGCATCTACGTGCATGTCGAAGGTCCCAGGTTCATCCCTAGTATCACTAGGTAAGGCTGGGGGTGCCCCCTGGCTGAAAGATGCTTCCAGTCTGAGCTATATGGACCAGTACTGAGCTATATGGACCAATGATCTGACTTGGTACAAGGCAGCTTCCTATATTCCTATGGGAGATAGCCACACTGAATTACATAAAGCTCACTTCTCCGTAGACATGCTTTGCATCGCACTGGTATCCTTTATGTTTCCTACTTTCCTCCCATCATGAGAACATGAGAATATGAGAAATGACCTGCTGGATCAAAGAAACCGTCTAATTCAGCATCCTCTTGTAAACAGAGGCCCACAAGATGCCTACAAGATGGCAGGACATGGAGGCAACCAGTATCAGTTGGGGCAGTGACTTCCTGTCACTACCATAGTTGTGGCACACCAGGAGGGAGATGAATGAGGTGAAGGTGGAGTTGGCGCAGTGCAGACATACCTGCCAGAGTCAATTGGATTTTCCTGCCAATGCATTTGCACTGTGCTGACCTCGCTGCCCCGAAGGGAAGTCAGGTAAACAGCTTCCTGCCCCATCAACTGCTACTGGAGGCAACGCCTCCCCTTGTTGTTTAAACCCCATCCTTGAACAGGAAAGAAAGAAAGAAAGAAAGAAAGAAAGAAAGAAAGAAAGAAAGAAAGAAAGAAAGAAGTTAAATTCCAAGTGAAATATTTCAGCGACAACCAGAAATTATGTATCCCTATACACATTCCAAGACTAAGAAGTTTAGGGAGTTCGTAAGTAAAATGTGCAGCTTGAGGTCCCTTCTAATTATGCACTGCTCGACCTTCCCATGCTTGTAATACTAATTTAAACAATTTTGCCTCCAGGCTCAGCAGAGTCTGCCCCTAGGTCTGCCTCTGACTTCACAAACAAGAGTCAGGGATGAGTACTAATTTGGCTTTTGAATATTCTTGCACAGCTTTGGCTGTCTAATACCAGAAATGAATAACAATGCTCAGCTTCTGCACACCAAATGGAGAGAATTGCCTCGGGCTCCCCAGCACTCTGCTGAACAGCTAATGCTAACAGGGAGAGGGGGTCTCGCCTTAGAACGTGAATCAGGTATAGGCAGCTCAGCTTTTTGTGAATTGCGATCACATTCTTTAGATCTCTGGGCTGCCTCAGAAACGCTCTCCAGCTGTTTGAGCGAATGCTGAGATCCAGTTGATAAAGAATAGAACCTGATTCTTGTCGGCTTGAATTTCCACTTCTGCCATGGAGCCACTGAGGGGGCTGGGGTCAAAGGGGGATAGCAGCAGTCTACTTCACAGAACTGTTAATTATTATTTTTAATTGACATTGCAATTTCTTAGTTTAATCTGATAAAAAAAAAAATACCATAAGCTCAGATGTTCTATTTCAGAGACACTAGTCACTAAATAAATGTTATTAATATGGCCATGCAATGTATAAAACCACTGAGAGATTTGTGTGTGGGCACATTTCTAAATCTATCCATCAATGTATCTATCTTCATTGTTATCACACACAAAACTGCTATACAATATGATATGACAACAGTTACTATTCCAATATGCAATGAAAGGTATCCACTTGTCAGCTATATTAGCTGCCCAGATCTTCCATCGATACCTTGTCAACTTTCCCTTTTTTCTCTTTCTTTCTTTCTTTCTTTCTTTCTTTCTTTCTTTCTTTCTTTCTTTTCTTTTCTTTCTTTCTTTCTTTTTGCTAGATCTGAACATCGGTTAGGGTTATTCCCTGACTATTTCCCAATATCTCTATATTCTATGCTGGGAATCTCTGAAATGTAATGTGAGGGTCTAGACTCACATTATGACTAACAGTTTGTGATAATGAGTCTACACTGCAATAGCTGATAAACCCAGCACATGTTAAATAGATCCACTCAGAGGGCATTACATTTCCAGCATTTAAATCTGGTTGATGCACACATCCAGTTTAACCAAGCTGCTGTTTAATGCTATTAGAGAACCAGTGTCTATTTTATCTCTGATCCCTAACCCTATATCCATTTTTTTTATTAGTTTTCCTAGGTTCCTAACATGATATGAAGGCTGGTAACATCAACCCTGCCATATTGGGCATCCATAGCAGCGACCAGAGGAGAAATGACCACTGGGAGGAACACAGAGAGAATAAACTCCATGGTACATCTGCAGCACCACAACTAGATGCCTTCATCTGCCCCAGCTGCAACAAAACATGTCTCCCCAACGTTGGTCTCTAAAGCCACAGCAGGTGCTGCAACTGTCTGACAGCTTGAGCTCACCCCAAAAGGTGCACTCTTTCATTGTCTCCCAAGACAGGCAGATGCCAACAAATACCTAGTGCAGGTGGAGGATCATATACTTTTGTAAGCAAGTTTGATCGAGAAATTGATTGAAATTGAGAATTACTCGCTTCTTTGAGGAAATCATGTTCACTCTAATATATCTGATAGAAGGGCATTTCATTAAATCTTTCTCTCCTATTACAGATTTTTGAGGAAAGTGGGCATGTCAGAACCTTCAGACGTATTGTTTTTTTTCATATGCATTGAGCACAAAGCAAATTCACTATAAAAGTTTTAAACACATCAAGGAATGGGAATGATTTTCAGTCTGAGGGCATCATTTCCTTGCAGGCAACTTTCCAGGAGCTACATAGCAGTGGCAGGCTGGCCCGAAGACATAGGTGAAAGTGGTCAAAGCTATATACACACCCCATTCATTCCGTTCACACAAACTCATTTCACATTCACCCATACATCATCCATACACATAGAACTGATGGGAAGTGCTGAGACGGCTAAAATTCTTATAGTTGCAGCCAGATTAAAAATGGATGTTATGAAATCTGATCCATGTTTGAAAGGTCAGAAAGTGAGTTATGCAGTTATGAAACGGGGGCATGGGGAGGTGAACGGTTTCCTCTTATCAGAGGTCTTGGTCCACAGCTTGGTGGTAGAACACCACGTCCTCAATTCAATCGCCGGCATCCCAGGGACTGAGAAGGACTCTTGTATGAAACCCCAGAAGGCTTCTGCCAGTTGCTATAGACAATACTGAGCTAGATGAAACAATGGCATGACTCTGTATAAGGTAGCTTCCTTTGTTCTTGTGTTCCTAAGGCCCAAACTTTTTGTACACTTCACCCGCATCACTTCCTTCTGCTTTATTCCTCTTTCCCACCATGTGTTACACACCTGCAATGTGTTCTGCCCTGATTTAAAGTTATGCTTCTGTCCTTTTCATTTTAGCAGCTTTCTCTGTTTTTCTAAAGCTCCCATCTCCTCTGTTTGCCCCTCCCCTTCTACTAACCACTTGTCCATTTCATTTTGGACCCCTCCCTTCTTTTTCACCAGCTCAATGCAAAGCTCATTTTGCACATACGCTCATGGAAATGGAGAGTCCGATTCCAGACTGGTTGGTCTCTACAAGCTTAATTCATTTTAATACAAAAGAGGGGCCTTCTCAGAGCAGGCATGGAGAACCTGCGACTCTTCAGTTTTTATTGGATTCCAACTCCCATCATCCTCAGCCAGCATGGCCAATGAACATGGATGAAGCACAACATCAGGAGGTCCCCAGTTTTCCCACTCCTGTAAGATGGGAGTGTACAGAAGACAGCAGAGGCAGGAGGCAGAGACTCAGCTCAAATGGACCACCAGGAACCTCTTGGGGATGGAGGCACTGTGGGGAGTGTTAGTTTCTGTTTGTGCCACTGTGCAGCTGCTAGGAGTCACAGAACTCTGTTTACATTCCAGTGACATTCCAGGCTGTTGGAAGTCTCACGGGAGATGGGAGACGGATGTGACGTACTGGTTTCCTGCTCCTTTGTTCCTTTGTTTTCAGTTGCTCTCTGCTTTCACAGAGAGAGGATGTGTTTTTTGTCTGCGTAGTTAGGAAAATAAAACTCTTTGCAATGTAGCCATAAATCTCATCACTTCCGCGTGCTGCTTTGATTCTCTGCTGAACGGGAATGTGCCTGAGCCTCATCAAAGGCTCAGGTCGTTAATCACGTTGGACTCGGCCGGAGGAGGGTGAGCTCTATCAGCTTGGCCGAGCGGAGATCCCGACAGGGAGTAGGGCCTTTCTCAAGATAAATTTTTGCTACAGGAATGAGAAACCTATGGTCCTCCAGATGTTGCTGGGTCAGGGATGATGGAAGTTGCCATCCAACAACATCTGGAAGACCACAGGGGTCCCCATCCCCCAAAGAATCCCCCTGGGAATCACTCAGGTTCTGTGTCAGTATTTGGCATGTTCTGAAGGAAACTCAGCAGGGTTATTCACAGAACATGTGCTCAGCTGTGGAAGGGAACAGGAAGTCCCTACACATGAGGAACTCAGAGTGTGCATCAAAGTTCTGTGCCATGACTGTCATCTTAAAAAAACAACCACAACCCCAATTGGAAAGTGTATGGTATGCAGAACAGATGAATTACAGATAGGCTATATTTCACATGGGGGAGGGGTGCCAGGATCTTCCTAAAGATTCATTAACTTAAGAGAAAATATTGTTATTTCCAGATGGCTGCTCCTTCCATCACTCCAGTTAATGTATGTAATAAAGAAATGAATGTGGAAGGATATATAATGAAACAACAATACAGTAGATTTTTCTGGCCTGGGCAGTTAACTAGACCAGACATCCCTCTCACATGCTCACCCTACTATTTATTTATTCAATATAACCCATTAAGAAAATGTTTATATCATTTTTAAAAAATGAAAGAAGAAATATCAATAAAAGGAATAATAAATCAACAACAAATAAATCTAAAACAATGCTAATGCTTCAATTACAATATAAATATATATATATAAATAAAACATTTTTTTCACCTGGCACCAGTGCATAGCTATAGCTGTGTCCTGGCTCCCAGAGGCTAAAGAACAAGAACCTGAAGGAAGATTCTTTCCCAAGCTTTTAATGTTTAGATTGCTGAGATATATATGGAAATTGTTGGCTTAAGGCACAATGGGCAATATATATAATTAATCCTAGGTGCAGCTCCCCAGACTATAGATGTTGATCTGACACCAACACACAGCCTTGCTGTCCCATACATAGGAATTGTGCATGGGGGCAGGGGGTCTTTTTCAGCCTGAGGGCCACATTGCATCATGGGCAGCCTTCTGGGGCCCATATGCCAGTGATACAAAGAGCCAGAGGTAAGGTTGGTGGAGAAACATATTTGACTCTCACCTTTGATGGTAGATTTTATTTCAGCCGCACAAGTCAGAGGTTTCTATCCACACTTTGCTCCATCTAGGCAAGTAAGAGATGCTGTAACAACAACAACAATTTATCCCTGTATGCTTTCCCCAGCTCTGGGCGGCTCCCAGCAGAATATTAAAAACACAATAAAACATCAGATAAAACACCACTACCGAGAAGGCCCTCTGCCTGGTTCCCTGTAACCTCACTTCTCGCAGGGAGGGAAACGCCAGAAGGCCCTCAGCGCTGGACCTCAGTGTCTGGGCTGAACGATGGGGTGGAGATGCTCCTTCAGGTGTTACAGGTGTTACAGATCAAGGACACATTCCATTCTGTCAAAGGCACTCAAGGAGGACATGGAGCAGGGTGTTGAAGGGTGGAGCCTAGGAAGAAATGGGTGTGGTCTAGGAATGTAGCCAGAGAGATTCCAAGGGCCCGGTGGCATAGCATGGGATGAGGGGCACAGGGGCGGTTGCCCTTGGCACAAAATTGTTAGGTGTGCAAAATTTCAACACCCAGCGCTGCCTCAGTATTTCTGTGTGCTTCCCTCGCACGGCTCCACTGATAACGGCTTTTCCATACGAACCAGGAAGTGACCTCTCCAGGCAACAAAACAACTCCTCCTTTCTTAGCTATGGCTGCGATCTTCTGGGTGACACCAATGCAGTTAGGCGGTTGAATGTGCTTGTGTATTCTGTCTGTTTCCTTCCCTCCTCCTGACCCTGGGCTCTGGCAGCACACGCTATGCCATGCCACTGCAAGGGCAAGATAGAAAGCCCTGGAGAGCCAGAGTTGCCTCCCAGGCCTGAGACTCCCTATCCCTGGAGTAGTGGGAATTTGCATGGGCATAGCTGGGGGAGGGGCAGCAGCTGCCCACTCAAATCAAGTAAATAAATAAAAATACTTAACTAACTGATCAACTGCATCTGCCCCCCAATATAAAGTCTGCCCTCCTAAAATAAATCCTGGCTACACCCATGGGAATAAGGTCAAATTTATGGCATACATTTAATGCACATTTGGCACCCCCAAGGAATCCTTTGTTAAGGATGTAGAGAGAAAGGTTTCCGTACCTTTCAACATTTTGCAGAAGTGGGAATTTTGAAAGCTGCTGCTTTTTTAACAACTACTACCTCTTCTCCCCAACTAAAGGTGAAAGAGCGCTTTCTTTCTTTGCCTCTGGTTACGCTACCTATTGATATATATTCTATTATTACCCAGGACTTTAAATTGTCCATTCAAATATATCGTATTTTTGTCTAGTGCCTTCATAATTTTAAAGAGTCTTGTTCAGAAACCAGCCCCTTTTCTTTAACTGGAAAAGCCATATTTTTTCCAGTGCTCTCCGTAACTTATGCCTTTAAAACCTCTTTATCACAGCCAGCTTTACACATTCATCATTCTTATATCCCCTCAAAGTGTCGGTGATCATTACTGGATATTGTGCATCTGGAAAGGCCTAAGCAGTGCTTGCTACAGCTGAGCTACCTCCAATATCATTTATATTCTTTCAGCAACTCTTGGAAATCTGAGAGTCTTGTGTAGTTTCTTCCATGAGCCTTTAAATTGAGCAGACAGCTTTAGGGATTTCCCTGTAATCACTCCACAATCTCTTCCCTGGTCAGTATTCTACAAGACCTTTACAAAGAAGAGAGACTTCCCTTTCTCTGTTACTGTGCTGTTGTTGGTTTTGGACTCGAGATTTAAATTGCTGATCTGTAGCTGAGCTACAAGAGCGTGATACACCCAGTTCCCTGTATCACCTTCACAGTTCCCTCACCTTATAATAAATTAGGTTTGCCACTGTGCTAAACCCTCAAACATTCTCAAACCCTTGGTGATTTAGGGACTTCCTCTGCAAACGAAGACCAGCTCCGGTGGATTGAGCAGACAAGATCAATAGTGGATCCCACAGTCAAGAAGGTGGTTTCTGCAAATGCGGCAGAAGGAAGTGAGGGACAGCTGGAGCTCAACAGCCTGGGAAAGGAGCCCATCTAGGAGAAGGAAAACTCTGATCCTAAACCTCCAGTGGCTTGTGGGATATCTTCAGGAGGACGGTAAAGATGAGTTGGTGGCACTGTCATCTAAACCACTAAACCTCTTGGGCTTACTGATCGGAAGATTGGCAGTTCGAATCTGTGCACCGGGGTGAGCTCCCGTTGCTTTGTCCCAGCTTTTGCCAACCTAGCAGTTCAAAAGCATGTCAGTGCAAGTAGATAAATACATACTGTTGTGGCAGGAAGGTAAACAGAGTTTCCGTGCGTTCTGGCACTTGTCACAGTGTCTCGTTGCGCCAGAAGCAGTTAAGTCATGCTGGCCACATTAGCTGGAAAGCTGTCTGTGGGCAAACTGAAAAGCGAGATGAGTGCTGCAACCCCATAGTTGCCTTTGACTGGACTTAACTATCCAGGGGTCCTTTACCTTTTTACCCTTTACCTTCTGGAGAAGAAAAGTCTAAGGAGCAAACCCTACACAAATCCAGAGTGGAGTCCCTCAGACAGTTGCATCTCATCTTGTATGACTCCTGCAGCCAAGCTGGTGCCAAATGTATTGCTCTACTTTCCTTTGGACCACATCAGTGAGGCCGAGGGAGGTGTCCCCCACTGACTCATTTTAAAAAACCACAATAGCTACTTAGAACAGGGATTGACAACGTTGTGCCATCCAAATGCCCACTGTCAACATTGCAAATGGACAAGGATGATGGCAGTCCTACAGCATCTGGAAGCAGTAGAGGCTGGTCCACTTTGGCAGATGAAGTGCTGGTCTACCAACCTCATTCTGCTCTCAGCTAGCCCCTGCCTGATTGCCTTCTTTATTATAACCAGCCCAGAGGATGGCACGACCTTTCAGATTCCTTCTCCTTAGTCTCACTGTTGTCCTTGTAGAACTCAGTGGGCTTCTACTGGGAGCCAGTGTGGTATAGCTGTTAGAGTTTCAGACTAGGGCCCAGGAGTCCATGGTTCAAATTCCCAATCATCCAGGAAGATCACTGAGTGACCTTGGCCCAGTCATTGCATCTTAGCCTAACCTACCTCACCGGGCTGTTGTGGAGATTAATTGAGGAAGGGGAGAACCATGTATACCAGCTTGTGCTCCTTGGTGAAAAAAGGTGAGCTAAAAGTTCAATAAATAAATGAATAAACAAAACAAAAAAAAGATTGTGTACAAAAACCTGTATACTAGGGAAAATGTGTTTGGAGGTATGTGCAGATATGTGGAAATGGGGCAAACTGAATTTCCAACTGGAAAAATTGTTGTTGTTGTTTAGTTGTTTAGTCGTGTCTGGCTCTTCGTGACCCCATGGACCAAAGCACGCCAGGCACACCTGTCTTCCACTGCCTCCTGCAGTTTGGTCAAACTCATGCTGGTAGCTTAGAGAACACTGTCCAACCATCTTGTCCTCTGTCGTCCCCTTCTCCTTGTGCCCTCCATATTTCCCAACATCAGGGTCTTTTCCAGGGAGTCTTCTCTTCTCATGAGATGGCCAAAGTATTGGAGCCTCAGCTTCACGATCTGTTCTTCCAGTGAGCACTCAGGGCTGATTTCTTTAAGAATGGAGAGGTTTGATCTTCTTGCAGTCCATGGGACTCTCAAGAGTCTCCTCCGACACCATAATTCAAAAGCATCAATTCTTCGGCAATCAGCCTTCTTTATGGTCCAGCTCTCACTCCCATACATCACTACTGGGAAAACCATAGCTTTAACTATACGGACCGTTGTTGGCAAGGTGCTGTCTCTGCTTTTTAAGATGCTGAACTGGAAAAATGGACATGGACAAAATGGTCCATGGACAAAGACAACTGGAAAAATTAGAGGGACCCAAATTGGTAGCTTTATCCACCCTTATCCATCCTGCTCAAAAATGCTTCATGGCTGAGTAGCTAATTGTCCCCTATGGCCAACATGTGGATTTAGTTGATGCTTTCCAAACTCCTTTGCTGAATGCCAACCCCCCCCACTCCCCTGTATTCTCCTTTTCCCCATGAATAATCCACTCTATCTTGAAAAAAGTAGCTGTTGGGGGGCTGTCTCATTACAATGGCCATGTCACCAAAGTGCTAATGATTATATTTCAGAATGTGACATTTGTATGAAAAGACAAACAGCTCAGGTCAAGGTCACTTGTTGCTGCATACTGGCACTGAGAGAAAGCTTTGTGTATACCAGCTCAGTTGACAGCTGACAGCATAGATTATGATTCTCTTGTTTACTCCCTCCCACATATAAGAAGGCCTTTGAAAAGTGGCAAGGAAAATCACTATAATGATCCAATGGCATGCCAAGTGTAAGAAAAACAAGACTCGCGGGAGAATTTTTGATTGATTTAATAAATAGCCATAACTTATTATGACTTCAGGAAAGTTGTACAGGGCAGGAGTGGATAGTTGCCCCAAACTAAACTTAACAATCTGTGGTTGAAGAAGAAATTCATTCAGTTTCCATTCATGAGAAGCTACTACATTTGCTATTCCCAAAACGATATCCTATCTAAAACACAAATCTCCTTTTGAAATTCACACATCTTTGATTTTTGTGACACAGTTCTCCAACCAAAGAAGGGGTGCACAAAGGGTGAGTATTAGCAAAAAAATGCCCACATTGGTGAAAATAATCTACAACTATATATATGCTGTGTTAGAGGGGAAATTGCTTTTAAACATACGTACCAACGTTTCCCTTTTTTAAAGGGAAATTCCCTTATTCCGAATAGGATTCCTCAAAAGAAAAGGGGAAAGTTGACAGGTATATTACGTACACGAGGCAAAATTGCAAACAATATGAATGGATTGCATGATAATTGCAGTTAATTTTCATGCAGACTATTTTAAAAAACAACAATCAGAAAAGTCTATGGAAATGGAGTGAGCTGAATTTAAGATTGGGAGAAGGAGAAGCTAAGATAAAGTGGAAATCATAGATTCCTCCCTCCTTATTAATGGGCCTCCTATTATAAAAGACTCAAGCTGAAGTTATAGGCAGCCATGTGTTATTTGAGTCATTTTGGCCAGCGTTAATTTGGTTCAAGGCACGAGGACACATCTTCTTAGTTGTGGTGCTTGAAAAACACATCAGAGAAATTTCACCTATTAAGTTCCCTGCATGTCTTTTGGTACCAAGTTTCTCTTTGGGAAGATATTTGCTATCTGCTGCCATTTTCATGCTACGTTTGAAACTTGATTTGTATACTCAGTTTTGGTTTTGTTTTACTCTTTAGTTTTAGAGCTGTGGCTGTTTCTAATACGTTTGATTTTTGCTTTTAATCATTGATGATTGTGTTGTATGTTTCTAGCTTTGGAATGAACATTGCTCCAAGCGCTTTGTGAAGCCTAGAAGTCAATGAACGAGAAGTTTCATAAGTAAGTAAATATATAAAACAAGGTTGACCAGACCTCACCTCTGAACACAACTGGTAGCCCTTTGATATTACTGTGAGCCAAAACTAAGTTGTTGTTTTTGTTTTGTGAACAAAGTCCCTTAAGCAACCTGGCAGAGGCCCTCCTTATTGTAAGAAGGAATGTTATCTAACTCCTTGCAGTGAACATTCAGCACTTGGAGAGTGCTCAGGGCCTAATGTCTCATAGGACCCAAGCAGGGTTTTGTGGAAGGAAACTAAGGAAACTAACATTAAAGGAGTTTGGTTAGCAAGAGAGCTGCTGTTCTACTCCCCTCCTTACCTTGACACAGGATGATGTCATTTTCTTGATAATAGGGAGGACCAATTATTCTGTTACTGGACTAGTGTGGTCTCCGTTCCACTGCATCTTCTAATACAGGGCTGCTCTCCGCTTGTGATTCCCCAGGAGATGTTCTCTGCACTTGGGATTCCCAAAGGGCTGTGCATGGACCCATTAATCCTCCCTGTTGCCCCAGTATATGCCCCCCCCCAGATCAGAGTAGGAGAATACAATCGCACATGGTGCTGGCTGCTGCCTCTTTGTGAACACCTTTCCTTATGTGCAGGGAAGCCACCTGCGAAGGAGCAAGCACCATGCAGGTTCAGATCCTTGCGGTTCAGTCCCTGCATGGTGAGCTGGCTGCTGCTTCTTTGCAAGTGACTTTCCTTGCTTAAAGGAAAGCTTTGTACAGTAAGGAGCAGCCAGCACAATACATGAACTGGACCTGCCCAGTGCTGTTTCACATATGACTTTCCTTCAGGAAAGCTGTTGAGCGGGGACATTGGTCCTGCAGGTGGAACGTCAGGAAGGGAGTCACACGACTGGACCTACTTTTTCCTGGTAGGTTTCTGCATTTTTCACATGATCTTCACACCCTGCTTGCTTCTCCTTCCTGCTAATGCCCTGCCCCCCGATAACCACTCATCTCTGTGGGACTATCCCTATGGGTAGGCAAACTAAGGCCCGGGGGCTGCATCTGGCCCAATTGCCTTCTAAATCCGGCCCACGGACAGTCTGGGAATCAGCGTGTTTTTACATGAGTAGAATGTGTACTTTTATTTAAAATGCATCTCTGGGTTATTTGTGGGGCATAGGAATTCATTCATTTCCCCCCTCAAAAAAATATAGTCTGCCCCCCCACAAGGTCTGCTGAAAAAGTTTGCTGACCCCCTATCTGTGACTTGTCCAAAACCCTCCAAATATGTCCAATTTGACTTGACCCTCAGCAGAATCTGGTGCACAGTCCTAACAGAACTCACAGCAATCTGTGGCTTTCTATCCCCAACTTGTCTAAAACCCTCCAAATGTGCCTAGTTTGACTTGACCCTCAGCATAGTCCTAACAGAACTGGAGACAGAACAGAGTCATCAATCCCCCATGAATTTTCATCCATGAATTTGTTTGTAGAGGTTCCCTGCAAACGGGTCCCTTATTTAAATTGGGACCACGCACAGAGTACAAAACAAGCAAGCAGATGATGTGAGCTGCTTTCTGAAGCTTTCAGCAGCACTGATCACCAGTTTGGGAGCTGAGAGACTGAATCTTCCAACAAGTGATTACTGATTAGGGCTGTCTGGCCATGTGTTTGCTGGGCATGTAAATGCAAGGATCCTTGGATCAGGGCCATTGCTTTGTCAGTGTGTCAACTGGTGTCTTTCCATTACATTAGAGAGGTGCTTCCCCCTCCTCTCCTCCCACAGGGGGATGTAAGTCTTTCATTTCCCTGGCTGATAATGTTATTTAAACTGCAGTGGCATTGTTGAAGCGTAAACACACGGAACAGCAAAGTGCTGGCAATTCGGCAGCTTCTTCATCTAAGTGCCTCTTTTCAGTGTCCTCCTCCTCATATGTAGTTGTGGCTCTCTCTTATTTCAGTGCAGCAGCAAAATATTAAATTCAATTTTGGGAACCATATGTCCCATCTATCATTATATTGTGTGTGAAGCAAAGTCACAGCAGCAAAACTTCAGAGGAGGGGGAGATGACTGAAAGTTGCAGCTGCCTCTGAACAGAATGTTCAGTTTTGTATTTGTTCAGTTCCTCTCTCTCTCAGATCTTTGGTGGTGACAGCCAGACAGTGTATAGCGCTTTGAAGCTGTTAAGCAGTGACAGAGCTAATATTTATTGTTTTAGAGCTGCATCAATGTTGCTTTGATTGGGCTATTTGTTTTTAAAGCTGGTGTCATTTGGATTTGGATTGGCTAGTGAATCATGGCTTTATTATTGGCCTGTGTATCCTTATGGAGCTGATAAAAATGTTTGAGTTGGTTACAAGTTTCAGGTACTTCGGAACAGCCTTGCAGCACTGTTTTATGTGCTGTTTATGGTCGTTCATTTTCCTGCACATCAAGAAAGTGGAAAGCTTTCTGTGCAGAGAATGGGAAATATACGTTGCCTAGGGGAGAAAGGTGAAATCTGTTTTCACCTTCTTTATATATACACATCCGGCTTTCCTCTATATATGACAAGATTGCAATTCTAAACTAACCCACTTGGATGCAAGTTCCGAGTTAAGTGGTGCTGCTGAGACTTATATTTCCTGGCTCAGAAATACAAATCTCCCTGGCTCATAAGGCTTGCATCAAATACGTATGTGATTTGTGGCCATTATGCTGAACTTATTCACAGTGGTTCTCTGCTGTTTTTCTTAGTGCAGTTTCCTTATTTGTTTGCATTCAGAGTTCTCCTCTTTGCTCCACTTGCCTACACTACCATTTAATCCCATAGGCTGTGGTGATTCTAATAATTTTGCCTTTGATCTCATTGTGCCAGAGATAGCTAACATGGTACAATCCAGATGCAACTCACCTCTTTTTTTAAAAATAATATTTATTACTTTTAAAGATTACAGAAAAGGAAAAGAAAAGAAAAGAAGACAAGAGAAAAAAGAAACAAAAGAGAAAAAAAGCAATACAATACAATATATAAACAATACAAAACACAACCTAAACACATTAAACTAAACACATTAAACTAAACTAAACAAAATCCTAACCCTAACCCTAACCCTAAACAAAACAAAACAAAAACAATTTAAAAACATACATCACACCTTTTCCATACTCTATCTTTCATTCCCTTGTTTCCTCGACCTCCTCTCACCTCCCTTTTTGTATTCCACTTCTATTAATTGTTTCAGCAAATCCTTTCCATCTTTCTCTATTTTCTATCATATTATAAATATCTCAACATATTTTTAACCTTATCTTCCATTAAGACTAAAATACTTATATATGCTTAACTCCTTATAACATTTCTGCTAAGGCCATAAAATTTCATTCCACCATTTTTCTATCACTCATTAATTTTACAGTATTTCTATATATAAACTTTAAATTTTCCAATCTTCTTCCACCATCTCCTCTCCCTGGTTTCGGATTCTGCCAGTCCTTTCCGTCAATTCCATATAGTCCATCAACCTGGAGATCTTATGTCCGAGGCTCTTAACTCTTTTCCAGGTCTCTTCTGCAGGTCTTCTTCATATTCTTTAATTCTAAAGAGCAGATCTCTGGAAGACTCCAACCTGACAATACTTTTACTCCTTCTGGACAGGTCAGCCAAATTTCCATAGTTGAATCTAAGATCCATAAAGTGTTTCAGGACATGCTTCAAGATTCCTCCAAATCCAAAGGCCCCCAGAACTTCAATCTCCTCCAGACCCAAGTCCATGTCCCAGAAGTCAGTTAATCCCTGCATAGAGGGATCTTTCCAACTTTCCTTCTTCAGTCCAGGCCGGGATCCGATCCTCAGAATCTGACTTTTTCTAGATTCGATCATAAAAGGCCTCAACTTGTAGTCCTCAATTTTCTTCTGTAAGACTGAAGATCCCGCTTGTATTACTTTAGGCTCAATAACTACAGCTTTCTCCTTCTCCTCCACAATTTGTCCTGCCAAAGTAGATTCCTGTACCAAGTCCTGAATTATTTCTGTCTTGGTGCTCACTTTTTGTCCCATATTAATCACTTTTTGTCCCAAGTTGTCAATTTTAAAAGCCATGTCATCCGTCTTCTTATGAAGCTGTTCCAGCGAATAGCTTATCTTGCATAATACAGTCACTATGGCTTCTCCTGTCAACATTTTTAAATGGTCCAAGGTCAATCTCTGGTTCTCACAATTTCTTCTCTTGCAGCTGGAGATTCCCCAGTTACACTCCTGCAACAGTTTCAAAAGCTTCCTCTAGAGGGAAACAATCTCCACTTGTATCAATCCTTTCAAACACAACTCAAGCCATAAAGATAGTTTCAATTTTCAGTTACTTTTCCTCCTTTTTAAACGCAGAAGAGGACAATGGAAACAGTATCTTTCTCTTATTTAGCTAGCTGTCAAATACGTTCTGTTCGCAGTCAATGAAGTCACCCAAAACGTCACTCTTTCTGGCAGCCCTTTTCCAGGTTCAGTGGTAATTTGATTTTTCACTCTCTCCTGCAGGCTCGCTAGGTCCAAAATTTCCCCCCTCTTCTCCTGCTTCCAAGGGGGGGGGGGTTATAATTTTAACCGATGGGAATTTAATCCTTTGCCAAAGGCTTTCCAAGACTTTAGCTTGTAACGTCTTTGCTTCAATCTATTTACAAAAGAGGAAAGCGGACTTCCTGTTTAAGACCTTCCCGTTTTGGTGCCAAATTAAGGTATTTAAGGATCCAATTTTCCGTTCTACTCACGGGTAGTTGTTTAAAGTCCAATTGTCCACAGGAAAAAGTCAGCGCTCTCCGGCAACAGCAATGCGGCTTCACTCCGTGAAAGAAGCAGTCAATTCGAAGCACCGCGCCACTCACCCCACGTTGCTCCGGATCCCCAAAACAGGGTTTCCCCGTGAGTAGGGGAGGCGCAAAAGGTGCCAGCCGAATCCCAGGTTCACAAGCTTCTCCCGCTTGTGATTTCAATGGGTCTCCGCCTTTGCCGTGGCGGTCAGACCCTGCTTTTCACAGAGCAAGTTCCTCCCGATCGGAGGAGCTCCGCCATTGCCAGAGGCGCCAACCCGGAAGTCGGACTGCAACTCACCTCAGTCGCAGCCAGCAAAGCCAATGACCAGGGTTGATGGGAGTTGTTGTCCAACAAAATGTGGAAGTCACATTTAGGCTGCTTCTGCATTATGCTATCACATATTCTCCAGCATTCTGCTGATGAAAATCAGGATGCAGATCTTTTGGTTCTGTGCGAGTCGGTTCTTGCAGGTTGTAGTCCTGAGTCATTTAAATCTGTATAGGTCAAAACCAGCATTTCAGAGTGGGCCAGAAACTAATTGGCAGCCAATGCTGTCAGATCAGGATTGGTGTTATATGCTCACAACATATTGCCCTGATGAGCAACCTGGTTGCTGAACTCTGCTCCACCTGAAGTTTCTGAACCATCTCCAGAGACAGCCCCACATATAACACTTTGCAGTAACCTAAACTAGAGGTTATCAGAGCCTAGGCGACAGAAGTTAGGCTATCCCTGTCCAGATAGGGATGCAGCTGGACTACCAGCTGAAGCTGATGGAAAGCAGTCCATGACACTGAGGCCACCTGCACCTTAAGTGACAGCAGTGGATTCAGACATACCCCCAAGCAGTGTACCCACTCCTTCAGAGGGAATGTAGCTGCATCAAAAGCAAGATGACCTCAGCAGTTTCATGTAGATGTCAAACCCTGAGGAACCCCACACTGAAGGCTCTACATAACCAAAGAACACTCCCCAAGCATCACCCTCTAGAAATGACCATCCAAGTTGCACTGAAACCATTGCAAAGCAGTGCCACCCACTTCTAACTCAGACTGCTGCTCCAGAAGGATAACATGGGTGATGGTATCAAAAGCCTCTGAGAAGTCAAGGAGAAAGTGCACATTTTCCCCATCTCTCTTCCAACATAGCTCATCATACAGGGTGACCAAAGCAATTTCTGTGCCAAAACCAGGCTTAAACTCCAAGAGTGTCTGGTCCACAGGCAGGAACCATTGCCTCTCGCAAGTGGACATCAATCGCCTCCCTGACCAAGCCACTTGTCTTCTCCCTGCTAGCTTTTATCAGCCAAGATGGCCGAGGCTCCAGAGCTCAGGTGGTCACCCTGACTGATCTGTCCACGTCCTCAAACCATAACTGAAACTCATCCAACATAACAGGATTGGACAGTGTTCTGGGCACCTCTTGAGATTAATCTGCTGTAACAATGCAGTCAAGGTCCCAACAGATGCAGGTAATTTTTGTCTTTAAAGTACTTTGCAAACAAGTCACAGAGAGCTACCGTCAGTTCTGTCGTGTCCTTTGGGACAGACTCTAAAAAGTCCTGCACTACCCAGAAAAGTTCTGCTGGACAGCACAATGTGATTGCAATGGAGTCACTGAAGTATGCCTTCTTTGCTGCCTTCACTGTCACTAGGTGTGCTTGAAGATGAGCCCTCGCCATTGTTTGATTGCATCCAACCAGATCTTTCCTCCACTTGCATTTCAACTGTCTCCCAGCTTGTATCCTTGCCCTAAGCTCTGGAGTATATCAAGAAGCCAGATTCCACAAAGTGGGAGAGTGTGCTTAGGGGTGTCCACAGTCCGAGCCATACGGATGTTCCAGAAGTCAGCCAGGGCTTCAACTGGAGTGCCAGTTATATTGGTTGGAAAATCCCTCAGAGCCATTTGGAAACTTGTTAGATCCATTAGCCTAAATCTCAACAGGAAATGATGCGATAATGACAAGGGACTGATGTCAGTATTCCTCATTTTCAGATTGGTGACATCTTGAGTGACATGCCCTATGGTTGTCATGGCAGCCATGAAAGCTTGAGCCAACCCAGAGCCAGTCGCCTCAGCATGGACATTAAAGTCCCCCAAAAGCAGTACTCTAGGAGTCCTCCACACCAAGACCAGCTCTGTCAGCTCAAGCAGGGAAGCTGTTGAGCATTGAAGTAAACCAGCAGTATCCCTAATCCATCCCAATTGCCCAGTGCCAGAAACACACCCTGACAGCTCAAGATCACTCCAGGTGGCCTGACCCATAGCAATCCAAGATTGTTTCCAACCCAATTGGTTTAAGTCTAGATCTTCCCAAATTGGCCCAGTTTGGTTTAGGATTTGGGCTTCAGCCAAATCTAGTGCACAGCTCTTGTTTTTAATGCCCTACAGTTTTCTAGACAGCCTGAATTCTGTACATCAGGTGTAGACAGCATGGTGCCCTGCAGATGTTGTTGAACTGCAGATCCTATCATGCTTGACTGCTTACCATGGTGCCCAGGGCTTCTGGGAATTGTAGTCCAACAACATTTAGAAGGCACCACATTAAATAACCCCACCCTCCTGCAATGCTGTTGAGAGCTGTCAACTCAGCTAGTACCAATCTACTTGACACTATATTTTTTTCCTTTCCTGAACTGAGATTGATAGACACTGGTTGGCATGCTGCTGCAACAGATATCACAGCAAGGACGTGATTATCTAACTTGTAAAGGTCAGGCTAGATAAATAGCATCAGTGAAAAGGAAAATTTGATCATATTTTATTTATGCTGGGAAAGATCACATAAAAACCGCATTTCGGAGAATAAAACATTAACAGCATTTTTACTACTGCTGTTTAGCATAGTTGAGCAGTCTGAATCCGTATCATCACTTTTAATGGGAGAAAGTAGTATATTTTCATTACCTGACAAGACAGATTTTAAAACAACAACTCTTGGGGTAATTAAGATGTGGATAGAGCCATCTAAATATATCCACTGCTTGTATGTGCATGAGAGAGAAAGCATCTCATTCTGCAATTATAAAAACCCTCAATTGATTGTCATTGAGAAATACTGAAATTTCAACAGCAACAAAAACATGCAGAGGGTGGAAATATCTCCCCCTCTTCTCCCTTTTTCTGAATAATAAAAAATGGTTTCACTTTTAATTTTTTTTAAAAAAATTAAATCTAATTAAAATGGCTCCAACAGGAAGCCAAGAGTCTCCAGAGGAGTGCCTACTTGGTTTCAGATAGCTCTATCTCTAGGAGAGGGGAGGGGAGAAACCTCAGCTGCAAGCAATGACCCAGCAGAAGACTAGGTGGGGGGTGATCTCACAGTATAAGGGAACAATGAAATCCCAAGATCCGCAGGAATAAGCAGTTTAGGATCCAGCAGATTATGGGCCTGGCTAATTCCTGGCACAGCTGGGCTTTGCCAGTGGAACTCCCTCATCCTGGATCAGCTGGAGATATGCTGGTTTGACACACTCAGGCTGGCTAAGGTGGATGAGCCAAGACAAATGAATTTTAGGCTGGTGCTGTTGGCATCTGTCTGACTCAAGAGACAATGGAGTGAGCCTCTGGAGGTGAAGTCAAACTGTTATGTTAGCAGCACTGAAGTGACCTTCTTGGGGCGCAAGCATGGGTGGTGTGTATGGTGGTCCTGGGCTGCCCCGATGACAAGACCAGTTTTGCTGATGCGATCCAAAGGACAGCAGAGCTGTATGTTTGGCACCAGCTTGGCTGCAGGAGTTGCTGGAAGGAGGTGTACAAGGCACCATCTGACCATCTTAGGTACTCCACTCTGGATTTGTATAGGGTTTACTCCCTAGCCTTTTCTTCTCCTGAAGATATCCCACAAAGCAGTGGAGGTTTAGGATCAAAGTTTTCCTTCTCCTAGATGGGCTACCATCCCAGATTGACAAGCCCCATCTGCCCCTCAGTTCCCTCTACAGCAGGTGCAGAAACCACCTTTAGACCCACTATTGGTCCCGTACGCTCAATCCACCAGAGCTGTTCTTCGCATACAAGGGAAGTCCCCGAGGATGACTTACACTGGACCCCAGCTCCTTTCAGCTCCTCCACATGACCTGGCAACATGTAAGACAAACTTAATTTTAAAGGCTTCTTTTCCTGCTGCCAGGCTTAGGCTGACTCGGCCATCAGCAGCCCCATTCCTGAACCGAGTTTGGATCTGACAGACTTTACACTGGTTTAACATAATCTGGCATGAATTGTGATGGTTTCCCATATTTAGGATAACTCCTTTATCCACCATTGGAACATGCTGGGTCAACAGCCCCCTGTATGAGTCCATTGGTCTCCAGCTCTGGAACTCCCTGGCCAAGACCCAAATTGTCCTGGCTCAGGTCTTGCCACAGCTCTAGCTCCAGCCCACAGCTCCTAATTGGGGGACCCTGACACACCTAGCTCCCTCCATCACCACAAAAAGGGACACCCTCATTGTAAACCCCAGCCACAAGCCAGACATAATGTAAAGTTGGAAACCACCCTGAATATGGAACAGAGATAGGGAGACTGTTCCCCTCCACACATTACTGGACTGTAACTCCCACCATCCCTGGAAGGTCATCCCTGTTATGGAGTTCTCCTCTTGATGTATGTGTTGTTGTTGTTTTAATGTTATTAAAAATAGAGAGATATTGTTTCACTTTAGATTTCCCCACTGCAGAATGTCAGGTAAGAGCCTCGTTTCTTTCTTGTCTAGTATGATGTAATGTGAAATGTCAGCCCAGCAAAGCATTTATTATTGCAGTTTTCTGGAGACCCTCTGCAAGTCCAGTGAAGATCAAGAAGGGTGAAATTATTACAGTCTGACAGCTGTAAAAGGTCACCAAGTTAAATTAATTCAGGTTCCCCCACTCCACTCCTTCCAGTGCCTCATAATATATGGGGAAGAAATTAACAAGGGATCTCAAATTCAATACAGATGAAGTCTGTCAAAGCCCTGTAGATCCGTGAAGACGGTGGATGCAGCAATGATCACCGCTGTCTCTATCATTTTGATGAGCAGGATGCAGAATGTTGGTTAACCAGCAAAAAAATTATTCAATATGACTGAGCTCTTGGGTTTTCATTTCCTTGTGAAATTAGCTCACATCTGGTGTGTTAACAGCACAAGCCCCCTTCAGGCATTTGGCCTGGACATATGTCAACAAAAGTGCATAAAGGGAAAGGTGGAGAGCTCATTCCAGTCCCTTCCCAGTATCTCTCTGGATGGACCTTCTCCACCTTCATTCTTCATGACTTTAGCATTTGTCAGCACTTATGTACAAGTGACCTCAGGTTCAGAAATCCTGACAAGGCAACCGCATAAATGACCTTGTGATCAAGAATCCTATTGGTGCCATTCATATGCCATTCGAAAGGCCATAAAGAAGGCAACAGGAGAGGCCTCTCCAGTGTGCTACTACTGGAAAAGCCCTCTTCCACCTTATTTCACTTGGCTGGGGGACTAGGAATAGGGCCTTCAAAGAGGAGCTTCGGTTCCAGGTAGGTGCAGTTGTGTGGAAGAGAGGACTTTTATAGCATTTATAGCTTCTAGGACAAGTTACACCTGTAGAAACTCTTTCCTCTACACTGCTGTTGAAAGATCAGGAACTCTCTCTCTCTCTACCTCCCTCCCTTCATCTCACCACCCTAATGCATGTAGAATTTTAATGGGAGAAGAGGGGACATTGTGCAATGGGAATACCTAATCACAGTACCTGGGAACAATGATAGATCTGGGACACTGTGGAAGATGCAAAATGGTGGCAAATATGATGAGCCCAGTTGCCAGGACATTGTTGTAGAGTTTATCCTCCCTGTGGAGAAATTCAGTGATGGGGTCTCCCGCATTTTTCTGCGCACAGATAGGATGGAGAGTTTTCAGAGGCCATTTGCACACAGAGCTCTCATTCACATTTTCTTCCGACTTGGTACACCCTTCATTGTTTTATACACACATTCAATAGTTGCAAAATACTCTAACTGAAATTTGTAAGACAGTAGAGAGGTGCTTCTTTCCCCTCCGCTATTTCAAATGAAACTGACATCTTGACGGGAAACAGATGCCTGATATCATAAGGGCACATATGGGAACATATATTTGCCAGACCAAATCATCAATTTCTCCAGTCTCCCAATAGAATGGAGAGAGAGAGAGAGAGAGAGAGAGAGAGAGAGAGAGAGAGAGAATGAGCAGACGCCTCAAACTTGTGATGATGCTCATTACAGGGTATTATTCAAAGCAGACAATGTAGCAAGCTGCTTCCCAGAGCTGCCACGTAATGAAGTTCACTAACTTTTCTAGGTGCATTGCCAGCTTTCTGGCAGGTTATAAGATAGCTGAAATTTCAGGCTTTTGCAGCACACACAGTACATGACGCGAATGTGGCAGTCTGATTTATCTGTTTGCTTATTTATCAGATCTGCAGGGTGCATAGTTATCAATGGTACACATCTGAAATCTGGCATCCAGGTACCATGGCAGTTGGTGGGGTTTCACTCTGCAAAAGAACAATAAGTTAAAATTGAAATTTAAATACAAGGCAAATGTATTTACAATATTTAAAAAGTTTGAAGAAAAAAGGGTGAGGGAGTTCATTTATAACCAGGCATCCCCAACCTGCGGCCCTCCAGATGTTTTGGCCTAGAACTCCCATAATCCCAGCTAACAGAACCAGTGGTCAGGGATGATGGGAACTGTAGTCCAAAACATCTGGAGGGCCGAAGGTTGGGGGTGCCTGGGTCAACCCCAGGAACCATATCCAGGAGCTGCCCTCTGCTAGATACATTAGTTTAGATCGGAGAAATGCTGGGAGATATTTAGTGGTAATTGCAAAGTTTGCAATCCCTGCCCTGTGAAGGACCATGGGTGGTATCCAGCTACATAGCTCTAATAGGATTTCTGCTTGCACAATGGCACTTGAACGCTGATAATGTCTCCTGCTTGCCTGGATGGAGGCTTGAGAGGGATGTACAAGTAGGAAGAACCTAGTCTATTGTACTCAGCTGAAAGTCACATTCATTGCTCCACATTCATTCAAAATACATTCATTAATGTATTTTTAATCTTTTGTTGGAAGCCACCCAGAGTGGCTGGGGAAACCCAATGTCCACCCTCCCATTAAAAAAAAAAACCATTGCATTTTCCAAAGAGAATGAATGCAGAATGACACAACAACAGAGAAAGCCTGGCTCCCTCATATTGCATTTCCTTCATTGCTTTTGGGGTTTCACTTTAACATTACAGCAGTTGTGACAACATAAGCCAACGCAGAAGACAAGCCAGTCATCAGAAGCAAACGACTGCTTCCAAAACTCTTTTCTATTCCTCCCCCCAAGCCGCCACATTAGGGAAAGTGATTCATGCTTCACAAAGTCCTGCCAGTTATTACCATGTGTTAAATTGTGATCGGCAAACACAAGCTGTTCTTAAACAAGAACAAAACAGCAAAACCAGATGGTTTCCTTTTAAGGTCAAGTGAAGTTTTCTGGAATGCAAGAATATATTTCCCACCCCACTCCCCAGCTGGCAATTCCCACATGTAAACCAACCTGGTTCTTATCTTTTTCAAGTGGTGTTACTGCACTCATCCCTACCCGCTCTACTGGAAAAGACATATTACTCTAAGGAAAACTAGAAGGGGGGAGTGGGGAGGAAAATAGCACATGGTCCATTCTCTGCATACTATTTTGTTTTACTTATATTTAAGATAAATGTTGCAAGAAAGCTAGACTAGCAACTTTTCCCTTTTTGCACGTAGGGGGAAAAATCAAATATTTGGCAGCATCAGGATTGATCTATGCACACTGATGATTCTGAATTAGTGATGAGTTAGTCAAGTAAAGCAGAATCATGATGCTACTCTCAATTGTCTATTCTAGTTCAAAGTGCAGGTGGGACATTGCTTGATCCAGCCCTTCCTTCCCACACATCCTTCCTACATATAGAAAGCTAAGAGAAAATTCTAAGCTAGGAAGAACTCTTCTCCTTAACAAGCTAGGTTATTATATGAAGGAAAGTGCATTTGTGTGTATGTATATTAGGCCACAAGATCTTCCTTCTATCTGCACAATTTATCATTCTGATCTGTTAATGAGTTGCTCTGTGCTCTTGCTCCTTCTGTCCATACTCCAGCTTCTGACCTTCTGTATAAAAGCAATCTCTATGTTTCCCATTCACTATAATTATTGGATGAATTATTGTATTTTAATATTTTGCCGGAAGCCTCCCAGAGTGGCTGGGGAAACCCAGCCAGATGGGCAGGGTATAAATAAATTATTATTATTATTATTATGGATGCGGGTGGTGCTGCGGGTTAAACCACAGAGCCTAGGGCTTGCCGATCAGAAGGTCAGCGGTTCGAATCCCCGCAACGGGGTGAGCTCCCTTTGCTCGGTCACTGCTCCTGCCAACCTAGCAGTTCAAAAGCACATTAAAGTGCAAGTAGATAAATAGGTACCGCTCCGGTGGGAAGGTAAACGGCGTTTCCAGGCGCTGCTCTGGTTCGCCAGAAGTGGCTTAGTCATGCTGGCCACATGACCCGGAAGCTTTACGCCGGCTCCCTCAGCCAGTAAAGCGAGATGAGCACCGCAACCCCAGAGTCGGTCACGACTGGACCTAATGGTCAGGGGTCCCTTTACCTTCTTCTTCTTCTTCTTCTTCTTCTTCTTCTTATTATTATTATTATTATTATTATTTCTAAAAATACAGTAGAACCTCTACTTACATCCTGCTCTACTTAGGCCTGCTCCAAGTCGTGACCGCGGCAAATCCAGAAGTAAACACTGGGTTTGCCGTGATTTGCGCACACGCAGAAGCGGCCACCGTCGTCTGCACATGCGCAGAAGCGGGCTGCCACCAAATATTCCTGCACACAACGCGCTTCTACCAGTGACCTGTTTCACCATGAGGACAGGCCTCTGGAATGGATTGTGGTCATGAGTAGAGGTTCCACTGTAGCTCATAGAATCATAGAAACGTAGAATTGGAAGGGACTTGAGGGCCATCTAGTCCAATGCCCTGCAATGTAGGAATCTCAGCTAAAGCATTCATGACAGGTGGCCATCCAAACTCTGCTTAAAAACCACCACCAATTGCGTGGCTGAACATCTCAAAGTTTTAAATGGCTGTCTTCAATGCTCTAATGTGCAAGAGAGAGAATAAAGCAGGACTTGCTGGCCCCATTCTCTTTGTTGTGCTCCAGAAGCATGGCCATTCACTCTCCGTGCATTAGAGGGCAAAAGTCTGTGGTGGGGATTTCTGCTGGATGCATGAAGGTCCTCTGTGTGATTTAGAAGTTGGAACCCTGATTGTACAAGTTTCTAACTGTGTGAGCCCAACAGGCTCCCTGTTGTAGGCATTCTCCTCCAGTACATGGAGGACAATGGGATCCAGCGATGAGGAGGAGAGGATATGAGACTAGCAAAAAGGCCACATAAGGCTGAAAATGTTGCCTAATCAGTTTGTGCTCTGAAAAGGCCAAGGCCACATTCCCACCATACATTTAAAGCGCTACGATACCACTCTAAATAGTTGTGACTTCTCCCAAAGAATCATGAGAATTGTAGTTTGTTAAGGGGCCTCCTATTCCCCTCAAAAAACTACAGTCCCCAGAATTCCCTGGGAAGAAGGATTGATTGTGAAACTACTCTGGGAATTGTAGTTATAGGGCAAAAGGGATTTCTTAGCAACTCTCAGGATACTTAACAAACTACACTTCCCAGAATTCTTTGGGGGAAACGATGGCTGTTTATAGTGATATCATAGTGCTTTAAATATGTTCAAGGACGCATTATTGCGGCTTGTTTTGCTTATTGCACTTCAATATACATTACCATCCTTTGGTGAGCATCTTGCTAGCAGGAGTTCATGTCCTTTTAAAATCAATCTGTAACAGAAGAAGAATGAATGATAGCATTAAAAGCAATTTAAATCATTTGTTTATGACGAGCATCCATTTCCTCTGAAATGGATAATATTTTTTTTTCTTTTCAAAAAAAAGCCAATAATTAAAAAGAAAGAATAGAAATGACATGACACAGCTATAACGATGCCATATAGTAATCAAATATTAATGATCTTCTAAATGTTATTGTGCAGTTAAATTAAATTATTGTCAGACGCTGGCAGAACAAACAACTCCTCTTCTCCAAAGAAAATGGAATTAAATCAAATATTTGACCATTTAACAGCCGTTTCATTGTCCCTTTTGTCACTCGGAATTTCTTCAGCTAGAAAATGAATCCACAATATTAGCAAGGGTTGCCGGCGGGTGGGGGGTGGGGAGAGAAACAGATGCATGAAATAAAAAAGGAAGAAAATACGTTCTTCTGACAAGGATTATTATATGCTCCAATTATGTAATTATTGGAGTTAAGAATTCACAAATTGCATTGCACTGCGTGTTTAGCTTGCTTTCCTAACCTTCCATTTGTACAAAGTCATCATTAATTATCCTCATGAGTGACAGTTCTTACTTTGGAAGGCTGTGTTTAATGTTCGGCATTAAAATTATGAAATTCTTTCATCCTACACGGATTGTGTTTCCTTAAGTGGCCTAAATTACAGTAGGTGCCTGATTCTTGTGAGTCTGAGAAATTTCCAGCTATTATAAATTGCCACATCATTGCTTGTCCTAATTCCTTTTTTGCCTCCCGCTTAAACCATTTGATGCATCTTTGCTGTACTCACAGTGCTAAGTGATAATGGTAGAAATTCATGCGAAAGGATGTCAGGCTCACAGTTTTTGTGTTGCTGTTGTTTTCACCACCTTTTGTTTTGTTTTAAAGACCAGATGCAATATTCATAGCCCAACTGGAGAGCAATTGTTTTCTTTAACCAGAGCAGGTATCAGATTATTTTGTGTGATTCTAATTATTTGAAATATCCAGATCCACAGGAGAGACAAAGAACTTGCATTGTCATTCCAAGCTTAGGTATATGAATAACTCTTAGCCTCACCTGTTCAAATATTTGAAGTTATGGATCATCAAAAGTACAAGAGTGAGTCATACCTTGCCCCAGGACAGATAACACCTCCCTCTTGTCCCATTGCCAATCTAGATGCAAAACAGATGCAGGGAACTGTTGTATTGTGCCAAATGTTCTTTTTCAGTTACTGAGGGATATGAAAACAGGGGGGAGTTCCAGTCTTCAGGGGCACAGGAGAAGATAAGGGTTTTTTTCTCCCCAAACTGCTAATAACAAAGACTTCTCTCATCACTTTTCCACTTAAAGGGTTTTTGCCAACAAATTAGACTCAAGACACAATCTTTGAGTGATGGTGATATTTATTAAAATATAACAATTTTGAGGATCTGCAAATAACAACAACAATAACTTGATTAACCAAATCTAAATATAGTCCAGTCAGGGAAACTTCCTAATCTGGATAATTTGAGAACCTCCCTATTCATGAGCATGTTTGCAGGCACCGTCTGTGGTGTCAGAGAAACAGATTGGAAGGAACCCTTCCTCCTTGCTCTGAGCACGTTGGGTATATGAAATCAACAAATTCATGGCCCCTCTGGCTCAGCATTCACCCCAGAACACATGCCAAGAATAAGGGCACCCCTAATGATTGTTGCAAAGCATAGGGTGGCCAAGAGCACCCTTAATTCAATAGTGCTGCCTTTGATTACCACATCACTCCATAGGAACCAACTTCAGGGGGCCTTGGGTGCTTGGGCACCCACAATAATATAATTGTGGAGTCTGGGCACCCACAAATTCAATGGAAAAAGCCGGCAGGTGGCAGTGGTGCTGCCTCCGAGAGAGAAGGAGTTCAGCTCCATGAGCAAGGCACTTTTTTCCAGGGGGTGGAGCTCAGATGCAGAAGCATGAGGCCCTCCCCATGGAAAAGGGTGCCCCGCTGGCTGCAGATAGCAGGAAGAAGAGGAGTTGCCGCCGCCCGCCGCAACATGAATGTGTGGCATCACATGCACATGCCTGCATGTCTGCATTGCGGCAGCAGGCACAATCCTGAGGACAAGATGGCGGCCCTGCATCACTCTCAATCTGTCTTTGCAGCCCAGACTGTTGTTGTTGTTTAGTCGTTTAGTCGTGTCCAACTCTTCGTGACCCCATGGACCAGAGCACGCCAGGCACTCCTGTCTTCCACTGCCTCCTGCAGTTTGGTCAAACTCATGCTGGTAGCTTCGAGAACACTGTCCAACCATCTCGTCCTCTGCCGTCCCCTTCTCCTTGTGCCCTCCATCTTTCCCAACATCAGGGTCTTTTCCAGGGAGTCTTCTCTCCTCATGAGGTGGCCAAAGTATTGGAGCCTCAGCTTCAGGATCTGTCCTTCCAGTGAGCACTCAGGGCTGATTTCCTTAAGAATGGATAGGTTTGATCTTCTTGCAGTTCATGGGACTCTCAAGAGTCTCCTCCAGCACCATAATTCAAAAGCATCAAAAGCAGCCCAGACTAACCACCAGTTAAACCAACCAAAAACAATGCTACTCTGAACACAATGCTCCCAACAGTATGACATAGGCAAAAATAGAGAGTCCAGGGCCTATTTAAAAACTCCGCCCTTGAAGAAGAGTTTGGATTTGATATCCCACTTTATCACTACCCGAAGGAGTCTCAAAGTGGCTAACATTCTCCTTTCCCTTCCTCCCCCACAACAAACACTCTGTGAGGTGAGTGGGGCTGAGAGACTTCAGAGAAGTGTGACTAACCCAAGTCACCCAACAGCTGCATGTGGAGGAGCGGAGACGCGAACCTGGTTCACCAGATTACAAGTCTACCGCTCTTAATCACTACACCAGGTGACTAGCCCAAGCCCATACTGCAGAGGGAGAGAGGGAGGGAGGATGCAGCAAAGAGCAGACTGGGTAGCTTGGGGAGGAGCAATCCTATAACAGCCAGCTTTGTTCCTCCTGCTGATTGGCCCCTTCAGTCAGCTGACCCCCCCAAGTCCTCTTTGGAGGGGAGAGATGTGGCCAGTTCCCCCCCCCCACTGTTTGGGTGGGAATGGCATTGCAGCCACGGTGAGTGGCTGTGATGCTCTTGGTGCACTCTCCACCCACTCACAATGCTCCTGTGGAAAGTTTTGGTGCCTGATTGCCTCACCCCAAAAGGATATTGCAGAGCTGGAAAAGGTTCATAAAAGGCTGATCAACTTTATCATGGGGATGGAGTGACTATGAAGAAAGAGTGAATTGTTTGGCACATTTTCATTTAGAGAAAAGGTGAGAGGTGGCATGATAAGATTATGCATGTCATGGATAAACTGGATGGAAAAATAGTTTTTCTCCTTTTCACATAACTTTAGAACTGATGGACATCCAATGAAGTTGAATTTTAGAAGATGAAATAAACTACTTCTTCACACAGCACATAGTTTAACTGTGGAGCTTGCTCTCTCTCAGGAAGCAGCGCTGGTCAACAACTTGGATTACTTTCAAATAGGATTGGACAGATTCACGAGGAGTAGCAATGATGGCTATGCCCTGCCTCCATGGTCAGAGGCAGCAATTCTTCCAAATACCAGTTGCAAGAAACCACAGGGGAAAGAGTGCTCTTGTGCACAGGTTCTACTTTCAGGTATATCACAGGCATCTGGCTGGTCATTGTGAGAACAAGATGCTGAATTAGATGATCCCTCAGGTTCTTCTTATGTCCAGATATTAATGTCTTGATGTATCATCTATTCTTCCTTCTGGATATTTATTGTTACATGAGTCTACAGTGGTACCTCTGGTTACATACCTAATTCGTTCTGGAGGTCCGTTCTTAACCTGAAACTGTTCTTAACCTGAAGCACCATTTTAGCTAATGGGGCCTCCTGCTGCCTCCGCGCGATTTCTGTTCTCATCCTGAAGCAAAGTACTTAACCCGAGGTACTATTTCTGGGTTAGTGGAGTCTGTAACCTGAAGCGTATGCAACCTGAAGCGTATGTAACCCGAGGTACCGCTGTATAAGAGAAGAGGAAGGGAAAGCTCAGCAAGAATGGAAATTCTACTTCCTCATCCCTTTCTGTGGAACCCTTGATCTTACTAGTGTCTTAGGAGGCACAAAAGCAATCTCTATCATCCAGTTGCTCACATAAGGATGCTTCTGAACAGCTGGGATGAGGTTCATTATGGTGTTGGATGCAATGGTAAGTTCAGTTGTGCTAAATTATTAAAAACCTATAACAAACTCTCAGAGAAGATAATATATTTTGATGAGACCATGGGTGGGGAGAGAGAGGTGGTATTTAACATCTGCTTCCTCATCAAGGTGGATAATGAATACATATACTGGAAAGAAAGGCTATGTTTCTGAGTCTCTCTAATGTTACTAATGACTCTGAAGATTCCCTGTCTCATATGTCTGCCTTCATTCTGTCGGACAGAGTCTGTATGAAGGGTATTTATCTCAAAGACCATACTTTGATTTATTTGACAAATGCTGCTAACATTCCTGTGAATTTTGCAATTCAACACTTCATGAAGTTGGGAAGATGAGTAATATCCTTCCTTCAACATAGGTAACAAGTGTCTATTCTCCTGTATCTGAAAAAAAAAAAATGAATATTGTCAAAACATATTGAAACTTTATAAAAAAAATTCTGAAAAATCAATCACTCAAAAGCCCACACATATAGGTAACTGGGTGGTCTTACAGACACTATTGGGTCCACTGTCTCATTTTTAATTGTCTACATTTGGGAACCAGAACAATGGGATATAAGAATTGGCTTGATGAGTATTTATTTAGTTATTTATTTATTTTAATATTTCAATGTATATCCCACCTTACTGTATGAAGCACTCAAGCCCTAGCAACTGTTATCATTTCTTGCACTGGTAAATTCCATACCTTCTTTTATTTATCTTAATAATGTATATACCCCTCTTTTGTCCTCCACAAATGAATTTCTCAAGGCAGCTTACCAATAATAGCAAGCATTAAAGCAACGATAACTCAATCATCTATTAACAATGCTAAAAACTGAAAAAGGCCGAAAAAAGCAAAAGAGCAGCATGCTGACAATCAACACATTGAGCAACTATTGAATCACAAAATTTGCTTTAAAAGGGATGTTTCCAATTGCCAGAGGAACACACATTTATATATGTAGGAAGATAGGCAGTTTCCCCCACCCCATCCTTGGCAGTTTCCCCCACCCCATCATGCCGCCTCCACAGCAGTCTCCACCCATTCCTAGGGTCTTCTGGGGAGCCCTCTGGGGTCTTCTTGGGCCTGCACCCACTTGGCGTGATTCAGAGTGGGCTCCATTCCCCATGATGGCCATTGAGTCCCAATTCAACCTTCAGCTAAGGTTTATTTGTTTCCCACCACCACCACTCCTGGTGTAATATTCTTCACCCACCAGCTTGTTCCCAACATAGATGGAGTTCAGCAGTTGACTGGGAGGGGGGCATAATTTTGAACATAATTGTTGCACAGGAAGAAGAAAGAAAAACTCCCAAACAGTTGCTGGAAATGTAAGTCCTTCCCAACAAAGAAAGACACAAGTATAAATATTACTGTTTACGCTATCATATAATTTGTGTACCTGAATCATTGCATTCCCCCCCCAGCTCTTTCTTCCCTCTTCTTCCCTCCCTCCTCTCTCCCCTTATGCTTTATGAATGAAAAACAAGTACCTCGACTTCAGGTTTGATAAAAAAAGAAGTAGATTCACTACTAGAGCAAGGGTTTCATCAAGATCTATGTGTTCTGTTATCTCCAGTAATAATGATGGGAGTAGATTGCTGATAAACTTGTTCCCTGCTGCCCCAGAGAGAACGATTAGATCAAATGGATTTAAGCTTCAGGAGGGTATATTTTAGTTGAACCAATAGGAGAGTCTTCCTGATGGTAAGAGCAGTTTGGCGATGGGGCCAATTGCCAAGAGGGGTGGTAGGAACTTCCTTATTGGGGGTCTTCAAGCATAGGCTGGACAGCCATCTGTTGGGTGCCCAGCCTAGCTCTGCAAGGGCTGTAGCTCAGTGGTACAGCAAGGTCACAGATTCAATCCCCAGCATCTCCAGGGAGGGAGAAGCCCCTGCCTAAAACCTTGGACAACCACTCCCAGTCAATGTAAACAATACTGAGCTAGCTGGACCAATTGAATGACTGGCAAATAATTGCTAAGGCAGCTTCCTGTGTTACTGTTTCCTATTGCATAGCCTGCAACTCTATGCTTTTATGAACTGGGGTGGCTTGGCCTCATCTGAATGCAAAATTACTGCAGTCAAGTTTTCCATTTAAGCCACTTAGGCTTTAAAAAATTCTCTCCTCGTAGACACTTGCCCGCTGACAAATATTCAGTGTTTTTCTTTGGCCTTGCTTTTCAGGTGAGTAATTAAACTGACAACTTTTTCAGTGGTTACTTTTCCTAGATGACACAGATTTTAATATTAATGCATTTCCACAACTTCCTGCCATAGATCACCAAGAGTCCTAATTTATTAGGGGAACCTTGACAGCCCCTTTGTGTCACGTTAAGATGAAGAAGAAGATGAGCAATGATTCCTGAATGCATCAAGAGCCCAGCAGCTATCGTGTGTGTGTGTTGTGCCAAATCTCCTTCCATTCAAAAGAATTGTTGATGTAACAAATAGACAGGGATGAAAAATGAATGACGGGCTGCTGCCAAGTGCATTAAAAAACAAACAAAACAAAAATAAAACCAACAGAATGGCATCTTGCCGGCTCTTTACCATCGTTTTTTCATTCATGATTCTTTTCTTTTCCACATAGGAGACTAGGTTGATTGGAGAATTCAACCTGCTTGCTGACTTCCTTAAAGAATGGTTCTGCAGAAATATATCAGTTAAAGTAAAGTTGTTGAAAGTTGTTATTCCACTTGCCCTGAGAACAGCCCACAGTCATGACAATAATCCAGAGGAATCGTGTTTTTAAATTGAGCTTCAGTAAACTGCCTGTCTAAAGATTTAGTCCTGGTGAGGGAGCCCTATGGGCTTTTCTCCTTCTCTGCAGCATTGTTGACAAATGGTGTCGAATGCTCTTGAAAACTCCACAGTATGAAGTAAAGGAGAGAGAGAAAAGAATTTAGAGCTTACTCCAGCCTTACATTGGATTGCCCAAGAGGTGGGCAAGTAAAATTGTAGATAAAGCACAGCTTAAATTTGCAAACCAGTTAAAAACTAATATGCACCAAACCATCATAATTAAAAACAACGATAAAGGATTAATAAACTTTTAAAAACAAGTATAGGTAGCTGTATCACATGCCCAGGCAGCTGATTCCAATAAGTTAAGAAAGAATGAAGTGGAATCCTGTTATGAGAAATGCTCGAGGCAAAGGGAATTCAAGATGGGTGGTGGGTTTTTAAAAGATACGGAAGACACAAACATATTTGCCGCTGCCCCCCAACACACACCTCATCGAAATCAACTTTTAAGTCTCTCCCAACGCTATGATTGTAGGAGTTCCTGGCAGTGCAGCATGTGCAACTAGGTTCAGAATTCAACTGCTTCCTTATCTTACTTTTCATATTTAAAATGTTTCTTGCTCTTTCGTGGTTGTAGCGATGTGCTTGCTAGTGTATGGGCAATCCCTGGTGATACCACAAAAACCTGACCAGCACATAGATCCAAAGTACGGTATGCTCATATGCCGGGAACAGAATCATGCACATAGTATAAGTTCTGATCTCACTTTCTCTGCAACAATTCCCATTGCTGAAGAGATGAGCTATGGTGGTTTAAATTTTAAAAAGGAACGCATTTGATTGGCAGAAGCAACAGCTGCAAAGCAATATACAAGTAATGCTCTAGCTGTGCATGCAGTTCATTCCCTCTCTCTCTCTCTCTCTCTCTCTCTCTCTCTCTCAATTCCTCCATCCCTCTCTCCCTGTGCCATGCCCATACTCCTTCTCTGAAACCTGGCATGAACCATTTTTATTACCTGCATTTAGAAAACCGTGAATGTAATTTCCTTACTTCTTGGCTCTGTTCTGTCCTCATCTAGTTTATTTCTCTGCAGAGATTGCCGTAACACCTGAGCATCTTCCAGCTAATTTGACTTCTAATTATGGCCACAAAGTGCACAGCAATGCAGTAAATGCTCTCCCGGAGTGAAGCTTAAAAATTAGTTGTTGCCCTCGGCCTCATTGATGGGTTTGATTTCCCCAGCACAATACTTGAAGGTGGCTCTTTGTCTCCACACTCTGAATGTGGAACTTCATCAAGCGACAAAGCCAAAGAGAACTTAGATTGGTGCCTCAAAGGCAGCAAAGAATTTCCCACTGATTTTAGAGGGCAAAGCTCTAGCCATTCATCTATATATGAGATGGAGCTCATGCTGGAATAGAGAACAACAAAAATTGTCAGAAAAGTCCTATGAAGAAAGGCTGAAGGAACTTAGCCTTGAGACGGGAAGACTGAGTACTCTTCAAATCCTCAGAGAGCTGTCAGAAAGATGAGGGTGAAGTCTTTTTCTCACCTACCCCACACCGGAGGTCTAGTATAATGAGCTTAAGATAAAGGAGGGTGGATATCGGCTTCTAACCTTGATGACGAGGTTCTACCTCCTCTGTTGGAACCAGCAATGCTTCTGAATATCAGTTATCAGAAGCCACAGGAAGGGAGAGTATTGTTACAGTCAGGTTTCCCATAGGCATCTGCCTACTGTGCAAACAGGTTGCTGGACTAGATGAGCCACGGGCCTGAAACAACGTGTTCTTCCAATGACCTTATTTACTGATAATTAATAAATAAATAAATAAATAAATAAATAAATAAATATCTCATCCCTCCTTCTGAAGGCAAACAAGTTACAAAAGAATAACAACCTCTTAAGAACAATTCCAATTCTGATGCACGCTCACATGTTCTTGAGAGAAAGATGAAGCAAAGGAGAAATCCAGAACATTCAACTCAACCCCCCCCTCCCAAAAAAACCATACTCAACCTATCTTAGAGATGCTGGAATGGAATCCTTGATCTGGAACTTGCGCAGAGTAGAAATGAATTTGCTCTCCACCACAAAGCTTTACTGGAAAAAGCATTTGCTACAAACAAAACTCATGTCTAATGCAATGCTCTCTGCATAGCATTTTACATACAGTGCATCCAGTCATAGCATTTTATGTCTCTAACACCCTCTTCAGATGCTACCTGTGCATACATGAGCAAACTAGCTCCCCTCACCTCTCCTTCCAATTTTTGATAGGTGATCTTCTGAAGTGAGGGGATTCCTGTGTTTGTGGAGTCTCATGTGTGTTTTAGACCCCTGGAATATCAAGGTTCCAATATGCACGGGGAGCTTTCAGAAGCAGAGGAGGCTCCCTGCTTCACAAGATCACCTACCATGAATTAGAAGCCAACAGAGATGGCAGAGAGGGGAATGGACCTAGTGTGTCCATGCCTCTAGCCCCATATGTGCTTACATAATTGTGCTTACATAATTGAAATGTCTAAGGAGGGCTAATATCTTGCATTTCTTGCTTCATCATGTTTAGCTATTTGCATTACAAGCAACTTCAACATCACATGAGCTCCATGCTTCTTGCACAGCTTAATTTTACTGCTGCTGATTTACTGCATCATTGTTGCTAAACTAGCAAAAATAGAATTCACATTACAAATGTGACTTATTTCCTGATTAAAGGGTTTTGAGATCTCACAGACAGCAGTGGAATCAAATACAATGATTTCTCAATTTCTAAGCAGCGAGTGTTTGAATTATGAGCCCCAATTAACCAGTAATTGGCCATAATGGATGCCCCTTCTAAAGGGACAGGGCAATAATATTGAAATAAATGGCCTGTTCTTTTTCAGACTTGAATGCCAGACATTTAAAATGATATGCTAATTTTAGCCTAGGAGGCAAACTTTGTATTTTAATCCATGATGACAGACTTTTGCAAAATAGATGTGTACAGGTGGGGAGGGAGGGGAAGTTGGTTTTGAAGGTGCTGAGTTTATTTGTGAAAACTTACTTTGTCAAATGCTAATTTAAATAAAACTGCAACTTTTTGCTAAATGCAGAAAGGACCAACAAACCCCAATAGCTTATGTTGCTTGACAGAAGACTTGTGAAATCATGTTTGGGCTTTGCTTCCTTGCTACTATAGAAGATGAGCATACTGGCCATATTCACACCATTCACACCATTTAAAGAACTTTAAAGAGTCATGGCTTCCCCCAAAGAATTCTGGGAACTGTAGTTTGTTAAGGATGCTAAGAGTTGTTAGGATACCCCTATTCCTGTCCCAGAGTTATACTCCTTTAAACAATTATTTAGTAAAATGGCAGTGTATAAATCACTGTGCAACATATACAACTGACAAATATTCTAAATACAAATACAATATCATAATACTTGAAATGGATCGCTGCAGGGCTGGTCAATGACCAACACTTTGTGAATCTGGAGTGATTTTTCTTGCAAGTAGTTCAACTTTTTTGGTCAATCCAGAAAGGAAGATGCATTCTCAAATCCAGTAAGGACAAAGCACACTTGGATTCCCTTTCTGAATCAAGTGTTGTATGTGCAAAGGGTTAGCATACTGTGAATTTAAGTCTTAGGCCATGCTGCAATCTGAGCTGGACTCCAGATTTCCTGGATATAAATCAATGTCTAATACTTTGAGCTGGAGATGTCCAAGAAAGCTGAATAGCAACACGATTCAATTGTGAAAAAGAAATTAGAAGAATAGCTACATTTTAACAACATCGATCTAATGAGATCACAGCATCTAGGGCCCTATGAAATGTCCTTCTATGATGTCATGATTAGCTGAGGGTGTCATTATTTTATATGACAAACAATTATCACAGCAGTGTGAGGCTTCTGAGCAAAGTGTGAGAATTTAGCAAAGGGTCAAGCAAGCAAGCAGGCATGGCAAATTATTGGTCCAAAGCAAGGTAAATTAAAGAAAAGCAAGGCAAGCAGGAGCTCATGATGCAAGTAGTACCCTGGAGAGCTCCATAGAGGGTTCACGGCAGAGATACATTGGCAGAAGGCTCACCTGTTACTTCATAGAATCAATGAGTTGGAAGGGATGTTGAAAACCATCTAGTACACCCACCCACCCACACCTGCTGATGCAAGAAATCTGCCATAGCAATATGGAATCTCAGACTGAGCATTAAATAAAGCTAACGTTCAATATGGATGACTAGCATGAGCTCCACTGAGAGACGTGTCATTCCTTGAAGGGTCCAGAGACTGTGCTTCAACAGAAGTTTCTGGGCAAGAATTCATGGGGCCAAAAGTGGCCAACGCTACCTACTTAGACCAGAGAGGTGCTGGCAAAATGGGAGACCAGATTGCTGTGACATGTTCTGCCTAGAGCTGCTTTTGTAGACTTTGGAAATGTCAGCTTACACCAGGTTTTTGAAGCATATAAAGTCATTGTTATGCAAGCTACTGATCCATTTCCAAAGTGCTGGTTTTCATCTTTAAAATCCTAAATGGGTCTTAAAGATTTTTCTTTTCTTTTCTTCTTTCCTTTTCAGAAACTTTTAAGTTTTTTTCTGTTTGATTGATGTTCTTTATTTCTCTTATTCTTCTTTTGCTTGTTTGAATCTGTTGACTTTTTCATTTCTTTTTAATTGTTACTAAATTGATCTTAGCATTTTGATAAGTAATTAATTTTACCCATGTAATTCATCACCCGTTTTTAGAGCTGAAAAGTTGAGGGTGTAATCTTTCAAGTAAGTAGAAAGACAAGCAGACAAATTCTGGTGGCTGAGAGTTAACTGGGCAGTTCTATCGGGAAATATTTCTGCAATTCATGCTTGGCTTGGATTTCAAAATATTGTTAGCAACCCTGAATGCCCATGGAGGGCTGAGCTTGAGGCCCAAATAACTGCAACTGCAAATATATATTTTTTAAAGCCACATTATGAATATAGAGACAGATCAAGGCTACCTTGTAAGAAGTAAAATAAAGCACAACTCAAGCTTTGTCGGTCTTTTATTGTACACTGTCTTTTCCACAAATGCAACATTTGGTCTGCTATAAAGTATTTAATTAGGGAGGGAAAAACTTTAGCTGAGAATCATAAAAAGACAAAGCTTTGGTGGGGTTGCATTTTGCTAAGCTAAGCCTGGTTGCTGAGAAGATTCAAAATACAAATGCGAAAGTGCTATCTAAGGATTGGGTTGATGAATATGTTTATGTACACCATTAAAAATAAAATGCTGTTGCGTCTTTTCATTCCCGGCCTATCTTCTTCATGAGTAAATGTAATCATTTTCTTTAGAAGAAGGAATGTATTTATAGATAGCAGGCTATCATATATATTTTATCGCCTTTTTTTTTTTTAATGCTGAGCTTCAATTCCAATTTTGCTTCACAGCCAGCTCTGATATAACAAAGGGAGCAGAAGTTAAATTAAATATTTGTTGAACTACTCAAGCTCAGATAGATCTTTTCCAACAAAATTAAGTTTTATCTCGAATCAAGTATTGTATATAATTTATTTGTGTTGCGAATCTCCTCTGTGTCTCAGCCTCCCTATTAATTATTGAGGTATTTTTTAAATATTTCAGTACAGCCAGTAGGTCTGAAAAAGCCGTGTACATTGCTCTCCCTCCATCTCTTTCCCTTCCAAGCATAGAAAATTCTATTCAAGACATATTTATTTGATCAAGGTTTTCCCTAGTTGTACACAGAGAAAGTTAAAGAATCAGGATAAATAGGAGTCCTCTTCAGGCATTTGACTCATGTGTAACACCAAGAAAGGGAAGTGGGGGAATGAGTACAGGAAAAATAGCTTTATCACACAAAATAGGTTTATGTACACACATCTGTGAACATGCATGCATACATATATTGACCATGTGCCTGACGTACAAGTCTGGGGTGGTGGTCCCAGTATCAGATATATTTTTATCTGAGGCAACCCAAGGAGAAAAAGGCTGGCTCAGTGCCAGTGCTGCAGATTTTATCATAGGGGGCAAATGTCTGCACTGCCATCCCACTTCCTCTAATGTCCCTACCCTGGGGTTCTTCTCTCTCCTTTGGAGAGTCACCCCAGCCTGGAAGAAACAAGTGGCAGGTGAGGTCTCTGGCTCCAAGCGTTGCATGGCCTTTGCTGCTCATGTAAGGAAGGGAGTTACAGTGGGGATGGCAGTGGTTGCTCCAGAAGTGGCCAATGAGCTTTTCTCCAGCTTGATTCATGTTGGGCAGGACACATGCTCTGCACGTGGTCAGAGGTGCACTCATCATGTGCTAACTGGATAAGCAGATGACAGCGTAACGGATAGAAGACAGACCTGGGTGCTTGCTTGCTCACTCATAAGCAGACAAATTTGTACGGAGGAGGTCAACCAAGCTGATCATGGTCTGGAAACCAAGCCTGAGGAACAGCTGAGGGAGTTGGGTATGTTTAGCCTGGAAAAGAGGAAACTGAGAGGAGATATGACAGCCATCTTCAAATATCTCAAGGGCTTTCACATGGAAGATGGAGCAAGCTTGTTTTCTTCCACTCTGGAGAGTAGGACCTCAACTTGAATCAATGGCTTCAAGTGACAGGAAAGGAGATTCTGAGTAAAAATCAGGAATAACTTTCTGTCAGTAAGAGCTGCTCAACTGTGGAACAGACTCCCTCAGAGGGTGGTGGACTCTGCTTCTTTTGAGGTTTCTAAGCAGAGGGTGGATGGCCATCTGTCATAGGTGAGATTCCTGCATTGAAGAAAGCTGTACTAGATGATCCTTAAGGTCACAAATATTCCTTAACTGCCAATATGATCCCCAGAATGATGGATGGGCATTGCAGGTTCCTGAATTTTGTTTCTTGAAAGGAACAGGAAATGCTTGTGTGGACATTCCTCCAATTTTCCTTCTCCAGACACATAATGGCACAAGAAGGTTGGCCCATCTTACACATGACTCCCTGAAAAAGGAAATGCTTCAATAAGAAATAATGAGCCAGCTCCAAGCAAAGGTTTGCAGCCAACTGCAGAAAGCAGCCAGGAACAGAAAGGCTTAGATGTTAGTCAGGCAGGGGAGAGCCTACAGCTGCAGACTTCAGCTCTTCCTGACCTTGACAGGCAGGCTGATAAGGCAGTAGCTGAGAGCAGGATAGAACACAGCCAAAGCTGTCCGGAAGCACAAATAGGAGCGAATAGATTCAGAGACAGCCTCTCAGAACAGGAAGAAGTTGGAGCTGATCCACTAAGTCTGAAGAGTCGGTGAATGGGAGGGCTGCTAGAGAGGAAGCAAAACAAGAGACATAAAGGTCATAAGTTCAATATCTTCTGTAGACGCCAGAAGAAGTCTTCAGAAGGGTCATCTTGGGCAATGATGCCAGAGGCTTTGTCAGAGCCATCCGGAGCTATCTGTTTGTTTTTGCAATAAAGCCTCCTTTTTAATTACCCACACTTACTGTGTAATCATGCTGGGAACCTGGACTCCTGACAGAAGATGATGCATCTCACCATAGTGGAGAAAGGTCTGATCAAATGACCTCTGTCTGCCTGATCATTCTACTGTCGGGTGCTAACAGTGGGCGATGTCAAGGCTCTTGCTGCTCTTTCTTCTGATGGCTCTTTATCTTTATAAACTGGGCTTGGATCAGACAGCTCTTCAAACACAGGACACCTTCATATAGATAGCTGTCCTCTGTAAAGTAGGACATTAGGATACCCTAGATTAGGAGAAAGGGTGTGTGGCCCATAGCAGGACACTGCATTATATGTTTCAGGAAATGCAAAATTTTATGTGAACAAAATCAAATTCCCCCTCTATCCTCATTTAATTAACAGACTAGGAAGGGTGGGTCAGCAGGTGTTCCATAGCCATGCACTATGGGTCAGACTCAACTAAATTTTACTGAGTATACTTCTTAAAATGAATACATCCAAGCTACTTGTGCCTATTAATTTCAAAGGATCTGCTCTGAGTAAAAATCCTATGAGTTGTATTCAACTACATTTTACTCAGCATGGACCAGCTTTGATTAACAGACATGACTAACTTGGGTTTATTAATTTCAGTGGGTCTACTCTGAGGAAAGGTTGATTGACTACAACTCTATATATTCACAGAGCCACTGCCTATTAATAGGATTGACAACCACACAACAGAGGGAAGTGCCGTGAGTGAACAAATATTGTCTTTTTTCTTTCTTTTTCTTTATCTTCTTTTCTCTTCTTTTTTCCTGCCACATACCTCAGAAGCTAACACTCGACAGATGGGAGTTAAAAAAGAAATGTGTCGGCTGCTTGAGGCACATTTTAATTTGTTGCTCAACTAAGTTTGTTTCACTTTTAATGGTTCACTTTGCTGAACCTGTGAATGAAATATTAACTTAAAAAAAAAATACTGCAAGAAGTTTAACTTGTGAAATGTCTCCAGAGACAGGGTTTCTATGCTTTATCCAGAGTAATGTTGCTTATTTTATTGAAATGTTCACTTACCTTTGAAATTTCACGTAAGCAGGAATTTCCAAATTTCATCTTAGCGTTTTGACTTGGGGCCAAAGTTGGTGGCAGTGTTAAGAAGATGTAATATCCTACTTCAAGCCACTGCACCCCAAATAAATTTCCCTAGAGTAATCAAAGCTCATTTAGCATTCATCCAGTGATATTTTTAAATTGTGTTTATTTTATTATGGAGAAATAAAGTCAGAGGATAAACAAAGGGGGTAAATGATCCACAGACAGCAGCAACAGTCCAACTAAGCCTGAGCATTATAAGTACATTACACTCATTCTTCACCAGGTCCACTGACTCCCTGCCAATTTCCAGGGTCAACTCAGAATATTCACTTTATCTTAACATCAGTGGTGGCTGGTGTCCATTGGGAGTGGTGGGGTGGAAGGCAGGGTGGTCCCATGGGTGGAACGAGAGCCAATGACAGACAGAGGCAGCTTTGCTCCCACCCTCTTCCCTGCTGAGTTCTACAAGGGCAAGAATGAAACCAAGGAAGACAAAACTCACTGGATGCCAGGAAGCAAGCAGGCAGGCAGGCAGGTGGGGGCTGGTTGGGGACACAGACTGAGGTTGGTGAGGGGCCTTAATGGACCAGCCTCCACTGCTTAACTTCTTTTCACAGCTTGGGACCATGTCAACTGAAGGACATTCAGTTCCCAAAATAATCTACGCCGCACTGAAGTGCACCTATCTATCCCATTCAGGTCTCCAACCAAATTGCGTACAAAAACCCACATATTAGGGGGAAAGCACACCTAAAATGCATTTCTTGGCAAAAAACAGTGTTTAAAAATGCATTGCTCAAGGGGAAATTGCTTACAACAACAAGAATGACTATGAAGAGAGATGCTGACAAATTTTCACAAGAGTTTTCTTTTAAAAAATAAGCTCAGACTGATGCAGAAATGTAGAGAACTGAACTTGTGTACTTGTGTGTGGGTGTGCTGAACTTAAGAATGGAAAAATGAGAAACCGAGATAAACTGAAACTGGCTTTCATCTATCTCTAGTAGCTACTGCAGAAATGGTCTTCTTGGTGTCTGTTCCCAGGTTTTGGAATGCTCTTTCAGAAAGGTTGACCCTGAGCCTACCTCAGTGTCATTTATTTAGTGATTTTTATATTTATATCCCACCTTTCCTCCAAGGCACTCAAGGTGGTGCATATACTCCTCCTCCTCATTTTATCACCACAGCAACCCTATGAGGTAGATTAAGCCAAGAGACTGTGAGTGGACTGAGTGGAGATTTGAACTCTGATACCTCAGGTCTTGGGCCAAGACTCTAACCACGATGGCATACTGGCTTATTTCATTTCAGGTCACTTCAGCCAAAGGTGAAGTACCTTCACTGACCCCAGGAGGTTTAGGGCTCTGTGAATCAACACAATAATTTTTCTATCATTGACCTCAAGGTTCCCCCCCCCCCCCAAGTCGATCCCATGCATTTGAGATTGCAGTAAGTCACCTGAGCTTTAGAGAAATATACATTTGAGCAAAGTTGATATTAATTACTTAACCATATCGGCTGAGATCACAATGTCTATGAAAAATTAAGGAGCAACTGCTTCTCGGGAAGAATTTCTCTCCTTCACAGTTTTCTAAGTAGCTTCTCAGGTTGAAAGGGTTTTACTGGAAGTGATCCAAGGATGTAATCTGAGGATGGCAAATTGAGCTGACATCGAGGAACACCTAGGAGCCCGTTCCAGCAGCAGAGTGGAAAGACCCAGGAGAGAACAGAGGGAGCAACAGTTTCTTTTGCTTTCCAAGGCTGAAAAGGAGAAAGCTTCATTGGAATTATTTCATGAAAGTTAACAAAGAATCTTGTGGCACCTTAAGCGCTAACTAATTTATGAAGGCAGAAGCTTTCATCAGTTAGCGTCCACTTCATCAGATGCATGGCGTGTAATCCTCAGAAGATTTAGCTGTATGAAATAGAAATCCATCAATCTCATGAATAAATTTGTTAATCTCCCAGGCACCACAAGAACCTTTGTTCTGTTTGCCACAACACAGACTAACATGGCCACACCTCTGGAGATTGTTACACTGGAGTGAAACAGATCTGGTCATATAAATGGAAAGTCATCAGTCTCATGATTACATTTGTTAGGTGCCACAAGCTGCCTTGTCTGAATTCAGATTCAAGAGCATATCCCTTTGTTTTTCAAACAACTGAGCAAATCCATAAGCATTTATGGGATCAGGAAACTCCCTTGGCTGTTGAGCCTGATCCATCCTTCAACCAGGGCTATGGAGTGTCATACAGCCCAAATCACTGCCTCCTCCTTCTTCAAGTTAAGAGCTGCAGTAGGCTTGAGTCCTGACTTGTACAGAGATAATGGAATGAAATGATTCATGCATTTAAAGGAAAATGCAATGAAGTGCACTTTCTGGTCAATTTCATTTACTATCTGAAGTTGGACAGCACTGTAAAAGCTCTGGTTAAATGAATGCCATTGTTAGAAGGAGCCTTCTAAAATAAAGTGGATATCAGGAGGCTCCTTGGGAAATTGCCATGGTATGCAACACAGTTTGCTGGGGTTGCTCTCTTTCTCTTCCAGCAGCGATAATCAAATTCACTGCATCTTTTTTGTTTGCTACCCAGTGAGCTCATCTCACTAATTTTCCAATCATTTGGGCTGAACTTTGTGCAATTCCACATCACAGATCCATCACACAACCAAGAGTTGCGTTGTTCATTCTCCTCTCATTTGCAACACATTCCGGTACGCTCAGCATCCAAGCTTTGTCCTCTCTCTCAAGCCTTCAAACAATGACACACACATTTCCTTTTGTATTGACTCTGCTAATTTATTGCTATGTTGACTTGGGTGTTAGTCAAGCTTGCAATTCAGCAGTGAGGCAGATTTGGTGTTCAGTGAGCCTAATCAAAACTTTAAAATGATTAAATGCTTCCCAAATATAGCCTTGACATTGCCTGAAAGGATTCTGACCTTCTGCACCCGAGCAATGCTGAAACACGAGGTTCTTTTCTCTGTGTGTCTGGCCTGTGCTTTCTAAACACAGTCCGCCCACTCCTCCTCTTTGTTAACATGGTGCTAACTTGCTTTGCAGCAATCGCTGCTGCCAGCTACCATTGTTATATGAAACAAAAAATTCCTGCTGATGACACAGGGATAGACACAATGGTGAAGCCAGTCACTGCTGTGCAAATGGCTTTCCCTGGGCTGTTCTCATTCAGGCTCAGAAGACTGCATGCCCCGACAGTGGAATTTGCTGCCAAGGAGTGTGGTGGAGTCTCCTTCTTTGGAGGTCTTTAAGCAGAGGCTTGACAACCATATGTCAGGAGTGCTCTGATGGTGTTTCCTGCTTGGCAGGGGGTTGGACTCGATGGCCCTTGTGGTCTCTTCCAACTCTATGATTCTATGATTCTATGATTCTATGATTCTACCCTACCCCCAATATCTCACAAGGCAGAAATACATAAGAAACTGGGGAGGGAAGAAAGAGACTGGGACTCTAGGCATTTATGCTTACATATATTTCAGAAAGATAAGAACTAAAACTCACTATGAATTCTAATCAGGATCTTGCATTGCAGTGATGAAAATAACCTCTCCCCGCCCCCCAGTACCTTTTCTTAAGAAACAACAAGAGGGAAAAAATGAAAGGATCTATTTTGCTAGATTTTTTCTTTTTTTTAAGAATTCTGTTTCAGTTTGTTCATTGTGCCCATTTCTCTGTCTGGGGTGCAACAGAAGTGTGTTTGCTTGCTTGCTTGTGCATGTGAAAAAGGTGGGGCTGTCTGGGAAACATTTTGCTAAGCATTTTTGAAGCCCTCTCCATCTCACCAAAAAAGGTTTCAGTGAGAGTGAAGCAGGCTTCAGGAAGCTGAATGAGATTTCCTGTCCTCCGTTCCTTACAGGGTTAACAGATCCTGACCTGGCTTACCCCTTGATCCCCTTTAGAAGCCTGTGTCATTTCTGAGGGCCTTACTAGGTGATCTGTACTCTTAAGTGCAGGGTTGCTGTTTCAAAACCTAAATTGACAATGTGTGTCGATCCTAGATAGGAAGCCAGCCTAGACTGAGACCCTAGCATGGGGGAAGTGGGATTTAACCACATTTTTTTTTTTTTAGCAAGAAGCAAATGATAACCAGAGTTTTAATAAAGTGAAAGAGCATATCCTGATGCAACTTCAAGAGAAACTTAAAGGTGTGGAAGAGAGAAACGTGCTCAGCATGGGAAGTCAGGTGCACCTTCTCACACAGCAAGCAGAAGAATCTCAGCCACCTCTTTCCAAGGTGGAAAACATGGATTTGAAAATGTGGGATTGGCTTAAATGAGTTAAAAGTGAACAGATTTCATTTTGTAAAGGAAATGCCCCGCAATTCATATTTCCAGGGTTCCTGGTGAAATTACGGGTGCAAAAAAAAATTTAAAAAAATGGCAAACTTATTTGCAGTTTCTTTTTCACAATCAGGTGCCATATAAATATTACAGAAAATATTACAGAAAAAGAAATCACCACCTGCTGCCACCCTTGCAATGGTCCCAGCTTGGATCAGGAATCCTGCACTGGCAATTTGTGTGTTGCTTTAATTTCTCTTCCAAGGAAAAACCCACCTCCCTCTTATACAGAAAGGCACAGATAGATATGGAGCCTATGTATTGTACAAGCTGGCCCTTGGCTCAAACTTACTTGTCTCTTCTTGGACTGCCTATTTTTCATTGCTGGAAATAGTTCTCCCAGGAGAAAATAGTCATGTCACAAGAGCAGAAGCAACATACCTTTTCCTACGATTCCTGCTTCTGGAGCCAGCAGTTATACATGTGGGTGGGAGAAATGCAGATGGGCAAATCTGCCAATTTCAATTCAGCATTTGGCCGCAAAATTATCCAAATGTATGTTTTTTTATTGTATGCAGTTTAGACTAATATGTATATTTTTAAAGTAGTTTCTCCTAATGTGTCCATTTTTGTACGCATTGGTTGGTTGGAGAGCTGTGCCACAAAATTTGGAGAGCATGAATTTCAAAGGGTGGCTGTGTTTCAGTTCCCATATTGGTTCACAAATTGCAAACAAGATTCTTATCAAAATGCAAGAAAAAATGAATTGGTTTTCTTCTACATCCCAAGGGAAGAAGTGTGGATGTTTCAGTTTCCTAACTGGACACATTTTGTGCATATCTGAAATATGTGATAAATGCTAAAGGAAAGCATGGTAGCTTTTAAGGAAAATAAATATTTTTTTCTTTTAATACTTATGAGAAATTATGCAGATCTATTGGATACCTCCCCAGCACTGCTCCGTTTTCTAAATACAAACAAAATACCTAGGATTTTTCTCTCTAGGGGTTTCATTTTAAACTTGCATGCAGCACGTAATACTTGCTTTCTGTGAACATCAGAAAAGCAGAATGAGACTGAAAAATATTCAAAATTCCCATCGATCTTTGTGTCTGATGCTCTGATCTTGGTGAGTTACAACTCCAGTCTTTGATTTGTTCGTGTTCCTTTTTCTCTTCCATTCTTTGAACAGAAACATACTCAATTAGGTGATCCTTCATGGCAGAAATATTAGACACAAAGGCTACAGAGAGGTTGCCACTGTGTGCTAAAAGCTTCAGACATCTCTATGGAAATATATGCTTGAAACCTCAGTGCATTTCTGCTTTGTTGATGCCATTTCCCATAAGAACAATGTGGGAGAATTATTCCGTTAGAAGCTTTGACTATTTGAACCAAAGAAGGTGTGTGTGGAGGAGCCAGAATATTCACTGTATTTAAGTAATTGTCCTAGTTTGGAGGTGGTGAAAAAGTATACCTAAAAACGCCACTAAAAATGGCCCTCAGGGCTAACACAACAGAGAACGGTAAAGGCAGAGAATAAGCAAGGGAATAAGTCATGAAATCATAGAATTGTAGAGTTCAAAAAGACCCCAAGAATCATCAAGTCCAACCTACTGTAATAAAGGAATCACAACTAAAGCATCAAAGACAGATGGCTATCCAACCTCTGCTTAAAAACCTCCAAGGAAGGAGAATCCACCACCTCCCGAGGGAGTCGGTTCCACTGTCAGACAACTCTTACTGTCAGAAAGCTAGGGCTGCCATACGTCCGGATTTTCCCAGACACTACCAGGATTTAAAGGCGGAATTGACATCTGGGGGGAATTTCTGAAATGTGGTGCTTTGTCCTGGAAGTCCATTGGAAAATCAAAATTTTTGGCTCAACAACTTTCCTGTTGTTTTGTTCTTGTAACTTGAAGCCATTGGTTCTAGAGAAGGAGAAAACAAGATTGCTTCATCTTCCATGAGACAGTCCTTTAGATACCATATCTTCTCTCAGTCTCCTCTTTTCCAGGTTAAACATAGCTATCTCCTTCAACCATTCCTCCTACAGCTTGGTTTCCACACCCTCAGTCATCTTGGTCACCCTTCTCTGCACACATTCCAGCTTGTCAATATCCTTCTTCAGTTGTGGCACCCAGAACTGGACACAGTATTCCAGATGTGGCCAGACCAAGGCAAAACAACCAGAGTGATTGTTATGACTTCCCTTGATTGGGACATTCTACTTCTGCTGATGCAGCTATTTATTACTATTCACCTGCCTGGATGTACCAGTATTTAATTTGGTTTAATTAAGTTGATTTGCAGATCCTCCAATTTATTATATTTTAATAAATATAACCTGTTTTCTCATAATATTGTTTGACTCAAGTCTTCATTCTGGTGTGATGGTAAAATAGGTCTAGATGGTTTGCCATCCCTCTTTGTTAAAACAGGGCACTCCAAAGAAAAACTCCGTCTTTTTCTGATGACTATATTAGAGCCTGCTTGCCAAAAGGATTTCAATGCACTTCAGAGAATGCATTTTTAAAAGACGTGCACCACATGCTTCTTGAAGAAACAAAATAATTAAAAACTTCCGTCTCCTCTGCCTATTGTATTTATAATTAACAAAGTAAATGAAAAATCACTGTCTTTTATCTTACATCAAAGGGTATTGCATTTCTCAGACAAATTGGGCATTCATCTTTCTTTGACATAGCTTTTGAAGCTTTTATACCTTTCTCTTCTGCTCCCCCTCCCTTGACGCTTCTGAATACAGGTAAATAAAATATGACTTGCAAGTAAATAGGTGTTCTTTTAAAAGAAAGACTAGAATAGAATGAAAGGAAAGCACATACACATACACTCATACCTTCTTCTTTCCTCCCCAATTCATAATAATACAATTCACTTGAATAGATACACATTCAACAAACTTCCGTCTATAAAACCACTGTTTTACCTATGCCCAAATTGTCCCTATTTATCAGGGACTGTACCTGTGCCTCATAAATTGCTGTGATCCTACACCCTGGTGGGTGATGTCCTGGTGTCCTCAGCTATGGGTAATCAAACCTGCTCTTATCTGCATAATTCAGCTTCTTCAGCTGTGTACATTCAACCCCATCCTTGAGTCCACCTGTTGCTGGGACTCTTAAATATGACAGATGGTTGAGAAATTACTTTTTTACATAGAGAGGTGTGGTATAGTTAGTGTTGAATTGCTGGGCAGCTAAACTGCTCAAGGAGACGTCCCCACAGCTTGAAACCCAAGGGCCTAGAAGAAGCCAACAGCTGCAGAGGGAAGCACTGGCCCTTTAACTGACCAGATGCATCATTCAGAGCATGGGACCTTTAGTCTAGGTCAGGCATCCCCAAACTCAGCCCTCCAGCTGTTTTGGGACTACAACTCCCATCATCCCTAGCTAACAGGACCAGTGGTCAGGGATGGTGGGAGTTGTAGTCCCCAAACAGCTGGAGGGCTGAGTTTGGGGGTGCCTGGTCTAGGTGAATAACTAGCCCAGGCTATAAAGATAAACCAGGTCTCAAAGACACTGCTGAAGACATCTTGCATGTTCCACCTCTGTTGCAGGCTCAGTAACTATGGTTCTAAAACCCACACCTAGGTACCTCTCCAGGGTACTGATCTGCCTTGGCTTGGTCTTTCTGTGTGGCTGAAACTACTGACACACACCCCTTACTTAGGCCATGACTTATTCATTGTGGTGGGCATTCCCATCAATCATGACAACAGTACGGAAGAGACTTGGGAATAAATAGATGTGAAAGAAGCATATACTGGAAACATGCTGATCTTCCCTTCCCCAGTACAAACGGTGTTTGTTGAGTCAATAAGTTTGACTATACAGCAAACAGACAGACATACAATAAGGACTGGGAGACATGGGCTGCTCAGGATTTGTATCATTATCTCCCAGTTCTTTTTGCTAGCCTGATTGTGACAACCCTAATTTCATATTCTTTTCAGCCAGCAACCGACAGTCAGTATGAAACTGACACAATCACCTGCATTGCATTTTGCAAACGTCAACTCATTGACAGCAACATTTTGCTCATACTTTACCAACATTCACCTCCAAGGGATCAGCTGGAAGCATATTACAGTAATCCATCTTGTGCTGAAATACATGAATTAAACCTCTACAGACAGCTGGTCAAGATAAGGGCAAATCCACACAATTCTTTTACAATGTTCCTTCAAGCTCTATAATGGGTTGTTGTGTTGGCTGCAGTAGATTGTGCATGGTAGCTGATGATGCTAGCCACAACAACAGGTATCTTCAGCCAGGAAAAATGTCTCTGTCCCTCCTCCTCATGTGAGTTGTCTAACATTTAGTATTTGCTTGCCCACCTGTGTGGTAACAATGTGAGCCTGGCTAGTTAACTTTGAGGGCAGAGTAGATTTGTTCCTCCTGGTTGACCAAATTGATGTCAAGTCATCAGCTTGGTTTTGAAATCTGTCCAAAAGATAACAGAGTGAATTGATCCTAGATTGAATACTTCTTTTTAAGTTTACAGAATCATAGAACTGAAGAGCTGGATTTTTTGTTTTTGTTTGTTTGTTTGTTTTGGAAGCAAGAAGAATTACCGACAAAAGAAGAATGGAGGATGAAATTAATGGACTATGCAAAATTAGACAAACTAACAGGAAGGATTCGAAATCTGCGGGACCAGAAATTCACAGAAGACTGGTGTAAATTTACAGACTATTTGAAAAGTAATAGTGATGATCAAACTATGTTTGTAGGTTTGCAAGAAGTTTTGTGAGGTGAATTATTGGAACTATTGCAAAAATGGATAAAGGGGAGGATGATTAGTTAAAATAATTAAAGGCAATATGAATTTAAGAAATGCATAAGAAGTGGCTAAAATGGGGAATCATCAGAGGTGCTGATGGGAGTCCATAAAAAGATTGTATATGTGGTGAAGTTTTGTGGTATGTATTATAATTCATATGTTAAAATTAATAAAAATTATTTTAAAAAAAGAACTGAAGAGCTGGAAGGTACCCGAGGGTTGTCTGTTAGTTAAATTCAGCTCCGGTCCTTCAAGCTGATACGGCTCATCTTGGCCTGAGCCCAGCAGAGTATAACCCAGAGTCCGCAACGAAAGGATGAGGCAGGTATGGCTACATTGCTCAGCTTTATTACTAAGCTATGCTGAGAGCATACAAATATACATCTTGTCTCTGTGAGAAGCAGAGAGCAACTCCACAAAGAAACGACAGTACAAAGGAAACAGGAAACCAGTAAACGTCACATCCCGTCTCCCTTTCCCGTGGGAATCCAACAGTATCTGGACTGTGGAATGAAAACATAGTCCTGTGACTAGCAGCAGCTGCTCAGTGAGGGAAACAGAAACCAACCCTCTGCAATGCTCTCACTGTTGTTCAACCAGGAAGTTTAGGAATTTTTGGTAGACTTTTAAATAATGAGCACAAGCTCTAGATTCCTGATGTGGTGTGTGAACTTTCCAGCAAGTAATTAAACCTCAACATGTACAGACGGTTAGATGAAGCAGACGTGTCTCTGGCAAGGGAGTCCATGAAAAGGAACAGCTTTTGAAATGCATTGACAGCCCTTAATGTTTTTTTTCCCCTTTTTTATATATAAAAAAAGAAATGCTCTGTTGAGGAAGCAAAGCAGCAAATAAATTATTGAGTTCTCCGTGTGCTCCTCAAAAGTTGGGTTATTTAGAATTCTGATAATCAAGAAGAAGCTTCAGATTACATTCTCTCTTTCTCTCTCTCTCTCTGCTTGCATATTGACCTATTTGGAGTGTTAACCTGCTGTGTTCCTGAAAGCTTGCAGCAGGTAAAACCATCAGGAAGAATATAACCGTTGAAAGGCAAATACCATTGTAAAAAGACAGCTACTAAGATAAATAAACTTGCAAATAGGTATGTAGGGGATAACTGCCTATCCTGGGTTCTGTGCTCTTCCCAAGCCCGACTCCGTGGCTCACACTAGTATTTGCTCTGATTATGTACCTTTCCCCTCAGCACTCCTTATTTTGCTACTTCTCCTAACTCTACATGATGCCCCATGCTCTTAGCTCCCCACAAACTCACCTGAATACTGAATTGGACAGCACTGAATCAAGTGTATGCAGGTGAGGGAAGGGTTAAAATTCCCCTACTTGCCTGCTGAAGCCTTAATAACTATCACACACACTCATAAACCACAGTGGATGCTATTGGCATTTGAACAACAACAGCAACAACACTTGCAAACTAAATGCAAATACACATTTATTGTGGCAGAGGAACTCACTGTGTATACTGAATGTTATTCTCTTGCTCATAAATTATTCTTTCCCTGGATGGCACAGGAAGCAAAAGAATTCCAGATGTAGTAAGTCTGTCACATTCCATTCTGTGAAGTATATTTGTGGTACCTTCAGATCAAACCTGCAGTGGCTGGTTGCAAAACTGGCAACCTGTGGCTGGGGATGAATGAATCTGTCAATTTCAGTTTCTCATTTTCCAGCCGTAGGTTCAGCTCTCCCATTTCCTTGTTATTTTGTGAATTTTTCTTTTTTCTTTTAAAAAAACCACCTGAAAATTTACATGTACTTTCCTGCACTTGTCTCCTAAAATATACATTTTTTGTTTTGCACACAGTTTTGCCCAGTAGACTTATTTTTGCAAGCAATTTCCCCATAAGATAATATAGTGGCATATATTATTCTCTCCAATGTATTTTTTATTTTTTAAAAAACACCCTTTGTTTGCAGAATTGCATCACATAATTCAGAGAAGTGGGAATTTCAACAATCGGTAAGTGTGTTTTGGTGTACCTATTCGTCGGGTAACTGAATTTGGAAGGCTCGAGTTAAAACAGGAATCAAATTAATTTCCCCCCCCCACACACCTTTACCCTAGGCCAGCCTTTAATACACCCCCTCATCAGAATGAGATCTCATTTTAAAATCCTGCAATTTGTCCTGAGAAAGCACCCTGAACCCACATATTCAAAATGAAACAATATCCACACTGTGCTAGCCCACAGTATAATAAGCCACTGTTATAAAGCGGTCCCAGAAGCCCTTGGGAACCAACTGTGACATATTTCCAATTTGCTCTTTAAAATCATCTGGAACTAATTTTCTTTCCCATTTTAAAGCTAAGTGAAAAGGGAAATATTTATCTTCCTGACTGCCCACAGCTCAGTCTTGCGCTAGATGGCTTCGGCCCATAATCACTGGAGTTCTCCTTTTGCTTTGCAAGTAAACAGTGGCAGAACTAAATAGCATCTTCTCGGGATGGAGTACAGAAATGCAATCACCCACTTCCAGATATTCCAAGAGATAAAGAGAGAGAGAGCAATGAATGGCATTAAAGTCAAGGGTTATTTTTCATTTCCATTTGTATCTCTTCCGCTTTCTTCTCCCAATGAAAAATGGAAGGAAACTTTCTACTTGAGAATCCTTTCCCTTGGGGGTGGCAAAGAGGGAAGGGGGAGGAAGAACAATCTCCTGGCATCGTGCAGCTAGTTGACGTGACTTAGAAATGATGCAAATGGCACATTTTCCACCCCCACACAATGACTGATTTAAGGAGTTTTCAGGATCGGTACTGAGAGACTAGGTAAGTTAAGGGCATGCTTGCTTTGTCTTTCTGGAATGTAATGGAGGTGAGCAGGTCCATCTGAGAGATAACTTCCATTGAATCATCTAACCATAGAATTTTAGGGTTGGGAGAGTCCCAAGGGTCATCTAGTCTAACCCCCAGCAATGCAGGAACCTCACGGAAAGCATCCATGACAGATGGCCATCCATCCTCTACTCAAAAACCTCCAAGGAAGGAGAGTCCACCACCTTTCCACTTGGAATGCAACAAGTTCTTCATTGGAGATTTTTAAGCAGAGGTTAATTGGGGGGTTTTTAACAGTAAAGGTAAAGGGACCCCTGACCATTAGGTCTAGTCGTGGCTGACTCTGGGGTTGCAGCGCTCATCTTGCTTTATTGGCCAAGGGAGCCGGCGTACAGCTTTCGGGTCATGTGGCCAGCATGACTAAGCTGCTTCTGGCAAACCAGAGCAGCGCATGGAAATGCCATTTACCTTCCCGCCAGAGCGGTACCTATTTATCTACTTGCACTTTGACGTGCTTTCAAACTGCTAGGTTGGCAGGAGCAGGGACTGAGCAACGGGAGCTCACCCCATCGCGGGGATTTGAACTGCTAGGTTGGCAGGAGCAGGGACTGAGCAACGGGCGCTCACCCCGTCGCAGGGATTCGAACTGCCAAACTTCTGATTGGCAAGCCCTAGGCTCAGTGGTTTAACCCACAGCACCAGTACATTTGTGCAAACAGCAAATCATGTTGTTATCAAGAACAGGCACTGTTTCAGGGTGTGTTTTGCTGTGCATTCAATTCCTTAATTTGTCCCGCATTCAGAGGATGTAAAATAAAAGGCTCATTCTGACTTCAATACTTGACACCCTGTAAAAGTTTTAAAACATCAGAGATTATTTAGTGCATTATTGAAAGTGGTATGGTTTGGCTGTCTTGGCAAAAAGCAAAGGTGTGTGGGGTCCAACCCAGCTGCATTGTTTTTAAAATGCTAAGTTGTGGCACAATGTGTTGCCACAACTTACAATAAGAGCACTTATTGTAACACTCCCCCCCCCTTTATGACTCAAGGTCAAATTAAATTTAAATTAGTTGTGGTACAAACATTTGCCTTTCACCAAAAACAATTTGTACCCAAATTGCAACCATATCTGGACTGGGAACTCTTGGCCACAATAGTTCATGCATTTGTTACTTCAAGTCTGTATTTCATGTGGGGCTTCCCTCCCACTTGATCCGGAAGCTGCAGTTGGTGCAGAATGTACAGGTGGATAAACTGTAGCTAGAAATCATTATATCATGTCCAAGGCTATGGACAACATTTCCTTCCCATGGAAAACTGCAAATTTCGTTTTCCTCAGTGTGTGATGACATGCCTTTAAATTATGCTAACTCACAGACTAGCATTTAATATACAGGAAGAAATATATACAAATTCAGACAGAACATATAACGAGGGTGTAAAAATGGCAGGTAACAGCCAAGCACCTAATAATATGTACATATAAAATACTATCTTAAACCCAAATATGTTCCTCCAGCCCATATAAGTCTTTACTGATGATAGAATGTACAATGTGCATCAAAACTAATGAATAACCTCTGCATCAAATTGCACATTTTACTGCAGAGAAAGCACATTTGGGCTTTAGATATTGTTTAGAATTGCTTCTTCCATTTCTATGTTTGCTGTGGTTTGAGGATATATATTTTGTTAGTTAAGGCCATTTCCTTTTGTATCCGTCTGTTGGGTTTTGATGGCTATAAATCATAATCCCATTGCATAGAAGGATACATTGTAGTTAACAATCTTTCTTTTTCCAAGGCTGTCTATGGAGAACATTTCCTTCCCATAGAAACAATGTAAATCCTTATTTTATTATTGCATGCCTCTAAATCATTCCGTAGTTTCTTCTGGCATCAACAGTGAAAGATTATCTGAGTACGCAAGTCTCTGCTGGTATTGGACTGTATTCCACTCAGTGAAATCCCAGGGCAGACAAATTGAATAACTATACAGAAGTCAGTAATCTCTGTCTGGAGACCATCAATCATTCTCCTAGTAAACCACAATACCGCACAATTAATTAATCAATCAATTAGGGGGGTGAGGAGGGTGAAACAGATTCACTGTTGCAGGTCTCTTAAGCCAACTTTAGTCACACAACTGAGGTGTGAAGGAACACAATGATTTCCAAAGACAACTCCTTCTCATCAAAATCACTGTATTATCTGTTATCTCTGTGGGTATTATTGGTAATCTCTTTTAAAAGTAGCAAAACACATTATGGAGCACTGTGGAAATCAATGTCCTAGGCTGAGCATAGATTATGCAGGGCTATCAAACTGAAATGAATTAGAAAGCAGCTAATCATTGCACTCGATCTGTTCTTGGCAAAGGTAAGCGTATTTACCATTCGTAATCACATTTTCTCCTTTATTTCGGATGAAAATGATAGTGCAGAGGGTTGTTTGTGTTATTGCCCCAATGTAAATGGGAAAGGAAGGTATTTCAGAAGAGTGACTCTTCTTTGCAGTCAAGAGTCCACTCCTGCAGGATGTGGTAGTCAGTAGGAAACATCATGGCGGGGTTGAGCTGGGTCATCCAGAGCAGCGAAAGGCTCAGTCTGCACACAAAAAGTCACACAAGAAAAGTCATGTCAAGCATGGGGAAATTACCTTCAGAAGCAACCTGCTGGGTGGGGTGGCTGGCTTGGGAGGAAGAGGACAAGGGACAAAATAGCAGGGAAGTTGACAAGATGCAAACCGACCACCAGCGCCAAACTGACGTCCCACCTGGTGGGCCACTGCTGCCTACATTGGAACAGCCTCTGTGCTAGATTGAAACATTTCTGGACCCACTATCAAAATGTAAAAACCACACTGTGGTTATAATGTTACGCATGTGTATATGCATGCAGAGAAGCCCCTTCTCAGAAACAACTCAAATGGACAATGCTAAATGTACCATAAGTGGGCATGGCCCCAAGCATATTGCCATATAAGGTTTAAGAGCACTATAATGAACGGCATGCTGCCTGAGCCCTTTCTTTCAGGAAAAAGCTCTAATGAGAACATAATTGGTTGTATTCCAATGCCAGTCCTACTCAGAGTAGACCCATTGAAGGTAATGGGCATAACAAATGAAGGCAAATTGATTTCAAAGCAGGGGTGGAAGGTTATTGGTTTGGCTTGTTGTTGTTCTTGTTTTTATTATGTATTTTGTGTTTTTATCTTGCAAACGGCCCTGAGATCTACAGATAAAGGGTGGTATAGAAATGTAATTCTTCTTCTTCTTCTTCTTCTTCTTCTTCTTCTTCTTCATCATCATCATCATGGCTGTGATTCCTGCATTGCAGAGAGTTGGGCTAGATAATCCTTGGTATGCATATTCTACAAATCTTTGATTTTGTTCTGAGTAAATCTCAATGTCACTGGAGTCCCAATGACCTTCTTTTTAAAGGAAGAGCTCAGGCAGTGACAGGCAGGAGGGAGCAGCAAAGAAGGAGGGTTAGGATTACAAGAACATATGAAGAGCCTGCTGGATCCGGGCAGTGGTCCATCTATTCCACCATCCTACTACCCCAGATGCCTGCAAGCAGACCCTGATGCAACAGCACTTTCCCAACTGTGATTCCCAACAACTGGCTTGAAAGAACAATTTGTACCTGCCAAGACGTGTACTGTATTCTACTTATATACTGTGATTGCCTTCCAAACACACAGAAAGTGCTCTAAGGTGCATAAAGTACCAAAGGAACCTTATTTTGGTCCCAGAGAACAAAGGATGGCTCCTCTACAGTGTTGGATGCATCTCAAGTCACACAGCCTTCTTCCTGTGGATATTCTCTATGTTCTCATTCTGCTTCAATGACTGGCTGTTCTTTAACAGCATTCCCACATCTCACTTCAGCAGTGAACAGGGTAAAAATCCAGGGAGAGAAATCCTATCCTGACAGATTTCAGCTCCTTGGAGCTATGAAGCAGAAGATACAGTGGGCTTCCACAGCCCTTTTCCTAAAGCGAGGAAGTCTTTCCCTCTGTCTCAACCTCTAGCCAGTAACACTAAGCAGGCAGAAATAATAATAATAATAATAATAATAATAATAATAATAATAATTTATTATTTGTACCCCAGCCACTCTGGGCGGCTTCCACAGAAACAAAAAATACATTAAAATCACACATTAAAAACTTCCCTGAACAGGGCTGCCTTAAGATGTCTTCTGAATGTCAGGTAATTGTTGATCACTTTGACATCTGATGGGAGGGCGTTCCACAGGGTGGGCGCCACTACCGAGAAGGCCCTCTGCCTGGTTCCCTGTAGCTTTGCTTCTTGCAATGAGGGAACCGCCAGAAGGCCCTCGGTGCTGGACCTCAGTGTACGGGCAGAACGCTGGGGGTGGAGATGCTCCTTGAGGTATACTGGCCCCAAGCCACTTAGGGCTTTAAAGGTCAGCACCAATACTTTGAATTGTGCTCGGAAACGTACTGGGAGCCAATGTAGGTCTTTCAAGACTGGTGTTATGTGGTCTCGGCGGCCGCTTCCAGTCACCAGTCTAGTTGCCACGTTCTGGATTATTTGTAGTTTCCGGGTCACCTTCAAAGGTAGCCCCAAGTAGAGCGCATTGCAGTAGTCCAAGCGGGAGATAACCAGAGCATGCACCACTCTGGCAAGGCAGTCCACAGGCAGATAGGGTCTCAGCCTGCGTACCAGATGGAGCTGGTAAACAGCTGCCCTGGACACAGATTTGACCTGTGCCTCCAGGGACAGCTGCGAGTCCAAAATGACTCCCAGGCTGCGCACCTGGTCCTTCAGGGGCACAGTTACCCCATTCAGGAGCAGGGAATCCTCCACACCTGCCCGCCTTCCTGTCCCCCAAGAACAGTACTTCTGTCTTGTCAGGATTCAACCTCAATCTGTTAGCCACCATCCAACCTCCAACTGCCTCCAGGCACTCACATAGGACCTTCACCGCCTTCACTGGTTCTGATTTAAAAGAGAGGTAGAGCTGGGAATCATCCACATACTGATGAACACCCAGCCCAAACCCCCTGATGATCTCTCCCAGCGGCTGCATATAGATGTTGAAAAGCATGGGGGAGAGGACAGAACCCTGAGGCACCCCACAAGTGAGAGCCCAGGGGTCTGAACACTCATCCCCCACAACCACTTTCTGAACACGGCCCAGGAGAAAGGAGCGGAACCACTGTATGACAGTGCCCCCAGCTCCCAGCCCCTCAAGACGGTCCAGAAGGATGTTATGGTCGATGGTATCAAACGCTGCTGAGAGATCCTGCAGAACTAGGAAACAGCTCTCGCCTTTGTCCCTAGCCCGCCAGAGATCATCAACCAGTGCGACCAAGGCAGTTTCAGTCCCATGATGAGGCCTGAATCCCGACTGGAAGGGATCCAAATGGTCTGCTTCTTCCAGGCGTGCCTGGAGTTGTTCAGCAACCACTCGCTCAATCACCTTGCCCAAGAATGGAAGATTTGAGACTGGGCGATAGTTGGCCATCGTGGCCGCATCTAAAGATGTTTTTTTAAGAAGCGGTTTAATAACCGCCTCTTTCAGCGGGTCTGGGAAGGCTCCCTCACGGAGGGAAGCATTCGCCACCCCACGAAGCCCATCACCCAATCCTTCCCGGCTAGCTTTTATAAGCCAGGATGGGCAAGGATCAAGGAGACAAGTGGTTGGTTTCACTTGTCCAAGCAGCCTGTCCACATCCTTGGGGGTAACAGATTGGAACTGATCCCATACAACTTGACTAGACAGGACTCTAGCACTCTCCCGCCCCAGCCCTGCTCCCACGGTGGAGTCTACCTCTTCTCGAATCTGAGCGACTTTATCTGCAAAAAAACTTTGCAAAATCATTGCAGGAATGTCTGGGGAACCCTCCGCTTCCTAAACCTGAAGCATTCACAGAAGGAAAAGATGAAACTGGTGATGGTGACCCAAGGTTAGAGCTGGGTCTGTGAGTTATGTCTCTGAATTGAGGTTTCACAATGGGAGGTAGCGCTGGCTGCATGTGAATCTGTGCTTGGATTCCAGCATTTCTCTCCAGTGTCCTTCTAACAATACATCCCTATTTATGGGTGCAATCCTCATCACCTCTTACTCTTATCTAACCATATAACAATGTGTGTTCATGTCAGTCAGGGAGTGCTCTGGCAGACAAACAACCTTTCCGTTTCCCTCTCCCATTAAACACAGAACAACAGAGCGTGCTCCACAAGGACTGGGTGCTAAATAATTGAAGGATATTGATCTTAAAATTGACTTACTAGACCAAGAGCATTTCCTGTATATTTTAAAAGTGAACTCTCTGTGTTAGCTGTCTTTATAAACAGCTGAAACCCAAATGACAGGCTTCAATGACGTTTTAACTGAGCCAAGAAAACAGTCCATCAAAATGTAACAATCAGGGATAATAGTCCCTTATTTAAAGTTACACTTTCCAATATGATTCCTCCATATCAATCAATGACCGCTAAGCCATATTTAATGTGGAAACCAATTCTACTACAGGAACTATTCAATTAGGGCAGTCATGTGTCTTCATTTACAGAGCACAGACCTATATTTTGAAATGCTGTCACAGTACGGTCCTGTGCGATGGCTGTCTGGTCCAAGTCGGTCCAAGTCTGCTTTAAAGATGAGCCATAAAAAGGGAGATCAGAAGGGGTCTTGAAGTTGCCCATCAAGTTTGCAGTGCCTGATCAGCAGACCAGCACACAAGACATTTGGTATACCCTGCCACCATATTGTATTTCTATATAAATCACAGTAGTGAGACTTATCCTGCAATCTTTGTCCACTAGCACAAGAGTCCTGGCACTAGCGGGTGGTAGAGTTTAAAGGTTATGCAACAATGACATTCCTCACAACTGCTGTGCTAGCAGAAGTATGTTGAGCAACAGCTGGCTCTTGTGAAATCTAGTATGCAACAATATTTGGTAATATATTTGCATTTTTTTCTTGTGCAACAACATTCCATGTGCACAAGTATGCTGCTAAGTGAAGAGATTGTTGGACTAGATAAGCCTTTAGTCTAATCTGGCAGGGCTTTCTTGTGTGCTTAACCTGCTCAAAGCTGGTAGGGGAGGTATGCAAAAGTCTCATTTTGCTCTGAATGACTTGGGTATGAAGTTGTCCACACAGGAAGGATCACAGCAACCCATCAAATAGACCAGGCAAGGCTATATATCACTCTGCACAAATGGGGCTAATAAAATTGTTCTCTGTATTACCATGCTTGTCTAAATGTATAAAATATAGAAAGTCACTGAAGTGATGGCATTTATTTGCCAATCTTTTGTAAGGATATACATATTTTTAAGGTACACAGACCTCTTACTCAGGCAACCTAGAAAGGCAGCTTGCTATTGTATCTATATAAAAGATGGTTATTTATCAATGACGACATTTTTAATCATCAGCATGGTTGCAGGCTGCCATAGCAGTCAGATTGTTCTACGACAGTCTTATAATAATAGGCCACTATGAAATAGCAACATTATTAACCCTGCCATTTAATCCATTTATGATATTTATTTGAAGTGCAGTATTTGTTTTGATGCAGACACTCGCTGCTCGAAGTAACTAATAGGTTTTCAGTAAAGAGTAACCTTGATCTGTATGCAATTGCAGCACCATCCTAACTGCTCCTACTCATAAGTAAGCCATATTTAATACAATGGGGCTTACTCCCAGGTAGGCTGGTGTTCAGATTGCAGACTGAGTTATCTTTCCATTCTTCTTGATGTTACTGTATTTGTAAAACCTTCCATACTATTTCTCCGACAGAAAGTGGTTCAATAAAAGTGGATTACATATTTTGTAACCTTTCTTCATTAGTGAGTTTTCTAAAAAGATGTGCAGAATCTTCAGCTCATTTTGAATATTTACGTAGTACTTCTTCCCTAAGCAAAAATTCAGATATGTTATTCCAGTCATTCTGACAACAAATCTGCAAAGTCAAGTAACATTATTACTTCCATATATGGAAGGAGTAGGGATGGTCTGTTCCATTTTGCCACCTGAGGTGAAAAGGAAAGGTGCTATTCTCCCTTGCCTTCCCAAGTCTCACTTACTGGGGTCATGCAGTGACAACTTCCAGTGAGATCTCGTGAGAGTTCTGCAAAGTCTCACTGGAAACTGTTGCTGCCACCACAGCCATGAGACCCCAGTGGCAGATGGGCTGCTCACAGGGGCACTGCCCTGTGGGGATTCTGACACCTGAAATGGCTGCTTTATTCCACCTCATGGGCGGGCTTGTTCTGGGAAGGGGACTAAGAGAACTTGCCTATGGGCACTCAGTGAGCTAGGGCCATCTCCAACTTTGAGGAAGGCCTCAGCATAGTGCCCTCTGGTGGCACTGCTCCTACAGTGGGAGATCCCCCAGGAGCTCTGATCAGCTGAGGTGATGTGGAAGACAGTAGGACCCCCATAAAAGGTAGTGTTGCTTGGAGCTGCCAGTTAAATTTCTCACAATGCCCCAGAGTGTTGTGGGTGCACAGCCACCAAGCCCAGCATCAGCAGTAGTCCCCACAAGGATACTGGAGTACAGGTCAGTGGCCAAAAAACTCACACAATCAACCACTGCAACCACTGAATGACTAGTGAGTCAACAACTACACATAGTGGGGTATAGCATGGGGGATCACAAGTTGTGAAGGCTTGTTGATATTTCCACCCTATGCTTGTGAGCATTTTTTCATAACGAGGAGATGAAAAGTTGGAAACAGACTCTTTTTTAAAGACTTACAATACATTGTGAATACTGAATCTTAGCCTCTTTAACATTCATATAATGAAAAAGTGATAAACTCCACAGAAGAGGGGAGAAAGTGCATTCAAACGTTATTGCTATAATCCCTGCCACTAACAAACTCTCTCTCCCCACCAACACCCCCCCCCCAATTATAACTTCTTCAAGGTTATGGACAAAGTGAAATTACCACACTATAAAACTGTCCCAGGGTACAAGTTTTCCAAATGTTTCTGAGAATATGCCACATAACTTGAAATGACAGCCTCATCTCCAGCATGGGGAAAATGCAACAGAAGATTATCAGGAGGCAAATCTTATCAAAAACATCTCTGGATTCCTTTGGATTTAGAAGTGTGTTACCATTTCAAATCTACTCAATGTGAAAATAAAATTTGTTGTATCAACCTAGGGAAATAACCGGTAATGAAATCAGTCTATTATGGGCTCTAGAGAACTTGCATCGGAAAGCACTTTTCACTCCTTATGCTTTCATAATTTCCTATATGACTTTTATTGGTTTATCTATTGATTAGGAGAGTAAGAATATGAGCATATCTTAGAATCAGTAAAATGCTATTAACCTTTCAAGTGCCTTTGCAAACTGAGGCAATCAGCAGGTCTAGTCTAAGACATTTTGCTGCCTAGAGTGAAAGACAAGATGGCGCCCACACTTTGCTGAAAGATGTGTATAATCCAACTGAATCTAATTTCAACCCTGGGCAGATCTACACTCATGGTTTTTAATGTTAAGGAAGGGTTAAGGCAATGTTTTTTTTCTGGGGGGATGCAGGGGTACTCATACCCCTAAACATTTTGTGAATCTAACTGGAAAAGAAATTTTTTAAAAATAAAGTTTTGTTTCTTCTCTAGCATGGTGAATCGTCAGTTCCATTGCTACCCCCAATGGTGGCCTCATTTCCTGTCACGGCGTTTCCTGAATCTCAGATGGAAGCGGGTGTTTTATGTGTGAAGTAGGAGTTGGAATAATAATCATCATCATTTATTATTTATACCCCGCCCATCTGGCTGAGTTTCCCCAGCCACTCTGGGCGGCTCCCAATCAAGTGTTAAAAACAGTACAGTGTTACATATTAAAAACTTCCCTGAAAGTAGGAGGGAAGATGTTAGTGCACACAACCTCATGCCAATGTGGAATTACTGTGAGCTATCAGCTGTGTAACATGAGGTAATGCATGTTCTTTGTACTTTTGTCCATTTACTGTCCTTATTTTTCCAGATTTGAACTATAAAATGGTGATTTTCTTGAGTCAAAACGAGAGTACCCCTAAACATTTTTTAAAGAAAAAAAGCACTGGGTTAAGGAATGGTTTTGATAGCATAGATGGACACATGGTGTCCTACATTTTGCGTTCATCATGCATTATTACCTTGTCCTTTTATCACTTCATTTTAAATAATTTTATGCCCCTACAGTGGTACCTCGGGTTACAGATGCTTCAGGTTACAGACACTTCAGGTTACAGACTCCGCTAACCCAGAAATAGTACCTCGGGTTAAGAACTCTGCTTCAGGATGAGAACAGAAATCGTGCGGCAGCGGCGCAGTGGCAACGGGAGGCCCCATTATCTAAAGTGGTACCTCAGGTTAAGAATGGTTTCAGGTTAAGAACGGGCCTCCAGAACGAATTAAGTTCTTAACCTGAGGTACCACTGTATATTGGTGAAACATTGCTCGTATGTTCCTATGTAGTGTTTTACCCTTTTTAAAACTGCATTCAAATGCCAACTCCCCCTCTAATGCTATCTTAGGGGCAGATAACAAAGGACATGGAGGGAGGGAAGGAGGAAGAATTAAAATGTGACACCGGAGGGTGGAGCTGAGCAATGAGTGACCAGCAGCAGGGGGGAAAATGGCGTTTTGGAAAATGGTGTGGTCAGGTAATACTTATATTTCACAGGGGAAAAACAAGGTAAAAAAACATTTTAATTAGCAAGTATGTCCTGTGACATTTTAGACCAACATATCTAATATCATTTTAAGAGGGGGATATAACATTAAACAGGTCTGTGTAGATCCAGCCCCTGATAATGAGAAAGCATCCTTTATTTCAGGGATGGTGAACCTGTGGCTCTCCAGACGTTGTTGAACTCCAACTCCCATCAGCCCCAGTCAGCATTACCACTAGTCAGGAATCATGGTAGTTGAAGTACAGCAACACTTAATGGATCAATGGTTCCTCATCCCTGCTTTACTGTATTTGAGGGCAGTAGCTGCAGAGATCTGGACCATAAAGAAGGCTGATCGCCGAAGAATTGATGCTTTTGAATTATGGTGCTGGAGGAGACTCTTGAGAGTCCCATGGACTGCAAGAAGATCAAACCTATCCATTCTGAAGGAAATCAGCCCTGAGTGCTCACTGGAAGGACAGATCCTGAAGCTGAGGCTCCAATACTTTCGCCACCTCATGAGAAGAGAAGACTCCCTGGAAAAGACCCTGATGTTGGGAAAGATTGAGGGCACAAGGAGAAGGGGACGACAGAGGACGAGATGGCTGGACAGTGTTCTCGAAGCTACCAGCATGAGTTTGACCAAACTGCGGGAGGCAGTGGAAGACAGGAGTGCCTGGCGTGCTCTGGTCCATGGGGTCACGAAGAGTCGGACATGAGTAAACGACTAAACAACAACAGCTGCAGAGCAAGCTAGCTTAGAGGACTCAGGCCATCTCCTAGCATCTGCTACCTGAGGCAGCCACCTCACCCTGCCTATTGGCAGGGCAAACCATGGCAATCAGTAGCTAACTAAACTTGACCTTTGCAAAGTACGATAAGAACTCACAAGCCTCATGTCAGCTTTCCTCTCTAATGATTTATTTTTTAGTGCAGATCAGAAGAAATGGAGGACTTATCACACCGATTTATTCTGTGTCCCATAGAAAATATCTTGCCATTTAGCAGGGAATGAGGAGCACCAAAAGCCTGCAATTCCCTTGTAGAACAGCCTTGTTTGATTTGCTTGGCCAAGAGGAAATTCATGGCCTGTGTTTGCTCTGTAATTTGAATCATTCAGTCAGAAAGTAAAGCAAGAAATGAAAACTGAAGATAAGAAATTTGAAAGTCAGAGATCTGGAGCAAATAAAGTGATTTGACAATAAGTGAGGAGGGAAGAAAAGTATATTTTAAAATTGATTTGACTGGGGAGGGGTTAGTTGTGCTATTTATTGCTGCAATTCCATTCCAAATCTCCATTGCATGCCACTTAGAGTTGTTGTGATATAAGCCAAATAAATATATTAGTGTGTGTGTTCAGCTGTAGCTTAAAGAAGAGACCTATGGGCTAGGCATGAAGGATTTCCAGGGTAGCACTGCATAACCTGTAAATGAAGAACTGTTTGTCAGTGAGCCTGTTTAGTTGCAATAAAAAGGAAAGAGACATTCATTGTCTTCTCTCATGATCTCTTTGCAAAAAGGTTGAATAAGTGCCCTATGTGGAAATGGGACAGTTTCCAACTTGTAATACCCTGATTCTTTAATATACATAACAATCACACCCTTATTAGAGAGGGGAATAATAGGATCTAATTTGTAGCTCCAGGCAATATTTCTGGATAGGGGATATGTTCCTTTGGAACTGATAAAATAATATTCTGAGCATGCGGAGGGATGTGTAGCTGGTGTTATACTTAATATATCTACCTCATTGTTCTTTCCTCAGAGGAGAAGCCACAAAATGGTAACAATCTCACCCTCTCTCCCTGAAGTATAACACTGCCTGTGCAGTTAAATGGGACCTCATTCAAAGGCCATTGATAGATCACACAGCTTCTCCATTTTTCCTTCAGCAGTATTTATAACGTATATACATGCTTGTTTGTTTAACAATTTATTTTTTACCATCTGTGGCAAATATTGCCACTTCTGAACCCATTTTTGCACCATATTTGACTGGTTCCAGAGACATTGGAACAGACCTAGAGCTGATTTTCTTTACTCCAATGCAACACAGTTAAACTTACTAAAATGAGAATAGAATACACCTTTCTATTTTTGAGATGTCCTTTGGAGATAAACCAGACATGCAAAGCAGACTGGTACATAGCTAATGCCTATTCCCTATTTTGAACCAATACCCTTTTGCCTCCTGCTATAAGAAGAAAACCTTCAATTGGTTTGGTTTAATGAACCCCACCTTTAGATATTTGTTAAAGAAAATGCTATTTTGTAACACTTACACTTTTAGTATGCTCGGATAGCAACCATACACTTTCTCATATAATTTAGCTTTTGATAGTATGTATATGATGCTGCTATCCAGATGTGCTTTTTAAAAATAACAATTCTTTGTATTTGTTGCAGTTTTATCATATGTTGCAAAAATTATCTTGCTTTGATGACAGTAGTCTATGGCTAGATCTACACAGCTATAAAAAGTGCTCTGAAGCGCTCTGCAAAAAACCGTTGTAAAGCTCACAGTTGAAAATATCACTGAGTTGTGATTTCAGCTCTACAACACCATCTGGTGTCACAATGTTATAACACATTATACCGCTGCATTTTGACTAATGTAGCTGAGTCCTATGCTTAACCAAAATTATTACAGAAGTTGCAATATATGTATTTTTGCATATGCATTTTTCATGTAGCTGGATATTTTGTGGGTGGTAGTCTTCTACATTTTTGATAATTGAGAAAGTTCAGAAAAAATATCTCATTCAAAAGGAAAAATTGGATATAAATATCACTTCCTTTGTGACTCTCTCACTGTTTCATTTGAGAGGAGCCATCTCACCTTTGCTTGCTGTCCAATTCTAGCTTTGCTCTGGGTAATTCTGATTTAATTAGGGCTTCTCAGCTCTGAATAAGTAGTGACTACTTTGTAATGATAGCTTGTACTTTATAATGTTCTTATATCTTTTAATGCTATCACTAACTTTACCATTGGTAACTTTATTAATCTTCTTTCCTGTAATGTTTGAGTAAGTCCTGCTTGGTAAAGGAAATATATGACCTATGAGCCTAACGACTGATCCTTGAATCCTACATTTTCTCTGTGCTGATAACAGAGTAGGACTAACTCTCTCGCTTAGTGTGGCATTTGTCCCAGAGAGAACAGAACTGAAAAACTTAACTGCCAGGCTCTAAGTCTGCTACATAGAAATTAGGCTTAGATTTCCCTTTGAAAAGAGCAAAATTGTTATAGCTTGGTTGTGGTAAAACCTCTAAGTGGCTTACTTTCTTTCTCGCATTAAAATATGATTAAAATTAACAGCAAAAAAGAGATTAAAACACACCAACATGTGTCTGGATAGACTTGCCTAAAGAAATATTCTGAATCACGCTATGTACAGTGCCACTGCTACAATAGGTTTTTAATCTATTGGGAAACATGATTTCCTGGATCTGTTCCAGAAATATTATTATTATTATTATTATTATTATTATTATTATTATTATTATTAAATTTCTATCCCGCCAAACATCAAAGGGTGGTTTCAAAATAAAAACACAAAAATTCACACCATAGTAACAAACAAAAGCAATACCCCACCACAGTTTAAAAGGTCATAGATTGTTTAATTAGTCAAAGGCCTGGGAGAAGAGGAATGTTTTTGTCTACACCTAAAGATACACAACAAAGGTGCCAGATGAGCATTCCACAAATGGGGAGCCACCACAGAAAAGGCCCATTCTAGTGTTGCCACCCTCTGGTCCTCTTAGGGAGGAGGCATGTGAAAAAGGGCCTCAGATGATTATTGCAGGGTCTGGATTGGATCATATGGGGAAAGGTGGCACATGGACTTTTGAAACTATATAGCTAACTGTAAAAGTTGTTTAATTTTGCTACAGTTATAAGAGGAAACATGTATCAATGCACATGGAACTAAGTAACAGGCTTAGGACAGCAGTCAGAGAGAGAAACTTGGTGACACAGAGGCAAGGCGGAGGTTAAGGAAACAGCTACCAGGAATTGATTCAGCAGAGACAGAACAGAAAGAGAGCAGGAGGGTTAGAAAGAATCAGGAGATAAAGAAAACTTGTTTAAATAAAGCTCTTTGTTTTATAGTTCTCCTGCCTGATCCTTAGTGATAATTAAAATCACTTGAAACAACCCCCGACCCAGACAGCTGCTCCAGAAGGATATCATGGCTGGTGGTATCAAAAGCTACTGAGAGGTTGAGGAGAACTAACAAGGGCACGTTTCCCCTGTCTCTCTCCTAACAGAGGTCATCACACATTGTGACTAAAGCAGTTTCTGTGCCAAAACAGGGCCAAAACCCCAACCGAAATGGATCTAGAAAATCAGTTTCCTCCAAGAGCAGCTGGATCTGGTCCACAACCACCTGTTCAAGAACTGTGTGCAAGGACTGGTTATCTAATAATCTAATTATTTAGATTTCCTGAATCCAGGGAACTTACTACTTCAAGAAGGCAGGTACCACCCCCTCCCTGGCCCAGCCAGTTGTCCCATCCCTGCTAGATTTTATCAGCCAAGGGGGGCAAGGGTCCAGAGTGCAAGCAGTCACCCAGACTGATCCAAGCACATTGTCAACATCCTTGAGCCTTACCTACTTAAACATATCCAACATGACAGGACTAGACACTGCTCTGGAAACCCCTATTGATTCATTTGCAGAGTCAAAGTCCTGGTGGATGCAAGTGATTTTATCCTCAAAATGCTTTGCAAAGAAGTCACAGTGAGCTACCATCAGTTCTACCACCAATTTTGGACCAGACTATAAAAGGCCATGTACCACGTGGATGGAATAATGAAGATACAACTAAGTAGGCTGAATGATGACTAGTGCTTGATGGCATTTGACTGGAGTTTTCTTCCACTCGCGTTCAAGCTATCTCCCAGTTTGTTTCATTACCCTGAGCGCTGGGGTATACTAGGGAGCTAAGTGGGCTCCACAAAACAGGAGAGGGCATTTGTGTCAATGGCCTGATTTCAAATGAAATTGAAGTTATGGGATTTGGTTAACTCAAGCACTGCTGCATCTCCCTCCACCCTGCTGCTTAGATTTTTCAATACCAGCCATAATGTCTATGTTTTGCCTCCATAAATGGAGGCATTTGAATACAAGTTGCTTGAAACCACAGGAGGGGAGAACATACCTTCCAAGTGCCTTGATTTTGCTGGGATGGTCCTGGAATACCTAAAGCTGTCACAGCTTCTGACTTGACCCCAGGGCACCCTGATTTCTCCCGGCCACTGGGCAGGGCCGTGGAAGCAACTCCTGGGGTGGCAGCAGCATTGGGAAGGACGCATGAGAGCATTTACTAGGCTTTGGGGGAAAGGCAGATGAACTCTATGTTAAAGTCCTCACACCTCCTGCCCAAAGCCACACAAGCACCTCTTCTTGCTGCTTTCTTCAAGTGAGAGAGAATGGGCTTGCGCAGAGGTCACAACTCTTCTGTGCCTCCGCTATATTCTTTGGAGTGCCTGCTTAAAACCATTTTTGTTTAGGTGAGCCCTATTTAGCCATGTAGAATGCTGGCATGTGCCTCAGTTTATTTTCTTAGCTACTGTTGGTTTTTAGTCTTTTCCTTTTATTTTTAGAATGTGTTTGAAATGCCTGCTAACTGTTACATTTTTATTAAGTGCTGAGAGGTGTTTGGGTCTTTTGCTTTTCTTTTTCTTCAGAATCCCACCTCACATCTCACTTTATTGAGCCCTTTATGATAATGAGAAGGAATTCCAATGAAGCTCCGGGCCTTCTTTTTACCCATCTGGGGGAGTGCTTTTGTGTTGTGTCCTGCTTGTGGGTTTTCCCCTGGCACCTGGTTGGCCAGAAGAAGAAGAAGAAGAAGAAGAAGAAGAAGAAGAGGAAGAGGAAGAGGAAGAAGAATTTATTATTTGTTCCCCAGCCACTCTGGGCGGCTTCCACAGAGACCAAAAATACACTAAAATGTCACACATTAAAAACTTCCCTGAACAGGGCTGCCTTAAGATGTCTTCTGAATGTCAGGTAGTTGTTTATCACTTTGACATCTAATTGGAGGGCATTCCACAAGACGGGCGCCACTACCGAGAAGACCCTCTGCCTGGTTCCCTGTAGCTTTGCTTCTCACAATGAGGGAACCGCCAGAAGGCCCTCGGCGCTGGACCTCAGTGTCCGGGCAGAACGATGGGGGTGGAGACGCTCCTTCAGGTATACTGGGCCGAGGCCGCTTAGGGCTTTAAAGGTCAACACCAACACTTTGAATTGTGCTCAGAAATGAGGGGGGAGGAGGAGGAGAACAACAACAACAACAACAACTAGATGGGCAGTTGGCATAGGAGTCAACTCCAGGGGGCTATGGGTGCTTGGGCACCGAGAATAATTTACTTGTGATGGTTGGGCACCCACAAAGTCAATGAACAATTCTGTCTCTGAGAGAGAAGCAGTTTAGCTCCACCCTCGACAGCCAGCCAGCCAGTGAGGCACCCTTTTGGGGGGGGGGCTCAGACATGGAGGCAGAATCTCTGGACTGTATTTAGCTGGAGATGGTTGGAGACAAAGAAATGCACAGAAACAACTATGCATGGACCTCCATCCCCCCACCCTAGCAATATTTGTTCTGCAGGTAAATCCATGTTGGAAAGACCGACAGAAGGAAGCGTGGTGGGTCTGGAGGCAGGTTTTCAAAGGCACAAATGGCATTTGCTTCATTCATTTAGATTTATTCTATGACTGATCCCAAGAGCTCAACTCAGGTTAAACCATTAAACTGCAAAAAAACCGCTTTCTCATCCCAAAGGTACACGAGTTACAAAGTGCAAATATGTTGAAAAGATGTGTTATGCTTAACATTTGATTGAAAAAAGAATGCTTTTTCAAGGGTGCCAAATGGTAGCCATAACAACTTGCATTGGGTGTGTACCCCTGATAATGCAGTAGGCTCAGTAATACTCCCCCTCCTTCCCTGGATTTCTGCTGCTACAGAGTACATTGACATTGTCCATACTAGGGTTTGTAGGCAATTGTCTCTCATTGTGGCTCCCAATCAGTTAGTGATGGTTTCACAATCAATAGTGTATACTCTGGGGTGGAATACTGCCTCTATTGTGCCATCCAGGAGACTTTTCTGGGTAGTGTAGGGCCTTTTACAGTCTGGCCCGAGGGGGTGACATAACCAATGGGAGCTCACTGTGACTTTTTTGAGGATAAAATTGCTTGCATCCACCAGAACCTTGACTCCATTGTTACAGCAGATGAATCTCAAGAGGTGTCCAGAGCTCTAGTTGGCTGAGTGTCAGTTAGTGTCAAGGATGTGGGCCAGGTGGTTGGATTGGTCAGAGTGACCACTTCAGCTTTGGACCCTTGCTCCTATTGGCTGATAAAAACTAGCAGGGAGGGGACAGCTGACTGGGCCACGGAGGTGATTATTGCCTCCTCGCAAGAGGGGGTGGTCCCTGCCTGCTTGACAGAGATAGTGGTAAAACTACTCAAGAAGCCCTCCCTGGATTTGGAAAAGCTAAGTAATTACCAACCAGTTGCCAGTCACCCCTTCTTCAGCAAAGTTATTGGGCAGGTGGTCATGGACCAGATGCAGATGCTCTTGGAGGTTTTTGATACCATTGACTGTGGTATCCTTCTGGAGTGGCTGTTAAGGAGTGCTTTGCAGTGGCTCCGGTCCTACTTGGATGGTTGTTTTCAGAGGGTGATGCTTGGGGAGTGACAACTTCCAAGGGCCCAGCATCTCCTTCTTGCCACCACCACCTCTTCCTTTCCCATTGTGATGCCTCTTCCATTTCCTCTACCGTCACCACAGCTAGTGTTGTTGCCTCTGCCCCTGCCTCTCTCTCTTCTCTTCTTCGGGGGAGGTAACAGTATCATCCATCCATTCATTTGTTGATAGCAGAGTTTTATACAATGGGGAGGGAGCAGGAGGACAAAGGAACACAAGAGCATAGGAAACGTCCTGCTGGAGAAGACCAAAGGCCCATCTAGTCCAGCAACCTGTTCTCACAATGGCTGACCAGATGCCTATAGGATGCCTGCAAGTGCACTGCACACCTGTGATTGTCAGTGACTGCTTTTCAGAGGCATACTGCCTCAGACAGTGGAAACAGAACATAAGTATACAGTGCTATTTTTCTTTAAAACAATGTTTAGGGGCACTCTCATTTTCCTACGCATATTGAAATACTGCCCCTCAATGGGGCCAAACTTAGATTCACAAAGTGTTTAAGGGTATGCGTACCCCTGCATCCCCCCAGAAAAAAAGCACTGTAGGTATGGCTAGTAACCACTGATAGCCTTATCCTCCAAGGGAAGTTGAGTGGAGACTGTGCATTGCAGTGGGGAGATGAATGGGTACAATAGGAGCTCGCAAATGTGGCAGGGAGTCAACAAAAGCTAGACCCAGCCCTGGCAGGAGAAAATCTTGCTGTAAGTCTATAAAGCGACTCTGCCCTAAGCTATAGTCTTGTTGGTTTGGAAGCTTTCCTGAAGTTAGTCTGCCAGCTCAGGGATTGCAATACCCTCTGGAATGCCTACTAATGACTTTATACACATATTGATATATTTTCTTTTAAAAAATGATTAGGAAGATGAATTTATTAATTATGCATATGTATGCACAGCTAATAAACCCATCTCCTTAATATTATCAAATTTTTAAAAGTATCTATATGTATACAAGTATGAAGTCATTAGCGGGCATTCCAGAGGGTATTGCAATAAATTAAAAACCATTAAGTAAGATTTGTATTTTTACAAATAATCACGAGTCTTTAAGTCATATTAATTCTTCTTGAATCAATCTCATTATGTATTTATATCACATCAAAAGCAGCCTTCCCAATACACAGCCAATATGAAATCGGCTTCTACCAAGTCCTTTTGCACAATTGCCATCTAGTCCCATGGTTTTCTATTGTGGGAGAAATGTATACCTTAAAATTCTATGCCAGATTGCCTGTTACCATTCTTTAATACTTGATGACCGCTGTTTGCATCCATACCTGGAAAGAAAGATGTGGCACACATGCTTTGAGTTAAGAGCCACAGATGCATTAGTAGACTGTAGACTGGTGACTGGGGGGCGGCCGCCGAGACCATATAACACCGGTCTTGAAAGACCTACATTGGCTCCCAGTACGTTTCCGAGCACAATTCAAAGTGTTGGTGCTGACCTTTAAAGCCCTAAACGGCCTCGGTCCAGTATACCTGAAGGAGCGTCTCCACCACCATCATTCTGCCCGGACGCTGAGGTCCAGCGCCGAGGGCCTTCTGGCGGTTCCCTCATTGCGAGAAGCAAAGCTACAGGGAACCAGGCAGAGGGCCTTCTCGGTAGTGGCGCCCGCCCTGTGGAATGCCCTTCCAGCAGATGTCAAAGCGATAAACAACTACCTGACATTCAGAAGACATCTTAAGGCAGCCCTGTTCAGGGAAGTTTTTAACGTGTATTAGTGTATTTTTGGTTTCTATGGAAGCCGCCCAGAGTGGCTGGGGAGGCCCAGCCAGATGAGCGGGGTATAAATAATATATTATTATTATTATTATTATTATTATTATTATTATTATTATTATTATAGTAATGTGGCACCAGTAATGAGGAAGGATTTTGTAATCCTGCAGATTCACATGTTGTCATCGGAGCCAGGAGTGGAGGCAAGGCTCCCAAGCGATGCCGGAGAAGGGCCCAGCAGGGAGAGAGGGGACTCATCGGCTGGGGAAGGAAATCAGCGTGACACCAGGGAGAAAGGGGGGCAGATGGGAGAATCGGAGAGGGGGCTCCAGGACTCCTTGACGGAGACCAGCGGGGAGAGCATGGGTCCTCCGCTGCCCACACCCACCCTGCGCAGAAGACTTCCGCGCAGGGAGAGTAGGCAGAGACTTGGCGTCAAAGAACTTTTATGCTGGAAGAGGTTCAAGAAATGCCCACTGACGGATTCTGCTAGCGACTGAAACAGCCACAAAGTGAAGGGCTGTCCAGCCAGGAAAAGGTTTAATCAGGCAACCTCGCCAAGAGCGGCAGCAACTTACGCACGAGCAACCCCATATAACCATTACACATGTGGACCTTCTTTGGAATGGTTTCTCTTGCAATTGTGAGGGAGGGGGGCACCAATGCTTTGGAAAAATCAAACCCCTGCGTCCAGTCACGCTTCCATTGCGCAGCTCTGCTCAGAAGCTGACCTGGCAGGGGAGCAGAGTCGCAGCAGTCCTGGGTCCGTGTGAGATGAGGGATAAATCAAGTCCAGAGACAGTTCGGTTCTTATCTCTAGAAGCGTTTATTTACAAGCCATAAATCAGTCTCCTCCATCGGAACTTGGAGGCATTCTCAGCCGTGCTTCCAAAAGCACACTCGCAGCTTCTGCTGCTCAGCGAGAAGTGAAAGGAAGTCTGGAAGCAGTCACACACTGTGAGTCACTGCTCTGCGACAAGCTCCTCCTTCTACTCCCCCTCCTCCCCCTAGATACAGGACACTTCGGAGTTCTGACCCTGTCAGTTCCAAACTCCACACCCCCTCTTGTCCTGGATCTGGGGACAATAGCCAACAATGCTTTCCCCATACACAGACCCTCACAGAACTCCTCGTGCTTCTGGAAGGTTAATGGTTTTGTGAAACCATCAGCGAGGTTCTTTGTTGAGGGACAGTATTTCAGAGCAACTAGCCCCTCATGAACGCTCTGACATACATTTCGGAAGCGTATGTCCAAATGTTTGGTCCTCGCTTTGAATTGCCCTGTCTCAGCTAATTTAAGGCATGGTTGGTTGTCCTCATGCACCACAACGGGCAGACAATCCTCTTCACAGATTTCCTCGACCAAACACACATAGAACTCCAGTTCTCTGCAAACCTCTGATAGCGCACTGAACTCAGCTTCAGTAGATGAAAGCGCTATGAGACTTTGCTTTCGGGACCTCCACCCAATCACTGAGTCCCCAAACTTCACCACTAGGCCTGACACTGATTTGCGGTCCTCAAGGTTAGCCCAATCCGAATCCACCCAGGCGGTCAGCTTGACATCACCCTCAGCTGACATCTTGAGGCAAAAGTCTTTGGTATCTTGCAGGTAACGTAGCACCCGCTTAACACCATTCCAGGCCTGCACACTAGGACTTGAAGCCTCTCTACTGAGCAGATTGACAGCAAACGCTATGTCTGGTCTGCTCCACTGTGACAGATACAACAGACTACCCAGAGCTGACTGAAAGAGTTCAGTGTTTTCGAACACCACGCGTTCTACTTGCTGACACTCCTTCACGTACCCAGTCTCCATGGGTGATCTGGCACCTGCACAATCAGACATCCTGAACTTCTCAAGCAACTGCTCAATCTTACCTTTCTGGCGAAGCAAAAAGCTTCCATCACTTGCTCTTGTGATCTCTACGCCTAGATAGGACTTGACATCTCCAAGTTGCTTCAGCTTGAACCGCTTACCAAGCTCCTTAGCAAACTTCTCCACCTGTTCACTTGTCCTTGTCATCAACAAAATGTCATCAACAAACACCTGTGCCACTTGCTGTTGCAAGCCTGAATCTCTAATGTAAAGACAACTGTCTGCAAGAGATCTCTTAAAACCTAGCTCTTCTAAGGCTTCATGTAGGCACATATTCCAATTCCTGGCAGATTGGCGTAACCCATAGATGGATTTGTGCAACCGCCACACAACGCCTGGCTCACTGACTTCGAACCCTGGAGGAGGACGCATGTACAACTCCTCCTGGAGATCTGAGTTCAGGTAGGCGACATCTACATCAAAATGGTTCACCTTCCAACCTCTCTGTGCTGCTATTGCCAAAAGCATTCTCAAAGTCTCCGCCCTTGAAGTCGGCGAATAGACCTCTGTGAAGTGGACTCCACGTCTCTGTGTAAATCCACGCGCCACTAACCTCGCTTTGTACTGTGGCTCTCCTGCTTCTGTGGGTTTAAGACGGTAAACCCATCTGCAGCCAACAGCTTGCTGGTTAGCCGGCAGCTGTGTGAGTGAGAACACTCCTAGAGACTCCATTGAGTTCATCTCCTTCTGCATCGCCTCATGCCATTTGCTGGCTTCTTCCCGAGGCAGCTTCTGAACATCCTCAAAGGATTCAGGTTCACATCTAGCCACACCAACCCAGACACTTGTGGCTTCATACCTTTCAGGTGGCTTCCCTTTGGTTGATCTTGCTGACCTCCTCAGCGTGAATTCTGGAACTGCGCCTGATTCACCTGGATCAACCCTCCTATCCTCTATGTCAGCATCATCCCCCTCTGACCTGCTGCGCCGTTTAGGGCGAACAGCTGGCTCTGCTGGTGGGGATGGTTCACTCCTTGGCTCAGACTTGACAGAGACCTGCGGAGGGGTCCTGGGACTTCCCTTTGGAGAGATACGGAGCCTCTCCCTTGGAGATCCCGGCTCTGGACTCTGTGGCTGTGGACTGTGCTCATCAGCAACAGGTTCAGCCTCACCCTCTTCCTCTTCCTCATCTGATTCTACCAGAACATCCGGATTTCCGTGAAGCCGCTTCCACCCACTCTGCTCGCAAAACTCAGCACTGCCGCTAATAAGCAGCTTGGACTGGTTGCCAGTAGGGTATGCGAAGCGCCACGCCTTTGAACCCGGCTCATAGCCCACAAAGATCATTTTCCTGGATCTTGGCTCACCTTTTCTGCGCATGGCCTTTGGAATCAGAACCCAAGCTGTAGACCCAAAAGTGCGCAGAAAATGTACTTTGGGCTTTTTCCCATGAAGCAGAAAATATGGTGTGTCTCCTACACTGGAATTGAACACTCTATTCTGCAGGAAACATGCTGTTTTATAACTCTCAGCCCAAAAGCGCTGTGGCAGACCTGAGTCTGCCAGCATAGCATTCGCTGACTCCTGTAGCGTGCGAAACTTCCTCTCTGCAACCCCATTCTGTTGCGGAGAGTGGGGGGCCGTCAGTCGATGACTGATACCCTTCTGCCTGAAGAACGATTGCAGCGCAGAACCTGTAAACTCCCCCCCACGATCGGACTGAAAGGAAATTACTTTGGTAGAGAACCGTAGCTCTACCGCTGTGATCCAATCCCTGATCAGTGCAGCTGCCTCTGACTTTTGTTTCAGCGCAAATATCCACGAATGTTTTGTAAAATCGTCAACCAGAACCAAAACCCACTTAGAACCAGCTAACGAAGGTGTCGGCATGGGTCCCGACAAATCTGCATGCACAAGTTCAAAGGGTTTACTGGTTTTCCTCTCAGACCTGGGGTATGAGCATGTTGTGACCTTTGATTGCTTACAGGCTTGACAATCTAGGTATTTGTCACATGCCTTGAACCTGCACCCAATGGTGTTGTCTGTGGCCTTCCTCACATACGACCACCCTACGTGCCCAAACCTCCGGTGCCATAAGTGTAAACAATCATGGTGTGGTGGGACATTTGCACACTGCCCTTGGGCATCGTCAATGGACTCTCCACTAGCCCTATCTTCCACCAGCCCCATTTTCCCACCAGCCCCATCTTCAATGGGCATCTCGACCAGAAAGAGCGTGCCTCTTCTCTGGACACTGTGAATCTTCTTCCCATTCCTGTAGAAGGAACACACATTGTTAGAAAACAAAACATCAAACCCAGCAGCCATAAGGGCTGGCACACTTAAAAGAGAGTGAGCAAGCTCTGGTACCACAAAAGCTTCTACCCAATGATCTATGAAAGAGCAATAAAGAAGCCCAGTTTCAGTCAGTGGTCTTTGAGACCCATCTGCTAAAGTAACATAGCGTCCAGTTTTAACTGTCTTGCAGTTCCTCAACAGCCCTCTAGAGGTCACAAGACAATGCGACGCTCCGGAATCCACAACGAGAGATAAAGAGTGTCTCTGGCTGTTTTCCACAGATGCCGTGGCGTTTCTCACACTCCCATCGGTTGCCATGGCCACAGCCTCTCCCCGGCTAAGGCTCTTGTCTTTTCTCAGAGACGCAAGCGCAGCTGTGAGGTGATAAGACGCCTTGTCTTTGTTTTTCTCCTGGCCTGCTGCTTTCCCACGTCGTTGCTGGGAACCGGCCCTGGGAACCTGCTTTGTTGACATTCCACGCCGGCCAGTGTCCTTGGCAGCCTGGGCCTCTAGCGGATGCTTCCCAGCGCTGTTGGACGTCGCCTCAAAGCACAAACAACTTTCGAAGCCTTTCGCTTTCTCAGAGCTCTTGGAATGGCCTGCCTGGCCTGCCCCCCCACTCGCTCTTGGGGTGCAGCCTTTGCCCTGTTCCACAGCTCTCAGCCGCTCTCCAGCACACAGTCCATCACACAGACGTGTCGAAGCAGAGAAACAGCTTCCCGGAACAGCCCCCTCTGGTCTGGCTCTCCCTTCAGCCTGGGGCTTGCTCCCTTGGCCCTCGGCTTCCTCACGGCCCTTGGCTCCTGCTGAGCCTTCGCACAGGCTCCTCAGCACCTGCCACGCGGCCTGAGCCGATTTAACGCCCTCCAGGTGGGGCAACAGCAAAGCGTCCACGCTTGCTTTCAGCAGGCAAAGCTCTCTCTGCTCTCTTTCACTCAGCAGAGCAGTAGCTTGTATGGGTGGGGCCAGCTCCTTCTGGACTGAACTCCAGAGCCCTGTGGCCACAAACCACCCCCTTGCTCTTCTTGACCAGGCCTCCCAGTTGGCCCCATTCAGCCTCTCACCGGGGAAGTTCTCTTGGCTCTGCTGTGCCTGTGCAGCAGCCATTCTTCCTCCCCCCGGGGCTTCAGCGTACTCACAAGTTTGCCAGCAAGCCGGACCTCTGAAGCAGCCGTTCCTTCTGGCTCTTGGCTCCGCTCTCCGGCATCTCCCACTGCCCTTGCCTGGCAGGATTACAGCAACACGTCGCTGGCAGCCTTCTCCCTTCTCACACTTATCAGGAAACGCGATACGTCCATAACCTTTGGAAAAATCAAACCCCTGCGTCCAGTCACGCTTCCATTGCGCAGCTCTGCTCAGAAGCTGACCTGGCAGGGGAGCAGAGTCGCAGCAGTCCTGGGTCCGTGTGAGATGAGGGATAAATCAAGTCCAGAGACAGTTCGGTTCTTATCTCTAGAAGCGTTTATTTACAAGCCATAAATCAGTCTCCTCCATCGGAACTTGGAGGCATTCTCAGCCGTGCTTCCAAAAGCACACTCGCAGCTTCTGCTGCTCAGCGAGAAGTGAAAGGAAGTCTGGAAGCAGTCACACACTGTGAGTCACTGCTCTGCGACAAGCTCCTCCTTCTACTCCCCCTCCTCCCCCTAGATACAGGACACTTCGGAGTTCTGACCCTGTCAGTTCCAAACTCCACATGCATGCATGTTTCAGACTCTTACTAAAAACTTACCTTTTCATCTGGGATTTTTGCAACTGTTAATTTTCTGATAGTTGATGTTAGATATGAGTGTTGTATTTGGATACTCAGCATCTGTTTGCATACTTCTTCTTCACATTGAGTCCCCACCTCACTTTACTAGTACTAATATAGACTGACTAAATAAATATTCAAAATGCAAAAGAATTTGACTAAACTCTAGGCAACACAATCTTATGCGCGTTTACTTGGAAGTAAGTCCCACTGAATGTTGCTTAATATTCTCTGTGGTGTTGTGGTATTGTTGTTTAGTCGTTTAGTTGTCCGACTCTTCGTGACCCCATGGACCAGAGCACGCCAGGCACTTCTGTCTTCCACTGCCTCCTGCAGTTTGGTCAAACTCATTCTGGTAGCTTCGAGAACACTGTCCAACCATCTCGTCCTCTGTCCTCTCCTTCTCCTTGTGCCCTCCATCTTTCCCAACATCAGGGTCTTTTCCAGGGAGTCTTCTCTTCTCATGAGGTGGCCAAAGTATTGGAGCCTCAGCTTCAGGATCTGTCCTTCCAGTGAGCACTCAGGGCTGATTTCCTTCAAAATGGATAGGTTTGATCTTTTTGCAGTCCATGGGACTCTCAAGAGTCTCCTCCAGCACCACAATTCAAAAGCATCAATTCTTTGGCGACCAGCCTTCTTTATGGTCCAGCTCTCACTTCCATACATCACTACTGGAAAAACCATAGCTTTAACTATACGGACCTTTGTTGGCAAGGTGATGTCTCTGCTTAGTGGGGTTTTTTTTGGGGGGGGGGAGTCACATCTTTTCCTTTGACTGAGTCAACCCTGTTGTTTATCCAGAGGACATAGTTCCATGTGATCTGACACAAACTTAGAGATACCGAACAAAGCAACTAGTTTGTTGTTCCCATCTTAGCACTGATAAAAATTGAATTATATTAATATGTAGTTTAAAAATATAGACAACAAACTTGTGAAATTATGCTTTCATCACCTGAGGCTTGTCTTTGGGCATTTATCACAACCTATTATTTCCTTGTCATTTCTATATCTTTGCACGTTAAGTTCTGGAAACCATTGTTAAGGGTTCACAATGTGCCTACCAATTAATGCTTGGGGACTGCAGCTATATACAGCGGCAGATGAATCAGTGAACATCAGAATGACATCCCGGCACCTCTAAGGTTTTTTGTTTTCATTGCATTGAAAGAGAAGTGGGGAGTATACACTTTGAAACGACGACATCAAAACATGACCCCTGTCACACTGTCAAAGGACTGTCTTTACAGTGCTTTTTCAAAAGGTAGACACAGGCAACCGGTGTTTCATCTCCTCACAGTCTCTCTATAGGTATGACCTGCTACTTCACATTTAGCAACTCCACTTTGCATAAAACATGAGTTGGACTCATTGGTGTTGGAGCAAGAGTCTTCACCCCCTTTTCTGATACACTGAACTATTAAAAGTGGGTCAGAAATGTATTTTCCCACCACTTTGGACAGCACTAAGCAAAGAGTATTTCAAAGATGGAATAGATCTACAAATGTCTTTTTTCACTGTCTTTTCTATGGTGCTGTGTTCTTTTCAAAAAATATGTCTATGACATGTTGCAAGTGACCCATCTGACATGTTGCTGGAAATCCCTTTAAAATACTGTGACTACTACTACACTATAAACTTTCCTATGAATTACCCATTCTATGGGTAAGTAGATATGCCATCTAGAGCAACTTGGATTTAGTTTAAGGACCAAGCAGTAGGTGTGTAATTGGTTCCCCAATAAATTTCTACCCTCACTAGAAACATAGTTGGCCAAGAGGTCAAGTGGCATTGCCCTTCAAGCCATCTCTGAGCTGTGCTTGATCAGATCTATCACGAATGTCGTTGGCTGCTGTTACGTGAGGCAGATTTCAGTCACAAACTCAATAGCATGTAGACGTCTTCTCCATAGCTCAAGGTCATGGTTTATCTCAGCCAGCATAGTAGCATAGTGTAGGGGTCAGATGGGATGGGTCAGATGACAGTAAGAGCTGTTCGACAGTGGAATTTGCTGCCAAGGAGTGTGGTGGAGTCTCCTTCTTTGGAGGTCTTTAAGCAGAGGCTTGACAACCATATGTCAGGAGTGCTCTGATGGTGTTTCCTGCTTGGCAGGGGGTTGGACTCGATGGCCCTTGTGGTCTCTTCCAACTCTATGATTCTATGATTCTATGATTCTATGATTACCATGAGGAATTATAAAAGATACATGAAGCCATCGTGTCCACGATGAAAGCATTGTGTTGACTGGGTTTGATATATTGACGATAATTTCTGATTAAATCCCATAAGATTCTACACTCATGTCCTTTTCATGCCCTTTTGCCCCTGCTGCCCATTTCCCCTTGCCTGACAAATCAAGTACACACTTAGACAGGCAGGCATCCTGTGTCCTCAAAGACTGGGCAGTTTCGTCTTTGTAGTTTCTAATAGGTAATCTTAGGATGTTAATCTTAGGGCCAGGAAACAGATCTCACATGAAGGTGATACTGATTGCTATCCTCCTGGCCATCCTCCTTATCATATGTATTGCTTGTTTATGACCTCCGGGGTTGCAAAATGTCTTTCTTTGTAGTTCTGTTCTTTGTTTACCCCAGAAATATTTGTGCTTGATTAGTTTTAGTAGTTTAACTTGTCCCCACGTGGGTTTGTGGAAATGCTCAGAAGAAATCTGATTGGTTCTTACGATCACTCTGCAAAAAGCTCTTTTGTGAATAAAAACTACCTGGGCGAGGGGGCTGCAGATTGGGACAAGCACAGAGAGATACGATTATACGCACCCTTCCCAGAGTCTTGCTGGGTCAAGTCTCTGTGTGCATTCTTATTAATCAGAGTTCAATCCTTCCTTTACTTTGCGAACGCAACACATAGTACCCTGCAGATGTTGATGGACTTCGGTTACCATCAACCTCAGCCAACATGGCCAATGGTCAGAGATGATGGGAGGTGGAGTCCAACAATACCTTGCAGGCACTGCATTAGATTTCCCATGCTTATCCCATGGTTTACAGAGAAAATGAAAGACAACTGACATGGTAGGAAACAGCACAGGGTGAGAAATTCATTACCCATTTGGTTGAACATACCTTGGAGTCTGCAACACATTTAAAGAACTTTGCCATGTTAGCAGTGATTGTCATAGCATTGTCATAGGAGCAGGGAAATGTTATGCTATTGGACAAAGTTCATGAACTGCAGTTCATTTTACCTTATTGCTGCTTGAGTAGGCCACAGCGATATCCATTAGGGAATAATTTGGCCTTATAAACCTTGGAAAGAGAGGAGTTGTACTGTGGACTCTTCCAAATTCTTATTATCTCCATTTCTCTCCAGATATTGGGATTTCATTTGGTGAGTGGCACTCACCGTATGTTAGAAATCTCCCCAATTTCTTATTTGGAAGGTCATGCATTGTTCAGACTTCGGAGCATGTTAAGTTTGCCACAACTTTAAATTGCTTTCATTGGTACATAGTTTTCTTCCTCCTTTTCTAGACCACGAATGTGCATGAGTACTTGTGTGCAAAAATGTGGGTGTGAAGTGATGTGCAAAAATTTAAACCCATGGGATTCTTTTATCTCTTTTTCTTTTTGCATGTATTAAAAAAATCACTGTTCACAAACAGCTGTATGTATCAGCAATGTAAAGGTAAAGGGCCCCTGGGTGGTTAAGTCCCGTTGAATTTGACTATGGGGTGCAGCACTCATCTCTGCTATCAGGCCGAGGGAGCCAACATTTGTCCATAGACAGCTTTTCCGAAACGTGTGGCCAGCATGACTAAACTGCTTCTGGTGCATGGAACACTTTGACAAGTGCAAGAGCGCATGAAAACACCATTTACCTTCCTGCTATAGCCATACCTATTTATCTACTCGTGCTGGTATGCTTTCGGACTGCTAGGTTGGCAGGAGCTGGGACAGAGCAACGGGAACTCACCCCATCACACGGATTCGAACTGCCGACCTTACGATCAGCAAACCCAGGAGGCTCGGTGGTTTAGCACCCTCCATGTCCCTGTGGACCACCCTCCATGTGGATGGAGTGGGTGGTAAATGACATGAAGAAATGAAGCTCCAGAAAGCTGCAGCAAGCTGTCTGTAGGTGTTCCGAAGCTAAACTACAAAGTCTCCGTAATAAGTCAGATTGGAAGCAAAGCAGAGTGGAGGGCATAACCAACTCATGGAAAAATCATGAAACAGAATGAAGAAATCAGCTCATTTCTAGGTTGAACTACACTTGGCTCAGAGCACTGCTATAGCCCACCAACCATGTACTAATGCTCATTGGATGCCAGGTGCCCCATGTTTTAGCATGGTCAAGTATAGCAAAAAAAGAAGAGGATTAGCAGGGTCCCAGTGGGCTCCCATACAGGCTCAGATTGTCAGGCTCAGATTGGTTTGATGGGTTGCAAGCTATCCAATGCAGCATTGAAGCAGCAGACAGAGTTCTTTGCTCAGTCTTATTCAGAACCACAGATCCTTTCACTGCTGCTTCAGCACCATTAAAAAGCAAAACAAAATTGCTGCCTTTTTGTTCCTTTCTCCCTTCCCTCATTCGTCACCTTGGTAATCCCCCTCTGCTAAGGAACACTCTGCACAGAATGGTGTCACAGGGCCTTTATGGCCAATCAGATTCAATCACAGAGGGCAAATGAGGGCACTTGGTGATAACGTAAATTAATTAGCTAACATTTTACAATAGATGATTGAAAAATCATTGCAATGGGGAAGCTTTTACTAGTACTGCTGAACGTGCAACAAGAACAATAATTAGAATACAGTGTAGCTCTAGCTCTCTCATTCCATCAATGCAAGGATTTCCACCCGTGCAACAAAAGTCTCCTCTCCTCCCCCACACACCCCCAATATGTCTCGGGAGTTCCCTCAACCCACCAGAGTAGATGTGGGGAGAGTGTTGGGTAGATGTGGGGAAGGTCTATTTGCACAACTGGAAATCCTTGTGCTGACAAAATGAAGGAGTTGCATACCATCAGGGACACGGCTGACGCTGTGGGTTAAACCACAGAGCCTAGGGCCTGCCGATCAGAAGGTTGGCGGTTCGAATCCCCGCAACGGGGTGAGCTCCCGTTGCTCGGTCCCTGCTCCTGCTAACCTAGCAGTTCAAAAGCACATCAAAGTGCAAATAGATAAATAGGTACCGCTCTGGTGGGAAGGTAAGTGGCATTTCCATGCACTGCTCTGGTTCGCCAGAAGTGGCTTAGTCGTGCTGGCCACATGACCCAGAAGCTGTACGCCGGCTCCCTCGGCCAATAAAGCGACATGAGCGCTGCAACCCCAGAGTCGGTCATGGCTGGACCTAATGGTCTGGGGTCCCTTTAAGAGAATCATCATCATCATCATAATCATCATTAAAACTATTCCCTCTCACTCACATTTGCTACTTTGTTTCTTTTGGGCGAAGACCATTTTACTGCCTTTATGCTGATGCTATTGGATATCAGTACTGTCACACACTTCATTGCAACCAAGACTGCTGAAGGATGAAGCAGAAATGGCTCAATAATTATGGAGATTTTAAAACTGTGCATTATGAGGGTAGTCAGACCAAAGGGAACAAAGCTTTTGAAAGTTGCAACTGTTTCCTAGCTCAGCTTCTCAAGGGAAAATGGGGTGTGTGGGGGTAAATCACTGCTGTGGGTGGGGTGCCCTGAAAGCTGAAATATAGATTGAGTTGCGAATCAGGTACCAACTTTGGAATGTGCCTGACTAGAGCTGCGTTGATTTTTGAAACTTGATCACAAACCACAAAGCTGGTGGGAAGAGAAAAGAGAGAAATTCTTTCAGGAGGAAATGTGGGTGGTTTTTGTCTTCTTTTTCTAAAGAGGAATCATCTATGTTCTGAGTCTCGACAACAGTGAGGCTCAGGTACTCTGTATTTCTGTGATATCTGTGTTCAGTGATTTTTTTTTCCCTTGTGAATTTTTTTTCTGATTTATATTGTTCAATTATTTGCATAAAATGTTGGAAATATTGGCTGTAATACAATACAGCATGTACAAATCCACTGAGGCTACAAACATAAAGAGGTTAAAGTGCTATTGATCAACTGTTTAGGAGGGTGAAGGCAGCTAGAATTGGTTATCGAGTCTTGTCCATTTTTCCAAAAGTTGATCAACTTCCTTTAATACTCTATTAGCCCAAATATAAGCCACACTCCTCCCCTCCCTGATTTTGTAAAAAGTTAAAGTGCGGCTTGAATTTGCGGCCTTACAAACATTGGCTTTTACGATATCACTGTAGAAATAGACATATGGTAAAACGGAACAAACAAATGTTTCATTTCTGATTTGCGAGCTTGAGACTGTTCATTTGCCATTTATGGCTATGAGTGCCTGCGGAATTGTAGCAATTGAATAGCGATTTGTGATTTTAGCGATTATACGGTAACTTATGCGGGCTTGCAAGATCAAAGGCTTAAATGGGCTCGGAGTTACAATTCTACCAACTGCAACGATTTTCAGCCTGTAACCCAATTCTAAGGGATCGGCTTATATTCGGGAATTCTCTCCCCACCTCCTTTGAATTTTAAAGGTGCAGCTTATTTGTGGGTACGGCTTATATTTGGGCCAATATGGTAATTAAAGACTTTGCATGCAGTGCCATTCCATGCCTGTTGAAGATAGAAAACACAACCGAAGCCACTTGCACATTGCAGGTCATTATCCAGTTAGGGATACACGTACTAAACCTTTCTGCTGCCTAGGGACTCTAGCAAAAGTCACCAATGTCAGAAATGATGTCCTAAATATTAGAGTTCTTCTTCCCCAATCCATGAGTTTTTGTACATAAAATGCCAACGTTCCTTTCTTTCACTCCAGAATTTAAAACACACAGGCATTCTTCTGTTGCTCCCAGCATTTTTATGAGGTACTAAAATATATAATCAAAACAGAAATTTAAGTAAGACCAAAAACACCAAAAACTCAGTATTTGTACAGTACACTATGTAAAGTTATATCCCAGTTCAGAAAAATGCCTAAACATGATCATAACTTTAAGCATTAATGTAGCCTCATCTTCTGTTTGGTAGGAAATTACTGCTGGTTCTTCATTCTTTGTGCATTAAATTACACACACACACACACACACACACACACACACACAAGACACACAAAATTGGATGTTTCCTTGCATTTGGAGAACAGAGGGTAAAGAGAGGAAAAACCTCTCACCTTTGAGAAATGAAAACTAAATATTTAAAAACTCTTACCTGAAAACTGACTTTGAAGGGGTTTACTGTAACCACCAATCAGCCAAATGGGGTCCACTTCCTGGTGGGGCCGGGTTGCGGTCTGGCCACCTAGCCACTCCCCTCAGTGTTGGGGCAGGACAGCATCACGCGTCATGCTGGGGGAGACCCCAGCCATGTCAGGTTGCCAGGCAGCCAATCAGGTCACTTGGGGGCATGGCCAGGGACAATTTAAGCCATGGCGCGATTCTGAGGCTTCCTCTTTCAGCTTCACGCCACGCATCTCCTGCCCTCCCACCCTTTTTTTAGGTTGCGTCATTGGCCTTGCTATGGACTTCGGTTGGTCGCCATTGAGGGGCCTGGTAGGACTTTTTCCATTTGGCAAATTGGCACCAGCCACTTGGTTTTCACCTACCTCGTAGCAATCGTCACAACTTTGTAAGGTTTGGCAGTTAGACAATGGAATAGCAACATGTGGGGAAGAGGAGGTGTGGCCATCACCTGCCCCTCCATGCTTCAGGGGATTCCATTAAAGGAATCCGGGGGTGTGGATCTTGTCCAAAGCCTGGGGAGGGGCTAGGGCCATGCCACGACCCCATTGGGAACCCAGGGGCTGCTCAAGTCAATCCACATTGGCTGGACTCCCCCTACTGGAGGTTTTCCCTTACCAGACTTCCTGCAAGGCGGGCAGAAGTCAGATATAGTCTGTTGGTGCCAATGCCTAAGCCAATACCGCTCACATTCTGTAACCAATAAAGTTGTGGCCTAAATTTTGCCCATTAACATTTAACCTAAAATTCTGTGTCCTTGTCTCTTTATTCTCCTGGGGGTGGCTTGGGGGCCTTGACACACAATCCATGGTCACAATGTACCCCTTTGAAGGTCTCACCTGATCTCATCATGATGTCAGATGCCTAGCAGGTGAGCAATTTCTCCCACCTGCAAAAGTTGGTTTGTGGCATGCATGTGTGGGGGAGTTAAACATCCAGCCTGGTGCCCAAATCCAGTTTCCCACCCCTGCCTTGTGTGAATATGACAAGGTGACCAATTGGAGTGTATGCTTGCTTTAAACTTTGTTTCTCTCCCAGTTGTTGCTAGAACTCTGTAAACGGATCCTGTAGTTAATCAACCTGACTCTGCTTGCTAGCGTTGCCATGGAAACCAGACACTACAGCAAGTGCTGGAAAGTCAGAAGGGTCATGACTGAAATGACCCTCCTGAGTTTCTGCACTTTTCACCTGCTGAAATTTCTTGGGCATTTCTTTTTACTGGATCCTGTCTGGGACTGGGAACCAGTTTCATTGCCTCAATGTTTTCTCCTACCTCCACCTCAGCCTGATGTCCCAGATCTCATATCAAATTCTGCCTGTCCCTTGTAACTTGCCTGCCTTGCTTCAGCCGAATATGTGCTGAATTTTCACCATTTCAATAAACTAACATTGAAGCTGTGACATTTCACAGCATCTTTGGACCCTTTGAGCACTGTGGGGTAAAGTGTTGACCCATTTCCCCCTTATTTTCTTCATATTTATTTAAAGAGTATGTATTCAGTTCCAACTTGGTCTGCATGACCTGCACAGGTATTTTATGATTGCATCTGCAGATACCTGGCATAGCTAGTCACTCTTCAGGATGTGCACAATCTTGTCCTAAAAGTTCAAATCTAGCAGAACAATCCTTTTTATGGCTGTTCAACAATTCCAACAAGAAATTGGAATTGCATGTTTCCCTCGTGAAATTGCTCGTAGTCCATTGCACTTCATTTTTTTTTAGCAGTTAAGCTTTGATGTAATGGTAAAATGCCAATTAGATGAACACCGCCCGGGATAAGTACTATGAGCATCAAACCAAAGAAAGATTTGACAAGGAGAATTTGCTTATTTCTAGAAATACTGAGAGCAATACAGACTTCAGTTATATCTCCTTACAACAAGGCAGGGCTTATCACATGCATAAAAGAGGCAGCTATAAGACCTCTACTGAAAAAGCCCTACCTGAACCCCATCATATTGGATTATTATCGGCCATTTTCAAATAATGCAATACCGTGGAAGGTACTGGATCATATGGTGGCATCTCAGCTCCAGGGGTTTCTGGATGTGATTGATCAGTTAGGCTCATTTAAGTCTAGATTCAGGACTGGTTATGGGACAGAGATGGCTTGGGTCGCCTTGGTGGATAATTTACGCCAGCAACTGGACAGGCAGAGTGCGTACCTGTTGGTTTTGCTGGACCTCTCAGCAGCTTTCAGTACCTTCAACCATTATGTCCTCCTGGTCCACCTTGGTGGGATTGGATTTAGAGGCACTATTTTACAGTGGCTCCCTCCTTGTTGTCCTTCGACTGGTAGGTGATGACTATTTTATTCTGGCAGGCTTTGGGGAACTGACTGCTTTTAAGGAAAGGGCTTTTAATACTGCTTTGTTATTTTCACTATCTGTTTTTTAATCATTTTTACCCACAAAGCAATTTTTTTAATGCAATTTTGCCTAATGTATGCTTTTTATTTCTTCTTTTTTCCCTTGAATGCATCCATTCTTTCTTTTCAGGTTGGAGAACTACATTGCAAAATTCAGAGAAGTGAAAATTTCCACGGATAGCTGTGTTTTAGGTTTGTGTATTGGTTTGGGAAATGTGAATTAGATTGCTTCATATTCAAATGCAAAATGAATTAATTCTGCCCTGATTCCTAGCTGGTGTATGATGATTCATCAAAGCTACACCCCAGGGGACAAGAAGAAAATTCCACAATTTTCAAAGGATTCTGCTTCATAATGAGAATTGAGTTGTTTGTGTCAACTGGATAAATGGAACACCTGCATATTGTTCTAGATATTCGTGGTATTTCATGGTGTAACTTCTTTTGCTTTGTTTTATGTTGGTGGAACAAGTAAAGTGAATTTTCATACTTATCTGCAGAGAGCTGAGTTCTCTGGGTACTTTAAGTGCAAACACTTTTGGCTATCTCCTTTGCCATGTATTAAATATTTCTCAACTTTCCCCTTTTCTTTCTCTATTAGCTCAGGATAGAAAAATAATACTTCGGCTAGAGCCATCTGTTTTAGCAGATTACTAAAAAAGTATTTTAAAACTACCTTGGCACCTTTTGACTTTCCAATAACCACACTACTGCCATTGCGAGAGCATGATCTAGCGGCTAAATAATTGGATATTATGCAAATATATGTTCTCCTGGGCTTTAAAATCAAATTAGGGTTCCACAACTTAAAAAAATAAAATAAAGAGAATTATATCTGCTGACTAGATGTAAATTATGACCCTTTAATATTTAATGCAATGTAATAAAATACGAAGACATTCTTAATTGGGTTTTCGCATGACTTCGTTAAAAGTCTATATTGTAATAGATTAAAAAGGAATAAAGCAGTGGCTTTCAAACTATGGCGATAAATGGGCCCATCATTTGTGGTCTGAGACATGAGCCATCCAGCTCTCCCACCCAACCATATATCTATGGTGACAAAGGCGAGAAGATAGAGCAAACACTTAACAACAGTATCCGACAGCACTAGTGGGAAACTGCCAGGCTATGGGCCTAATTTGGAGCACAATACCTAACAGCTACAGTATTGTCTTTACCTGCACATCTGCACCAAAATGTCCTACACCTGACATTGTATATTTGTGGTGCAGATATGCAGGTAAAGATACAGCTGGACAGAAAAGGGGAGGGAAGTTGCACTTGCAAAGCCCTTTGTAAGCACTAACAGTCAGCTGATCCAAAAATACGGGCTATTGAAGAGGCCTGCGAGTATAAAAAACTTTTTCATCCAGCACTTAAAAGACAATAGTGTAGGCGTTAGGTGAGTCTCTCTTGGAAGGACATTCCACGAATGGGGCTGTTCTGTTTTCTGAGATTTGGGGGCAGTGAGCACAAATGGCATGTTAATGTATTGCTTTTGCACATTTTAAAATCAACCTATCTGGACAGTGCAATCTTAGCCATGTCTACTTGCAAGTAAATTCCATTGGATAAGTATGCGTGGGATTTCAGCCTCTGGGATATTTATGGGAGCAAATGAAAACTCAGAGATTCCTGGCTTGAGGAATACACAGAGTTTGTGAAATACTTTGTTTCAAAGGCCATCTGTTAGGATAGTACTAGACTCACTCCTAATTTAGCTGAACTATCTCCTATGAGGATAAGAACCACTAATCATGATTTATGTCTTAAGCCTCCCTAATGTGACTGTTGCCCAAGCTAGCTGAGTAGAATTTCTCATGGGATCATGCAACCACATTTGTGCCATATTCCTATCAACTTGACGGAGTTTGCTGCAACTTGTATGCCACCCAAAATTATGCTTGGTGGAGGAAGAGAGAATGAAATTTGAAACTCATGCAAACCATCTGGGCAAGGTCAAATGTGCAATAGGAGAGAACATTGCCTGCATTTATAATGGGCTTAACCATTGATGTAGAGTAAACTGACTGGCAGAATTAGGATCTGGAATGAATGGCAAAGCAAATATTTGAGCAATTTGTTTTCGATATTATGTACCACCATCTTTGCAAACAGTCTCTTCAGGAGCCAAAAGACAGATTAGAAGTTGAGGCAGAAACAGAAAACATTTAATTCAGACTTCTGAAATAATCTAGATAGAGCCTACTCAAAAAAATATTTTAGAGAAAGCTGGTGGATGAGGTCGGCTTGGTGGGCTTCAGTGCTTTTTTTTTTTAAAGGAGAGAAGTAGACCTCCATAGACATTTTCATTCCCTTAGTCCCACACACCTAAATAATTCTGAATCAAAATGAAACTGAGCTCCTGCAACAGAGTTTTCTTTTATATGAAAGTCAGGATGTAAGTCACCATAAAAAACGAGGCACAAGGACTAAAATAATATGAAGGTGCTTCCTGCAGAACATGCTGTAATGCTCTCCATTCTGTCGCATTGATCCTTAAAGACCTACATGGCATATGACAAGAGCCCTATGATGCATCATAGGTGGGAGCACAATGTGGTTGGCATCAATGTGGGAGCACAGAATGGCTTCTGCTTGACATCAAACACTCCATTAAGGCCAGCGAGGGAGAACACTTTTCAACTCCAAAGGTCACATTCCCTTTGGGGGCCTACATGCCAATTGGTGGGCAGGACCAGAGACCAAAGAAGTAGGTTCAGCAACACATGTACCTTTTGGCTTTGTTATACACAGCTTCATACACATCTATATGCCAGTGTGGTGTAGTGGTTAAGAGCGGTAGTCACGTAATCCAGGGAACCAGGTTCGCGTCTCCGCTCCTCCACATGCAGCTGCTGGGTGACCTTGGGCCAGTCACACTTCTTTGAAGTCTCTCAGCCCCACTCACCTCACAGAGTGTTTGTTGTGGGGGAGGAAGAGAAAGGAGATTGTTAGCCGCTTTGAGACTCCTGAAGGGGAGTGAAAGGCGGGATATCAAATCCAAACACTTCTTCTTCTATATATCCTCCAGGGTATGCTGTTGGCACTGTGGTCTAAACCACTGAGCATCTTGGTTCCTGCCAACCTAGCTGTTCGAAAGCTTGCCAGTGCAAGTAGATAAATAGGTAGATAAATAGGTACCGCTATGGCGGGAAGGTAAATGGCATTTCTGTGCACTCTGGTTTCCGTCACGGTGTTCTGTTGCACCCAGAAGCGGTTTCATCATGCTGGCCACATGAATTGGAAATCTGTCTGTGGACAAAGGCTGGCTCCCTCAGCCTGAAAGTGAGATGAGTGCTGCAACCCCGTAGTCGCGGGGTTTTGACTGGACTTAACCATGCGGGGGTCCTATATATCCTCCATGCAGACAAGCAAACAGCATTATCAGCTTTCAAGGACACACTCCAGCCAGGAAAAAGCTCCCAGGAAAGGTGAAAAGCAATGTCTCCTGATATAATGCATTTTTATAAACCATTTTCACTAAAATGTGCAATTTAGCGCTGTGTGTGTACGAATTAGTTTGCTGGAGAACTACATTACAAAATTCAGAAAAATTGGAATTTTGAAGGACAACTATGTTTTGGTTCATGTATTGCTCTGAAAAGTTTGAGTTAGGTAGGTTCACCTTTAAATGATAGCTGGATTTCAATGTGTTATACAATCAGGAAAAACATTCAAAAAATGATGTACAGGTGGTATCTCATGCCCAGCAAACTAGAAAAAATATATAAAAGAGGATCCAATTTATGCTGGAAATGTTCAGATGCAAAGGGCACGCTAATCCACATGTGGTGGCAATGTAAACTCATGAAAATTTTCTGGGAAATGATATACAAGGAATTTAAAAAGATGCTTACCATAAGTGTACTCCCCCCCCCCAAAAAAAAACCCAGAAGCATTCCTGTTAGCAATAATAGGACAGGAAATACAAGACAAAGTTAAAAACCCATATTTATATCCAACAGCAGCTGCAAGAATATTGTACGCTAAAATGCGGAAAGAGAAGGTTATTCCGACAAAGGACCAATGACTGCTTAAACTAATAGACTATATCTAACTAGCAAGCATGATGGCCAAGATAAGAAATATAGATTGAAAGATTGTAATATCAAGATAATTAAACAGGGATTAATCTGTGAGCAGCAGCAAACAAAAGTAAGGGTTATGAATAGAAGTAGAAAAGAGCAGATAATCAATGGAAATGTAGCAAACATAAGAATGTGTAAAAGGACGTCAAGGAAACATAGGTTGGGAAGTCCATAGAGGATCCGATGGGATGTAAATATGAATGTATAATGTATATTGAAAAATGCAATTCTTTTTGAAAGAATAAATAAATAAATTATAGTTTAATTGAATTTTTCCCTGTCCATAGCTGCTGTCGGAGGTGTTTTGACTGAAATGTTGCAGACAATTTTTAAATGTAACACCACCACCCCAATTATCCTGTGTTGTGTCTATTGTGAGATTAGAAACAACTGTTGGAGAAAGAGAGTTCTCCTCGGGAAAAAAGAAGTATCTGAACAGCTCCGAGGAAAGTCAAAAAAGCGTTGATAAGATTAGTTTTTTAAAAAAAATGTCTTAGAATGAGGCAGAAATATTGCATATTCCTAATTTTACAGCTGGGCTGTGAGGTCTGGATCTCCAGCTGAACAGCAAATGAGGGCTGCTATAGCTCATTGCTTAACAGCAGGAACCGAGCATGATATAGGGCTCTTGATACAGTAATTCCTGGGCTCTGATTTGAGAGGCTCTACCCATGGACTTAAAGAGGGATATGTGATGTACAGGACTGCTGTTTTAAAGTGAAAATGACACCAGTTCCAGCACTAGGAAGAAGGTGTTTAAATTGCACACCGTGGAATGAACAATATTAGGGTGTTTTTAAACAACAACAACAATACCACATGGGTTTGTGACACCGGGAGAATCCGCGACCAGAAAGAAGAGGACTACCAAGAAGATTGGAATAAATTTAAAGACTATTTGAATAAATACTCTAATATTAAAGATATGTAACCACTTGAAAGAACCAATCAGGCCTAGGACTAATTTAGACTTAAATGTATAAATAAGAAAATGTTCTATAAGAAAGGTAAAGAAATTGGAATACGACTGTAATATTGTTTTATGAAATAATGATATTGGAAACTGCTACATTCAAATTAAGAGGAAATTCAGATGGAGGAGATTAGAGGAAGTCAACTAAAATGTTTATGAAAATGGATTTTATTTAATTAATTGAGTTTCTTTTTTTTGGTTTAGGTATGTTAAGTCCGTTTTCTTCATTTTTTTCTTATTTTTCACTTCTTTATTGTGTTGTTGTGGTTATGTTGTTGTGTTGTTGCATATTCTCTTCTTTGTTATGGCTATTGAAAATTAATAAATATTATTGTAAAAAATAAAATAAAATAAAAACAAAAAGGAAACCTAAACTACTTCATGTTGCATTCTTCTTATCAAAGGTAATATATAATCGTTGCTTCATCAGCTCCCGAAGCAGGATAGATAAGAAAAAAGAATATTTAGCATTATCCCTCATTTTGCAATTTACTTAACAATATATATATATGTATGCAAAATGAGGGATCATGCTAAATATCCCTTTTCCCTATTAAACAAGCTGTTCAAAGTGTGACAGATATAGGCCTCACGAGGCAAACAGGAAAGTGTTACTGAGATAGAAATGTGTTTCAACTGAATTTCATTTCATTTCATTTAACACCCCTTTCATCCCTGCAGCAGATGACAATATTTCCTTATCTCATTAGATTCAGAACACTCGTTACTGAGGAAATTATTTCCATTTTTAGATTCGTAGACCTGCCCAAGGCTACCCAACAAATCCATAGCTTGGGTAGGATTAAATCCCACTCACTTGGGCCAATGTCCACCAGTCAAAGGGCAGCACTAGCTTTTAACAAGAGTAATTCCTGAGAGAAATCTTAGTCAGAAGTCCAAGCAAAAGTATGCAGCTATTTTTATTTACGTAATCACAGGAAAGTATTTTGTGAAAATTCCTTCTTTGAGAAAGCTGCACGGTGTCAAGTCAGTGGGCAGTGCATTGGATTGTAAAACCTAGGCCCAAATCATTCCTCAGCTTTAAAATTCAGTGACTGATCTATAAGATCAGAAAAATTCAAAAAGCTTAAGGAACTACAGGGTGAGATACCATGGTCAGAAATACTCAGAGAAGGCAACTCAAGATGGATGGGAGTTTCATCCTTTTTAAAACAACTTACAACTCTGTGATCTTTTTTTAAAAAAAAGTTTGCTTACAGGTCTGGTGGGCATCATAAGTGTGCAAAGATGCCTTGGAGGAGTAGCAGAATATCTGAAAATCTCATACTTATTTGATAGGAAACACCAGAGTTAGAAACATCAGAATACGAGTTGGATCTTCCATGCTAATCCAAAGCAAACATAACAGAATGGGAAGTTAATGAACTTGCTCCAAATCATTAAAAAAAATGTAATTCTAATGAATAATAAAAACAAATGTGATTATTAATAACAAAAAAGAATGAGTTTTTTCACCTTTGTATCCCCCCCAACACACACACATACATCCACACTTCAGCAGAATCTTCTAGTGACTAAGAAGAGTGGCTAGTGGGGTGCCACAGGGTTCTGTCTTGGGCCCGGTCTTATTCAACATCTTTATCAAGGACTTGGATGATGGACTCAAGGGCATCCTGATCAAATCTGCAGATGACACCAAACTAGGAGGGGTGGCTAACACCCCAGAGGACAGGATCACACTTCAAAACGACCTTGACAGATTAGAGAACTGGGCCAAAACAAACAAGATGAATTTTAACAGGGAGAAATGTAAAGTATTGCACTTGGGCAAAAAAAATGAGAGGCACAAATACAAGATGGGTGACACCTGGCTTGAGAGCAGTATGTGTGAAAAGGATCTAGGAGTCTTGGTTGACCACAAACTTGACATGAGCCGACAGTGGAATTTGCTGCCAAGGAGTGTGGTGGAGTCTCCTTCTTTGGAGGTCTTTAAGCAGAGGCTTGACAACCATATGTCAGGAGTGCTCTGATGGTGTTTCCTGCTTGGCAGGGGGTTGGACTCGATGGCCCTTGTGGTCTCTTCCAACTCTATGATTCTATGATTCTAGGAGGCAGTTCTGTTTGCAGACATTTTTGCTCTCCTGATCTTTTTCAAACAGGCAACTTTCAGCCTAAGACCAGTGAATGCCTCCCCCCACCCTTTGTCACCCAAAGGATACATGTGGTGTCAAAGTATTTCCCTTTGCCTTCGTGTTATATAGATATATATGAAAAAAATGAAAGGAAATGGAAATCAAAGGATTAGATCTGCAGCTGCTCACCAGAGGTTTCAGCTGCTGTCAGCAACCCTCCCTAGGCCTTCAGAACAGAAGACCATTTCACCTTCGTGCTCAGCACAGGGAAGCTAGCCTGTTTTCCCCAGCCTGCTTCAAGAGTGGGCTACATTTTTGTTTTGATTTGCTTTTGTGGAAGCAGGTTGAGTGTGAGTGTGCCGATTTCCGTGAATACGTGACGTAGAAAAGGAAGGATGCCAATTATGTCCACCCTCACATAGAACTGTTTAGTATCAAGCAGGCAGCACAGAATATGGAGAACCACTCACTAGATGCTTGTGAAAATTTAAAGGTGCTCACTGATACCAAAACTTCTTGTCAGGGTGGTGTGCAATAGTGGATTCTAAGTTCATATGAAATAGCAGAATTCTCTCACAAGGGAGAAGGCTGATTAAGGGATCAGGTCCAAAGGCTGAATGTGGCCCTCTAAGCCTCTTTATCTGGCCCTCAGGATTCTCTCCTTGTCATACCCCACACTGGTTCTGCTACAGCCCTCCCTGAGTGGCTTTGTCCTCAAACTCTGATAATATCTCTTACTTGCCTGGATGGAAAGCAGCCTACTATACAGAGGCAAAATTTGCATTCACTGTTCCACCCACATTTGCACCTGGCTCCACCCACTAATGGCATGCAGCCCCTGAAAGGTTACATAGGGAGAATGTGGCCCTCCGCCTGAAAACAGTTCCCCAACCCTGATCTAAATGGTCTGACTCCTGAGGGCCAAATGCCTGGTGTATAGCAGGTGCTATATCCACATATAAAAGAGTGGCTGGATATTACACCAGCAAATAAATTGCTCCTATCTCTCTCACCAATAGGTGAGTTGGAGATTCCTTTTAGTATCTGTGTGCTATTATTGTGGTTTAATTAATTCAGAGTTCCTAGGTGGTCTTTGTACTGAAAACAGTTTTGAGGCTTTTGATTCTCTATCATGAAGAGAAATTGGAACATTTAATATATATATAGCAGTGTGGCAGTAACAGTCATTTTTGTTGGAGAATTAGCTTCTTGTTACATTGGGTTGGGAAATTGCATCAAAGCTTTCAAGTGCTCTAAGATAGGTACTTCCCAATTCATCTTCAGACATTAAAAATAAATTAGAAAAACATGGGGAGACCATTGCACTGCTCCAATTTGGTGGGGAAGTCAAACTTGGAAATGTTTGTTTTGTATTATTTGTACAAATGTTTATATGCCACCTTTCATTCTGCAGTCGCAAGGCAGGGGAGAGAAGTAAAACAAGTTCAAACTTAATAAAAAACGGTACAAAATTCGTCTTGTGCTGAAATGAAACTCATATTGACATGTGCTTAGTCAATAAATATACCTAGTATGGTCCTCTCTTTGTCATTTGTAGACCAAAAGGTGCTTGAAAAGTTTGTATGTGTGAGTGTGTTTATGTATATGAATGGGAGAGGAAGAAAATCCAAGATAAAATGGAATGGAAGCATTGATTTGAATATTGTTCTTTTTAATTCCTTTATAACAGTGAAATATTCCATCCAACAAACTCTGCTTAGCATAGGATGTGAATGATGGAAGATTAATGGTCCACTTTAAATGGGTGCATTAAAAAAAGATTTTATTTCCCCCAACACAATCTTAAGGCTATTCATCTGATCTAAACCCATCTCATAATAAAAACTGGCAGCTTATGCATTTTACATGATGGAATGATTTTGGTTGTTAAACAAACATGATGAGATGCAGAATAAGAGCATAATTGACAGATTAGAGGCTTTCATTCCATCCTGCAATCATACAGTTGTCGAGCTGAAATGAACACCTTTTTCAACCCTCTGGAACTGATACTGCAATTATTGATGCAAGTATTGCAGCATATTAGGGATGAGTAGGATCCCTGAGAAAAATATGCTTCTCTTATCAAATCTATGAGTGGGATTCACCTAACAAGCCTTGTCAGCGTAAGCCCTGTGCAAAGTCTTCCACTTGCACAGCAAGACTTTCCTCCCTCTCCTTCCAACCTTCTGTCCCACACAATTGGCTCTCTGATCTTCATGAGAACCACCAAAACAGTACATGGTGGAAGGATGGATCATTGCATCTGACAAGCTGAAATGTTTGCACTGATGTGGAAGTCCTCTCTTAGAGATTAGTTGGATGTTTTACCAAAAGAGAGGTACAATTCAATTCAAAAGTGGAACTTGGTGGCCCCATTAAATCTTACTATTATTGATATCTTTTTCCTTTCTGAACATTTATTGGATATATTTTCTGAAAAGGATGTTTCTCTTCTGCCTCTAAGGGCTCATCCACATAGAATCATAGATTTGTAGAGTTGGAAGGCTTCCCAAGGGTAATCTGGTCCAACCCGCGGCAATGCAGGAATCTCAACTAGCTCATACGTGACAGATGGTCATTCAACTTCTGCTTAAAAACCTACAAGGAAGGAGAGTCCACCACATCTCTTAGGAGTCTGTGCCATTGTTAAATAGCTCCTACCATCAGAAAGTTCTTATTGATGTTTAGTCAGAATCTCCTTTCTTGTAACTTGAAGCCATTGGTTTCGAGTCCTACCCTCTGGAGAAGAAAACAAGCTTGTTCTGTCTTCCATGTGACAGTCCTTAAGATATTTGAAGATGGCTGTCATGTCTCCTCTCAGCATCCTCTTATCCAGCCTAAACATACCCAACTTTCTCTATTGTTTCTCATAAGGCTTGGTTTCCAGATCCTTGAACATCTTGGTCACCCTTTTCTGCACATGTTCAGCCTGTCAATATCCTTTTTAAATTGTGGAACCCACAACTGGACACAGTATTCCAGGTGTGGTCTGACCAAGGCCGTATAGAGTGATACAATTGCTTCCCTTGATCAGGATACTCTATTTCTGTACACTTTGCAGTATCGTGTACTGATTAATTCTCCTATGTCCAAGAACCTTTTTCAAGGCTTTCTATGCCTTGAGAAAATCTGATATTTCCCTCTGTATCGGATCTTAGCAGCTGCACAGAATATCTGAAGAGGGATTTTGCTTAACTGAGCTTCAATTCAGCATATAACATCAGATTTTCACAGCTGCGTAGCTAAAAAAGAAATGCTTTCAGACTCCGGGGAATTAATCGGTACATAATACGATCAAAATACAGGTCAAGTGAAAGTGTGTGGATGAGCTCTAAGACAGCCTCATGAAACTTCCCGCTGGGTGGGAGAGATGTATGCAATGCCATGGCCTCCGCAGTCATAAAAAGGCACCACCAACCTATTCTTTGGCTTCAGCACCCACCCATAGTGTGATATTACTTCTTCACCCTTTGGGAACCAAGTAAGAATCATAGAATCATGGAGTTGTAGAGTTGGAAGGGACCCAAATTTTGGGATGTGTCCTATTATTAACTGTTGGGACACATTCCACCCAGCTCATTTTTGTTCTTGGGTTTCAGGAGTCAGGGAATCTGTTCCCTCCCCCTCATGGCAGGCTGCTGGTAATTGATAGACAAGAAGTTCTTACCAATGTATTTTATTCAAAGTTCACAGAGAGAGGCTCAGAAATGTCGCCTCTCATTGCTCCAGATAATTTCCTCCCCCCTTCCCTTCTCAGTTGGCAGCAGCCACACACCCCTAATGGTGTCTGCTTAGAGACAATTGCCTCTGGGCTCTCTGCTCTCTGGTTTTCAGTGTTCGCCAGGTTCTGGAAGAAGGGGGGGGGGTCTGGAATGCTCTCTAGTGATAACATGTCAGCCAGCTGTTCCTGCTTTGCTTCTCCCATTATTTCCGAGCTTTGCCCCTCTTCTATCTCTGAGCTGTGACTCTCTGCAAACCACCATTGTAAATCTATACTGTCCTCCTCTTCTTGGGAAGGTTCAGGAGAAGTGGGGGGGCAGTCTCCAGGATTCCTCCTCCAATGTCCAGTCCCTGACACTGGGCTTGCTGTTATTGATTTTCCGAACTGCCTGTCACCTTCATTATACAGTTTTCTTAGTATGCTGAAGGCACACCTCTTTACACTGACCTTTGACACTTGAAATGTATGCCTTTATGATCCCTCCTATTCTTGTGGTGCTAAATGGTTTAAAACTGTTTTTTAATGTTGTGTTTTAAATTGTTGTGATCTGTCTGGGACCTAAGGGTGAAGGGTAAATCAATAATAATAATAATAATAATAATAATAATAATAATAATAATAGCTGCTACTACTGCTTTAGCATTTGGTGTTGGTAGGGATGTAAAATAGCTATCTATGGCAAGCACCCTGAGGCACTTTTTTACAAAACACATTCCATTGCTGACCTACTTTGAGGAGGTTGTATTGGTTTGATGCTCTTAGGATCTGGAAGGAAATACACTTCTGAACTCTGAATAGTTAGAGTGGAGTGGTCAAACAGGTGCACCCTCAGCTCACCTTCAAGGTGGGCAGACAATGAAAGGCTTACCAGATTTTGAGCCAAGCAAGTGGTGCTGCTCACCAGAGGACACATCTCTGCTAGTTAGATGTGCCCACAGCAGGACAGCTTAATGTTGGCTGAATGGCTGCAGATCTCCAATTAAATAGTTAATAAAGTCGTGGCCTTTCACCACAGTCAAGTCAGTGACTTGTCAGTCAAGTCTTCATTCTGAGGTGTATTTGTTGTAAACAAACACTTCAGGTGAAGTTCATTTGCAACTCCTTAAATGGTTGCTTCAGTTCTCCATCTCCATCTCAAAATGTGTAGCATTCATTGAGCTCAATAAATTGATATGTTTGTTGAGCCTCCTTGGTTAGTCAGACACTATTCAGCACAGAAGGCAGTACTGAAAATGAACCTTATGTTGGACAAAAGAAAAGCAAGTATGTGCCAATCATCAAGGAAGGAAGGAAGGAAGGAAGGAAGGAAGGAAGGGTACCTCCAAGTGCACAAAGCGAAAATGTGCAACATTGTGCAGCTTTCAGGTTGAAACTAGTTGTTTGATAGTGCCCTGGAGAAAGGACACATTGGGGTCTACCAAAAATGTCTTGTGTAGCTGGAGCATAGCTGTCAACCGTCCCTTATTTGGCAGGAAACTCCCTTATCCCAGCGCCGTTTCCCGCTGCTGTCCCTTATTGATGATGTCCCTTAGATTTCCCAGGTTTCAAAGGAAGCAGCTCCTCTCCTTCCCTCCCTGCCGGCCGGGGAGGAGGGAGGCTCCAACTGTATTGCTTGGCTGCGTTGCTCACCCAATAAGGAGTCTAAGAACAACTGGGGGGTGGAGCTTGCATTCCTTGTGCCCGGCCGTATTGCCTGTGGACTCGCCTTTGCTCAGCGCTTTCCAGCGGAGAGGTGACGGTGGTTTTCCTTGTTGCATCCCCTTTGCCGGGTAGCTGCACTGTGGGAACCACCACTTGAGGCTTTGTTTGGCTGCTGGCTGGGCTTTCTGTCTTTGGCTCAGAGGGGCTCAGAAGTTGAACATACCTGTGCTTGGAATCGGATGGATACGTCATCAACGGCCCACTCACCCTTGCCAGGGAAAAGGTCTGTCTGGAGCGGGCGCACATGGTGGGGGAAAAGGAAAGGAGCTGGTTGAGTACAATGGCGGGCGGCGATCTCGTAGGAGGGGGGGCTTTTGGATTTGTTTTGGAGGCTCCTTCGATTGACTGTTATGGGGGAAAGGAAAGGAGCTGGTTGACTAAAATCCCTTATTTTGGCTGCTGATCCCTTATTTTCGAGGCTGCTGGTCCCTTATTTTCAAATCTGTAAGTTGACAGCTATGAGCTGCAGAGCTCCTTCCTCCCTTTTCCCCGGGAAGGGTTGCATCTTCTTTGCATTCAGATAGTTCCAGGGTCTATCGCTGCCATCTTCAGGTAAAGCCAGGAGAGAACCCTGTCTGAAACCCTAGAGGGCTGCTGTCAGGGAGTTTAAAAGACACCTTGTTGCTGTCCAACCCACAGCATGCACCACCTCACTCCATCTAATGGTAGGGATGGCCCTAGTGGAAGACATGGGGCTGCTGCTTTAGATGATACCTGATTGAAGGCTTCCCACAGCCATCCAGTTGGCTATAGGATGCTGGACTAGTTGGGTGTTTGGTCTGATCCAGCCGGGCTCTTCTTATGTTCTTACATGCCTTCTACCTAACCTCCCTTGCTGGCCTAAATAGTTCTATTAATTACTTGCCTAGCACTTAACTTTGATTCTCCATGCTTTATTTCAACAGCAACCTTGGCTCAGGGGTTGCATTTAAATTTGTAGACCAGATTTGTAGAGACAAAAAAAAAAAAAATAGGAGCAGTTAGGAGCAAGGAAATGGGGAACATTCAGATTCTGGTAATGATATGTGAAAGGATCGTTAAAGCAAATGATTTCCCCAAAAGTATTCCTTTAAAAATTGGAAGAAACATTTCTAAAGTGTTCCCCTTCTCACTTATTTAAAAAAACAACATAGTTTAAATAGAAGAGGAAGTACCAGGGGCAGGGGGTTGGAATCCCACAGCTGGATGTATCTGAGCTCCAGCAGCTGGTGTCTCATCTTTCGAGCAAAACAAGGGGAAAGCTTTGTTGCAGAGCAAGAACACAGCACATTTCTGTAAGCATCGGGGATTCTTTCTACTCAATCTCCTGGTAAAATTTGTTCCACTAGAAAGGCCATAACTTACCCAGGCTTATGTAGGTCATCATTTAGAATAATGGGGCTTGGAAGAGCATGGCTGTTCCTTTCAATTTGAAGTGCGCAAGGCTAAATTGCAACATTGCTCTATAGAATTATTATATATATCGCCTGATTGACACAGACAGGTGAGAGGCTGCTGCTTCAGGGTTTGCATTAAAAAGGAAGTAGTTTATATTTCCAGGAGAACCTTTGTAACTGTCCAAGTCATTATGAGATACTGAAAAAAGACCCATGTCACTCATAAAGATAGGGTGTTAAAAAGTAAACTCTGTCTGTCTCCAGGATGCTAAGATTTGCAAAGGCATTTTAAAAAAAACATATCATTTATAGATTCAGATACCTTGATGAGGCAAGGGGGGGGAATGGACTTTGTCAATTTGTATTTGGTTGTTAAAAAGTAAATAACTTCCCCAATTACCCCTTGATTTTTGAGGATTAGAAAACTAGGGATAAATTAGGCACGTGCCTAAACATTGTGGGTGAAATTCAACATTACAAATGTTCCATCTGCAGATGCACAAACATATCACCTTGCTCCCCACACCCAGGGAGCACAGTTGGGGTGAGAGTCCCATTGCACAAGCAGAAGCCCTTGTGCAGGTCTTCTGCTGATGAGGTTTGTTGGGTGAATCCCACCCATTGTAAGAAATCACTTTTTTAAAAAAGAATGATTTCATAGAATCAAGTTGGAAGGGATCACAAGGGTCTTCTAATCCAACACCCTGCAATACAGGAATCTTTCACCCAACATGGAACATGAACCAAGTGCAGAGGGGCCTGATATTTATTGGGACTGCTACTTATATTTGTGGTGGCAGTGATGATGGGGAGATTTCATCATTTTCTCACCCACTATGGTCTCTCCTCACCGGCTTTTAGCCCTGGGAGGGAAGCCTCCATTGCTGCCAACTGAGGCTTGGGGGTGGGGGACAATTAATAGGCACAGGAGGTGTCAGGAGCTGCTAGGGAAACTGGGAAATGTCCAACTAAATAGAGCTATTTAGGCCACCCTGTGAGATTATCTTTTATATGCCTGTTGTCTTTGTCCATGGAGTTTTCTTGGCAGGGATACTGGAGTGGCTTGCCGGTTCCTCCTCCAGGTGGATCACGTTTGGACAAAACTCTCCACTATGACCTGTTCATCTGCCTCTGCAAAGGCAGTTTAATATCCTCAGGCCCTAGAATGACCCCACCCTTCCAGGTTAGTTGCTGACTGCTCCTAGGCAGGGAGGACGATAAGAGAGCACCTAGCTGCAGATAAGCTTTGATTGAGCAACTATGCCTTACTGAGCTTAGGTATGTACAGTGAATGGAACAGAGTAAATGGAACAGAATCACTTCATACTGTAACTTTTTGCTGTAGGGCCTCATTTGCCTGTTCTAAATCTGGAAAACAACAAGGGCTGATGGTCAGCCACTTCTGATTTGGGTCTCTAACCAATTGCAAATAAAATAAAGGAATTTAACATCACAAAACACTAATATTCTACAGAATGACATCCTTTTTTATTAAAAAAACACACACCTTATAACAAGGTTTTTGGATTTTTTTTTAAAAAAGGCTTAGTTCCAGATATTGCCTGCTAAAATGAACTCCACTATGAATATGCAAAAGAAAACGTCAATTTCGGTACTAGCGTGTCATATAAAATTTTGCTACTCCCCTGTTGCCAGCAATATCCCAAATTACCTCCCCCTTCTTTATATCTTTATTGACTAGTATCCATAAATCAATTCAGCCTTAATATTTAGATGCAGTGCAGTGTAAAGCTCCCAAGTGAGAGGTGAACTTTATTCTTATAAAGAAAATGACAAGTCTTTAATGCTCTTCCAATAGTATACTAAAAGTGAACATCTCATCTCACATCGCATAAACTTTTGCGACACTGAATTTTTTTTATAATAGTAAATGTTTCAGCTGATCAATGATTAATGATCGATGCCAATAATAAAAAAATTGCAATAGGCTGCTAGCCAAATTCCAGTGCTTCATTACATAGGGTGGGTCTGTATCCAACTTACATAGATAGTAAAAAGAATAGCATGGTCTGTATATGCTAGAAGAGACACATATGTTTGGTGTCTTCTTTGTGCTGCAGCCCAAGATAGGAAAAGAGGTGGTAAGGGAACACCTAACTACTTTAAATGAATTCAAAACTCTAGGGCCTTGATGCTTGAACCAATCTGGGAAATGTAGCTGTGTGAGGGACAATAGTGGGTCTCCCAATGTTTTTCAGCACCTTTATCAAACAACAGCTCCCAGGATTCTTTGGTGGAAACCATCTTGAAAACTGTGACTTTAGCACAGCTGGAATGTGGCCTGTTGCACAAAAGCTTCCTTCCATCACATCTCTTGTTTCAGCCACTTTTTGCCTCTGGTCCTCTGCCCTACTGACACCTGGTCCACAGAAAGTTGCCTATGTGTGGGGAATGCATCCCTCAGGCTAAAGAATGTTCCCCCATCTCTTATACAGTGTTCTGCTTTCAGAGCTCCTTCTTGTGAGACATGGAGTGGGTCCTGTCAAGCTGCCTTGAGTGTCATCAGCAAAAAAGGTGCGATATAAATATAGTAATAGTAGTAATAATAATGCTAGCCTGATTCCTAGTCAAAAGCAGAGAGAAGTTTATTAATTCCCTAGAACCAGAAATACAAAATAATCCTAAATTTAGATACATGAACTAATTTTCTTATCCTACCGGTGAATTAAAAAGCATGGTGAAAATGTTACAGAATTACCACAGGTCTTTAGCAGACTGTTGCACCTCATCCACAAGGTTCATCCTCTCAGGTGCTCAAGGGAAGTGGATGCAGCCAATAGCTGCTCCACAGACGTTGGGATTTCAGTCTTCTAAATCTCCTCTAATTAAGTGTCCTTTTTATGCTATCCTACACAAAAAAACCGGAACATGCAAAACTAATACATCTTGGCTGACACCCAGGATTATAATGGTCCATCTGTACATAGGAGTTTTCGACACAGGTAGATAATTGCCTGGTACCTTTTGGTTCTCACATTGGCGCTATATCCTCTCCCAAGTCACCCGGAGTTCTTGGCTAGGTATAATCATGAGTGTGGTTTCCCATGGCAATTCACAGATCGTAGAAACAGAATGGATTCTTCTATGCTGCTGTCCTTTGTTTCCCCTTCACTAGGGGGATTCAGACATATGTATGGTGATAAGCAGTTTCCATAATCCCAAAGGCATGCTCTGCCTCCACAGTTGGAGGCAGTAGTGCTTCTGAATACCAGTTGCTGGAACCAGTTGCTGTGGGGGTCTCCCACAGGCATCTGGGTGGTCACTGTGAGGACAGGGTGCTAGACTAGCTGGGCCATTGGCCTGATCCAGCAGGCTCTCCTTGCATTCTTAAACAGCCAGGCTGCAGACTACCATATGGGTAAATGCCTGTGTCAGGAGTGTGTGCAGGAGCCAGGCCCTGTGACTGGTAGGGCCTCGCAGCACTCGGGCCTTCCTGAGTTTGCCGCACAGGTGAGGCTTATCAGAAGACTTGTAGCACCTGGTAGCAAGGGCTGGGAGGGTATATAAGACCAGCATCTCCCTCTGGCTCTTTGCCACAGCAACACACTACCCACCTAGCTGTGCTTCGGCTTCCTGACTCCTGGTATCCTGACTCTTGGACCCTTGGCTTCCTGATTCCCGGTTTCCTGATTCGTGGACCCTTGGCTTCCTGACCCCTGGACTGCTGATTCCTGTTTCCTGACCTCTGCCCCAGTCCTGACGTACCAAGCCAGGACTCCGACTGCCTGCAACCCGGACCGTGACAGCCTGAAGCTAATAATTCAAATATTTCTTAATGGATAGCCCTTTGGCATTATAGAGAGTTGCTGCTGAATAGTGGTGAAGTAATGGGCCTTTCCCCCTTTAACATAATAATAATAATAATAATAATAATAATAATAATAATAATAATTTATTATTTGTACCCCGCCCATCTGGCTGGGTTTCCCCAGCCACTCTGGGCGGCTTCCATAGAAACCAAAAATACACTAAAATATCACACATTAAAAACTTCCCTGAACAGGGCTGCCTTAAAATGTCTTCTGAATGTCAGGTAGTTGTTTATCGCTTTGACATCTGATAGGAGGGCGTTCCACAGGGTGGGCGCCACTACCGAGAAGGCCCTCTGCCTGGTTCCCTGTAGCTTTGCTTCTCGCAATGAGGGAACCGCCAGAAGGCCCTCGGCACTGGACCTCAGCGTCCGGGCAGAACAATGGGGGTGGAGACGCTCCTTCAGGTATACTGGGCCGAGGTCGTTTAGGGCTTTAAAGGTCAACACCAGCACTTTGAATTGTGCTAGGAAACGTACTGGGAGCCAATGTAGGTCTTTCAAGACCGGTGTTATGTGGTCTTGGTGGCCGCCTCCAGTCACCAGTCTAGCTGCCGCATTCTGGATTAGTTGTAGTTTCCGAGTCACCTTCAAAGGTAGCCCCACGTAGAGCGCATTGCAGTAGTCCAAGCGAGAGATAACTAGAGCATGCACCACTCTGGCAAGACAGTCTGTGGTCAGGTAGGGTCTCAGCCTGTGTACCAGGTGGAGTTGGTAGACAGCTGCCCTGGATACAGAATTGACCTGCACCTCCATGGAAAGCTGTGAGTCCAAAATGACTCCCAGGCTACGCACCTCGTCCTTCAGGGGCACAGTTACCCTATTCAGGACCAGGGAGTCCTCCACACCAGCCTGCCCCCTGTTCCCCAAAAACAGTACTTCTGTCTTGTCAGGATTCAACTTCAATCCATTAGCCACCATCCATCCTCCAACCGCCTCCAGGCACTCACACAGGACCTTCACCGCCTTCACTGGTTCTGATTTAAAAGAGAGGTAGAGCTGGGTATCATCTGCATATTGATGGACACCCAGTCCAAACCCCCTGATGATCTCTCCCAGCGGCTTCATATAGATGTTAAAAAGCATGGGGGAGAGGACGGAACCCTGAGGCACCCCACAAGTGAGGGCCCAGGGGTCTGAACACTCATCCCCCACCACCACTTTCTGAACACGGCCCAGGAGGAGGGAGCGAAACCACTGTATAACAGTGCCCCCAGCTCCCAGCCCCTCTAGACGATCCAGAAGGATGTTATGGTCGACTGTATCAAAGGACGCTGATAGAAGACATGTGAAGACAGCAATCCACACCCATATAAAGAGAAGTTCCCTTTACTACCCTCCAAAGGCAGAGACTACAAACATGGCTTAACAGTGCCAGTCACTGAATGTACTGCAACCAAGTGCGATGCTATGAAGTCATGTATGAATATTTGTGATGTATCACATAAAATGGCACGTTGAGCACAAATTCAGTGTTTCACATAAGGAAACTGCATCAGGACATCAAAGTGCAGAACAGATTACAAAACTATTCACTGCATCTCAGTGGTAGAACATGAGCTCTGCATGCAGAAGGTCCCAGATCCAATCCCTGGCATTCCTAGTTAGGGCTGGGAATGTCCCTTGCCTGAAAACCTGGAGAGCTGCTGCCAGTGGGTGTAGACCATTGGTCTTCAAATGGCAGGTTGGTGGGACCCACTACCAAGTTGTGGCCTGATCTAAGGTGGGTCACAACAGCAGCACTGCCTCCATATCAATAGATGGTTTAAAAACATGAAGAATTGGATCCTCTAGTGCATATTTGGGTTAAAGGTGGATCTGAAAGTCTGAAAGGCAGATGACTTTTAGCGTAGACAGTTTTGAGAATGATGGACCAATGTTATGACTCATTGTAAAGTAGCTTTCTGTGTTCCTCAGCATGCACAAAAAGGGAAAGATAATAACTGATTGGTAGAGTATCTGCTTTGCATGCAGAAAGTCTCGAGAGTCAATCCCTGGCATCTCCAGGTAGGGCTGGTAGAAACTGCTGTCTGAAATCATGGAAAATCACTGCCAATCAGTATGGACCCTGTGGAACTAGATGGACCAATAGTCGGACTCAGAAGAAGGCAGCATCCTATTCACCCCTGCCACCAATGTGAGAGAAGGAAAAACTAATTTCCACTTAGCCTGTATGTGGCAGCCTAATTTTGCATGGCAACCCAGTCAGAGTAGGTCTGTGCCAAACTGCTCCAAACTGGTATAGAGGAAATGGGCCCTCGACCTTAAGGAGAACAACACACTGACCTCCTGTTGGGCAGACTGCATAAGACTTGTGTGCATCTCTGGCTCAGGGGCAGAGCATCTGCCATGGATGAGGAAGATGTCAGGTTCCATCTTCAGCATCTCCAGGCAGGGCTAAAATAGACTAAAACCCTGAATGCAGCAGTCAGTGTAGACAATGCTGAGCTAGACAGTCCAGTCAGTATAAGGCAGATTTGTGTGTTTTCTGTGTGTGGCTATCCATTAACTTCACCACTTGCCCGTTGTATATAGTTAAACATGCATAAATGCTGGCCACAGCAGCAGCATTTGGGGTATGGCCAGTGGGGTGTGGTTCTGCCCCTTCCAAATGTGGTTGCATGTATGAAGAATGACTAGCCCAGGGCCAGCTGGTGAGCTTCATAGTTGAGTTGTTCATGGGTTTCCCACATTCAAAGGTACCCCTTTAGCCACAAGTGCCACATATCTCTAACCCACCACTCCTGCTTGTTCTAACTGCTCATTTCACAGAAGCAAAGCAGTAAATACATTTTTATGCATCGTTACTTACCTTGCCTCTCTGTACATTTGAATTATTGTCAGTGGCAGTGTTGTCTCTTCTGGGGAGGAAAGCTGTATGTGAGATCAACATTTCCTGACATTTCCTAATAAAAAAACCCCATGATTCGGCCAAACAAACCCATAAATTGGCAGAGTTTCATTATCTTTATTAATGCACTTTATTCATACTAATGAATACCCTGCTTGCATTAGAATATCTACCTTATAATTTCAAGGGCATATTTGAGAACCTTGATGAAACAACAACCTTGTGCTACACATTCACAAAATAAAACACAGCGGAGAAAGCTTCACGAGAAGCAGGAAGGACAGAACAGAAAGAGAAAGCTGATTCATTTCACAAAGGTTAAGGAGAAATTAGAGAGTAAGAAACTCTGGCTTGAAGGTGCATTTAACTTCTGAGGCCAGCTCTATATATCTCAAGCATCCAAGAGCTGTCACTTACCTTTGGAACCAGAGGGCAAATTTCCACCTAAGCCTGGCATTTTCAACACCTTTATTGCACTCTTAGATAAATATTCTGTGCTAGGTTTCTAAAGGGGCAAAATTCCCAGCGCCTGAGGTCCCAAATGGCTCTTGACTCAAATTCACTATTAGCTAGTTAGGCAGAAACCACCAACGCAGTTCAAACCACTGGAGACACATCATATGAAGCAGTCAATAAAAAAGGAGAGTTTCACTTCTGGCTGCTTTGCAAGTAAATATATCAGTATATAAAAGCAGAGGAAGCAGCCATGAATTGTCCATTAAGCATATATGTGAAGTCAGAAGCAGCTTGCTAGGTAAGGAAAAGCTACTATCCTAATGGGTCCCTGATGCTTTTCAGGAGTGGAAGGTGGTGAGGTGGGGAGCTCAGTGTGGTATAAGCACACCAGCAGGAGCATCACATTGTCTCTTCAGGTGTGTTTGCACTGCACCAACCTTCTCGCCCCTCCTTCTCCCAATAAGAAACAGCAACTCACCTGCTGGGAAGTTAGCCGCTCCACCTGACAAGCCACTGCTGTGTGAAGATGCTTGGACCTCACTCACTTGTGAGGATATTACATTAGAATTTGCTTGCTAGATCAAAGACTCATCTAGTCCAGCATCCTGTTCTCACAGTGGCCAACCACTATGCCTATGTGAAGCCCCTGAGCAGAGCATGGATGCAAGAGCATTCCCTGCCCTTGTGCTTCCCAGCAGCTGGTACTGAGAGGTATGATACCTCCAAACTGAAGGTAGAACATAGCAATCATGGTTAGAAGCCACACAGAGTTGCCAAATGTCCGGAATTTCCTGGACAAAGACAGTATCCGGCCCTTGTTAGTAGCATCTGGGAGAAAATCACCAAAAAGTCAGGGAAAATCCAGACGTATGGCAGCCCCTGATGGAAGTATAGATTTTGGCAGATTTCATTAAAAATAGTACATAAAAAAATGGAATGTGACACTCCTATAGTTCAAGATGACCTGATTACTACACAAATCTGAAAATTGGTTTTGCGGTCTGTCAATCAAGTAAAGATTTTTAAAATCAGTTTACTTTCTAATCAATTAAATTGATTAAATAAATTTGCACACTACAATACATCTATGAAGGTTCTCTCTCTATTGAGAACCTTGCAAGAAACACAGTTTCTTGATGGTAAGATAACTCACAAGGTTGGAGAACAGGTGAAAGTTTTATATGACCTTTATGATATCCCTGTATCTGGGAGGATGCTTCAAAGAATGGGTAATAAAAGCAGCTTAGCTTATCAGTCTCCAGTCTTAAAGAGACACATTTTATTTAAATAGATACCACAAGGTTTGACTGTGTTTGCCAGGCCCCTGTCTGCCTTGTGAAGTCAGGATTATCTCTTATAGTATTCTCTAGATCCTCTAAATGTCTGTGAGACAGGATAGAGGATGGAGAGAGAGAGAGAGAGAGAGAGAGAGAGAGAGAGAGAGAGAGAGAGAGAGAGAGAATGGTCCAAGGTCATGCAATAAGCTTCAAGGATGAGCTGGGTTTTGAACTCACATCTCCCCAGCCTTAGTCCAGTACTCTAACCACTGCACCACAATGGCTCTGAACTGCAAGAAAAATCATTAGGGAGAGGACTTGCTTCATCCAGCTAATACATATTTCTCTTTAAGTGTTAGTTCTAACTTAAAGGTTGTTTTAGTTTGGTTTACCAAACAAAAACTTTACATATCATTTTTTTATATATTGTCATTTTATGTTGTGAACTGCCCTGAGGTCTATGAGTATAGGGTGGTATACACATTTAATAAATATTTATAACAATAAATTATTGGGGGGAAACCTGCTTTATTTTCATACAAAGAAACACAAAATCCTGGAGACTGTCAAAGAATGGCAATTGTCTTATGGCATTAGCTTTCATGGGCTGGAGTCCAACTTCTTCAGATGCAAGAAATGTTATCTCCCATTGACAGGTATAATATACACATGGGAGCAGAAGGGTAAAAAAAAAGTGGTAGCAAACAGTGGGGTCAAATGCCATGGAATGCAAAAGGTAGAGCCTGTGACAATTTTACTAAAATTGTTTTAGGAGCTGAAGTTTCCCTGGATGAAAAAAAAGCACAGTGATCACAAAAACGTATGCCATAATAAATGTGTTAGTCCTTTAAAGCGCCATAGGACACTTGATTTTGTTTCAAGAAACTAACTGGGTTACCTTTCTGGAACTTTTATTTCCATGTTCTTTTTATTTCACCTGTGGTCCAGCAGCTTTGGCTTATAAAAGACAAAACTAAGAGTCTTCATTTCCGATTAACACCAGTTGCAGTGCAGCTTCAATTCCTTCCACTACTTGAACACATCCCCATTAACAGCTAATGTCATCAGCTTGCTAATTCAACCATCTATGCCAAGATCAACAACATCTGCATGTTAAAAATGTGGTGGAAATGTGTCTGGAATCATGCATCCTGATCAAACATACCAAGTCTCATTGATTGTTCCAAGTATCCTCAATGGATCCATGTTCCCTTTCATGTCATGAAATGTGCAATGTGGCCCTGCCATGTGTCCAGTCACAGTCAGAAGTATGCATTACCTGGTGGCAAGATCAAGGGTGGCTTCCAATCCCTGGAATTCACTCTTGAGGAGTGGGAACTGATTCTCTTCTAACATTCAGACGACTTTCAAAGACCTTTGGGATCAGGTACGGTAGCACCTTTGAGATTCTGAAGCTGGAAATAATGTGGTAGCCTTTGGTTCTGCTGTTGTTTAATTTCATTGTGCTATATTTCAAAGTTGGCTTTTATAGTATTCTTTATTAATTTTTGAGCTGGTTTGAGTGGGCTTTACATTTGCAAATAATTGAATAAATGATGTTGTACAGGGCAGGGCCCTGGTTTGATTCTCCACCACTCCCCATCAAAGTGCAGTCTGGTACACTGCTGACATCAGTAACACCTGCCAGTAGAGGACATATTTATTAGATATTATCCTCCCTCACATTTGTGAGTTAAGCAGGCTGCATCCCTTTGCAGCTTAAAAGGAGGCTTAGCTAGGCCAGTTTTAGCCTTTTAGTTTAAGTAATCCAGGATGCTTTAAGGCAGGCTTGATTCTCCTGGTATTTCCCTCTTTTCTCCCCCTTAAAACAATAAAACTGTATTGTAAAAGGTAAAAATAACATTTACTCTCTCAGAATACTTGTTGAAGAGTAACAGATACAGTAGCTTTGTTCAGGCAGGCTTAAAATGGCAATTCAGCTACAAAGACATAGTTTAGTCTAGTGGGTATACCTCTCACAGAGTTCTCTCTAGCAAACTTAAGGGGAAAACTCTATGAGCTTCAGCTCCTATCGTGTGCCTGTCTAGCAAGACAGGAATTGTTGGTTTGGACTACGTTTTAAATATCCCACATCAAAGAGGGCTTTATTGCTCTGAGAACTGTGCTGAGGCAACTTCAGGACAGGATCAAACTAAACCATACTGGACCCTGCTTAGCTTTGCAAATGTCCTAGCAGTTACCTACAAGGCTAGTCCTACCATTTGGCAAAATGAGACACCCTCCTCAACCAGTAGATGCTGGAAGGTGAGGAGCAGTAGTAAGGTGTTGGAGGACAGAGTTGTGTGTATTACTTACACACACACACACACACACACACACACACCAACTTAGCCCGCGGCTCTGAAGGGGGGCTGTATCTTGCCTTTCTCCTCAGCAAAATGTCTTCAACTAGCCCTGCTTACCCGAACCTTACTAAACCACCTTGATGAAAACGGGCTTCTCTTACAATTCTGTTGTGAGCTTAGGGAGTCTCATGAGCCAACCACCTCTCTTCTTCCCAGGCGGTTTTCATCTTGAAGTTCTGGTGCTCTTGACTCCAGTGCCAGATGATGATTTATACAATGAAACTTTGCCAGGAAGACTTGAATCCAGTGTAGAATTAACGGGGAGTGCCTCAGCAGTTTCATTTGGCGTCAAATAAGTCCTCCATGAAATTGCACCTTATTGTACCTGAAGGAGAAGAGATGGTAGTGGTGGGGGACTCTTCAGAGTATAAATGTTTGGTAATGAAAAACGTGCTGTGTAACAAGTCTCTGGGCTTAATCAACCCAGTAATTAAATGATTCATTTGCTTTTCCTTTATTCAATTACTTTAGCACTTCCTCCTCATCGCTGTTAATCATACAGCAAGCACCAACGTTGCATCTGAATAACCCCCTCCCTTTTTTTTCCTATTCCTGGATTTAAACGCTTTGTTTCAACACACAGCTTGTGGCTTCTGTGTGCTGCAAAGAAAAGTGCAAGGCTAGATTTGCATTTGCAAATGAGTTTTAAATTATTCTTGCAGTGTAGGTGTAACAATGCCTGCTAAGTTTTTGGCTACTCTTATGGTGTGGCTGGGAAGTAATGACCCATAAGGGCAAAATGATGGCCATTGAAATATGCTGGCCAATGGAATATCAGTGTGTTAGTTAAATCTATTCCTTATTTCAGTGGAAATTGGTAATTTTGAGCACATTATTTGCAGCACATTTAACTAGAGGCACAGCAAAAAAATTAATTTGATCTGTATTTTAAGATACAATATGGTACTTCAGAATAACAAAACTATTCAGGAGAACACACCTCGTTTACTGAAATTCTTAACTTCATAATTAGTTTGGGGGTAAGAATGAGCCAAATATTCATAGTTTTTTTGGGGTGAATTATTTTTTATTTTAAAAAAGCCCATCCCTTCAAAATTTGCCTGCTTTACTGAACAGGTACGTGTATTATGCAAAACGTAAAACTGTTTCTCTATTTTCCCATCCATGTCCTGGACTCCATGCATTGCTCAAAACCCTCAGTTGTCTGCTTTGTTCTTCTAAGGCTTCAGGATACTGCAAAAGAATAATCCAAGTTTCTGGCCAGCAGCAGTAGGGCATATACAGAGCACTGCCCTTTGTGTGAGCCAGAGTGGCAGGCGGTGGGGCAGGGGAAATGCCCTTTCATTATGCCTTTGCCCTTGCTGGTGCAACGAGGAGGTCCAGATCAGGCCTGTTGCTATCACATAATGGCAACAGGGCTGGATTAGGATCCTCCTGCTCACTCACCTCCAAAATGTGCTTTTTCAAGAGTTGGCACAGGTCATTGCCATTTGTAATACCAATGCAGGAGCTTCCACACATTCTCCATATGGATGGGCACTCCACACCAGCAGAGATCAGTGGAGCTGGGGTGAGGGATACCTCTGCCTTACTAAAACGATCTCCAGCCCAGCAGATCAGGGTTTGGATTGCAGCCTAAATTAGCAAAGCACAGGGCGTAGCTCAGGAAAACCCAGATCTTGAGACTATCTATCTATCTGTCTGTCTGTTTGTCTGTCTGTCTGTCTGTCTTTTATTAACAAGCTACATGCTGTCCTCTGGACAGATTCCAGCAACAACAAAAGGTATAAGGTAAAGGGACCCCTGACCATTAGGTCCAGTCGTAACCAACTCTGGGGTTGCAACGCTCATCTCGCTTTATTGGCCGAGGGAGCCGGCATACAGCTTCTGGGTCATGTGGCCAGCATGACTAAGCCGCTTCTGGCAAGCCAGAGCAGCGCCCGGAAACGCTGTTTACCTGTTCTCTTTCTCAAGCTCTGGGAGGAAGACCTTTCATTGCCTACAGACAGCCACCCAATCTTAAACAACTCCTAACCCACAATAATACTACAACCAGACGTAACACGGACACTGGCACCAGAGCCTGCAATAAACCCAGATGCCAACTTTGCTGCCACATACACCCGGACAACACCATTACTGGCCCCAACAACATCACACATACCATCTCGGGACTATTTAATTGCTCATCGTCTAACATTGTATATGCCATCAAATGCCAACAGTGTCCCTCAGCTCTCTATATTGGACAAACAGGCCAAACCTTACGCCAAAGAATAAACGGACATAAATCGGACATCAAGAATCACAAGACAGAGAAACCAGTAGGAGAACACTTCAATCTCCCAGGACATTCTATACAAGATCTCAAAGTAGCTGTATTACTACAAAGGAATTTCAGAAATAGACTGGAAAGAGAAGCTGCTGAATTGCAACTCATTACCAAACTTAAAACCATGGAGACACCTGGTCTGAACAAAGACATTGGATTCTTATCTCATTATACATGATAAAGCCATTTTTCACCTTCTCACCCCTTGCTTTTTCCTGTAAGACCTATTGCAGTCGTTAAGAGTCATCAACAGGCTCATCTCAGCTATCTGCCAACCACCCATTCCCACCACCCTTCTGAGTAATACCCCTCCCCACCTTCTCACTATATAGAAGGATCTGGCAACTTCTGTTTCAGTGTATCTGAAGAAGTGTGCATGCACACGAAAGCTCATACCAAGAACTAACTTAGTTGGTCTTTAAGGTGCTACTGGAAGGAAAAAAATTTTTTTGTTTTGACTATGGCAGACCAACACGGCTACCTATCTGTATCTTCAGAATAGTGGGTGATAAAACCTCTCAGCAAAGTGTCCACTTGATTTAGAAATCAGCAGGTACGTAACTGAATTGCTAACACAATTAATTGCCAGTAGCTGGCATGTCTCCAAATAAGCAGTGCTCATCCCTTCATTATCTCAAATCACTTCTGTCGCTTCTTAATTAACTCTCCATTCATAATGCTATAGATTTAGATATGCTTACAATTTAGGACGAGATTGATGTAAATAATGTTTATGCTCAGCAATTATTTTGTCTAAAGGTTAAAGCGCCCTCAAATGAGTGGCAAGTTATTGAAATGTGAAATTTCAAAGAAAGCCAGGCCAAACACAGAACAGACAAGAGCATGGTGATGCATCAACATTCCTTCCTCAAAGTACTGTGATGGGAGAGCCTTGATAAACTCATTCCCTCTGCTTAGAAGCTACACTTGTCAATCACAGAAGAGGTCCTCTCTTCATACACTGGCATTTTCCTTATATGGCAAACTTGGGAAGAAGCACCCCAAAGCAGATTGAAGGTCTCTGCTTCAGTTTGGGTAACATCTAAAAGATCCTGCTTTGGCTCAGACAAGCACCAGATCTGTACACAGCACCCCTAGTTCTGTTCCTGATTTGCAGTTCATCCAAATCCTTTGCGCATTCCCAACTGAAATTCAAATCATCAGTATTTGGCAAATGCCACATTAATCAAATCAAAGGATTACATTAATCGTGTCTGTGCTTTGGTTAGTGCATGGTGTTGTCTTTTGCTGCCATAACCTTTAATAAGACAGGGAAGTCTTCTGTGACCCATTCCAGCCTGGTGCATCGGGGGAACATGATAGCGCAAATGAATAAGAAACCGTCACCAGGAGGCAGGAGTATAATTAAAAAGACTTCTTTTATCTCAAAATTTCATTAAAAACAACTAAGCACTCAAAGATATATAGGACCCAGGTTTTAATTAAATTGCAGCTATTTCTTAGCCAGCTCAACATCCACAACATAAGGTGATTTCGCCCCCCCCCCACCTGCAAGTGTCCAAACAAAGTCTTGTTGCAACCCCATGCCAGGCCCTGAAAATTTCAGATCATTCATGAACCCCCACAGATATCACAATAAAGTTAACAGGTTGCCACCTTCGGGAGAAAGGGACCTGATGATTATGAATTTGGTTGATAGATTTGTGGTCCTGTCTGATTTTGCTGAAACATAATGCAAAACCAACATATCAAGGATGTTAAAAAATATATTAAAAAGCACTCAATTCCATAAGACATCCACTTTTGAAGTCATTTCCCTTCTTGAGAGTAGTGATGGAAAAGAAACTGAATTCAGTTCATCATCATCATCATCATCATCATCATTTATTATTTATACCCCGCCCATCTGGCCTGGTTTCCCCAGCCACTCTGGGAAGCTTCTGACAAAATATTAAAATACAATAGTCTGTCAAACATTAAAAGTTTCCCTAAACAGGACTGCCTTCAGATATTTTCTAAAAGTCTGGTAATTGTTTTTCTCTTCGACATCTGGTTGGAGGGCGTCCCACAGGGTGGGTGCCACTACCGAGAAAGCACTCTGCCTTGTTCCTTGTAACTTGGCTTCTCGCAGCAAGGGAACCTCCAGAAGGCCCTCAGCGCTGGACCTCAGTGTCCAGGCAGAACGATTGGGGTGGAGATGCTCCTTCAGGTATACCAGACCCAGGCCATTTAGGGCTTTAAAGGTCAGCACCAACACTTTGAACTGTGCTCAGAAATGTACTGGGAGCCAATGTAGGTCTTTCAAAACCGGTGTTATGTGGTCTCAGCAGCCACTCCCAGTCACCAGTCTAGCTGCCACATTCTGGATTAGTTGTAGTTTCCGGGTCACCTTCAAAGGTAGCCCCACATAAAGTGCATTTCAGTAGTCCAAGTGGGAGATAACTAGAGCATGCACCACTCTGGCGAGACAGTCCGCAGGCAGGTAGGGTCTTAGCCTGCTTACCAGATGGAGCTGGTAAACAGCTGCCCTGGACACAGAATTGACCTGCGCCTCCATGGACAGCTGTGAGTCCAAAATGACTCCCAGGCTGTGCACCTGGTCCTTCAGGGGCACAGTTACCCCATTCAGGACCAGGGAGTCCTCCACACCTGCCCGCCTCCTGCCCCCTGTCCCCCAAAAACGGTACTTCTGTCTTGTCAGGATTCAACCTTAATCTGTTATCCGCCATCCATCCTCCAACTGCCCCCAGACACTCACACAGGACCTTCCCCGCCTTCACTGGTTCTGATTTGAAAGAGAGGTTCAGATTTAAAGGCAAACCTAACTTATCTGCACTTTGTGAAACAATGCCCAAACCGAAACACAGCCATCCATTGAAATTCACACTTCAGATTTTGCAACGCAGTTCTCCAGCCAAGTAATACAAAATACAGTGCATGAAAATGCATATGGCAGTGGAAAGTGTGCATAAAGAGGCATATATAAGTGGGAACAACATACAAAAATGAATTCCATTAAGAAAAACGGATGTGCAAATATGTGAGCGCAAAGGAGCTGATGCCTCTGCTTGCTTCGTTCACCACCCACCTCTCTTCTATTCCATGAGGTCCTTCTCTAGAAAAGTTTTTGATACTTAGACACCAGAAGCAGGGAGCTGAAAAGCTGTTTTCTGTGTGAAAATGAAATATTGAAAAGTGTACTTTGATTCTCAAATTACTGCTACTACTACAACGACACCTACATATCAGACAGGCACCATCTCTGTTGTCTTTTGGGCATCTGTTGAAGGCTTTCCTATTTCAACAAGTCTTCTAGTGGAGTTCTCTCCCCCCCCCATCCCAATCACTTTTATATGTGTAATGTTTTTAAAAATATACACCATTGTTTTAGGTGGGGGGTTTTTTCATTGTGGAAATGCTTCAAAATGCTTAATAGGAAGTGATTCATAACTGAAAGGAACGAAATGGTTGTTATTTTGCATGCAATTGTTTTAAGTGTATTTATATATGTAAAAGGTTTTAATGGCTTTGATATACACAGTTGTTTTATATTTGTTTTTGTTGTATTGCAAAATCAACTTGAAATGCCTTATATGAAGTGATTCCTAAATGAAATTTAATTAAAAAATAAAACAATATGCATCACCTTAATCAATGTCTTTTTCTTTTTTTAAGAGAGAGGGTTAGATTAGATGATCTTCAGCATGTCAATGCCCAGGGAATGTTATTCCCAACGAGGAAAAAAGTAGAATGGACTAGGAAATTTCATGAAGGCAAACAGAGCTGTGATTAATTCTCCTTTAGGTTATTATAGGCTCTGATCTCTTTTCTTCAAATGCAAAGCCTTTAATTAATGCGCTGACACTACACTGAAAGATATTGGTATATTTCCACGTATGAGCTCATATTTCCTGGAGGATGACACAGAGTAAATATCAGGTGCTTTCCCCGTCTGATTTCTTTCAATTCTCTCTTTTGCATTATTTATCCATTTTCACCCCTCAAGTGTTTTCACAGCAGATGTCTCACCAATGTCCTCCATAAATCTCTGCATTTTGTTCCTCCGATGAATTTGATTTGAGGTATTACTTCAGAGCACACATAAGTGCAGATTTAATGCTTTCCCCCAAAGATTGTAGATTTTACCATTAATAAATGGACACAAATATGTCAAGGAAAACTCCTATTGAAAAAAAGGAATAGCGTTCGAGCAAATTGCTCTCTCCTGGTAAGCCAGCTTCCTTGTATAAAATGACAGGTACTTTCTTCATTGGAAGTGACAAGATAATGCCCTCCAAGTGTATTTGTAATTGAAAGGCATCTTTTAGCTAGAGTGCTGATTTTCTTATGATGCCTATCAGTTTTGGTGTATAGCCAACATGGGTTCTGCTTTTGATGTCTCCTCCGTGTGATGTAGAAAATGAGGAGACTTTGCAGTGGTGCCATTGTCTCTCTTGAACCCTTTTCCAGGGGAGCCTGTGTTATATTATCAGGCACAGTGCCTTCACAGTGCAGTGTGTCAGAAAGGAACATTTCTAGGAACACCTTCAGGCTGTGTATTGTTATAGATTGGGGGGGACCCACCAAAGGACCACAGACCCTGGGTGAGTGCCTGTAACCCCATGGGCTCTTGTCACTGCTTGGCAGAGAGAGGAGGAGCACCCGACTTTTATAACAATACAATGGGCTGGGTCTTTCAAAATTGCACTGATTTTAACTCCTGATTTCACAACCACATTGATCTTCTGGTTTTTAAGAACCCCCAAGCAATGTCAGGTACAAGGCTGCTAGTTGAAAATTAACTGTAAAGTGTTGATAATCAAACTGAAAGGACCAAAGAAGTAAGTTGGAAGACGCCTGGAAATGGGTGGATAAAGAATGGGACTCCACCAGAACTCTTTCTAACATTAGCTACTCTGTACAAGATTTGCAAAAGAGTGAGAAGCAACTGAAAGAAAACATATATTACTTTAGCCAACACTTCTTGTTAAGTTGTGGGTGAACATATCAGATGACACAGTGATTCTTCAAACAGCTCTTGTTTATTCACAGACACAAAACAGAACTGAACTGAAGGGTTCAGCCAGCCTGCTTATATAGAGCTCCACTACAAGGCAACAGTAACAACTTTCTGTAACTATCCAATCACTGAACGTCACTTTCAATTCCTTATTTGCATATGTGGACCTGAGTGAAAACTATCTACAGTATCCCCCTGCTGGCCCAGGGTGAGAACTTCAGTACATAACACTTCTCTCCTAAATCTCTGGGGTTGGAAGCCTGGTAAAATTACTCCTATGCTACCAGTTGGACTTGCCATTTACAAAGGAGCTCTCCCTCCCCATTTCAGTATCCAAAATACTGGGATTGGAGAGCACTGGTAAAATCATTCCCTCTGATTACAAGCTAGATCTGTCAGCTGCAACAGAGGACCCCACACCAAGTCTTTGCATTGCCCTTAAGCTAGAAACACAAGTTTTGGTTTTGCAAAGGTGCTCCTGCTCCCCCGCTGCCCCCACACCCTGAAGTTTTCCTTATATGGTAAACATAGATGCATCATTTTCTGATACTTGTCTGTAAAAGACTGTTGCCTGAGGTGCCACAAGGTGCTTTGAGGGATCCCCGCTTTGACTTGAGGCATCCTGATTCACCTCTGGGAAGCCAATGAACTCTGAGACAGCCTGCTTCAGCTCAGGATTTGGGATTCAAATGAAGTCACTGCACAGTTAGTATTCTGTGGAGTATAGTCTACGAACAGGAAGCAATAACCAGTTTTGATAACTTAGTTTTAGGGAAATATGTTAATGATATGACACTCTTAATAATGCTGATTAGATTATTCCAAAGAAGGAACACATGTTTCTAACAGTTGGCACACTTTCATCTGTCTATGATCAAGAGTGTTTATCTCTTTCCTAATCTGCTGATCTCCCAATATGAATAAATTAAATGTTTTAATGCTAGGAATTTAATACTCCTCCCAAGAAACCCTGTACAATAAACATGAATGATGACACCATTTTCACTTTGTTGTATCATTGCTCCAGAGTCCAGTAACCACCAGACCTTGGAGTCAGAGGCTGCATGGTCTCCAATTAAGGAGCTGGGCCAGATGCAGGACTCTACTGCTGGAGATCAAAAGACAACTAAACTTGAGAAAGATGGACATGACCGCCATGGAAAAATCCCATTATTTTACCCATCCCATCCCCGACACTCCTGCAATATGGTTCAAAATCCTGTTACTAACAGCCACCCACGAATGAAATATAAGGATGTTCAGAATATCAGGGAAGTACTCCAACACAAATGCAGCAAGATTATGGGTTGCATGCAATGTAGCACTAAGGAGATTCTTCCGCCAGAGCAAGCATTTTCGCTTGCCCAGTAGAATCATCTCCCCTTTCCCTGCCCTCCCACATGCTGCTCTGGGGGATTCTCCTGACCCTCTGCAACAGAGCTGGGGAGAGCATACGGCATGCACAAAGGGAGGAGTACAAAGTCCCATTGCACTAGTGAGAAACCTTGTGCTGGCTCCTGCATGTACAACAGTCTACTTGAATCTTGCCCTTGGTGTTGGCTACGTCCTAACTATGCAGCTTTATAGCGAACACTGCTGCCACACCCCTTCCTGGCCTGTCAGCAGGGTCCTGCTCTGCAACATGTGAGACATCTGTCTTCCTACTCATGAGCAAGGCTTAGGGACAGTTGACCTCGTTCTGCCAGATGGGCACTGTGCTTCTAGATCTGAGGGTGATCTTGGAGCATGTGTTTGTGGGGGAGAAGACTCAGGTTGCACTGGTTCCTGTAAACCCACAGCCTCCTTGAGTGGGATATCTCCAAGCCCATCCAGCAGAGCATTTTGGGAGAATTCTTGGTATCTGTTGACTCCCACTGAGCTCTGTATTTAATAGAGCCAGCAATATCATATGATATCCAGTCTTTAATATTGTCATTGTCCTGGACCAGGATTCCTTGAAGGATGACTTCTCTGGCAACTGTCACTCTGAAGAGGAGATAGATCCAATCTCTGGTCCATGTTGCGTGGGTATGTAGGCACCAGAATTTGTCTCTTCTCTGTGATCCCTGAAGAGATACTTCTGCCTCCAAACTGGTGGCTGGTCCACAAAACTCTCAGAGAATCAGGAGAGCCCTGAGGAGAAATCCCCATAGCCTGAAAGCCCATAACCCCGAAGAAGTCAACAGTTCTTTAAAACTGTCCAGGATGCAACACTCCAGGGGTTGGATCACATCAGTGATTGACTAGCCGTGCTATAAAACTCACTCAGATGCTCCAGTACCTTGCTGAGGCAAATCAAATGTTTGGTATATACCCATGGTCCTGAACCCACAGATTGATCTCCCTACAAGGTGCTGACCCTTGTCTTGCTTTGGGAAACAGGAACTTCTGACCTCCTCTTGTTTGATCCACCATCCCTCCTTATCGGTGGGCATTGCTGCAGATTGTGAAAAATATATGAAACCCCTTGAACAAAAATATATATGTAAACAACCTTTTTTATTCCCAGTTCAGTCTACAAAGAAACACACACCAAGGATGTTCACTTTCACCCCTGTTATTTGTTCTCCTTTTTGTAGCCATTTAGAAATAATTAAAATACCTCTGGAGTACACCTTGGATAGAGTGAATTAAAGATATCCATGTACACAGATTATATTGGCTGAATATTAACAAAGCCATTAGAGTCTTCCTCAGAACTAATAAGTGTTGTTGTTTAGTCGTTTAGTCATGTCTGACTCTTCGTGACCCCATGGACCAGAGCACGCCAGGCACTTCTGTCTTCCGCTGCCTCTGCAGTTTAGTCAAACTCATGCTGGTAGCTTTGAGAACACTGTCCAACCATCTCGTCCTCTGTCGTCCCCTTCTTGTGCCCTCCATCTTTCCCAACATCAGGGTCTTTTCCAGGGAGTCTTCTCTTCTCATGAGGTGGCCAGTATTGGAGCCTCAGCTTCAAGATCTGTCCTTCCAGTGAGCACTCAGGGCTGATTTCCTTCAGAATGGATAGGTTTAATCTTCTTGCAGTCCATGGGACTCTCAAGAGTCTCCTCCAGCACCATAATTCAAAAGCATCAATTCTTTGTGGTCCAGCTCTCACTTCCATAATAATAAGTACTAATAAGTACTAAGAACTAATAAGTACTTTATCTAAATTTAGCAATGTACAGCGGTACCTCAGTTTAAGAACAGCCCTGTTTATGAACTATTCGGTTTACGAATTCCACAAAACCGGAAGTAGTGTCCCGGTTTGTGAACTTTACCTTGGTCTAAGAATGGAAGCCGAATGGTGGAAGGGCACCGGCGGCGGGAGGCCTCATTAGGGAAAGCGCGCATCAGTTTAAGAACAGATTTGGTTTAGGAACAGACATCCGGAATAGATTAAGTTTGTAAACCGAGGTACCATTGTTTCTGGCTACAAAATAAACAAGCCTAAATGCTTTACAACCAACATCCCACCAGTAATCAGAAAACAATTGACATCAAGCAGCAACACACAGTGGAAGGATAATCCAATCAAGTATTTGGGAATCTGAAGAGGCCCTAATTTGGACACACTCTCAGAATATCACTATAAAAACTGGATGTAGCAATTTACAAAAGATATTGAAAAATGATCAACATACCAAACAGAGCCATGCCAAAATTTTATGCTGCAGTCTGTTTTTCGCACCCCCCCTTTTTTTTGCTGGCCAGCAGTTAAGGAGAAGAGAAACCGCATTTTAAAAAAAAATCACAGGGAGAGAACAGTTTGGAGAAATTCTCGAGTGTAGGGGTGAAGGTTTGTTTGTTTGTTTGTTTGTTTGTTTGTTTGTTTGTTTTGCTGTTGGTGCACTTAACTTCTTTCAAGGGGTGTTTGTGAGTGCCCTTCCTTTCATTTCACAATGTACATATCCAGTGGTCTGCCTTTCCAGAAGTTCAAGTTTTCTGAAAGCTACCGACCCTTAGCTTTCTGAAAGCCACTACTGAGAAGGCCCAATGTTGGTGACTCCCTTTGCTTCCTCTCGGCTTTTTAGCTCAGTATGTCATGGCAGCTAAGCCAAAGTTTGGTTTAGCGCGTGGGGCAAACCCAGGATTGTGATTACCCACAATTCATAGCTAAGGTTTGTTGGATGGTTACAGGTTTTTGGTCAAGGAGGAGAGATCTAAACTATGATCCTCGGATTAGGTGACATGCTAAGCTTAACTTTGATTTAGCTGCCACCCTGTGCTGAGCTAAAAAAAAAAAAACAACACTCTGGGAAGAGCAGAGCAGGTATGAACCAGACTCTAAGCATCAAAAGGTGGAGAAGCTGCATACCATGTGTCTGATAACCCATTGCCATTTTTAAAAGTAAATGCTTTTGCTTTTAATGGATTGTATTTTAATGAGGGTGAAAGAGGAGAACGCAAAATATGGTCTGAAGCTCAACATCAAAAAAACGAAGATCATGGCCACTGGTCCCATCACCTCCTGGCAAATAGAAGGGTAAGAAATGGAGGCAGTGAGAGATTTTACTTTCTTGGGCTCCATGATCACTGCAGATGGTGACAGCAGTCACGAAATTAAAAGACGCCTGCTCCTTGGGAGAAAGGCGATGGCAAACCTAGACAGCATCTTAAAAAGCAGAGACATCATCTTGCCAACAAAGGTCCGTATAGTTAAAGCCATGGTTTTCCCAGTAGTAATGTATGGAAGTGAAAGCTGGACCATAAAGAAGGCTGATCGCTGAAGAATTGATGCTTTTGAATTACCGGTATGGTGCTGGAGGAGACTCTTGAGAGTCCCATGGACTGCAAGAAGATCAAACCTATCCATTCTTAAAGAAATCAGCCCTGAGTGCTCACTGGAAGGACAGATCGTGAAGCTGAGGCTCCAATACTTTGGCCACCTCATGAGAAGAGAAGACTCCCTGGAAAAGACCCTGATGTTGGGAAAGATGGAGGGCACAAGGAGAAGGGGACGACAGAGGACGAGATGGTTGGACAGTGTTCTTGAAGCTACCAGCATGAGTTTGACCAAACTGTGGGAGGCAGTGGAAGACAGGAGTGCCTGGCGTGCTCTGGTCCATGGGGTCACGAAGAGTCGGACATGACTAAACAACTAAACAACAACAACATCCATACGGACATAGGAAGCTGCCTTATATTGAGTCAGACCATTGGTCCTTCTAGCTGAGTATTGTCTACCCTGATTGGCAGTGGCTCTTTGGGATTTGTCTCCTAGCCCTACCTAGAGAGGCTGGGGACCTTCTTCATGCAAAGCAGATGCTCTACCACTGAGCTACTCAGAGTAGACCTATTGAAGTTAATTACTATGACTACCTTATGTTTATTCCTTTAAATGGGTCTACTTGTGAGGAAGACTAGCATTTGCTGCAACCCAAAGAAAATAGTGGAGCAAGATTATTTGAAAAGGTAAAACTAAAATCAGCCGATTTCAAAAACAAAACCAGTAAGTTCTATGATCTCAGGTGCTTAATATTCAACCTCCATAGCTTCTTGTGCCTTAGCTAAAGCTCTAAGGAAGACGTCATAAGGTAACTTTTTCCACAAGGTTTTTTCAGATCAGGAAGTGCAGGCCCAAATGACAACAGTACGCAATACATACATTTACAACTTCTTATGGATTGTACTGCATGCTTCAAGTGTTGTTTGTGAGATTTATCTTTCTAATGTAGAGGCAGTCGTGAAAGTTTTGGCCAGATAAATATTTGTCTTCAGTGGTATTTGAGACAGGAAAATATAACTCTCCATTGGCAGGAAGAACCTGCAGGAACAGTCCATATGTGATTGTATCCTCAAGCAATCTTACCTAATAGCCATTGATGGACCTCCATGTCCTCCATTAATTTGTCTTGTGAACTAAAATGAACTTTCTGAGAGAGCCAGCAGTCCTAAAATACTTACATGCAGTCAATTTAAATTGACTAAAAATCGATGTAACTCAGTGCCTATGCAGAAACCTTTTGGATTGCAGCCTTTAAAAAAAAAATGTGTTGCTATAGATTATTTCTCACTTAATAAAATCATAGGGATGGACAGACTCTTGGCATTCAAGCCACAATACTGCACTGTCTGAACTCTCATATTTGAAATCAGCAGCACTCTGAATTCTTCAGCTAAAGGTCTTAATCTTGGCTGGATCATGCCTATTATCTTTGGAAGGTGCCTCATATCCTAGCTTTGCTGGTTTTTCAGCATATCCTATTTACTTTAATGCTCTTCTGTCACATCCACACCATACATTTAAAGTTCACACCTTCCACCATAGAATCCTGGAAACTGTAGTTCTCCCCTCTCAGAGCAATAATTCCCAGAAACGTTAATAAACTACAGTTCCCATGATTATTTGGGGGAAGGCACGTGCTTTAATTGTTTCTTATGGATGGGACATCAATCTGTAAGAATACTGTTCCTGGCAACCTTGAGATCATTGGATAAAAGTACATTTTTCATTGTAATTAAAACTGTTTAGAATGTTTTTGCTTTGTTTTTTAATTGCATGTCTGTTTTCCGCTCTACTCTCCTTGTGGAAGAAGGATGGTTAGCTGTGATTCGTGCCTTGCAGGGGGTTGAATGAGACAACTCTTGGGTTCTCTTCCAACTCTAGAATTCTATGATAAATTCAACAAAGAAATAAATACAGTACAGTCATACCTCATGTTGCGTCCGCTTCAGGTTATGTGTTATTGTGTTGTGTCCCGCGGCAACCCGGAAGTACCGGAGCAGAAGCGCTAAATTGCACCGCGTGAGTGCGCAGACATGGCACTTCGGCTTGCGTCAGTTCTGTGTTACGAACGGGCCTCCAGAATGGATTCCGTCCATAACACGAGGTACTACTGTACTATACACATTTCTGCAAAAATCCCTAGTCCAGTCCCCAGATTTACTTAGGATTGTTTTCAGGCAAAAACATAACAATTACCAGTGCCTAAACTGACTTATCTAGTGGTTGGGATTTTTGCTCAGTGGGTGGCCTGACCCAATAAATGGGCAGCTTTTGCTCACTACATTGAAGTGAATACCTGCCACAAGAAATACCATGTGAAATAAATAACAAACTTAATTTTAAAAACCTTGCGTACCTACCGCTTTTCAGCTTATGGTGAGCTCTAAGAATGCCTGCAAAGTTATCACTGCTGGTCTGTTTTCCCAAATGGAACTTCAACTTAATAGTTATGTTTAATAATTGAACTGGAGATTATTTTCTTCTGCCACAGAAGAATCTGGAGCTCCTAGCAAAAAGTAGGAAAGTACAGTGATACCTCGGGTTAAGAACTTAATTCGTTCTGGAGGTCCATTCTTACCCTGAAACTGTTCTTAACCTGAGGTATCACTTTAGCTAATGGGGCCTCCCACTGCCGCCACGCTGCTGCCACACGATTTCTGTTCTCATCCTGAAGCAAAGTTCTTAACCTGAGATACTATTTCTGGGTTAGCGGAGTCTGTAACCTGAAGCATCTGTAACCCAAGGTACCACTGTAAAGCCATTTTTGAATCTGTCGAGACGTTGGCAATGTCTCAAGGCTGATCTTATTTTATTTGGAGGGATTTCATATACTATTGATTTGCTACTTCAAGAGCATTTTTTTCAAGGATCTTTACTTATTATACATAAGGATGGGCTGTTCCAGATTCTTTCCCATCTGGAGCCATCCAAGCTGTTCATATAACTCACATGACCCCAAATCCATAGTTTCTTTGGAAATTCATGCTTCTTCCCCAACTTTCTAATTGAGGCAAGACTCTGGTCTGAACTATGGTTGAGAAATGAAAAGCAAAAGCAAATCCTGTGCTACTAGAGAATAGGAAAAAGTTAATGAATGTACTTCCATTTTTTTTTTGAATGAGATGGCGTGAAAGTGTCTAATTCTTTTTACCTCCAGATTACACTTTCTGGCTTCTAATACTGCTGAATTTTGTTAGTACCAAAGACTTAGCCAATGGGTTTCTAATTGTTTTCTTTTATCAGCATGGCTAATGAAATGTGCATGATAAGGAGCCACACTAAGAGTCAAATGAGAGTATTAAGAGTTTTTCATATGTCAAGAGTTCTGTGTGAGAAATTAAATTAGACTTCAGACTTATGGAAATTTATAACTCAGACCATGTCATGGGCTGCAATATTTAATTAAAATGATAATATATTTTGCTGCAGAGAAGTGAAATTATTTTAAACGAAAGCTATTTCTTCTGGGGTCTTATTTAGGTGGTGAATTAAAAGATGTAGATATGTACAGATAAGTAATAAGACCTTTGGGGACTTTGGCCAGTGCTTATTGTTGCAAGTTTGCTACAGCCAATTCAAACAATCTTTTAGAATTAATACTTTCTGTAATCATAATTAATGCATTAAACAGAATATTTTTTTCTACACTCTTGGTTGCAACCGTCCCCCACTCCCAGTGTAATTAGAAATATAAAAATCAGCTCCAGACTGCATAAGCCCTGATGGACCCTGCTAATACATCAAATTCTTTTATTTCTGAGTCAAGCTCAAAAGGAAAACTGTGTAGTGAAAGACACCACAATTGAAATGACTTATGCTGACCAGTTCCAATTTTCTCTCCTTGTAAAGTCTGTTTAGTGTTACAAAAATCATTCAAAGCCAGATTGTTGGTGCCACACATCTCCTCTGACCTTTAAATCAAATTTAGTATTTCACTTTCTAGTATGCCACCAAGCAAAACTTGACAGCTTAATAAAGTGGAAATTTTCAGCAATAAATCTAACATCTCTTTTCCCCTCCCCCTATCATTCATGGGGGGGGGGGAGAGATCAGAACTCTTTGGGCTTTGCTTAGAAATGTCTTCAAAACAACTGCACACACGAAACAGGATTTAGTATTGTCAGAAGTGAATGTCACACTCAATTCCATAACAGAACATAGTACCATCTTTTATCGTAACAGCGGCATTGGTAGGTGGCACAATATTCCAGAGACACCATAAGTAAAAATCAATTAGTTGGACAAAGAGGTTGTTGCTGCTGGTGAACTGTGAATTGCTGCACATCCTACAAATGCAAAAGTAGCATTGAACAAAAGGATGCTCCTCAGACAGACCAGCTCACCTGCTGTGAGTTACACAGATTTAGATGCAGCCTATGCTCCCAACAGAGAACACAACTTATTTCACCTGGATTGCCCTATTAACTGCCTCCCAAGGAAGATGTGTTTATGGCTAAGATCCAACAAAGTCAGTTTGGTTTTGCATTTGATTTTTTCAAAAGCAGTAACTCATGTTAACCACATAGTTGCTGTTATTTAGCAAGGAGGAGCTGCTCTGCTGAATCGAGTCAGTAGTAGCCCCTCAGATGAGAAGCCCACAAGAAGAATGTTAGTGAAGCACCACTCTCCCCACTTGTGATTCCCAGCAACTGGGATTCAGAGGCACACTGTCTCCAACAGTAGAGGCAGGACCCATTTGCCCTACGTGAATTTGTCTAATGCCTTTTTTTTTTTTTAAGCCATCCAAGTTGGTGGCTATCACTAAACATTTTGGGAGCCGTTTAACTATGTGCTCTCTGAAGAAGTGCTCTGTACTGAGCCTGTGAATACACAAGGGTAGGTACATTAGCTGGGCTAAATGGCCTAGATCAATTTCCCCATGAAGACTGGGATGTGCATCCCTATTTCCAGCTCCTTTGAGACTAGCTGCCTGCAACTAGAGCTGGGGCAGCTACAGAGTTGAGTATGCTCTGATTACGCCACATAGGCAAACTCAGCCCTCCAGATGTTTTGGGACTACAACTCCCATCATCCCTGACCACTGGTCCTGTTAGCTAGGGATGATAGGAGTTGTAGTCCCAAAACATCTGGAGGGCCAAGTTTGCCTATGCCTACTCCACATTAATAGAGTATTTTTTAAAAGCTGCTAATACTGATGGCTCTATGCAGTTTTGACATTCAGAATGCCACTGAATACAAGTTGATGCAGCAGCAGCATAGCAGGGCTGCTTGGAATCATAGAATTGTAGAGTTGGAAGGCACCCCAAGGGTCATCTAGTCCAACCCCCTGCAATGCAAGACTCTCAACTAGATCATACATATACAGTCATACCTTGGGTTACGAACGCTGCAGATTGCGCGTTTTCGGGTTGCGGACCATGCCAAACCTGGAAGTACCGGAATGGGTTATTTCTGGGTTTCGGCGCTCGCACATGTGCAGAAAAACAAAATGACATCATGCTCATGCACAGAAGTGCCAAATCGTGTCATGCACGTGCGCAGACGCGGTGCTTCAAGCTGCGAAAGCTGCGGGTTGTGAACATGCCTCCCGCACAGATCATGTTCACAACCCAAGGTATGACTGTAGAACTGAGCACACAAATGTGTGTGTGTTCATTCAAAATACCAGGTTGGTATGATACCCATTTAGCAAAGAACATTGCATTTGGCCCTTCAATGCACTGAGACTAATTTTGTGAAAATGTGCTTGACTTCCCGATAAAGTCAATGTAATTTTCGGCACATAAGCTACATTTACAATTCAATGGGTTCTTAACCTGTTCTGCAAGAGCAAGTCATGGTGTCTTGATTTATTTATTTTTTTACAGCATTGAGTCCTTGACCAAGTACTTCACATTAGCCACTAGACTGTGTGCCATAAGAGAGTGAAGTATAAATGTTAAGAACAGAGGGCACTGCCTTATGTCGGACTGCTGGTCCATCTAGATCAGGATTCTGAACACCTGGGATAGAGGACTGCTGAAGACTACATTTCCTCGGGCATAATCTGTCAGGGCTGCAAACTAGCAGTGAGCAGGGCTGGAGCCATTTTCCCTCTCTCCTACTGCTACTCACTTTCTCCCTCTGCCACCCATTTTTCTCACTCTTTCTACCACACCTTTTCATTCTCTCTGTTCTGTTCTGCCTTCCTTCTACTTTTGCTTCTTTGGATTTTTTTTATTTTTTATTTTTGCTTCTTACCACTCACATAAAAGTTAGGTCAAGATTGCTCGCTCATGATCTACACAGATTTGCAGCACCTCTTCATCTCCTGCTCTGGAGGGTAGGACTCAAACCAACGGCTTCAAGTTATAAGAAATGAGATTCTGGCTAAACGTCAGGAAGAACTTTATGACAGTAAGAGCTGTTCAACAGTGGAACAGTTTCCCTCAGAAGGTGGTAGACTCTCCTTCCTTGGAGGTCTTTAAGCAGAGATTGGATGGCCGTCTGTCATGGATTAGCTGAAATTCCTGAACTGCAGGAGGTTGGACTAGATGACTCCCGGGCTCCTTCCAACTCTACAATTCTGTGATACTACGATTTTATTCAGATACCTTCACAGGCCTACCTGAAGTTGCTGGGGATTGAACTATGGACCTTTTGTGTGTGAAATATGTCCTCTTTCACTAGAAAATCTTCCCATTTTGGATTTCCTACTCAACTCCCAGGTCTTCCCTACTCTCCGATTCCTTAGGACACATTGTGTACAGGCTTAAGAGGATTGCCAGCATGTAATCCCATTAGTGATGTAGTGATGTATGGAAGTGAGAGCTGGACCATAAAGAAGGCTGATCGCTGAAGAATTGATGCTTTTGAATTATGGTGCTGGAGGAGACTCTTGAGAGTCCCATGGACTGCAAAAAGATCAATCCTATCCATTCTGAAGGAAATCAGCCCTGAGTGCTCACTGGAAGGACAGATCCTGAAGCTGAGGCTCCAATACTTTGGCCACCTCATGAGAAGAGAAGACTCCCTGGAAAAGACCCTGATGTTGGGAAAGATGGAGGGCACAAGGAGAAAGGGACGACAGAGGACGAGATGGTTGGACAGTGTTCTCGAAGCTACTAACATGAGTTTGACCAAACTGCGGGAGGCAGTGGAAGACAGGAGTGCCTGGTGTGCTCTGGTCCATGGGGTCACAAAGAGCTGGACATGACTAAACAACTAAACAACAAATCCCATTATTGTTCCATGCATTCCTTCTATCAGGTTTATACCATTACTCCTGAAACTCATTTTAATAAGAATATTTCCTAAGATTAATTCCAGAACCAGAGTATATCCAGTTGCCAACAGCTTTTCCATTCTTTTGCATCTCCTACCCTCCCTATTTTATTCATATGTGCATACGCATTGAAAAAAGCACACATTCACCATTGCATGTCTATATAACAGCCTGCAAAAATCATTTTGATGCACCCATCATTCACTCACAAGGGGGTCCACTTTGCATGAAAGGAAGCATGAGGAGAAGTGTGGGGCTGCATGAGCTAGCCTAACCATCCATGCATATTGACCATCCATGCACATTGGAAAGGAATACTTTGAGCATTCATCTATTTGGGAATATTTCCTGGGGAAGGAAGCTCCAATGTCCTCTGCAGAAGGCCTATGGATATTTGTAGTGCATGTTTCTTGGCAAGCTACAAATTAATATACACTCTGGCAAAAGGAGGTAGGCTCCCTGCTCTGAAGACAACCACAGATGAATGTGCTCCCAGAGTAAAGATACGTTATCTCAAATTGGCCTTATATTTAAAGAGGAGATGACTCAGCATTTGTGATGTCAGCTAATGAAACTGCTGGGGGAAATCTGCAGATGAAAAATAGACAATTAAATAGTTTCTTTGCAAACAAAAGAGAAAGAGGATTTGCATGCCTCCCTCCAGAATGATGACTTGACTTTTCTTTCATCATGAATGTAGACAAAAGGGCAAATGTATATTGGAAGTAAGTGGGAGGGCCACTTGAGGTTTGTAGAGTTATTGGCATTGCTGGTGCTGACATTAGCAGCAGGAAAGATTCAAGTAGGATTATATACACACACCTATCTCCCACCCTTTGGGAATCCAAAATAGGGAGATTTAAGCTCCTCTCTCTCTCTCTCTCTCTCTCTCTCTCTCTCTCTCTCTCTCTCTCTCTCTCGTATGTCCCCTCGGTGGACAAGACAAAAGTAAAGATCCAATGTCGCTCCCATTTTGAAAGTGGGCTTGTGTTTGCCTCTACTTCGCCTTCAAGTAAGGACTCATGAGAAATATCGACTCCTATTACTGACTGACTTGGTGAGCTGCTGGGTTTGACGTTCTCAGGACCTGGCACGTGCCACCTGCTGGCATATTTGATCATGCCAGGTTGAGTGATGGAGTTGATCTAGGGTGGTTTGGAAATTCTATACTTGCCTGTGCAAGTTTAACCTTCCAGTGCTTGTTATAAGAGATTGGCCACCAGTTTATTCTTTGTTACTATTTTGAAGCATGCAACATTTTATGAATTCTGGTCTTGCTGAGTCTTCATTCTGGGTGTGGAGCAATCAGATACTGTTTTCTTTATTGCAGCTTACTATCTTTTAAGCATGTAGATAGCAGTGTTTAGTGGTGTTTCAGCCAATAGGATTTTAACTCTGTATCTGAATTAGTTTGGATTGCTTCTCCCAAATTCCAAGCAAGAATTTTGAAGATGCCAGCCAAGCTTGAAGCCTCAGCAGCAGTTTGAAACCTTGTTCCACTGTTTGAAAATTCAAATGTCAGTATCTCAATTTAGCTGGCCACCAAGGGACTAATTAGGGTTCTAATGTAAAGTTTTTAAAACTCTGCTAAACCTGAGCAGCTAAATAACTCAGTCGGAAATCTTCCATGGCTTCAGATCTGATCTCTGTAAGCAGTTCAGTTTAAGTACGTGTGTCACAATTAACTTGTAGAAGAAGCTGTAAAACTTTCATGGCAACTTAGCTGTGTTTTGAAGTGGTTTGATCTAAAAAGCTCAGGTCCTCCATTTACATTAATTGACAGTAACATTGGTTTGGTAGCCACAACGACAATGAAATCAAGCAGCAGCACTACGGAGACTGTGGAAATCAGGAGTGGGGGAGATATGCTGTAGAACTGCGTCCTGTTCTTTGAACGAATTGGTGACTCTGAACTTGTCGTGCAGGCACAGCTTGAACTGGAGAAATTCAGAAGATGAGTCATTCATCAGCTTAGACTGAAATGATATATCCATTTAGCTGGAAATAAACATCATTCAACTCATTTCCAAGAACTGTACAGTTGGAAGGGACCCTGAGGGCCATCTAGTCCAACCTCCTGCAATTTGATCTTACTTGCTTAAGATGGGACCATTTGTCTGGTGCAACAGCTACCACTACTGCTGGACAGAGAAAGCCAACCACTAGTTAGCTATACATTGGTGGTAACTCTCTGGACTGTTGTATTAATTTGTAGATGGGCTGCATTTGATGACTTCTCAGAAATTTTGGCCAGAAGCAAGGTTAGTAAGTTTTACAAAACACCTATCACCAGTTCCTAAACAGTTACACCAGTCACAGATCCATTCCCAAGCACAATTCACAGTTTTTATAAGGTCTAATATGCTTTTAAAGACATTTCTGTTAGCATTTCACTCCTCCATTGCTGGATATGTGATTGTTACATCACATGTCTGTGTTTATTTTCTAGGCTTGGAAAGTGTGAGAACGGAAACCTGTCTTATCTCTCTTCCGTTTGTGATTGTACTGTTGTTCTTTCTCTCTTTGTCTCTTGGAGAAGAAGGAGAAGGACGCCATGATTCCCTTGTCCTGTATATGTTGTTGTTGTTGTTTAGTCGTTTAGTCGTGTCCGACTCTTCGTGACCCCATGGACCAGAGCACACCAGGCACTCCTGTCTTCCACTGCCTCCCGCAGTTTGCTCAGACTCATGTTTGTGGCTTCGAGAACACTATCCAACCATCTCGTCCTCTGTCGTCCGCTTCTCCTTGTGCCCTCCATCTTTCCCAACATCAGGGTCTTTTCCAGGGAGTCGTCTCCTCTCATGAGGTGGCCAAAGTATTGGAGCCTCAGCTTCATGATCTGTCCTTCCAGTGAGCACTCAGGGCTGATTTCCTTCAGAATGGATACGTTTGATCTTCTTGCAGTCCATGGGACTCTCAAGAGTCTCCTCCAGCACCATAATTCAAAAGCATCAATTCTTCGGTGATCAGTCTTCTTTATGGTCCAGCTCTCACTTCCATACATCACTACTGGGAAAACCATGGCTTTAACTATACGGACCTTTGTTGGCAAGGTGTATGTCCTGTATATATTGCTTAATAAATACTTAGAATGCACACACCAAGCTCCACTTCGTTTCTGCTCTACACTGTGGAGTTGAGTGACTGAGCATGCACATAGACTTCTGTTATGTGTCGCTGGAAGTGTGCTGGGACTGGAGATCTATGGACGCCCCAAGCTGTGCTTCATCAGGAAGATGTCGGAGAGGATTGTCTCACCCGGGACCACCTGGTGTTAGTCCGACCATTTACCGTATTTTTCGCCCCATAGGACGCACCTGCCCATAGGACGCACCAAGTTTTTTGGGGGGAAAATAAAGAAAAACATTTTTGTCCCCCCCAGGCCCTTGTGGGGCCGGCAGTGGGGAGAAGCGCTCTTCTCCCCACCGCCAGCCTTCAGACCAGGTCCGAGGACAGCGGGAAGATGCGCTGCGCCTCCCAGCTGTCCCCGGAGCTTGCGGGGCGCTCTTCTCCCTGCCGCCCGCCTTCAGACCAGGTCCGGGGACAGTGGGAAGACACGCTACGCCTCCCCGTTGTCCCCGGAGCTTGCGGGGCCGGCAGCGGGGAGAAGTGCTCTTCTCCCCGCCCCCCGCCTTCAGACCAGGTCCCGGGACAGCGGGAAGACGCGCTGCGCCTCCCTGCTGTCCCCGACCTTGTGGGGCTGGTGCTGGGGCTCTCCAGGCTTCAGCGAAAGCCTGCATTCGCCCCATAGGACGCACACACATTTCCCCTTCATTTTTGGAGGGGAAACAGTGCGTCCTATAGGGAGAAAAATACGGTACCCTTCAAAGTATCCTGGGTATTGTTCATAGATCTACAATTCTCAGCACCCTTAAGAAAGTACATTTCCCAGATTTGTGGGTGTGGTTGTTTAAAAGTATGTTGTATACCCAGCACTCGCTACTTAAAGGACAGACTACATTACATTCATCACCTGAAGTTGTCCTCTGGGTGTCCCCTCCAAATGGGCCCATGTAGTTCATCGTAAGCATCTATGGGCAGTGGCTTTCCAGGGTTTCAGTGAAGGGACATTCTCAGTCCTTTTTGGAGATGTCAGGGATTGAACCTGGGACCTCCTGCACGCAAAGAAGCTTCTCTGAAGCCACTGAACTGCAGCCCTTCCCACCTGGTGTTAGGTTGGGCACAGGCAGAGAGAGGGTTGTTTTAGTCACAGCACCCTGATTACACCTTTCCATCCCCAGAGAGGCTTGCCTGGCATTGAGTTGTTTCTCATGGGCAAGTGAAACATCTTTATTTCATAGAATCATAGAGTTGGAAGAGACCACAAAGGCCATCGAGTCCAACCCCCTGCCAAGCAGGAAACACCATCTGAGCACTCCTGACATATGGTTGTCAAGCCTCTGCTTAAAGACCTCCAAAGAAGGAGACTCCACCAAACTCCTTGGCAGCAAATTCCACTGTCGAACAGCTCTTACTGTCAGGAAGTTCTTCCTAATGTTTAGGTGGAATCTTCTTTCTTGTAGTTTGGATCCATTGCTCCGTGTCCGCTTCTCTGGAGCAGCAGAAAACAACCTTTCTCCCTCCTCTATGTGACATCCTTTTATATATTTGAACATGGCTATCATATCACCCCTTAACCTCCTCTTCTCCAGGCTAAACATGCCCAGCTCCCTTAGCCGTTCCTCATAAGGCATCGTTTCCAGGCCTTTGACCATTTTGGTTGCCCTCCTCTGGACACGTTCCAGTTTGTCAGTGTCCTTCTTGAACTGTGGTGCCCAGAACTGGACACAGTACTCCAGGTGAGGTCTGACCAGAGCAGAATACAGTGGCACTATTACTTCCCTTGATCTAGATGCTATACTCCTATTGATGCAGCCCAGAATTGCATTGCCTTTTTTAGCTGCCGCGTCACACTGTTGGCTCATGTCAAGTTTGTGGTCAACCAAGACTCCTAGATCCTTTTCACATGTACTGCTCTCAAGCCAGGTGTCACCCATCTTGTATTTGTGCCTCTCATTTCTTTTGCCCAAGTGCAATACTTTACATTTCTCCCTGTTAAAATTCATCTTGTTTGTTTTGGCCCAGTTCTCTAATCTGTCAAGGTCATTTTGAAGTGTGATCCTGTCCTCTGGGGTGTTAGCCACCCCTCCCAGTTTGGTGTCATTTGCAAATTTGATCAGGATGCCCTTGAGTCCATCATCCAAGTCGTTGATAAAGATGTTGAATAAGACCGGGCCCAAGACAGAACCCTGTGGCACCCCACTAGTCACTCTTCTCCAGGATGAAGAGGAACCATTGATGAGCACCCTTTGGGTTCGGTCAGTCAGCCAGTTACAAATCCACTGAGTGGTAGCATAGTCAAGACCGCATTTTACCAGCTTCTTTACAAGAATATCATGGGGCACCTTGTCAAATGCCTTGCTGAAATCAAGGTAGGCTGCATCCACTGCGTTCCCTTCATCTACCAGGCTTGTAATTCTGTCAAAAAACGAGATCAGGTTAGTCTGACATGACTTATTTTTCAGAAATCCATGCTGACTATTGGTGATCACAGCATTCCTTTCTAGGTGCTCACAGACTGTTTGCTTAATGATCTGCTCCAGAATCTTCCCTGGTATTGATGTCAGACTGACTGGGCGGTAATTATTTGGGTCCTCTCTTTTCCCCTTTTTGAAAATAGGGACAACATTTGCCCTCCTCCAGTCTGCCAGGACTTCGCCTGTTCTCCAGGAATTCTCAAAGATGACTGCCAGTGGTTCTGAAATCACATCTGCCAGTTCTTTTAATACTCTTGGATGCAGTTCATCTGGCCCTGGAGACTTGAATACATCTAGACTAGCCAAGTATTCTTGTACTATCTCCTTAGTTATTCTGGGCTGTGTTTCCTCTGCTGAATCATTTGCTCCAAATTCTTCAGGTCGGGCATTGTTTTCTTTATCGGAGAAGACTGAGGCAAAGAAGGCATTGAGGAGTTCAGCCCTTTCTGTGTCCCCTGTTTGCATTTCACCATCTTCTCCTCTGAGTGACCCCACTGTTTCTTTGTTCTTCCTTTTGCTATGAACATACCCATAAAAGCTTTTTTTGTTGCTTTTAACCTCTCTAGCAAGCCTGAGTTCATTCTGTGCTTTAGCTTTTCTGACTTTGTGTCTACACGTGCTGGCTATTTGTTTGAATTCCTCTTTGGTGGTTTCCCCCCTTTTCCATTTTTTGTACACATCCTTTTTTAATCTTAACTCAGTTAAAAGTTCTTTAGATAGCCACCCTGGCTTCTTTAGGCACCTTCCATGTTTCCGTCTCATTGGTATTGCCTGAAGTTGTGCTTTTACTATCTCCCTCTTAACAAACTCCCAGCCATCATGAACTCCCTTTCCTTTTAGTATTACTGTCCATGGGATATGTCAGGGAACTGCCATCGGAGCCAGAGGGAGAGGGAGGGCTCCAGAGGGATTCCAGAGAGCGTCCCGGGAGGGAGAGAAGCAGCCCATCTTCTGGGGAAGGAAATCAGCATAGCACCAGTGGAGAAGGGGGGCAGATGGGGGAATCGGCGAGGTGGCTCCATGACTCCTCGCTGGAGACCAGCGGAGAGAGCATGGGTCCTCCGCTGCCCACACCCTCCTTGCGCAGAAGGCTTCCGCGCAGGGAGAGTAGGCGGCGACTAGGCGTCAAAGAGTTTCTTTGCTGGAAGAAGTTCAAGAAACGCCCACTGACGGATTCTGCCAGCGACTGAGACAGCCACGGGTGAGTGGCTGTCCGGACAGAAAGAGTTCACCCAGGTAACCCAGCCAGGTGTGGAGCCGATTTACGCACGAGCAACCCCTAGAACCATTACAGCAATCCGTCAGTCACTGACGTTGCTTGTGCGCAGCCCCGGAGAGGCAGCACGATCTGCATTGGCTCCCAGTACATTTCCAAGCATGAGTCAAAGTGTTGGTGCTTACCTTTAAAGCCCTAAATGACCTTGGCCCTGTATACCTGAAGGAGTGTCTCTACCTCCACTGTTCAGCCCGGAGGCCTTCGGATATCCACCTTCAAAGGCCTTCTGGCAGTTCCCTCACTGCAAGAAGTGAAGTTACAGGAAACCAGACAGCGGGCCTTCTCAGCAGTGGTGGCTTCCCTGTGGAACGCCCACCCATCACATGTCAAAGAGATGACTAACTATATAACCTTTAAAAGACATCTGAAGGCTGCCTTGTATCAGGAAGTTTTTAATGTTTGACTGATAGGGGTGGGGGGCATGAGTAGAAAAAGAAGATGAAGACAAAGATGATGATGATGATGATGATGATGATGATGATGATGAAGGAGGAGGAGGAGGAGAAATAATAACTATAGTTGATCTGCTAGAGTGTACTTGGCTAAAATGTGGGAGAAGGTGCAAGCACAGCCAGGCAGCCCCACAGTTGACCAGGTAATTATGATAGCATCTCAGCCATGGTTAACTAAAGGTCCCAAGCTGCAATGCAAGTGTTTGATCGAAAGTTCTGCTTAATTTTCCAGTGAAAGAATAAAACCCCAATTCACAATGCTAATGGTAACTCATTATTAACTTCACATACAGACTAAGTACCTCACAGACACCAAGTATAAGCAGATGTGTGCCAAGTGATTACAATAAGTATCCACACTTTACTCAGCACAGCAGGAAAGCACTAAAGATGTGTATACATCCTGCTAATATAACCTTCCTTCCCAATAAGCCTATTCAATATGCATTGATGGACCATTATTTTCAAACAACCTGTAATTTTAAGTCCATCACTGCAACCAATCTAAAGGTGCAATGGATTTGCTTCCAAAATTCCCCTCAGAATGAAATACTCTTCTGTGAACCTTCTGTAAAAACAACAACCAGATAGTCTATGAATTGCTGAGGAACATTTGATGTTCCAAAATACTATTTGATATTTGACACCTGATATGCAAGGATATTTCTTTTTTGGGGGTGGGGTGGGGAGGGATCTGTTGGTATACCATCACGTTTTGAAATTGACACTATTGTTGGCATTCTGAAAAGATCAAGACATCTGTTAAAAAGCAGCTTTCTGATGTGCTGCTGCAGAACACCAAACCCAAACAATTTCCCTTCCAAACAGCTAAATTGATTTAATTTGATTTTGATTTCTTAAAGTTATATACTGCCCTTCATCTGAGGATTGCAGGGCACTTTACAGTATAAAAACACAAAAATACATACCATAATAACAAATCAACAACATAAGCACCCAACCACCCACACAGTTTAAAAGGCCACTTAATTAATTGTTTAATTAGCCAAGGGCCTGGGATTTGATTTTGATTTATTAAGCTTGATTTTTAAATGCAGTGACTACGAGGACAGGCATTTCATATCTAGAGTAGCATCTCCAAGATGGATAGAAAGAGTAGCACCACTAAGATTAAAAAAAGTGTTAAGTTATAAAAAGTATAATTTAAATAAAGTTATAAATATATAAAGTTTATATACTTTATATAACCTAAGAGACAGCCACTGATTTTTTAAGTGGGTTCAATGTTTGTGGTCCTAGTGGTTGAATCAAGGATAGAAACCATACATCCAGCCAGAGGCAGAGCAAGGTGGGGGCGGTGGGGCCTGTACACCCCAGGTGTCATCCTTGAGGGGGGTGACATCGCCATGGGCAACACCCCCTAGGATGCTCCCCGCCATCAGCTCAGCCCCCTGGGATGCAGGCTGCTGCTGCTAGCTCCACCTCTGCCCATCCCTATGGGTGCTGCGCAGCATGATGCACCCTGTCCCTAGCCCCTATGGGTCCTGTGTGATGCGGCGCTCCCTACCCCTATGGGTGGTTTGCCCCGCCCCTGGACGCACTGCCCCAGGTACCCGAGAAGCTTCCTCTGCCACTGCATCCAGCACCCATCTGAAGGGCCATTGCCTCTCCAGGTGAGGCTACCTGAAACCCTGGATAACTGCTGCCAATCAGTATAGACTATCCTGATCTAAATGGCACTTGGGTATAAGGCAGCTTCCTATATTCCTTTGTGCAGTTCCTCGTCCAGCAAGGAGTACATTTATGGACTCCTGCATCCATGCACATATAACCGGAAGGGGCTCACTGGAAGGGGTGAAGCCACTACTTGAGCTTCCCAGCAGGGGGATCATTGTTGTTCACTGGGAAGGGTGAGATGGTGGGTTGATGCAAATGCCCTAGTGGATCCAATCCAGTGCCCCTGCTGTAGGATACAGCTTCTAATTGGGTTGGGGGCAATGAGGAGGCTTCACAGACACATTTGGGCATAGGGTAGCCCTCTGTTTCACTGATAAACCTCTGTTTCACTGAACGTTTTTGTATCCCTCTTCCCATCTCTCCTGCCAGTTTTGCTCAGGTCATTTGGATAAATGGAGTGCATCATTAAGCGATTCATCTGAGCAACCTCCGGAGCATTATGCATTCACAATAGGTACATATCATATGGCTTTGCAGGTGCGTTCACATGTGAAATTGCTCGATTTGTGTGCTGTCGCAGGAGGGTTTTTTTAATGAAATCTGCTTTGCAATGGAAGGTCTGCAGATCCTTTAATTGAAGTCAGGATGCAGAATCAAAACCAGTGGCGCTACAGTCATGTGTGTGAATGGTGCAGTTTTGGCTACATAAAGACTGACGCGCCAGGGATGAGTGTGATATTAGTATATTGAATTGTGCTGCAGTCTCTTCATGTGCACAGAGCTAGTGACCTCTCAGCATTGTTTTCCCAGTTCTCTGGGGGTGTACCTTCAGCACTACCTCCAAAGGATAGTTAAAGTTGGGCATTTGACAGGACCCTAAGACTAGTAGAGGGTTACTGCCCTATGTGTGTTTTCATTTCCATTTTGCACAGAGTAGCCAAGAAGATCAGATGCAGCCTTAAGATGATCCTCAGTTTGCAATTCCTGACTCTTTCTGGTTAAGAGGGGACTCAAGGTGCCCTGTCCTCACCCCCTCTCCCCAAATCCTGTTTCCAGGTGAAACTCTGTTCTTCTTCTTTTTTGCAGAGGGTGTCTGTGCGTGGATTTCTTGCTCTTCTGAAGTTGTGTGCTTTTTCCTATTTTGCAGCCAGCTCTACAAAACCAGGCTTCCAGTCTTCTGCCAACTGTGCCTATGGGGATTAAAATTACTGTCCTTGGAAAAGTGTGTGTGTTTAAAACCAAACCAAACCAAAGGGCAATTGTGAAATATGGCAAGTGATTAGTATTTTAAACACAGATTTGAACTAGCCACCAGCAATCTTTCTTAGTACCTCTCAGAAAGTTTGCTTTGGACGACAAAATTAGAACAATTAATGTTGACAAGTTGGGTACTTTATGCTAACTCTTGGTCTTAGCCAAGGGGGAAAGAGCTTCTTATATCAGAAACATTTCCATGTAATGTACATGATTTCTTCATGAGCTACTAGAGTTGGACAAGGAGAAATGGGGATCCTTTGGGAAGCCCTAATGCAATGTTGGGCTACGTTATTCAAAGTGTCATTAATGTAGGTCTATGAGGGCAAAGAGGAAGAAGAAGAAGAAGAAGAAGAAGAAGAAGAAGAAGAAGAAGAAGAAGAAGAAGAAGAAGAAGAAGAAGAAGGAGGAGGAGGAGGAGTAGTAGTAGTTTGGATTTGATATCCCACTTTATCACTACCCAAAGGATTCTCAAAGCAGCTAACATTCTCCTTTCCCTTCCTCCCCCACAACAAACACTCTGTGAGGTGAGTGGGGCTGAGAGACTTCAGAGAAGTGTGACTAGCCCAAGGTCACCCAGCAGCTGCATGTGGAGGAGCGGGGAATTGAACCCGGTTCCCCAGATTACGAGACTACCGCTCTTAACCACTACACCATACTGGCTCTCCAGAGAAAAGGATAAAATAACATACTGTCATGAGTTCTGCTCATATTATTCCAGAGCAGACCCCAACATGTAGAGTAAAAACAGAGCAGCAGAGTAAAAACATAAAAACGTTGCAGGATTCCAAAAAAAACAGACCAGAGGCAATTAGCATCATCCAGCAGACCTTTATTTTTACTACTGAAGACAAATGATCTTAACAGTCACAAATCCATACATCGTCAGGATTGGCATAATCCATAAGAAATCCAGTAAACTTAACTTAAACTTACAATAAAACCTTAACACTTAAACATACTATGTGCAGAACCCCACACCAGAAGGAAAGAGAGACAGAAAGTGAAACTCAGGCTCCTTCTGGCCTGTTCTTATAGTCAGCATGACCTTCAGTGAAAGAGATAACAGAACCAGTTTGAACCACCTGTTCAGATTCTCTGAAGGAATAACCCAAACATCAGGAACCTTCTGCTTGTCTCTAGGCAGAATAGAAGCTTGCTTGTTAGCTAGAAACTTCCAGCTTGCACCAGCTTGTAGCACACAGAGAAGCTTCCAGAACCCTCTTGAATTAATTTAAACCCATACTTTCAGTACCAAAAAATGCAATCTGACACATGCAAAGTTAAGCAGTGTATTCATGGATACATTGCAATGGAGATAAAGCCAGGAGGTTGTATGCAGAACTATCCAATCCCATTTATGCCAGACTGGGGTGGAAGAGGTTGGATCTTGTGGAGAAATCCTCCACCCAGCAGTCCTAGTTGAGCTGGCCTTCCATCAGCACTGATCTCCCACTTTCACTTGCCAAATATGCGGGCAGGTGGAAGACATGCTGGTGGGTTCTTTACCAGCAAAGACCAACCTGCCTGATTTCTGATGACAGGGATTTCCGTAGAGTTGGACTCACTACACTCAGCTGATGACTTCTCATTGGCATGAGTCATGTTTCAGATTCATGGGATGGGAAAACCATTAACAACCACCTCTTAATATTCTCCAATTTATGGATTATTGGTTAATCGTTGAAGTGTAGAGTTGGAAGGGACCCTGAGGGCCATCTAGTCTGAATTTCAACTAAAGCATCCAGGACAGATGGTCGTCCAACCTCTGTTTAAAAACCTCCAGTGTAGGGGAGTCTACAACCTCAAGAGACAGTCTGTTCCACTGTTGAACAGCTCTTACTGTCAGAAAGGTTGTGAGAAGGAAGTCAGTGACAATGCACTGGTTGCTGGTTTAGTCATACACTAGCAAAAAGAAAAAAGAAAAGATGAGGAAGATCTTGAAACTAGAAATTATATTGAGCATGGTCTTTGAAGGGCCTTCTCCAAGAAGGAGTTAAAATAAACTTGAGTAGAATTTAAAAATGAAAGAGTTAAAATGCTGGAAAAGAAACTGTTGCTAGGCATGAGCATTTGGAGGAACCTGGTAGCAAATTCACCTAGCATTGGATCATAGACGAACAAATTAGCTGCTGACAGGAGACACTGTCAGAAGTCAAGTGCCATCTCCTGTAAATCGAGGAAAGATTTGCTCTGCTAAACCTCTCAGGTATAGCGTGTGTTAGACATCCAAGCCTTTGAGTTGAGAATCAAACATAGCGCTAAATAAATGTACAGGTCAGCCTCCGAATACTAGAACTGCAGTGTCAAATGTTGGATGCCGTTATCTCTGAGAAGCATTTCAAGGTTAAACAAATTATGGGAGGCTGAGTTACTGCTGGTCTCTGGTGAAGACTCTGTTTTCTAAAGAAAGTTGGCTTACCTTTGAACCACACAATTCTTTGCATCCCTTTGTGACCACATTAAATGTTTCAAACAGCATTCAAGAGAATAAGAGCAGTACCAGATGTTCCCACTCAAACATTGTTGTGTGAATATAGCAATGCAGGTGGGTGGGGCATGCTCTTTTCCACGCACCATTGTAGGTTCCTCCCTGCTCAGTCAGTAGCTCCTTCTGTGCCACTTTGTTGCTGTTCTTTAAATGGGTTTCAGCTTCTTTGCTTTCTGAATTTCCAACCAATATTGGATATAGGTTTATGTGGCCCGCCTGATTAGGCAACAGTGTTATCATTTAACCAAACAGAGTTTGACTATAAGACCACACCACAAAGTCAGTTCAGAGAGAAGGTCAGAAACATTGCCCTTTCTCTGAATGGGTGGCAAGCTTGAAATAAAGAAATCACAGCTGTTCATGAGCATCACCACCCCTATAAAGATGTCTAAGTGGGTATCCTTGAGAACTTTCAGTGGGGTACATGTGAAAAGCTTAGGAAAAGCACCCACTCATTTTGCTCTGTCTTTTCTTACATGAGCATGACTTGAATGAAGGTAATAAACATAAGCCAGGTATAATAATAATAATAATAATAATAATAATAATAATAATAATACCCCACCCATCTGGCTGGGTTTCCCTAGCCACTCTGGACGGCTTTCAGCATATATAAAGGTAAAGGGACCCCTGACCATTAGGTCCAGTCGTGGCCGACTCTGGGGTTGCGGCGCTCATATCGCTTTATTGGCCAAGGGAGCCGGCGCACAGTTTCCGGGTCATGTGGCCAGCATGACTAAGCCGCTTCTGGCGAACCAGAGCAGCGCACAGAAATGCCGTTTACCTTCCCACCGGAGCGGTACCTATTTATCTACTTGGACTTTGACGTGCTTTCGAACTGCTAGGTTGGCAGGAGCAGGGACCGAATAACGGGAGCTCACTGCATCGTGGGGATTCGAACCGCCGACCTTTGGGTCGGCAAGTCCTAGGCTCTGTGGTTTAACCCACAGTGCCACCCGTGTCCCTTCAGCATATATAAAACATAGTAAAATATCAAACATTAAAAATTTCCCAGTACAGGGCTGCCTTCATATGTCTTCCAAAAGTTTTGTAGTTCTTTTTCTTCTTGACATCTGAAGGGAGGGCGTTCCACAGGGAGGGTGCCACTACTGAGAAGGCCTTCTGCCTGGTTCTCTGTAGCTTTGCGTCTCGCAGTGAAGAAACCAGCAGAAGACCTTGTGAACTACCACTCCCATTTAAGAAAAACCAGACAGTGTCAGCATGCTTTGAATACTGAGGTAGTGAGAAAGCAGAACTCTCTCAACTTCACTGAAGAATTCAAACAGTGCTTCTAGAAAATGGTGTTGGTATTTGAGTACCCTCAGAAAAAAAGCACTGGATTCAAGGTATATTCCAAAAGTCATAGCTTCACTATGTCCATGCCTGGAATGGAGAGCTGCATTCCACTGTTCACTGTGGAGTTATAGTAATAATAATTTACTAATAATAATTTTTTATTTCCCCAGCCACTCTGGGCGGCAAAGGAGAATGGAATACATCAATTCCAGCATCCGCCAAATTTTCTGAGTGGAATCAAGCATTTCAACTCATTCCCACTCTAAAATGTTCCCTAGGTATGTATCGAACTATATTTGACTTTTCTTACAGTGAACGCAGCCTCAAATGATGTTCTACAGGATTAGTGAAACATATGTTTTCCCCCCAATCCTATGACATGCCATATTTTCAAACGTCATGCTTCCATGAAGAACTTAAATGTACATATCACACTGTGAAAAATTCAAGCAGAGTCAGCAATGTTTCATCTTAAGGCTGGTGTGAAAAACTGCAAACTAACTTTGGGAAAGCATTTTTTGAAGTAAGCGTTGCTGGCTAAACTGCTTTCTGATTTGGGAGAACAGCATGCTCAGTTCTTACAAATTGAACAGCCCTACATATTGCTAGGTTTGTACCATTTTAGGAATCTGGGAGATAATGCCTCTCAAACTAAATGAGGAGTGGGGAATCTGTCAACCTCCAGATGTTGTTAGGCTCCAGCTCCAGCCAGTCCCAACCACCACAGCCAATGGTCAGCAATTATGGAAACTTCCATAACATCTGGAAGGCCACAGGTTATCCATATCTGGTCTAAGCACAGGTAACTGCATTTGTATATCCTTCTACTGCTTATCCTCAACAGCTCAGGACCTTGATGAGGAGGGCTAGGCTTCTTTAACCTTTGGCTCTCCATTGTGGTAGCAATTCAGATGTTTCTCTCCATCTTTGCTATTTGTATTGGGGGAAAGCTCCTGTCAGATGCTGTGTGGTGGTTGCTCATGAGTGACCAGGCAGGACTCCAACCTGTCTTTTACAGGTTTTATTGTGCAAACTATATACAGTGCAGATGCACAAAGTTCATGTCCGTCTTAGTCACTTGCAGAATCTGGGAGTGGCCCCTTCTGGCTTCTCCCCCAACATAAGAACTTCGGCACCCCAAGGCTCCACCTCCCCTCCTTGCATTTGAACCCTCTGTGCAAGGTGGGCGACGGACGTGGCTTGCGTCTCTCCTGGCCAGCCTGGCTAGGTGAGGCGCTGGGGCTCTCAGCAGCATCCTCGAGCCCTTCCCTCGCTTGGCTGGCCCCTTCCCTCTCTTCTCCACTGGAGGTGTGGCTTTTCCCACCGCTGGAAGAGGAACTGCTCCTCGGGAGTTTCAGAGGCTCCCTGTATCCCAACGGCCCCCCGCCTCCCTCCCCTGTTCCGATGGCAGTCTCCTGACAACTCCCATTGGAGTTAATGGGAAATCCCCCCCAAAAAAGAAACTCCATGCAAAAATCAGTTGCTAGGGCCTAATGTGAATCAGGACTATTTTCAGCAAATGCAAAAGGATTTTTAAAAATCACCCTGCCCTCAACACAAAAGTCCCAGTCTGAATGACTCGGCCTTTGCCTGGAATTTATATTTGGAAATAAACTTTAATTTGTGAGAAAGGTGGCTCATTTTGTTGGCTTTCAGGCTGTAGGATCCTTGCAGCAGGAGCCTGAGTTCTTCCTTATTTTAGTCTGTCTTGGTTCTTAATTCCTTGTGAAGAACTGTCACTGAAACACAACAGCTTGAATGCTGAATGCTAGCTTTTCAACAATACTCACATGAGTAAAAAAAAGGGGGGGGATGATCTTTTGCTAGACATATTCTCATTATTACCAACCACAAAAAAAATGCATTTTCAGTTTTAAAAAGACACTCTTTGTTGACTTATCTTGATATCATGCACTTTTCCTTTGTTCTGTGAAAGATAATGAACAAGAAATCCAGATGAGAGGAATTAAGTACAATAGGACATGATCACAAGAAAAAAATGTAAAAATACAAAAATTGATTGCACTATTTTCATGCTGATTCCCCCCTCCCACAGTGTGCTAACTTTCCTACCCCCCCCCCGTATAATTCTTTTTGTTCATCCTTATTTAGAATATATAAGTAATTAAGTCTTGCAAGTGGATTGTTAAGCAAGAATGCTCATCAATTATGTTTTTAATTTATTGTTGTGCGATGGAGCTTCTAAATCATGTTCCTTCATGCTCCTGCAACTAGGCTATGCTGCATTATGTGTGCTCTGTGTGTGGCTGCATTTTAACAGTGACTGTCTACCAACTCCAGCTGGATGGACAAGATGTATCAGGAAAACAGGAAGACAGAGCTGCTGGAAGTGTATGTTTGGGCCATAGCTTTGTGCTCTGCAAGCACAAGCTTTCACATCTATTCTCTACCATTTCTATTTGAAGGGTTTTTGGGTAGCAGAGCTGAGAAATGCCATAGTTTGAGATCTCAGAATGACACTGGCAGCCACAGTACGCAGTATATCAGCCTCATACCTGCAGTGTGTGCTACTTCATGGCTTGTTTCAGTGTTTGGATCAAGGATGGACAACCTGAAATCCCTCCAGCTGTTGTTGAATTGCAACTCCCATTATCCCTGTCCATTGGCCAGGCTGGTTGGAGCTGATGTTGAGTCCAACAACATCTGGCAGACACACACGTTCCCCATCCTTGTGTTAGAGTGATGGCCTAGGACCAGAATTACCCAGGTTGAAATCCCAGCTTAATCACTGATCAGCCTAAACTGAGGATAGAGATCTTGTGGTTCTCCAGATGTTTCTGGACTCCATCTCCCAGATCCAGACAGCAGGGCCAATGGTCAATGGTGATGGGAATTGTAGTCTCTAACCCTAGCCAAAACTGTCATAGGGTTGGGAGGGAAGAGGATAGAGCCGGCCCAGCTATTAGGCGGGTGAGACTAGTGCCTCAGGTGGCAGAAGCCCCTGGGGTACCCCACCTGCCCTGTCTCCTCTGCCAGTGGTGGAGAAGTAGTGGCATCATCAGTGCCAATTTTGGGTAAGATCACATCCATTTTGGGCAGAGCTCCTGAATTTTGAAGCCCACACAATTTTGAGACACACCCATTCCTCCTGTGGGTTCTTTAGCCTATGCACAGGGCTTGGAGAAAGGAACTGATCCACAGAGCCAATCAATTTGTGACTTGGCTAATAAGCCAAATGAAGATTTCTCAAATCTTGATAGTGGGCTGCGGGAGGTAGGGGTGGATGACAATATTGGTGCCATTGATTATTTTTACATGTGTATTTTTTTGAATCTACTGGGATCCACTGGGCTACATAATAAAACCTGGCAAAATAAACCTGGGGAAAGTGGTTTCTTGCTTGGAAAAGTATAAGAAGCAGCTATCACGTACTTCTTTTTGTGAATTCTTAACCCATATTCACAGCTGTTGGACAAAGCTGGGGGAGAGAACATCAGCACAAGTAATCCGATCCATTTGCATTCATGTTAGTAATCTGTTTGCTTTTTCATTTTTCCAAGGTGCTTGCTGAATGACAGCATGCTCGCTGAACTGTGGGTAAACAAGGCAACAGGAACACCAGCAAATCAAATTATTAAGCTTCATTCACACCAGTATTTGCAAAGCCTTTGCCAAAACCTGTTATCACAATAGGCTTTTCAGCATCAGTAAATGCAAGAAGCGTCGCCTTTTTCAACCGTGGCTTCCATGGAGAGGTTCCATGTCTCACGCAGATGCTTAAAATCAAAAGACTTATGACAGCACACAAGTAGAAGCAGAAATGCTAGTACAGCTGTCCTAGTGCAAGGAAAGATCAGGAAAATGTGCAACAATATTGAAGAGTCCTACACATGTTCCGTATTCCACAAATTTACCAGTTTTTTATTTAGTTTATTTATTTAGTTTTTTGGTTGCCATTCCTGTTACACAGGTGTTCAGCCACACTGTCATTTTAAGCGAACCTTAAAATGTGCACTTAAAAGAATATGCCTCCACCTTCTGACACAGAAATATAACTTCTAGAAATGCTGGGGAGGGAGCCAAAGAATGGCAAACCTAACCAGGCATCCTAACCACATCGTCATGTTCCCCAAAGAGAAATTGTTTCAATGTGGCAGCATGCCATATAGAGCAGGAAGGAAGTGTTCAGCAGATATTTCGAACCACAATTCCCATTGGTTTAAAGTTGCACCAAACCCAAACTCCATTCAGCAGTGGGGCAGCTGCTGATATTGGGCCTGAGTTGCCAGGTCATGTGACCAAGCTGAACAGGCTTAGGATCCACCCTAACCCCCCCCACTCTCATCCTACACCTACCACGTCCCAGAACACCTCCTTTGGGGGACTTACCTTAACTGAGCCCCAGGTGAGCTGGATGAGCAATTTATGATAGCATATTTTTGGCTGAATCAGGGTTGGCGACTTCACACCGACTGAGCCAGGAATCACCCAGATGAGCCAGAGATCTGATGCATCCTAAGCTGCTCATACCAGCAGATCTTGACAAAATGTTGCCCCCTTAATCTCACCCCACATCCAATGCACAATTGGAAAGGAAGAAAGTTCCATTGAAATCAGTTGTATTTGCTTCTGTGGGGCTTTCTTCTGAGTAAGCCTAAACAGGACTGGAGCAGACTCCTTTAAAAAAAAATATCAAAATCAAAGTTGCTTTCACATCGGTTTTCACTTCTGAGCTGCAGAAATAATATTTTATTGATAGTAGGTTTTCCCTGCTGCATTGAATTCCAGCCCAGCTTCCCAGGCTCAATATAGTTTTGAATAACTATTTTTAGTCTTTGGCGCTCTTAACAATGCACCGTCCAATAGGCAAAAAGAGAGGCCACTGCAAACGTGGCAATGTGCACACAGCAAGGCGTACAGCAAGTAGAAATATGTATCCTTTCATTGATGTTTTTTACATTGTCTGTTACAATGCCTGGATTCTGTAGCTAGAAAACCTCTTGACGAACTCATTATGTTCTCAAGTTTTGTGATGCAGGAGATAGCATGCTGGCCCTGGGTACGAGACAGGCAGTTTCCTATCCTTGCTGAATCACATAGGTCACTGGTTGGTATTGGATTGACTGCTGGAGACAACAGTGCAATCCTAACCATGGCTGCTCAGAAGTTAAGTCCTGGTGAATTCAATGTGGTTTACTCCCAGGTAAGTGGAGCAAGGATTGCAGCTTCATCACATTCAGGGCTCTCTCCCCCGCCCCCAGCCAGAACTCAATGGATCTCAGTTCTGGCACCTCTCTGGTAGGCACCATTGCCATTATAAGAGAAAAAGGAAGGCATTAAAGGAGAGTTCTGGCACCTTTTTTTCCTAGAAAAATATCATTGATCTCTTCAAAGAATCAACCGAAGAGGTTCCATCTCTGCAGTCCACAAATTAAGCTCCAAAGTTTGAGCTTAAAGGTAAAGGGACCCCTGATCATTAGGTCCAGTCGTGGCCGACTCTGGGGTTGCGGCGTTCATCTCGCTTTATTGGCCGAGGGAACTGGTGTACAGCTTCCGTGTCATGTGGCCAGCATGACTAAGCCACTTCTGGCGAACCAGTGCAGCATACAGAAATGCCGTTTACCTTCCCGCCAGGGTGGTACCTATTTATCTACTTGCACTTTGATATACTTTCGAACTGCTAGGTTGGCAGGAACAGGGGCCGAGCAACGGGAGCTCACCCCGTCGCGGGGATTTGAACCGCCGACCTTCTGATCAGCAAGCCCTAGGCTCTGTGGTTTAACCCACAGCACCACCCACGTCCCTTAAAGTTTGAGCTTAGCCCTGGTCAATATTCCTTTCTGCCTCTACCATGCTTGTCAGGCCCAACATGGAACCATTCTCACCAAACACACAAATGCATATGTGATGTGGGAGGAGAATTCTTTAAGGCCTGAGACCACTATGTTTACCCCATCCAAAGGCTTACTGGATCTGGACATGAAACTGTTTCAAGAGCACAAGTATATTAAACTCTAAAGGGAGGCTGCTATTGTGGGTGCAACAGCTTTAAACAACTTTTATAAGAATACAGTGGTACCTCGGGTTACATACGCTTCAGGTTACAGACGCTTCAGGTTACAGACTCCACTAACCCAGAAATAGTACCTCGGGTTAAGAATGTTGCTTCAGGATGAGAACAGAAATCACGCAGCAGCAGCAGCGGGAGGCCCCATTAACTAAAGTGGTACCTCAGGTTAAGAGCAGTTTCAGGTTAAAAACGGACCTCCAGTACAAATTAAGTTTTTAACCCGAGGTACACTGTAAAAGTGTTCTATTTGTGGGTATAGACATCTGCTTGGACACAGAGAAGAAGGTGAGCTAGGTGCCCTGATGTCCTTCTTAAGTTCTTCTTATTAAGCAAAAAAGATGGGCCCAAAGGTTAATTCAGGGCCCAACAAAAATTATTACTTGATCATTATGAAGTATGATGGTCATTTCTGTGATCTCCAGGAATTTATGGGATTCATCTCCTCTTCCTTTGCCATTATTAGCAGTTTTCCGTTGGGATTGTAGTAACTTGAGCCTGTTAATGACAACAAATGAAAGAGACTTCTAAAAAATATTTATTGACTATCACTTGCTCTTCTGAACATAGAAACAGCAGAGTTAACTATAAAAGAAGCAATAAATAAACAAAAAAGAGAAACTATGGAAAGAAATTGGCTCCCAGTTTCTCAAATAAATATATGGAGCAGCTCAATTTTCTCCTAATTACACTAGAAAATAAGGATCTGTTTTAATAGGAAATAAATGAGATGGGTAACATATTTCTACTGACACACACAGAGGCTCTGTGTTTTGCATAATTCTCATAAAGCAATACAGTAAAGCAATTGATTTAGTGTATTAAATAAATGATGAAAGTGCAATAAGATACTGATTGTGGTTTGTAAAATATTAATCTTCTGGAAACATCTCAGATTCAGAATAAAGAATTAGGCTGGTTGCACAAAACATCAAATTCCTTTTCTGTTTTAGCTGATTTTACATGCTCCCTAGCCACCATCCTTTGATCCTACCACACCCTTAAAACTGGCCCACGTTTGGCATTAAAAACGCTCATAAAACAAACTACTTTCATTCACTGCTACCGGTGTGACTTTTGTAGAATATACATAAAAGTCAGAGATAACGTGCTCTTAAGAATGCTAATAGCAAAAACCACCAAATCAAAGCAGGAGCCTCACCTATGGCTTGTCTTTGTTGATGCTGAAAGAAATGAGAAGATTAAAGCTGAAATTATCATTTTTGCTCTGCGTTTCAGCATGCTTTATAATTTTATTTTAACCTTTATACCAATCCTGTGAGATTGGTATAGTTGATTGAGATGGCGTGATGGTTAGCAAAAAAAACTTTAGTGAAGAAAAGTTAGCAGTGGGTGGATAACAAAAACAGCCATGGTCAGAACCAGAAAGGGACTTTATCCAATTCATTGAAATTGACCCCTTCCTGACTTAACCCTGTGCCTCAGAGACCAGCCCAACTAAGTATATATTATTATACTGTTGTAGGTTTGGGGAATGGTAAGTCTGGATGATGTCCTGAGTCCCTTCCAGTTATTGGGGTCCTGTACCGAGTGAGGGTTGGAATCTAATGGAGGAGGTTGCTGAACTGGTCAGACAAGTTTCTTTGTAAGATAACGACCTTAGTTGGCCACTTGTGTCCTCAACAGCATCTCAAATGAATGAGCTAGGTTGCAAGAGCTACAACTAAGTGATGCTGCCCTCCAGGCTATTGGGTGTTCCTTTCCCAATTTCACATAGCTGCTAGGTAAAAGAACAATAGCCAGAGAAGAGTTTGGATTGGATTTGATATCCCGCTTTATCACCACCCGAAGGAGTCTCAAAGCGGCTAATATTCTCCTTTCCCTTCCTCCCCCACAACAAACACTCTGTGAGGTGAGTGAGGCTGAGAGACTTCAGAGAAGTGTGACTAGCCCAAGGTCACCCAGCAGCTGCATGTGGAGAAGCGGAGACGCAAACCCGGTTCCACAGATTACGAGTCTACTGCTCTTAACCACTACACCACACTGGCTCTCCCAGAGTGGTATGTGTTAGCTGAGCTGGAAAACAGACTGGAAGCTGGAGACATGCTTGCTCTGTGCTGGATCCAATGCTGTGACTAAAGAAGGAAGGTCTATTGCAGGTGTCACCGCTGTGAGGCCCTCTATCCCATGTGTAAATAAAGCCATATACAGTGGTACCTCAGGTTACAGACACCTCAGGTTACAGACGCTTTAGGTTACAAACTCCGCCAACCCAGAAATTTTACCTCGGGTTAAGAACTTTGCTTCAGGATGAGAACAGAAATCGTGCTCCAGCGGCATGGCAGCAGTGAGAGGCCCCATTAGCTAAAGTGGTAGCTCAGGTTAAGAACAGTTTCAGGTTAAGAACGGACCTCCAGAACAAATTAAGTTCTTAACCTGAGGTACCACTGTATCTTAAAGACCCTCTAGCATCCGCTGAACTTCATTCCAAGGAAGCAGAATGCTGAATGAGTGCTGGATCCTATGGCATTTCTCACCACTTACAGACTGGTATGTACTACATTTTTTGAACGATGCTCAGCCTTGGATACCTGTTTGTTACAGTAAAAGTACAGAAGCTGTGGTTCCTCAGCCTCCTCCAACAGCACTGATGCCATGTTTACAGGGCATGTTTAAAGGGAGCATATGTAAAGGTTCAAAACTATGTGAAGGGAACCCTTCTTCCTGACAGCCCTTCACATTTAATCATACCCAGGCATGATGTGGGGGGGGGGCATAATTGGAGCAGGATTCATATGACTGGCCATTATCATGTAAGTGCTGGGCCATTAAAAGTTACACCAATACCATTGGATGACACCATGGAAAAGGCATTGTCAATGCTGTCGTAACAAAAGGACACATTGGACTTGGGCAAGTGCATGAAGAGAGCCAATAGGTACTTCTCACTTTGTACCTTCTGCAAAATGAGATGTTGGTACTTGGTATGAGAGAGAGAGAGAGAGAGAGAGAGAGAGAGAGAGAGAGAGAGAGAGAGGTCCTTACTACATGATGGAGCCATACAGTGACGATGTTAGATACACCTCAGTGGGGAAGGAATTCCACAATGTACAGACTGTCACAGAGAATGCCTTCTCCTAGGCCACCCTTCCCCCAACATCTGAGAGTGGTGGAATGACCAAGAGGGCTCCCCTGTGAAGTGTGCCTATTGGGATGGAGGTGGTCTTTCAGATATTTGGGGCCTAAGTCATATAGGCGTTTAAACACCAAGGTGACTATCTTGAATTGGGCCTGGAAACAAATAGGCAGCCAGTACAGCTATTTTAAAATAGGCTTTACATGAGCTCTGAATGGATCCCCAGCCAAGTAACCTGGCAGCTGCACTTTGGACCAGTTTCCAAGTTGTCTTCAATGACAATCCCACATGGAGTGCTTGGCCACAATCCACACTGGACCAACAAATTCAAGTAACACCTTGTGGGGTGGTAGTCAACTAACTTTTACTCAGAGTAGATGCACTGAAAGAAATGAACATGGCTAATCCATTAATTTCCATGGGTCTCCTCTGAGTAGAAGTCTGTTGATACCCCAACCCTGATTATCAGTTTTCGTAGCAACAATCCAGTTAGCTTCATACACTTCAGAGCACAAGGTAATGGAAGGAAATCCCTCAAGTAGGATAGTGTGTTGGCAATACTAGCAACCAAACACCAGCAATACCAGTCACCAAACTCCTTCTCCCACTGGGTGAGACATCATAAGATACTCCATACCAAACCCTACACTTTACTACAGCACTGCACTGGAGCAACTTACAATTTCAGTGTAAGAAAGAGTATTGTTTTTTGCACTCTCATAAGTCAGACCTTTCATTACAATTACTTGCTCCCCCCCCCCCACACACACACAAATCACACACTGTTATGATTATATTGCTTTTTTAAAAATTAATAAGGTGCCAGACATAGTCTGGCACTCTACGGAGCTTGCCTACCCAGCATTTGGTTATTCCTGCTCTAACGTCTGTTGAAATTGGTGGCAACAATTCAGGAGGCATGACTGAGCAGAGAACCACAGCCAAAGAAAAGTTTTAATTGAGGCCTCTGTTCCCTCAGAGCTCATAATCGAATTGAGATGGAGATGGCTTCTGTGAATAAGGTCCTGAATGTCATCTTTAATTGTAGATGCCTACACTGATTACATTATAACGTAAGGAGAGCCCTACTGGATCAGATCAAAGGCTCATCAAGCCAACCATTTTGTTCTCACATGGTGAACCGGTTGCCTGTGGGAAGCCCCACTTGTGATTCAACTGATATCTAGAGGTAGAGCATAGCCCTCACAGTGAGTTCCCTGCAGAAGTGTGCACATTCTGACCACTGGGCCTGCAACTCATAAGAATTTTTAGGAGGTACTGATTATATGAGCTGGGTTGTGGCAATGGTAGGAAAAGGTATTCACATACACACACACACACACACACACACACACCGCCCAATATCCCCAAAATGTGTCCTTAAAAAGACCCACAAAAGAACATAAAAAGAGCCTGCTGAATTGAACCAATGGTTCACCTCGTCCAGTATCCTCTTCTCACAGTGGCCAACTAGATGCTTGTGGGAAACCCACAAGCAGGACCTGAGCAACCCACAAGCAGGACCTGAGCAATGTCCAGCAGCTGGTAATCAGATCAATTACTGCTTATGACCATGGAGGCAGTGCATAGCTATCATGGCTAGTAGCCACTGATAGCCTTATTGCCCCATGAATTTGTCTAACACTCTTTTTTTAAAGTCATCCGGCTTGGTGACCACCACTACGCCTTACGGAAGGAAATTGAGAGAGACCTCAGTGGACAGAGATCTCTGCTGTGGAGCTGCTGCCGATCACAGCAGAAAGAAGACAACTAGATGGACCTTTGATTTGTGATGGGAGGAAGAAGTATGAGGGTCTACTAGAAACTAAAAAGACAGAGTGGGGCAGGTGGGTTGCCCATTTTCACGTATCTTAACAATCTCCATTTCCTCAAGAAGTCTGTCACTTCTATGTTGTATAAATATGCAGAGACGCCCAACCATATTAGCAGAGGTCCCATAACTGCATTGCGCCACCAGGCACATTGCAAGGAGAAACTCTGAAATCCGTGGAGAGAAATGAAGGACCAAGAATATTACTGACATCGTGAGAAATGGGAACAGAGTGACCATCCCAGGTGAGGTTTACAACTTTATGGAGACACATGCATGCCACACCTAGGGTGGAACAGGAAGTACCGTATTTTTCGCTCTATAAGATGCACTTTTCCCCTCCTAAAAAGTAAGGGGAAATGTGTTTGCGTCTTATGGAGTGAATGCAGGTGGGAGGCTCTGCTCAGCGCTCCCTTTAAAGAGCCACGTGGAGCGTGTGTGCGGCTCTTGGGGGAGCCTTCCTCCCGCTGCCTGGGAGAGGCTGTGTGTGGCTATTCCATAAGCCAGGACAGCAAGAGGCTATCCAAGAAGCCAGATTCCTCTTGCTGTTCTGGCTTCTGGAATTCAGAATATTTTTTTCTTGTTTTCCTCCTCCAAAAACTAGGTGCCTCTTATGGTCTGGTGCGTCTTATAGAGTGAAAAATACGGTATGTGCTGGGAATTGATGTCAAATATGTTCAAAAAGGTTAAGGCAATAATATTTAGGGCATAGCTTAACGTCACAGCAAGCCAGGATGGGGTGGGCATAGGACCTGATGGTCACAGTATGCAAATATTGTAAGGGAATTTTGACAATGAAAACAATTACTGGTGAAGGAAGGACTCTTCCTCCCTGGAAGTTTCCAAGCAAAGGTTGGGCAACTATTTGTTGGGGGTGCTTTAAGCTAGCTCTGGATTTCTTGCATCACACAGCAGGATGAAGTAGGTGCCCTGCAAGGTCCCTTTAGCTCCATAAGTCTATAATGCAGCGATAAGGAACATGTGACTCTCCTGAGACTTTTTGCTCCAATAGGAGAGCATGGGCCAGGTCCAGTGAGGAGCATGGCATGAGGTAAGTGAGTGAGTGAAGCCAAGGGAGGCCAGGCATTTGGTCCTTGAACCTGAGGTTTCACACCCCAATTAAGGCTGTGCTACAGAAACATTAGAAAGTCACTTGGGCTGGCCAACAAGGGAATGCTGCAACAACCAAAACTCTTAAAAACAACGCTTTTAAATCACGAAACACAAGATAATATTGGGAGAGTTGGGAAGCTTGCCATTTACATCAGAAGGTTCTCTTTCCAACAACTGTTGCTGACGCATAATTATTTATGACATTTTAAAGCAACTAGAAAGCGGATCTTGCAAGATGGAGTGGGCAGAAAATATGGAGGATGAATGAATCCTAATCATTTTGCACATGCATTAGAGACAAATGGAACTTGAGGGAAAAGAAAAGCAATATTTTGGAAGTGTGGCTGAAGCAGAAGACACCTGCTCAGCCTTAGCTGGGTACCTGAGAATAATCTCCTTGGGGTCAGAATCATCTCCAGGGAGAGAAGTTCCAACTCTAAGAGAGTGGATGGTCCCACTGGTCAGGTCAAACCAGAAATGTTGGCAGGAGCAGCTGGTGGTCATTGAACTTGGCAGGGCTGTTTTCATGGAGATGTGCCAATGAGGTTACAAAGACATGGCCAGGTTCTGGTTTTCTCTCCTATCCTCCTCCCTTGCAAAGTTTTTGTTGTACCTAAGTTGCACCTTAGTACATAATTAAACTTACTTTGATTCAGAAGGGGTCATTGCTGCCACAGTTGCTTCTTTCTTGGGAGAAAAGTTGTATGGCCTCTACCTATTCCAGTTCTCTCCTTCTCCTTTGTATGCTGAAGACTGCACAAAAAGAGTTGTGGACACTTAAACATTGTAGTTGCCCACCCCAAATTTAGCAGAGGCATGTCATGCAAACTCAGACTCCTCTTAGGTTAAATCTGAACTAGGACTGGAAGAATACAATGGGAATGACAGCACTTTTAGGGCATTGGTCTTGGGCCCAAGAACATGCCCAATCTTGCCACCCTCTCGAGTTCACCCTAGTGCTGCTCACATTGCAGGTTAAAGACAGGCACTAAGGCTACTGCTCTGCTTTACCAAAGGAGGAACTGAGAGCCTTCACAATTCAGAACCTATCTCAATGGTTCTGCTGCACTTCAGGACCTAAAGAATGTAGCATATTTTACTCTTCCCCCCTCTCCGCTTCAGATTTATGGAGTCGAGCTATTATTATCCATAATTGCCTTGCCAAATGACCTGCCCCCTTCCATTCTTGGGATCCTGAGTTTTTAATAGACTATTTTCAGTGAAATGGGACTTAGAAAGCTGGAAATATTACCAAGACGGAGACTGGGATATGCACACTGACAGCCACTTTGGAGACCTTAAAAACTCTTTTTCTGCCATCTTCAGCATACAACCCCCCCTTTAAATATTAATGCCAGGAAATGAAATGAACGGAAGGAAATGTTGATGTTATTTTTTATATCAATTGATGGATCTCTTCAGCAAAAGTCTCTTTAAAAAATAAAGCACTCTTTCTGTCTAGCCTTAAATATTAATAGTGATCCTTAAAAACCAATGAAGGAGTTTGGAAACATGCTTCACCTTAATTAGCATACTGAAAAATCCAGATAAGTGGTATAAATTGGACTGGCTTCAGTGAGTTAAAGGGAGCTGCCGGGATCTCAGATTGAGAGCTGTGTGCAATTGGCCTCTGGAAATGCTCCACCATATTTGTGGGCAGAGAAAATGGAGGAGACCATTTCAACGAGGCTACATCTGCACTACACATTTAAAGCAATGTGTTGTTGTTGTTGTTTAGTCATTTAGTTGTGTCCGACTCTTCGTGACCCCATGGACCAGAGCATGCCAGGCACTCCTGTCTTCCACTGCCTCCCGCAGTTTGGTCTAACTCATGCTGGTAGCTTCGAGAACACTATTCAACCATCTCGTCCTCTGTCATCCCCTTCTCCTTGTGCCCTCCATCTTTCCCAACATCAGGGTCTTTTCCAGCGAGTCTTCTCTTCTCATGAGGTGGCCAAAGTATTGGAGCCTCAGCTTCAGGATCTGTCCTTCCAGTGAGCACTCAGGGCTGATTTCCTTAAGAATGGAGAGGTTGCATCTTCTTGCAGTCCATGGGACTCTCAAGCTTCTCCTCCAGCACCATAATTCAAAAGCATCAATTCTTCGGCGAAAAATTGATGCAATGTAACACCACTTTAACAATGTGTTAAAAGTACTGAGAGTTGTTTGCAGACCCCCATTCCCCTCATATAGGGTTACCATATTTCAAAAAATAAAAACCCAGGACACCCCGAAGGTGTCGTCCTGGGTTGTTGTTTTTTAGAAGACTTGACTAAAATCCAGGACACAATGTTACCTTTCAGAAATCCCCCCGGACGTCAATTTAACATTCAAAATCCTGGGAATGTTCCCTAGGAAGAGAGACTGGCTATTAAACCACTCTGGGAACTGCACCCATCTCCTAACAACTCTCAGCATCTTCAACGAAAGCTATGACTGTGAAAGTGGTATCATAGTGTTTTAACGCATGGTGTCAATGTGGCCTCTGGAAGTCTGCAGTGGATGAGAGAAATTTTCTGACATTTTCTCAGGAAAAGATCTCTTATCAGGGGGTCTAACAGCTAATGAGGAGGAGGCGGATGTTCATACAGGGCAGTGGCTGGGAGATTGACCTGAGATGCCCCTCCCTTCAGCTGAGAAAACACTGGCAGAGGAAATGTGAGAAATGGAGGACCATTCAGGAAAGATCTATCAGTGGGTCTAACAGCTAATGAGGAGGAAGCAGTGTTCATACAGGACAGTGGCTGGGAGATTCAAGCCCAAGTATTCAGAGGTCTTAGGATGACAGCCATTATTGTTGCTGTTGTCATTCTGAAGTCCACCACAGGTCTGGTCAACCCTCTGAGAGCCGGTTGTCAAGTGGACATGGCCAAAATGTAACTCATGGCCATTTAAATAGCACTCTCCAACATCCAGTGAAGCTGAATGTTGGAAGATCTAGAACACTTAAAATAAAGCAATTCCTCATGCAGTGCATAACTATGGGGTAGCTACCACAGAAGGCAGTAATGACCAACAATTTGGATTAATAAACAATGATAATGATGGTTATGATATGCCTCCATGGTCAGAGGCAATAACACTTCTGAACACTAGTTGCTAAAAACCTCCTCTGAGGGAGAGAGTTGTCTTCTGGTTTCCCTCAGTCATCTGATTGGCCACAGTGAGAACAGGATGCTGGGACTTGATCCAGCAAGCTCTTCTTATCTTCTTATGCGAGTTTCACCTTTTTTTAAAAAAAAGGACACATTTTAGGGGCAAGGTGGAATGTTCTTGCCAATCTGGCACACACTGATCAATACCTCCAAACAATCCTTTTGAGTTGCAGACCTAGTGCTGCCTGGGTGTGCACACTTCTGAAGGCAGTTATGTGAGAACCAGAGTGTTTGGACTGAGCATTCACTATTTCCGTTTACTGTTCCTGCCCTGCAACTGCAAACTGTCCTCTCTGTGTCAGTATAATACCTCGGGTGCTATTTTTCCTTGGTGACTTATCAATATACCACCGAAAGCTGCTCGCAGGGCTGTAAAAATAAATAAGCATCCATAGTACTATAGACTTTTGAATTGAACTATTTATTTTGAACAGAAGCCGTATATTCCCCAGTTATGGTCAAGAGGGCAGGATAACTAGGTACTTATGCCCCAGCTACAGTTATTTACAACTTTGTGCAAATAACATCCACTCTTTGAAGTCGCTGAGTGAGTCCCTTGTGCACTCACCTAATTAATCCAGAATGAACTCCCAGACTAAAAATGAGCCTAAGGTTAAGCATTTGTTTTGAAATTTTCCTTCCACTTCCCATTTTAGTTAAAGATTCTTATGGGCAGGGAGGAAGGAAAGGGAAAGGATTCAAGAGAATCCTTTTGAAGGAAGCACTATGGGAAAAGTACCACTATGGTGATTGTTCCATCAGTGCAAGTAGAGCTTACCCAGTGGAACCATCTCTTCCTCTCTGCCTCACATGCTGTTCTTGGCCCACTTGGCCAATTTGTGGGGGATATGGGAGTGCAGAGTAAGGAGAGGGGGGAAGCCCCATTGAGCTAGTGGAAGTCCCCATTAGTTCAATCTGGCCCATTGTCTCAATTTTTGCCCTTCCCATGATAAGATGTTCCATAAATACAGATCTAACACTGTCCTTGGGGTCTTCGGTCTTTGCTCCATTAGACGATCCATGAAAAATAGATGACCCAGCCAAAGGCATTCTGGGACAGTATCCAGTATGGATTTCTTCCCAGATCCTGAAAGATGTAGTCTTAAACTTCTATGAGGTATTCATCCTTCCATAGGAATTGTTTTGCCCACAGATGGGAGGTCTGTGCAATCTAGGCAAAATCTTAGGGAGCTACACATGGCACCTCCCATGTCTTCACTCAACATGTTGGAGGGGTTCGGAGCTCCACCAGCTAACCATACTTTGTTTCCACCATGCTTGGGGGCCATGCACGCACACCCATTCACTCAGCCACAGTGGATAGGCCATCCATTCATACACAAGGCGGAATCCTTGGCTGCAGGTGCCCAGCTTGCCATTTTCAGCTTGGAATTTTCAATCATGCAAATTGGAGCCAAGAGAGGGAAATAATAGGACCTGTGGCTGCTGCTCACAATTGCCCTAATCAAGGGATCCCTTTCCTTACTGCTGCCATTCATAGGACTATTAAGCATTAGATGGTGGGTGAGGAGTCTTTCCCTGTTTGTTGCCTTCTCTTTTTCCTCTGCTTTCTGGTGATACTTCTGCTGCCTCCAGGGGTGAAGCGGTTCAGAATAAGAAGGTGAACAGAGTTGCACATTCAAAGGCATCTGGAATGTTATTGCAAAGTTATTTGTGCCCAGTGCAAAGGAACCAGCAGCAGAAAGTGACAAAACAGGTGACAAAAATCATACACAAAATGATCTTTCCAGATAGCCGAGGGTTACGGTTTGAAGAATATAAGGAACTAAATTAAAGCATCCCCTTGCATCGTTGTCCTGGCAGCTTTGGGGGATTTCAGGTGTCAGCATATGAATTCCTAACCTAATCAAACAGCTGAGAAGGCAAAAGGAAACAGGTAAAAAAGGGGGGAAATACGGAAGGTTTAGTGTTGAGAGGCTGATGTTCAGATATTTACATTAGAGAATTATCCTAAAGTGAAACTAGTTTTTCACACACACCCTCTAGAAATGTTATATGTAGTGAGGCATTAATGGAGGATAGCAATAAGCACAGGCTTGCTAGCATTAGGCAAGTGATTTTGTATCCCTTTTGCACAAATTATACAAATCCTGCATTTGGATACATGGCAAGAGCTGATTGATGGGTCTAAGGATGGAGAACTTCATCAGGTGTTATACATGCTGCATGCATTATGGATAGAGCGCCTCACCCATATTACAGATGGAAATAGGCTTAGGGGTGATGTTCAAATGCATTTCCAAGTGTGAAGCTCTGCATCTTATTTGCATGTGCAGTTATAGTAATTGTGCATGTAAATTGGTAACTGAAATATGCAAATTGTTATTTATGTTTGCATTTGCCTGATTGGGATGCACAGCCGTGGGAATTGTTCATTCAGATTAGGAATGCAATTACACACACATTTAATGAACATAATTGCATGGCTGAACTGTATGAAAATCAGTCCATTTAATTCATCTAATCTACACCCTATGGACTGGTACAGGACTGTTCTATTGTATAAGCTATACCCGCCTGCGCCTCTAGGATGCCTCTGAAGACTGAATTATGTCCTCAATAGTGTATTCCATCAGCACTTTCCAGATGTTCATTTAATTAACAGTTAGTGAATACTATTGAAGAAATTCTTATCTACCGAATTCTTTTTCTTTTAAATATAAATCCTACTCATTTAGGCAATGTAGAATGTGGCTCTAGTCACATTACTTTCCAGAACTGGCTGCAAAATGAAATTTCCATAATGTGTTATCACATTTAGGCAATTGGAATAATCTTTCCCTATTTGGTTCCAAATCTTTGTTTTTAAACATGGCGTGGGTACCATGGGAGAAAAGAAAAAAGGAGGGGGGAGAAGCAGGAAGTAAATTCCAGGTTTGATCACATAAACACCCACCCACCCCACTCACACATGAAAACAAAGTTCACCACAGCCAATCACAAACAAACAACCACACCCTAGACCTACCCCAACCTCTCTCACCACCAAAGGAACACAAGCAAATAGTAAAGAGAACTGCTGACACAAAACCCCACACATACATTAAGTAAAATAGAAACATTGCCACCCAGCTCCACACCCACTCTCCATGCCCCCCTCCACCTCTTCCCCCCTTTTCTTCCTAATGTAACTCTAATGTCTCAGCAAATGAAACTGATCTGTAGAAAATACAACTTGAAAAAAGAGAGATTGCACATACTTTAATAAAAATAGGTTTTTTAAAAAAAGAACTAAGATAACAGGTGACACCACATTGGGGATATTTTGTTTTCCATGAAATACTTAAAGATATGGGAAATCTGTTGTGCTTGAGCCAAATAAATAATAATAATAATAATAATAATAATAATAATAATAATAATTTATTATTTATACCCCGCCCATCTGGCTGAGTTTCCCCAGCCACTCTGGGTGGCTTCCAATCAAGTGTTAAAAACAATACAGCATTAAATATTAAAAACTTCCCTAAACAGGGCTGCCTTCAGATGTCTCTTAAAGATAAGATAGCTGCTTATTTCCTTCACATCTGAAGGGAGGGCGTTCCACAGGGCGGGCGCCACTACCGAGAAGGCCCTCCGTCAAAGGCTTCTTCTGTAGAGAGACATCTTAGGGAGAACTCTCCCCCCTCCCCCCCTGTGTATTTTTTTGTGTGTGTCCTCAATTCACATGTAATTATTCAGCATGAACAACAATGTTTTTGGCTGATTAACTTGTTCTTAATACAAAATGACTCTTGTTATAAACAAGTGATTTGGACTGTGGAAGATATGCAAGCGAAACCTGGAGATTCCAATATCAGGAGCTCGACCACATATAACTTGCCCCTAGGGTAGCCATTTATGCATCACCCTCCAAGTGGAAGCACATGATGAAAAGAGAGGGTGCAGAATTGCATAAAATTTAGATGTGCCAACTTCTATGCACAGATTTAGTAAATTTAGTTATAATTCCTGTAATAATTAGACCCTCCTCCTGCAAAAGAGGGGAGTGGTTGTGGGCGGGAGCCGGTCTCCGCCTCAAGCAGGGGGCGTTAGCCCCTGCCTCCCACTCACCTGGCTGGCACCACGCCGTTGGGCAGGCACCCAACCAGGTGCCTTCGAGGGGGCGTGGATGGCAGCGTAAATCGCTGCTGTGCCAGCCATGCGGCCTCATTCTTCGTCGTCCCGTCGCGAGTCACCCACCCTCCACTCTCTTAGAGCTCAGGGTCTCAGTTTTCTTTTGGCCTTGCTATGGACCTTAGGTCACCCTGGTTGTCCGGGGGGCCTGGTAGGAATTTTTCCATTTGGCATTAGGCTTTGTGGTTTTTTCGCCTACCTCGTAGCAATCGTCACAACTTTCGTGGTATTGGTGGGTAGGTTAGGCATTGGAATAAAGTGTGGTGTGTGGAAGGGCTAGGTGTGGCCATCGCCTACGCCTTCAATTTTTGGGTATTCCGTTAAAGGAATCCGGCGGTCGTGTATTCTGTCCGATGCCTGCGTGGCGGGGGGCCATGGCACGACCCTCGGTGACATCAGGGGAGATTCTTATAGTTGGATTAGCATCAACAAGCTCCACCTACTGGTGAATAAACCCCCCTTTCAGGCTCACCCCTCTCCGAGTGGGTGGAGTCAACTGACATAATCCAATGCCTAAGCCAATACCTTTTCACTTGCTGTAATCAATAAAGTTGTGGCCTTTTCTTGCCCATTAACCTTATATCACGTGTCCGTGTGTTTTCATTCCACTATGCGGGGATCGGGTCCTCGAACCACAACCAGCTGCTCTGGGCGGTTTCCAACACAATATTAAAAACACAATGAAACATCAAACATTAAAAACATCAAACATTAAAAACTTCCTGTTAAAGGGCTGCCTTCAAGTTGAATAGTTGCTTATTTCCTTGACATCTGATGGGAGGGCATTCCACAGGGAGAGCACCACGACAAGAAGGCAAGTCGACAAAATGTCCATGAAAACCCAGACATATTTTTAAAAGTTCATCAACTTTGTCCAGATTTTCACTTTGGGAAATATGGCAACCTTAACCAAAAGGTCCTTGGAGCTGGATCTCAGTGTCTGGGCTGGACAATGGGGGTGGAAATGCTCCTTCATGTATATAGGACAGAGGCCATTTAGGGGTTTAAAGGTCAGCACCAACACTTTGAATTGTGCTTGGAAACATACTGGAAGCCAATGTGGATCCTTTAGGACCAGTGTTATCTGGTCCTGGCAACCACTGTCAGTCACCAGTTTAGCTGCTGCATTCTGGAGTAGTCGTAGTTTCCAAGTTACCTCCAAAGGTAGCACTAGGTGCACATAAAACGGATACAGTTTGCAACCTAGAAATGTTTCCTTCTCATGTAGTTCTTTCATGCCCTTGCCACGTGTTGGAGTTAAAAGAAGGTCTCTGCATAGAAAGAATAGGGTTGCCAGTTCATCTCATTGGTTCTTCCCCCATGCCTCTAACAGCAAACTAATGTGCAGGAATTAAGCAGGTGGAGCTTTGTCCATTGGCATGCTAGCTTTCCAGGTATTGAGAATGTCTTGCATGATGTGAATGCCTACTCCCCATAAGAAAACTCAAGTGGTGCTGCGGTCCCAATCAGGCTATGTTATGTGATTCTTCTAGAGCTGGTAAACAGGCGCGCTGAGTTGTGCCAAAATTGGAGGGGGCACATCATGTGTGCATGATGTCACACACATGACATCCCCCCCAACCCAGCCAGATCCACTCAGCCTGCCATCCACCGGTTACATTTTCTGGAGGGGGTGTCTAGGCGCCCCCCCCCAGCTCCCATCAGAGCCTGGCTCCAGTGTGTGAGGGAGCTGCCAAGGCAGCCCCCTCAATATTGGGGAAGCTGAGCCCCATGCCCCAAATATCCACTCCATATACTTGGCACCGCTGCTGGTAAAGATGAGTGGGAAGAGGACCTTGGCTTCCAGCAACTCGGCTCCATTAAGTTACACTCTGAACCTGCCCAAAGTGCTACACTCTTAAGTCAGAACTTTCCATGATGGTGACACTCTTTTTAGACACGCATAATTTCGTGACACAGTAATTCAGTTTTATTAGCAAACCGGATGTTAAACTGATCCCTTTCTAGCCCCAGGAGGAGCGTGGAGAGCATTCGTGAGACACACCTACACACTGCAGCCGACACACAAAGTAAATACGTATTGCACAGTAAATTCACTGATGAAACCACAGTTACCAACCTTCAAGTAAGTTAGTAGCCTAGGACTAATTTTAGAATCATTCTTCCACTTCCTCCCCCACCTTTTTAAGCTTTTCAACTAGAATTAAATGGAGAAGCACTGATGGAGTGTCATTAGTTGTTTTCTTTTTTGAAAAGTAAAAAATAAAACACTGCTGTTGCCGAAGTAAATTAGAAAAGTTTAATGGTCTCACTTCTAAGCGTCAAACTCTGGTCTTTGCCAGCTACTAGGAGGAAGCACTATTTAATTGCTAGTGCAGGAGATCAACAAACTCTATTGATTTCTTGGAAGCCTGTTGCGCTGATAAGTGATCCTTTTAAGAAGCTAATACTGTGAAGATGGTCTTATATGTGGTCAGCTCTCCAAGTCAGCTGGGAAGAGCTGCTTTGAGGCAAACATGGAGCTGGAATCAGGAATGAGAAAATTCACATAAGTTTGAGAGGGCACATCCTTGTTACATCAAGAAATGCAGCAGGGTCCACAACTTTGGGCTCAGCTTGGTAGCCAACCAAAATTTGTGGTGACTGGGGCTCTAATCTTGTTAATTAGAAGGACTGGGTTTTGTCCCTGCAGTCACATTGAACACATAGCTCAAACGGCACTACCAATGCATTAAAGATAGCAACAAGACATCAGGAAACCCCAAGGGTTACAGAAATTCAACCAAAAAGAAAATCTGGCAAACGAAATCCCTGGAGTATCACTGGAGAAACTGAGTAATGGGCACCAAATGCTGACCACACATTGGAGGGGGAATCACAGCATCATTTTGCTGCTGGTTCCACTTTTCATGACAAATAGCTGTTTGTAGATCTCTAATGAAAATGAATGGGAAATGTGTGTTTTTCTGGAAAGGAGCAGCCCTTTTGATTTTATAAAAAAAATTAGAAGGAAATATCTATTGTTAGTGTTGGAGGAAAATGTGAAAACCCTTTATAAGGAAATTATTTTTGAAATTACAAGGTAAGGGAGGGGTGAAGTCACACTGAGAGTTGCTGCTACCAAAACAAAAGGGAAAGGGAAAATAAAACTCCAACCTACAGTTTTCAACACGGTCGTGAACATCAAGGAGTTTGAATAGGAATCAGCAGATGGAAGCTAATGGGAAAATTTGGCAACCTGGGATGGTGACGGTGGATAATATTGCCACTTAATCTTATTCATATTTCTATTCTTATTTAATTTTGAAGAAACTTTATTAATTTTAAAAATAAAGATAAAATACAAACAACATCAAACATGCCAATTCAAAAGGAATGAAGAAGAGGAGGAGGAGGAGGAGTGGGAGTTTGGACTTGATTTCCTGTCTTTCACTTCCCTTAAGGAGTCTCAAAGTGGCTAACAATCTCCTTTCCCTGGATAAAGTGATTTTTTGATGCCTTGGATTGTGACTATATAAGATGTATCCCATGAATAAATGTAGGGTGTTATCTTCTATTTCCTTCTCCTTCCTTTTATCCCTTCTTCTTCCTCTTCTTCTAAAATATAACGTTTCCACAAACATAATTGGACCATTGGGGGAGGTCTGTGTTCTGTCTCATATTGACATACATAATTTTTTTTGGACCAAACAGCATAAAAGGGATCTGATTTAGATTCCAACACCAGACTGATTCATGTATATGACACACTCTTTCTATGCCAATAAAGGAGATTGAATTGAACTGATTCCCCCCTAGTTTCTTTTCTTTGATATAATAGATGCTCAGAGAGAGCTCTATTCCAGACTCTACCAAACCAAAAATCAGCACTGTGGGAGGTAAGCAAGGCTATTGGCATTCTTGCTGCTACTAGTAATAGAAAGACCAGTGTCTTATGAGATGCTCTGGAATTTTGTTGCTTTCTGGCGAAAGCAAGGCCAAGGCAGGATATGGTGTTAGTGCTTGAGCTATGGTTTGAGAGATACAGTGGTACCTCAGGTTATGAACTTAATTGATTCCGGAGGTCCGTTCTTAACCCAAAACCAATCTTAACCTGAGGCACACTTTCGCTAATGGGGCCTCCCGCTGCCACCATACCATTCTCATCCTGGGGCAAAGTTTGTAACCCAAGGTACTACTTCCGGGTTAGCAGAGTTTGTAACCCGAAGTGTTTGTAACCCAAGGTGTTTGTAACCCGAGGCACCACTGTAATGGTAAAAACCTTTATCCAAAAACTATATAAAGCTTCCCATTCCCACCACATATGCATATAAGTTCCAATAGTATTTCAGCCTTGCCAGCATAGTCGAAAGATATTTGTATTGATTTTGGAAAGGCACTGAGCTGATAAAACCTGGGACCATCTGCATGCAAAGCAGGTGTTCAATCACTGAGCTGTAGGCCTTCTCAGATAAATGTATGGTTTCTTGAAAGCAAGTACAGTAAGTCTACAAAAGCTATTCTTAACTAACTCTGAAAAAGTACAGTGGTACCTCGGGCTACGAACTTAATTCGTTCCGGAGGTCCGTTCTTAACCCAAAACCGTTCTTAACCTGAGGCGCGCTTTCACTAATAGGGCCTCCCACTGCTGCTGTGCCGCCACCACTGCCACACAATTTCTGTTCTCATCCTGGGGCAAAGTTCACAACCCGAGGTACTACTGCCGGGTTAGCGGAGTTTGTAACCCAAAGCGTTTGTAACCCGAGGTACCACTGTACAGTTCTGCAATAATCAGTTCTATATTAGAGAATCCACCAGAGTGCTCAAACCTGTCCAAATAACCTAGAGAACAGCAGGTTGGAGAAGGGTGGAATATACTCTAAGTCAGTTATGCACTATGTGTTGCCCTCTCGATGTTAATTGACTCCACCTCCCATAAGCCGCACCCAGGATGACCAATGGTCAGGGATGATGGGACTTGTAGTCCAGCAGGTTGTGGCAGCCACAGGTTCTTCAACCCTGCTGTAAGTTGTCCTGGTATTACCCAACTTGTTGACATTTAGATTTCAAATAGCAGAAGCCAATCTTAAAAATAAAAAGCTTAGCTCTTTCCCACATTGTTCCATAGTCTTTCTACCATTCAGCTCTCATTGCCCTCAGCAGGCACGGCTAAGTGAAGGAACAGAGTTCTGAGACCTAGCCTCCTTTTCAAAAAGTCAAATCCCTTTCATAAGCGATTTCGCATTTGCTTATCACATTTGTAGGCAAGAGCTTCTTTTGGATTCGCAACAGTGATAAGATTGCCATTAATTGGAATTGCCTGCTCCCCATTTCCAATCAGCCTTTAAAGTCCTTACTGATAAACATCAAGCTCTTCCCAAAACATATTTACATTTCTGCTGTTTGTTGCACTGGTAGCAAAGTTTGTGTACGCTTCTTGCATTTTCATTACAGTCTCCTACTCCCTCCCCAACTCCACGTATATCTGATCCAATACTACAAATTAAGTTGATTCATCCGCAGATATGCAGCTTTACATCAACAATACCTTGGGTCTTATCCTTCAACTTCAGAAAGAAACAGATTCTCTTCATTATACTATGCTTAGCATAGGGAGCACAGACTCCAGCAACTGGTAGTTGTGATGTGAAAGAAACACATTTAAGGCACTATCAAATGACATCTTCAACATCATGTGTACTTTAACCCACTTCTACCTATACATGTAGGGGTTCATAAAAGAATAAAAATAAGGGGAAGTAGAAGGGGAAAGAGATAAGAGGCTTTCTTCCCTGCCCCTGCTCCCTATGGCAGGTGTTATTTCATGCTATCTTTCTCCCCCCTCACCCTTTCATTTTGTTTAGGGTGCCCCCCCAAGTAAATCTAGTGAACCTCTGAACAAAGAAAAAAGCCCAAGGGCCAACTTAACAAGTAGAATAAAATGAAAGTCTGGACAAGAGTGTCCAAGGACAGTGAGGGCAAAAAAGGAAGGAAGAAAATGGTGATAAAAGGAGCCATCTATGCTCCTGTGTTTGCAGCCAGTGCAGAAAAATGGCCCTAAAATGATGGAAATGTTTCCACACATAAGATAATGAATTTGAAGTGTGGTGTTGAGACGTTTTGGCTCAGCAGTGGGAGTCACATGAGGAGTGAGATCCAGTGTGCAGCACAAGATCCCACTGGCATCTGATTGGCCACTGAGAGAAAAGGACATTGGATGGGTCCTTAGCGTGATCCAGCAGTCTCCTCTTAAGTTCTTAAATGGATGTCCATGCACAGAATGGGTCTTCTCCTTCCTCTTCTCCTCCCTACAGTTCTCCACATGCAACATCTGCTCCAAGGGTTGGGAGACCATCGCAGCAGATTTTAAGGGTGCAAAGGGAGCTGGAGGAGGAAGAGAAACTGGAAGTCTCGTTGCCTAAGCACATCTCCATTGCACAAGTGAGCAGACATCATTGGACGTCCTCCAGAGTTCACAGGTGGAGAATCATCTGTGAGATTTTATCTAGGATGGGAAAATAAGAAGTAGCTGCTTGAATGGAAGTAAAAAGGTAGCATAAAAGAAAAAGGAAAAACCTCAATACGAAAAGTTTGCTCAACTCTGAAAAGTCTCCCAGGCTGCCATTCTTCATATTCTCCTCATCACTGCTATTACACAGGGTGGATGAACCTTAACCCTCCAGCTGTGCTCAGCATAACTTGGAGCCCATCACATTAATGTCAGTAAGAGTTATTCACACCCATGGACAAGAGGGCAGCTTTTTCTTCCAATTCCTTTTCATGCACACAGAAATCTTAATATATTCCTTAATGCCATGATTTAATGACAGATCTTATTTTTGTCAACTGGACTTGGTGAGCAACCGATGCCCATAAAGTCCTCAGGAATACTCACAATTGGAAAACAAATCATGTGGGCTGTTGTGTGATTCAATTTGTTTGTGACCAAGCACAATGCTTTAGCCATGCTATGAGGGGAACGATTGAGCATTATAAAACCAGTGAAGACAAAGAATAAGAGGATGGGTAGAGTGATGGCAATGACCTTTACATTAATTTTGCCATGGGTGGATGTATTTCTATGCATGCATGCACGCACATGGTGGGGTAGGCCGTGGGTCTCTAACAGTGTTGCACAGTTTGCCTCAAATGGGATGAAGATCCAAGTTACAAACCAATGGGACAATGAATCAATTTGGTCTGTAGCAGAAGGGACTCCTTGCAACAAAATATTTAGGGGAAATGGAACATTCCTGACATGTAAAGGGTTCATCTCTGTAAGTATTTGTGTACCACTATGGAGGGAGGAAGATGGAAAGCACAGATTATTGTAGTCATATAACCAGTGCTAATATTCTAGAAAAAGAGGTACCAGAACTCACCGTGAACACCTCCCTTGTTCTCTTTTAATGGCAATGATGCCCACATGAGAGATGCTGGAACTGAGTTCCAGAGAGTTCCAGCTGGAAAAAAAGCCCTCCATATAAACTCATTATTGCTTTCCGTCTATGTTCCTGAAACTTTTGCAGCACACTTTCTGTTCTTTTCCCAACCCAAACTGGGTCTATATGCCTCTGATTAGCCTCCTCTTCCCCCACCTTCATCACAAAATGGAGACATGAGACATGCAATGGGATTAAAGACCATTGTATTGAATTAAAGGCTTTGTAACAAGAAGGGATGGGGCAGAATTTCAATTCAGTTCCCACTTAAAGGCAAGCTTTCATTCACCTTCCTCTAGTAAGCAATGGACAAGGATAACATCAAGTGCAGACAGTCTTTCTGAATAACGATGAATGTTTCCCTCACTCATCTTGTAAGGAAAATCCACCCTGTCTCTTTGCACTGGGCCATTAAGGTTATTGATCTGTGCCTATTGTTTTCTGCATGCTAAATGCAGGGCGGGTGGGATCTGTTGACCCACCACTACCACCACAGCCCAATATTTAGTGGGGTAAAGCCTAGAGATCTCAAAGGTAGCTCCCAACTCAAATTCCCTCAAGCCAGCAGTAAGGATTATGTTGGGAAAACAATTCTTCATCCCATGGTGGCTTCAATGTGGAGTTCCTCAGGATTCAGTTTCATCTCATATGCTGTTTAGCATCTACCCAAAACTCCTGAGTGGGGTTATCCGGAGGTTTGGGTTATCCGGAGGTTTGGTGTACGTTGTCAACAATATACTGATGACACACAACTCTACTTCCCCTTTACATCCTCTGGTGAGGCAGTAGATGTACTTTAAGCCCCACGAGCAGTGGATGTGCTGGACCATTGTCTTGCCTCGGTAATGGACTGGATGAGAGCCAACAAACTGAAGCTCAACCAAAGTAAGTCTGGGGCACTGTTAGTGGGTGGTTCCCTAGACTGGATGGATGGGAAGTTGCCTGCTTTTGATGGGATGACACTCCCTCTGAAGGAGCAGGCACGCAGCTTAGGATTCCTCCTGAATCCTTTGCTGTCACTTGAGGCTTGTTTGTGAAATGCTCTCCCCAGGTGGGTTTCTTTAGCACCTTCATTATATATCTTTAGTCACTCGACAAAAATGTTCCTCTTCAACCAGGTCTTAAAGTAAAGGTAAAGGGGCCCCTGACCATTAGGTCCAGTTGCGGACTACTCGGACAACTCTGGGGTTATGGCGCTCATCTTGCTTTACTGGCCGAGGGAGCCGGCGTACAGCTTCTGGGTCATGTGGCCAGCATGACTAAGCTGCATCCGGCGAACCAGAGCAGCACCCGGAAACACCGTTTACCTTCCTGCTGGAGCGGAACCTATTTATCTACTTGCACTTGACATGCTTTCGAACTGCTAAGTTGGCAAGAGCTGGGGCTGAACAACGGGAGCTCACCTCGTCGTGGGGATTCGAACCGCCGACTTTCTGATCAGCAAGCCCTAGGCTCTGTGGTTTAGACCACAGCACCACCTGCGTCAACCAGGTTTTGGGCTGATTAATATTCTATGGTCTTTTTAATGCATTTTTGGGAAGGGATATTGTTTTGTTGTTTTTGTTTCAATTACTTATTTGTGTTTTTAGCTTGCATTTTTATCCTGTGAACTGCTCTGAGATCTTTTGGTGAATGGCAGTATATAAACAACAACAACAACTAGTGTTGTGCTTGATGATTGGGTGAGCACCTATATAGGAAGCTGGACCTATACTGATCTAAAAAAATGCTAAGAAAAAAAACTTTATATAGCTCTCAATGCAATTTTACATTGGTTGCTGTACGGCGCCCCTGGTGTCACATTTTTATAATGCATTTATATGGTTATAATTCACCAGTATAGATTTGTGAGTTAGACCGTTGGTCCATCTAGCAGTATTGTCAGCACTGACTGGCTGTAGTCCTCCAGGGTTTCCCAGCCCTAACTTGAGATGCCAGGGATTGGATTTGGGACTTTCTGCATGTGAAGCAGATGCTCCACCGCTGAGCTGCAGCAACTTCCAAATTCATCCTCATACCCAGTGCTTGTTCCCTTCCAATCAGCCTGGGTAGCTGATTCTGACAACAAGCACTTACAACCCAGAGAGCTAGCCTGTGCTTGACAATTGAGTCAGCATCTATACTAGCGATGTTGCCGACTTTCATCATTTAATTTTGACAGCTCATGGTGGTCCCCTCAAATACAAAGTGAGTACTATGGTGCAGAAAATTCTCCTCCAGCTTGGATTTTAATATGCATTGGAAAAGAAATCACCCCATGTGTCCAAATCTTCCTGGCACCTGACTCATAGTGTTGCCTTTTAGACACTTTTACTGTGATGTTATACGTATTCAAAATTCTTTGTTCAGGGTCCCTGAAGGGGCTCACAATGAAGGACTGATACAGAGACAAATGCTTTGTTGCTCTCAAACATCAAATAACATCATATGGAATCCAACATAGTGCTAAGACAATTGTTCCATCGGCGCAAGGATTTCTGCTTGCATAATGGAACAGTCTCCTTTTCTCTTCCCCTGTGTGTGCCCACTAAATCTGTTCTAGCAGTTCCCCCAGCCCTCTGAGATAGATCTGGGGAGGGTGCAGGACTTCCTGGCACCTGACTTCCGGAGGCGGCGCCAACGGCAATAGCGGTCTCCTTCTGAGTAGGAGGGAGAAGCTCCGCAGAAAGTGGGTCTGTCCGCTACGGCGAAGCGGAGACCCGGCTGAAAATCGCAGGCAGAAGGAGCCTGCGAGCGTGGGACTCGGCGGGCACCATTAGCGCCCCCCGATTCAGCGAGGGAGCCCCGCAAGGGGTTCCGGAGCGTAACGGGAGCGGCGCGGTGCTATGAGTCGACTGCTGCTTCTGCGGGGTGAAGCCGTGTAGCTGTTGCTGGAGAGCGCTGACCTTTTTCCTGTGAAAATTTGGCTGCTAAACGACTATCCGTGAGTAGGTGATTTTAAAAGAACTGGATTTGAAGAGAAAAATTTGAGAATTTGGCACTGAAGCGGGAAGGTGTAAACAGGAAGTCCGCCTTTCCGCTTTGTGAAAGATCAAAGCAAAGACGTTTCTACACTAGTACTTCAAAGTGGTGATTTAAGAACTTTAAATTCAAGCATTAGAACGAAAGAATTCCCCCCCCCCCCCCCAGATCAGGAGAGTGGGGAAAGAAAGGAAAGTGACTTTATTTCTTCTGGGAAACTTAATAATAAAGCTGTCTTTTGAAATCCCTGGGAACGGACTGCCAGGTGTATGAGGACTGTTACATTTGGACTTGCACTACCTATGAACATTGCTACATTTAAGATTTAACTCTGCAAGGTGATACATTTGAGAGTCTTCTTTGGATTGGAAACTGTTGCTTGTTTATAGTGGAGGGGACATGGAAACTTAGGAAAGTACTTTGTTACTGTGAACTTTATGGCTGCTACAGTGTCCCCCTAGAGGACTATTGAAGAGTGCATCTAGCTGTGGAAATTTTCCATTGCTGACATTGGGGAATTTCCACAGTAAAGCCAGACCGTGGGACCGACCTTGACTGAAAGATAAAAAGGGGATGACTGAACAAAGAGCAACAAGATCCAAGGGCAGAGTGCAACAGTCTAGTACAGTCTCCCAGCAACGTAGAGCATCTGTACCCGGCCTCCCTGTGACTCAGGAGGAAGATTCGGGGCAAACCGAGATAAAAGGAATGGCCTCAGAAGGGGAATTTACATCTGTACTGAATAAAATTTATGAGAAATTGGAAGGCCTAAGTAAACAGGTCTCAGACCAATCAACTAAAATTGAAGGGAACACAGCCAGTATTAATTCAAACACAAAAGCTATTGAAAAATTGCTGGAGGAATCTGCGTCTACTAGAAAAATAGCTGAGGAAGCAAAAGAAAAAGTTGTGGCTGTAGAGGAAGAAATTAAACCTATGCGTAAACAGATTGGGGATCACCAGGCTTTATTGTCTATGATCGAATTGAAAGAAAAACAAACAAACCTGAGGATCAGGGCCGTGCCGGAACTTGAAAAGGACAATTTGAGTGATTATCTTACACAGGAATTTGTGAAATTTTGGAATTTGGAGCTGGAAAAAGATTTTAAGATAGTGAGCGCTTTTAGACTTGGAAGAGGGGGGAGGAAAAACAGGGTGAGAGACTGTTTGGTGACCCTCCGTTCGAAGGAAGAGAGGGATAAAATATTGAGTGCACACTTTCAGAAGACCTTAGAGATCAACGATTCCAGAGTTGAGATTTTTAAGGATATACCGAAATATCTCTTGGACTTGAGAACCAATTACGGAGACTTGGTGGCCCTACTGAGAAGAAACTGCATAGCCTTTAGATGGGAATTCCCCCAGGGACTGTCTTTTACCTTTAAAGGGAAAAAGTTTAGAATCAGATCAGTGGAAGACAAGGAAAGATTTTTGAGAGATTTCGAAGAAGACTTACAAAAAGAAGCGACAGAAGTGCCAAGAGACCAGAGACCAGGAGTTTTAGACATAGCACCACCACCCTTGGGACCTGACAAATCAAAAAGAAAGATACCACCGCAAGAACTGGACGAGCTTTTGGGAGCAGTTGGAGGAAACTAAAATAAACACATCATGTCTCTGCAATTACTAAGTTGGAATATTCACGGTTTTAATTCTCCGGAGAAGAGGAGGAAAGTATTTCATATATTGAAAAAGGAACAATTGGACTTAATTTGTTTACAGGAAACCCATGTGGTAAGGCTCCATAGAAAAGTCCTTATTAATAAAAGATTGGGCCAAGAATTTATTTCATCGGACAAAGTCAAAAAGAGAGGAGTTGTTATTTATGCTAAAGAAAGCCTATCACCGAAATTTGTTTTTAAAGATGAACAAGGAAGGTTTGTCGCAATCGAGATTCAATCACAAGGTGAAAAATATTTGATTGTAGGAGTCTATGCACCAAACGAGGGGAAGTCTGAATTTTTTAAGAAATTGCATGAGACATTGTTGGACTATTTGGACTATAACATCATTATGATGGGAGACATGAACGGGGTGGTATCTACAAACATGGACAAGTCACAGAGACAGGTGGTAACTAAAGATGGCAGATTACCAAAAACCTTTTTTGAATTGGCTGACAATATGGACTTGATTGACATTTGGAGAACTAAGAACCCCCTGGGAAGAGAGGGAACATTCTTCTCTGAAGCCAATATGACCTGGACAAGAATTGACCAAATATGGATAACTAGAGGACTGGCACCTAAGACACGAAAAGTGGAAATTTGCCCAAAAACTTGCTCCGACCATAATGCAGTGAAGATGGAGATGAAACTAACGCCAATCGGTTCCTACAGATGGAGGATGAATGACACCCTATTCAGAGACCAGGAGGTGATTAAGAAGGCCCAAAAAACTTTGAGAGATTACTTTGAGATAAATCTGAACACTACGGTTGAAAAAAGGACAATCTGGGACGCAGGCAAAGCGGTTATGAGAGGGTTTTTGATTCAACAGAATGTAATAAAGAAGAGAATCCAAAATGAGAAAAAAGATAAAATTTTGGAAAAAATAAAAGGAGAGAAGAAATTAAGAGTAAAACCAAAATCGCAAGAGATTCTGAGAGAAATTAAGTTATATCAAGTTCAGTATATGAAAATGATAAATCAGGAGGTGGAATGGAAAATTAAGCAGATGAGACAAAAGTCATTTGAATCGGCCAACAAATGTGGGAAACTGCTAGCATGGCAGATGAAGAAAAGACAGAAACTAAATACTATTACAAATTTGGAGGTAAATGGAAAGATCATACAGAATCCATTGGAAATTAAAAACTGCTTCCAGAGATATTTTAAACAATTATATACACAAGGGCCACAGAAAGAGGCTGAGCTAGACCAATTCCTGAGGAAAAATGGACTACAAAAAATCTCTCAAGAAAAAAAGACAATGTTGAGTGATAAAATTACAGAACAGGAAGTGGAGGGTGCCATTCAGAATATGCAGTTGGGTAAATCTCCAGGACCAGATGGTTTAACCTCCAAATATTATAGGGTTTTGAAAGATTGGTTAATTCAGCCACTAAAGGAGGTCTGCAATGAGATCTTAGAGGGGAAAAAGGCACCGGAGTCGTGGCAGGAAGCCTATATTACACTTATACCGAAAACTGAGTCTGAAAAGACGCAACTTAAGAACTACCGCCCCATATCCCTGCTTAATGTGGATTACAAAATATTTGCTGACATTTTGGCTAATAGGTTAAAAAAAGTACTATTGGAAGAGATCCATAAGGACCAAGCTGGCTTTCTCCCGGGTAGACACCTGTCGGACAATACGAGGAATATAATTAACATTTTGGAGAAGTTGCAAGTGAACATAAATACCAAAGCAGTTTTAATTTTCATAGATGCGGAGAAAGCCTTTGATAATATTTCTTGGTGTTTTATGAAGAAAAATCTTCAGGGGATGGGGGTGGGCCAAGGGTTTGAGAATGGTATAAGTGCAATTTACTCAGAACAAAAGGCTAAACTAATTGTTAACAATGTGGTGACAGAGGAATTTAAGATAGAGAAAGGTACACGACAAGGCTGCCCAATTTCCCCATTGCTCTTCATTTCAGTCCTGGAGGTATTATTGAACATGATTAGAAGGGACCGTTTGATTAAAGGTATTCAGGTCGGAGCCAAGCAATACAAATTGAAAGCATTTGCAGATGACCTAGTTTTAACATTACAGGAGCCAGAATCTAGTTCGAAAAGGGTTTTGGAATTGATTCAAGAATTTGGTCAGGTGGCTGGTTTTAAATTGAACAAGTCAAAAACCAAAGTTCTTGAGAAAAACTTAACACCGATTGAGAAAGAAAGGTTTCAGAAGGAGACAGGCTTAACAATAGTAAAGAAAGTTAAATATTTGGGGGTTAACATGACTGCTAAGAACTTAAACTTATTTAAAGACAATTATGAGAAATGTTGGTTAGAAGTGAAGAAAGATTTAGAGATATGGTCAAACCTGAAGCTTTCCTTGTTGGGTAGAATTGCGGCTATTAAGATGAATGTATTGCCAAAGATGTTATTTTTGTTTCAATCTTTGCAAATTTTGGACAAGATGGACTGTTTCAAGAAGTGGCAGAGAGATATATCTAGATTTGTCTGGCAGGGCAAGAAGCCTAGAATAAAATTTAAAATACTAACTGATGCTAAAGAAAGAGGCGGATTTGCCCTGCCAGACCTGAAACTTTATTATGAATCGGCCGCATTTTGTTGGCTGAAAGAATGGCTGCTTCTTGAGAACACAGACATTTTGGACTTAGAAGGTTTCAATAACGTTTTTGGGTGGCATGCATATTTGTGGTACGACAAGGTCAAAGCTCATAAAGCATTCAAAAACCATATTGTCAGGAAAGCATTGTTTAATGTTTGGCTAAGATATAAAGACTTACTGGAGAATAAAACCCCAAGGTGGTTGTCACCAATGGAAGCAAAGGCACTGAAAAAGTCCAATATGGAGGCCAAATGGCCGAAATATTGGGAAATATTGGAACAAGAAGGAGATAAATTGAAATTGCAGAGTTTTGAGAAATTAAAAGATAAGGTGCGAGATTGGCTGCATTATTTTCAAATAAGAGAGGCCTATAATTTGGATAAAAAAATAGGCTTCCAGGTGGAAAAATCAAAACTGGAAACTGAATTGTTAGAACCCAAAACTAAAACACTTTCAAGAATGTATAACTTGCTGCTAAAATGGAACACGCAGGATGAAACAGTTAAATCTGCTATGATTAAATGGGCACAAGATGTTGGTCATAACATCATGTTTGCTGACTGGGAACAGTTGTGGACCACAGGTATGAAGTTTACGGCATGTAATGCCCTAAGAGAGAATATTATGAAAATGATATACAGGTGGTACATGACACCAGTCAAGCTTGCAAAAATCTATCATTTGCCCGATAATAAATGTTGGAAGTGTAAAGAAAATGAAGGAACATTTTTTCACCTTTGGTGGACGTGCCCAAAGATTAAGGCTTTCTGGGAGATGATCTATAACGAAATGAAAAAAATATTTAAATATACATTCCTTAAGAAGCCAGAGGCCTTTCTCTTGGGCATGGTCGGCCAAATGGTGCCAAAGAAGGACAGAACTTTCTTTATGTATGCAACAACAGCAGCAAGAATTCTCATCGCAAAGTATTGGAAGACACAAGAGCTACCCACCCTGGAAGAGTGGCAGATGAAGCTGATGGACTATATGGAATTGGCGGAAATGACTGGCAGAATCCGAGACCTGGGAGAAGAGTTGGTGGAAGAAGACTGGAAGAAATTTAAAGACTATCTTCGGAAATACTGTAAAATTAATGAATGTTAAAATTATGCTTGGATTGGTAATAAGTGGTAACTAGTGACAAAAGTTAATAAGATTATGTAAAAAATGTATTGATGAATGGTTGAAAATATTGAGGTATAATATGTTATGACACAAAGTTAAGATATTTGAAAAAGGGTAAGAATTTGCTGAATTAAGTATGAAAATGGGAACACAAAAGGGGGGAGGTGTGAGGAGGTCAAGGATACAAGCATATGACTTTGAGGATATTGAGAAAAATGGAGTTGTTTTATCTTTTTAATTTTTTTTTTCTTATTTAGCTGTTTTTTGTGTATTTTGTGTGTTTTCTTTTTTGTATTGTCTATTTTTATCTGTGGTTTTTCTTTTTTTATTCTGTAAATTTTTATTTTTTTCTCTTGTAAAACTCTAATAAAAATTTATTTAAAAAAAAAACAAATCTTCCTGGCACCTGACTCATAGTGTTGCCTTTTAGACACTTTTACTGTGATGTTATACGTATTCAAAATTCTTTGTTCAGGGTCCCTGAAGGGGCTCACAATGAAGGACTGATACAGAGACAAATGCTTTGTTGCTCTCAAACATCAAATAACATCATATGGAATCCAACATAGTGCTAAGACAATTGTTCCATCGGCGCAAGGATTTCTGCTTGCATAATGGAACAGTCTCCTTTTCTCTTCCCCTGTGTGTGCCCACTAAATCTGTTCTAGCAGTTCCCCCAGCCCTCTGAGATAGATCTGGGGAGGGTGCAGGACATGCATGGAAAGCAGGAGAGAGGAGAAAGTTCTGTTGCACAAGCAAAGAAATCCTTGTGCTAATGGAAATTGTTAGTAGGAGTGCTTTTTTCTGGGGGGACGCAGGGGGATGCATACACCTAAACATTTTGTGAATCTAAGTTTGGCCTCATTGAGGGGCAGTATTTCAATATGAGTTGGAAAATGAGAGTACCCCTAAAGGTTTTTTTTAAGGAAAAAAAAGCACTGGTTAGTAGTATACTGCCCATGGATTTTGCACAATAAATGACACAATAAAACAGAGGACTTCCTTTCTAAAGTTCTGTCTTTCAGGCTGCTGCCACAAAATCTCTTTTGCTGCTTTCCCTCTCAGTAGTAGCTGTTCTCATTTAAAGCTTGACACTCCTGGCCACAGGCCATTGCATTTATGTCTCACCTTTCTCTCCAATGAGCTCAAAGTGATGTGCATGCTTCTCCCATTCCTGTGAGGTAGGTTAAGCTGAGAGGCAGTGACTGGCTCAAGGTCACCCAGTGAGTTTCATGGCTGAATGGGGATTTGAACCCTGGTCTCCCAAGTCCTAGTATGAAACTCTAAGCTAGCCATTCTCAACCTTGGCACCTCAGATGTTGTTGGGGAATATGACTTCCATCATCCCTGATGACTGGTCCTGCTAGCTACGGATGACGGGAGTTGTAATCCAAGAACATCTGGGGACCCAAGGTTGAGAAATGCTTCTCTGACTAATACAGGAAGTAGCCAAGTATCCTTCTTGTCTAACCACCAGTTCCTAACTGCACTGAGGATAGTAATCTCCTTTCCTTACAACAGGTTTGCTGCCTATAATGGTGGCTGCTCCATGCTTCAGTTCCCTACTAAGCATGTCCACAATCCTTAAAGGAACATACACCAGTAGGTTATAACAGAAGTGTGGCAGCAGTCAGAAGGAAGCGGGGAGAGTGATACCTGCCTAAGGGTGTGGGAGACGGAGAGAGACATCAAACTCCACTGTGTTCCTGATTACGTCTGCAGGGCTATGACAGGATCTGACATGGAATGAGATTGGGCTCAAAATAAAAGCCAGCCCCGTAGAGCTTAAGAAAACAACAACACCAAAACCCAATCTAAACCTTAAAATCAAATTGGGGGAAAGGGACTCTGAGAAGGAACTGGCAACTAGAAACCAACAAGTAAGTTCGTACTGAAATAATTTGGATTTACTACCCGAAATGTGTTCCGTGCCATTTCTCTCTTATTTGTCTCTATGTGGTCCATGATGCCTCTGTAGACCTTCAAACTCTGGACTAATGCATGCAATGTTTTTCAGTAAGAATTACTGAGCCATCAATTAGCATTTGCCTTCTCCCAACTTCCGCCCTTAGCAAATTATTTATTTAGAGAAATTTCGCTTAGCATTCCTGGAGCAGAGTCAGCATTTTCTGCAACTTTGCCATAAAAATGAGGTGGTTCAATCTATTTGTAAAAAGAAGAAAATATTACCAGGTATCTAAATCCCTAATGTAGCCTCCCAAGCTAATTGTGTTAAATGTCACTCTGTGAAAAGTGCTACTGGAAATATTAACTTTGTTCCCCAGTCAACATCCTCCACACAGACAAATGTGTTTGCGTCCCAAAGCACCACATTTTAAAGTTTATTGATATGTTGTCATTGCTTTGGCCAAATCCAGGGCATTTCTGCAGGGGCTGGCAGAGAAATCACAAAACAATCAAGCATCTCTGATACGCAGCATGTTTTATTGAAAATGTTGAAACACAAAAGTGGAAGGAAGGAAGGAGAGAGACACAAACACAGAGAGAGAAAGAGAGGGAAGAAAGAAAGAGAGAGAAAGAGAGAGAGAGAGAGAGAGAGGGAGAGAGGGAGAGAGAGAGAGATCTGGATTCACGTTCCCTGAATTGAAAACAACCATACTAGCTGTAATACTGTAATTATCTCTTTAATTCCAGTGCATGTATATGTGTGCATAACATGAGAACTATGGCTTATATCCAGGGCTGGCCCTATCATGAGGGGAAAGTGAGACAGCTGCCTCAGGCGGCAAATACTGAGGGACAGAGAGCAGACAGAGCTGTGTACTGTGCTTCTTGCCCTGCATCCTCTAACCTAACTTTCTGTCTTTGGGTGCGCCATTGCTAGAGAAGAAATAAGATTCAAAGCCAAATTAGGCAGCTTTTGCACCTTTAATGGGGGACACACAGTCTTGTCTTTCACCTCAGACAGCACAATGCCCTGAGCTGGCCCTGTTTTTATCAGTGCTATGGCATGCACTGCTCTTGCCTCCCAATGTTGCTCGCTCTTCCTGAAAGAGAATAAACCTAATGAAATAATTGAATGTGCAAGTTTAGCATGTCTCCACAGAGCCCTCTTTTTATTTGCATCCTTATGCCATGAATCTTTGTCTCCCAGCTCTGGGAAATGAGTGTTTCATTCTTCCTCTCTCTCATGTCTTCGTTCGGTCTCCATTAGCTCCATCTCAAATCCCTCACATCACATTAGAGAGCCTTGTTTTATTTATACTTGAAGCATCAGTGCAGTCATATATATTGAATCCTTTGGAAAGAATGCTCTCAACTGTCTCCTTTTGTTGGGGTTCTGGGCAGGGTGCATTAAGGTTAATTACCTAATAATTTACAGCACAAAATGCTTCTGCAGACATTTTGATTTCCACTAATTGTGAAACGGAACAAAGTAAACAAACAGGTTGCTGGTTTTCCAGCTTCAGGAACTTGGCAAGAAATCCTTTGGTGGAGATTTTTCGCTGGCCTCGCTTTGCCCTTCATTACAGTGGCACTTCGATGGCATTCGCTGGAGGGATTTGTTTTTCTTAATACAACCCACACTATAGAGTACAGATGAGCCACATTGCTTTGCTGCAGCATATCAGAGATTTGACTCTACACCATAATACTAATGAGTTTCAAAGGTTGAGGATTTCCATTTATTTATTTGCTTGCTTGCTTTTTACCACACAAAACCAAGGCTGCCATCCTATATCCAGTTGAGATTCCTGCATTGCAGAGGGTTGGACTAGATGACCACCAGGGTCCCTTCCAACTCTACAATTCTCTGATTCATTTGTATGAACTCAATGGGACATACTCCTGAGTGGACATGCATCAGATTGCACTGCAGAAAATGAAACCAAATGATGGAGATTAGCATGAAACACATGCCAGTGTGGTGTAGTGGTTAAGAGTGGTAGACTCGTAATCTGGTGAACCGGGTTCGCGTCTCCGCTCCTCCACATGCAGCTGCTGGGTGACCTTGGGCCAGTCACACTTCTCTGAAGTCTCTCAGCCCCACTCACCTCACAGAGTGTTTGTTGTGGGGGAGGAAGGGATAGGAGAATGTTAGCCGCTTTGAGACTCCTTCGGGTAATGATAAAGCAGGATATCAAACCCAAACTCTTTGTCCATATAGTAGTCACAATTAGTAGCCATTGATAATCTTACCCTCCATGAATTTATCCAGTCCTCTTTTAAAGTCATCCAACTTGGTGGGCATCACTGCCTTGTGTGTGGACAAGTTCTGTGGGGCGAACCTGATCTGCCTTTCAAACTAAGCAAGCCCCTTTTATCCCTTATCCACAAAGCTCCAGGAAGTATGAGGTACCAACAGACACTGTAGGAGTGTCTTAACTCCAGCTACAGACATTGCCTCTGCAATTTGCACCTTCCTTAATGATTGTACCATTTCCCAATTAGATCCCTGACTGGGTAAGTTTAACAAGTTAATCCCACAATCTCCGAACAAACCACATATAATTTTTATAACCGTGCATTTCTGCCATAAGTGGACCCACATGATTGATTAGGCTGTGAATCTGTGACTTGTCCACTACACATTGAGCTTCGTTGACTGAATGGGAATTTGACTTCACATAACCTCAATCCAACTCCAACACACTCTCTGGTTAACGCATCCCTCTGACTACAATCTGCAGTATCTTTAGAGACTGAGTTGATTCCAGTCCATCAAATATAAGGCAAAGGTAATGGACCACTGGACAGGATCTTCTGGACAGCAAAACAGATTGAAAAAGGGATGGGAATTATATGAAAATGATGTATCGTTGCTACTTAACTCCTAGTAAATTAGCTAAAATGTCTAAAAGAAGGTCAAATACATGCTAGAAATGTAAGGGAAAAGAAGGCACCTTTTATCACATGTGGTGGACTTGTAAAGTAATAAAAGAATTTTGGGAGATGATATAATGAACTGAAAAAAATGTTTAAAATAACCTTTTTTTAAAAAACAAACAAACCCAAAGCTTTCCTTCTAGGAATTCTAGGTGCCAAGATAGCAATGGATCAGAAAAGACTATTCAAGTATGCAAACACTGATGCTTGGATGTTACTAGTCCAGAGATGAAAAGAAGACACAGTCCCTAACAGAAGAAGGACAGATTAAACTGATGGATTATGCCAAAATGGCAAAAATGACCAGAAGAATTGGAAACTAGGAAGACCAAAATTTTAATAAGGAATGGGGGAAATATATAATTTACCTTAAAAATCATTGTAAACAATTAAAATTATTAGTAGGATCGGAATGATACTTGTAGTTTAATGTTGAACTATGGTTGTAATGGAGATTTAATGGATTTGGATTAATAAAGAAGATGCGGGAGAAAAAAAGTTAACATAAGGACCCACAAAGGAGAGGAGGGAAGTTCAGTGGATTCTGTGGAATTCTCTTTTTATTCTGGTTGTTTGACAATTGTCTGTAATTTCAAAATCTGAAAATTAAATAATATTTTTTTAAAAAAGAAAAGAAAGAGATACGTGGAGAAAAGTGGAGAGAGAAAGCAGGTGGGTGTGCATGTAAAAGAGGTGCATTTAGGGGGGTTCCCACATCTCTTCTGCACTTTATTGAACTTCTATGTTAGCATAGAATTGCAGAGTTGGAATGGACCCCAAGGGTCATCTAGTCCAACCCCCGGCAATGCAGGAATCTCAGCTAAAACATCCATGACAGATGACCATCCAACCTCTGCTTTAAAACCTCCATGGAAGAAGCGTCTACCACCTCCTGAGATATTCTGTTCCACTGTCAAACAGCTCTTACTGTCAGAAAGTTCTTCCTGATCTTCAGCTTGGGATTTCACCATTCTGCCAATTTTAGCATCCCCCTCTTTTTTTGGTGAACGTGAACCAATCAGTCTTACTTTCCATTTGAACATCATTGATGGATTGTACTAGTATAGAGTCACTCTTAATCTATCCAAATGGCTATGGTGGAGCATAATGAAGGAAGCTGTCTTTAAGGCATGCATGTTTTTAAATTAATGATTTTTGGGTACCTGCTGAGCACAGTAGGATTGCTCAGTATTAGGTGTTACTAAATCAGACCT